>NC_043750.1:34841959-35514459 GCF_902148845.1 Salarias fasciatus | reverse complement strand
TTCATCAGCGCTTTGCCCGCAGCTCCCTGTCAGAAAACACACTTTTCCTCCGACTTTCACGCAGCTTCACCGCGCATGCTCACACCCGCTGACGGTGCGTTGGCTTTATTCAGGAACTCGGAGGTGAGTACAGTACAGCCAGGCGCAGCGGGGGGAATTTTTACCCCGACAGGTTGTTGGTTATGCTTTTTTCTAGACACTTTCCCTTGATTTCAGAGCTTAGTAAGACGTAAACTTCGCCCGTTCGTGCTTCTCATGGCTGTCAGATGAAGACAGGAGCAGGAAAAGGGGGCATTTTGAAGCGACTCGTTAGCTAGCTTTTTGCATTTCTCGGTAAATAGCGGACGGGACGTCGTTTGATATCAAGGTATCCTTCTGTGCTAATTCAACACACACTTGTCCACGTTTTCCATCGTCTGATGTGTTTCCTGTCGCCTCCGTTAAGGCGGAACGTCCGTGTACAGTGAGAGGTGAAGGCTGAAGACGGTGACAGTTGCAGTATTGTTTCTGCCCGTCGAAACAAAGACAACTTATGTCTTGTGTCTGTGGGTTTGTTTGCCTTTCTGCTGTGCAGGTTTCCTGAAGGTTTTATCTCTTTGTGTATCTTTGCCAGAAGACGCATACATTCTTCCCTCAGACGCCCCCACTTGGATCTCGTTGTGGGCCAAAATAACACAAAGACTTGAGCTAATAACACAAAAACAGGCAGCAGAATCTGCTCTTCCGTGGCTTTAGTTGTGCTGCTTGTCGTGAATCCTTCCATATGAAGATCATATGAGTGCAGAAGCATAAAGACAGCACGCACAGTGAAGCTTTTGTCTGATCTGCTGTAAAGCTGACCATTAACTGCTCATAATGCTGCCTGTGGCCCTGTTGAAGCTCCTCTGTGCCTCTGCACTTCACTTCCATTTGCGTTTGTGTTGGCAAGAAAACTGATCTGTATTTCCCTTTCTGCAACAGTAGCACCATGATAAAATGTCAGCATGAAGAGAAACACATACAACTGAATATTAATAGACAGGGCCAAAGCAAACACTGGCAAAAATCCATAAAGCTTTTCTTTATGGGCCTCTCCAGTTTGCTGCAGAAATTTTCTCATGTCTTCTCTGAAAATACACCCAGCTGCTCATACTTCCACCTTGAACCGCCTGGCCTCTTCCTCAGGCGCTCACCTTTCACTCGTTTACCATATACTCTAATCTAACAGTTTGATCAAGTCGCAGTAAATCTCACATTTCGATTGAATTTTTCAGGTCAGTGAGAGATCTTCTCACGTTTGGCCCTTAATCCCATTTCTTCAGTTTGCTCACTCGCTTGACTGACTTAACTTTCTCAATGTATGAACCATTAGCCATCCATTGCAGTCTGACATGCTCCTCTGCCCTGTTAAACGTTAAACACAGTTAAATGAAGTGTTGCTTCCCTTCGTCTTTAGACGCATACGGCTTTTCAAGATGACTTCGTGGAGTGACAGACTGCAGAACTATGCAGACCTACCCGCCAACATGGACGGCCTGGCGATGAAAAAATACAGGAGGGAGCCCTACCACAGGTAACAAGCACATCCAGATAACACAGACCTGCACACATAATCACTCTCTGGGGTAGAGCTGAGCTGAATCTGAATCTTCATGAAGATTGGCCAGTTTGTAACTTATTTTTGTTTTTGATTGAGTAAATGGCAAACTCAAACAAGAAGCAGTGAAAACACAGACAAATAAGTTATTATATATTATAGTTTTCAGAAGTTTTTTTTTTTTTATCAGTAGTGCTCCACGAAGAATAGAAAGTTAAAAAATACGATAAGACAGGATTAAAAATAAAGTAAGTGATATTACTATGTACAGGCTTAACACAGCAAACACTAATAAACGACCACGTTAAGTGAACAGTTATTACAGTTCTATATTGGTTTTCCTCCTCAAATCAAAGTCAGTTATATTTTCATTATTTCTGTGTTCCCGTTTGCAACATTTTAATATTTCATTTCGCTTGAAACAGAGTAGCAGTTTAGATTTTTAAGCCATACTTTGGAAAATTTACCAGCGTTAAGTTGGAGAAAAGTGACTTTTCTTTGGGTGCAGGCTGTTCATAGGATTCCTGTTTCATGGGATTCATTCCTGAACGTTCATAATACCGTTGAAGGTCTTAATGGGACACGAAGCAGGCTGTGCAGGATAGGACTTAATGTACAGATCTGTGATTGTTGGGCGTGGTTTTCTCTTGATTACATATCTGTTTTTTTTTTTTTATTTAACTTCATCTTAATTTAGCAGTCATCAGACTGCGAAATCCTCCAGAATAACTCCAGAATATAAACTAAGTTAAAATCCGTCACACTGAGCTGCAGATGCTTTGTAGTTTAAATTTACAGATACTAGTTGTGTCCAGTAACGCTGATGTGAGCGCCGCTCAGTCTGTCAGACGAGTCTGATAAGTTGTCAAGGTAATTAAAAGGGTGTTGTTGTTTAATGGTTAACTCAGAGCTGTGTGTACTCTGGGCGTTGCTGTGCCTTCATTATATAACATCCAGTGGTCACGGTGTTTATGAAACCATCATTCATCTGTTTGCTGTCACCCAGTCCGTGACACCCCCCCCCCCCCCCCCCCCCCCCCCCCCCCCCTCCCACGCACATGGGCAATGCAAAACGAAACTACAAAGGTGCTGGATGACTAATACAATGGCTGTTGTGAAGGTTTTTGATCTGGTAAATTGTGCGTAATGTGAAGGGTGACCTTTTGTTTATCTCTCAGACAGACAAAGACCAGTTCATCAAAGTGAGGGCTCCTCTGAGACGAGGCCCACGGCAGAGCGCCGACCACTCTGTCCAGCGCAGATAAAGTTTTTTTTTTTTTTTTTTTTTATCACACAGAGGCCAATCACGGTCTGCATGAGATTAGACCGCAGTGGAAAAAAATCTAGCAGATTGCCGCTCAGCTGCCCTCAGAGCAAATGTTACAAAGCGCTTGTCTTGTAGGTGCACTGTGGCGTCGCCCATGTCAGCTATTTGCGGCAAAACTTCTGTCAGCAGGACCGAAGTCGAGGCTGACTGCAGTAATCAGGGCACTCCCACCTGCTGTCAATACGAGGCCGCTCAGGAGAGGCGCAGGTTATCATTTATGGCTGTCCTTTACTACGCCTCCCTCAGGCATCCGGCGAGAGGTTGCAGTGGAAATGACAGCAGCACAACCGAAATAGAAAAGATTTAGAGTTAAATCTCCCACTCAAAAAGGCTTATACCAGCTCAGGACTGAGGAATGTTGACAGTGAAGAAGTACATTTGTTTTTGGTTACTCCGGTCATGTGTTGGACTAAACAGTCCTCATGGAAACAAAATAATGGGAGAAGAAGTGCACTTTTTCAATCAATTATCTGTACTAGTTACCTGATATGCAAGTTTTAGCATTATTCAGATGGTAGCATATATATATTTTATGCTATAAATAAAACATTGTTGAGCATTCAAAGCATATTTCTTCCAATACTGTGCACACATTCATCAAATGATCTAAAATATTGTATGATAGTAAACTAAACATCTTTAAGGAATATTAATGGAACAAGATGAGACAGCTCATCAAGCTCCTACTAAAATATGTGTCAGTGCAGCGTCTTACCCTCAGGTGTTGCTGGAGGGTCGTTCTGTACTTTTGACATTTTGAAGTTGGCATAACGATGAACCGACACGTTCCAATTACACAATCAGATCCCTGCAAAGTGGCCTAAAACTGACAGGAATCACACACCTTTTCCCATTTCTAGTTAACCCCCTGTTCCTCAAAGAGTTCCGATACATTATCATTGTTCATGTTATGAGGAACAGATATGTCAAAAATAACAAATAATTACCAGAACTTTTGTTTTTCAAACTGTGTTTTAGTGTTTTTCATCATTTCGTTGGAAATAAACATGTTCCCACTCGGCCACTTTAATGAAATTTGAAAAAAACAAACGGACCAGTTGTGCGTGTCAGTTAGGAGTTAATGGGTGTTTTCCACAGATTTCAGTCTTGCAGCACAAATATCGGTCCTTGCAGCCCTTCCAGCCGCCCCCCTCTTTATATAGCAGCAGATCTGAGTGATGCCGGCAGCTTGCCGCCCGGGGCTGCGGCTTGCTTGATTCTACCTGACTTGTGATTGTTCTGGATGTCTTTGAGAGCCCACAAACATCAACGGCGCACAACAACAAGCCTGACTGACAGCACGCAACAACAGAGAATGACGCGGAAGGGCCACAATCATTTTTGCAACAAGTCAGAAAATGTCTGAATGACAAGAAAGCCCAGAGAGCGAGGGAGGGGGCGCATTGTTCGTGGGCCACAGCTGCCCTGTGCTGCCGGAGCAGGTCCACCCAACGGAGTCAAACCGAGGTTTAATATCGCTCAGAATGCATTGCCAGTCGTGTCCTGGACTCAGCTCTAAGTGGGAACTTGTTCACTATGGATCCGCTGCCAGGTAATTCTTGAAGCGATGGGAATGCCATTGAGGAAATGGACAGGCCATCTTGCATATGTGGCCACTTTTTGAGCTTGTGTATCGTTTATTTGACTTTTCTTTCCCGAGCATGCCGTCTGTGACTTTTCGCTTTACATTTCTATTTAATGTCAAGCAGGATTAGATATTGACTGGGATATATCTGGGAGCGCGGTTACACATTGAGCTCTGCCGCAGCTGCCGAGGAGATAAGTTATGTAGGTCCATGCCTGCAGTGTGTGACTCTGTGTCTTTTTTTTCAGTGTCAGCCGGGGTATGTAAACATTGTCTATCACGACGGCCACCACGCGTTCCAGTCTTTTCAGATATTATCTGCAGCGCTGATGTTTGCTGGAACTGTAATCTATATTTTTACAAAATGTGAAAGATATTTTGAAACTCGTTGTTACTAATAAATCTGAAGAACCGTTGAGGCGAAATATAAAATGCAGCTGGGAATGTCTGGTAGTTTTAAAAATCCAGGTATTGGTAGACATTCAGTTCTAATTTTGAGTACTCTAAGCAAACGAAGTGACCTTGTTTAATCTGCAGGAGTAGTTGGGTTAGGCTTCCACTTCCACTTTTGTCCTTCAGTCGTTTTTCACCAGAAAGCTGCTGTTTATTTTTAACAATGTTTCCACTGAACCAGAGCAGCAACCAAACAGGAAACGGTTCTTTCGACAGTAATTACTACAATGAAAGGATGTACGAAAAACTAATCTTTTCAGCCAGTTTGACGTCACTTCTTACTCAGCTGTTTTGACTTCTGATTTTTCTCTTTACTTCACTTGTCATGGCTTTTGTAGCTGCGCTCTGGCACTTTTTGTTATTTTGTTTTTCAAGTTTTGGCTTCACCACTTCTGCATGAAACAGAGCGAACGAATGAAAGCAGAGAATCTGATGTGATGAATTCAGATGAAGTGGCTCGTAGACTCTCCGCGTCACGATGCTTCGAGTCGTCGGTCTGACAGATGTTTTATTGAAGCAACAGGAGGAAGTTCTTTTAATCCGAGCACTGTTTATAGCTCGTAACTCAATCAGTAAAGTTTGTCTTGGTGTCCGCGTCCAAGCCCCGCGGATCGGCTGTCAAAAAGGGGTGTGTTTGATTCGTTGAGCGGGAGCGTTCTGTTGTACTGAAAAGGTCCTCTATGAGGGCTTTAATTGAGTTAAAGCAGGCCTGTTGAGTGAGCTCAAGTAAACATATTCACCCACGAATAGCCTCCTCTCCTGAGTACGCTAATCTAATTGTTGTTGATCGCATTGCAAATAACACATTTATCTCAACTGCTTTTTTTTCTGCAGAGTCTTCGTCAACAGGAGCTTGGCCATGGAGAAGATTAAGTGCTTCGGCTTTGATATGGATTACACTCTGGCAGGTAAGTCATCCTTTTATGGGGCCAGTGACCTTTTTTTGTAGCAACTTCCTGATTTCTCACCGTTTATTGCAGACATGAACCAATAGTTGTGGAATATGTTGAAATCTCATGTTACTTATGTAAGAGGATCGGAATTGATGTAAGAAATGACCGAACATGACACTTCTCCTGTATTCTGATCTGTTTTCCTGCTGGCTTTGGAAAGTCATTTTTAAATATGTGATATGATTTTTGTTGTTGTTCCTATCAAAGGGAAGACTTAGAGGCTTCTTTTTGGGTCTTTGATTTTAAAACATAAGTGAGGAATATATCAAATTTAGACTGAATTTTAAGCTGTTAACTAAGAAATATAAGCAGTTTTGATCGGTCTCTTATTTCCTGGACAGATGCGTGGTGCATAACATGTTCATTTTTTACTTAAACCCAGGGTGGAAAGTTTACATCCACAAAAAGTTAAATGCATACTCATCCATCATGGAGATGCAAGAAAACAAATGGAAAAGATCTGTTTAAATTTAAAATTCCTTGAGTTTTTGAAAGAATAAGAGCTTTCTGTTTCCTAGTTTTTGGGTATCATTTAGTAAAAACAGATTTTTTTTAAATGTATTTTGATATTTGGTATCCCGACCAGGTATTCAGATAATTCAAAGACCACTGTTGCAGTTATTCATAATGAGCTGTTGAGCTATTTTGAGCCATTTACAGCTTTATTTGCTCTCATGCAGTTTGGTATCTATGTTAGAAGGTTATCAGTGATCCCAGTTTGTCACTCAGTAAATCCAGACTAACGACGCAAAGAGCAAATGTCTTGAGACGTGAATGACAAATGGGCGGGAGGGGGAGTTAAAAAAAACGTTTGGTGACTGTCCAAATTTATTTTGAGCGCTTTAAATCTCAAAAACAAATCCCTGGTGATTGAATCCTCTATGACCTCATGTGTTTGGTGTCAGTGTTGAAGTATACCGTATCCCTTCTTTTCAACTCTATATTTGTCCTCCGAACCCTGCCTCCCCCCCGCCTCCAGCGGCTGCGTGTTGTCGACACGATGTTATCGAGGTCATTGAGATACCGTTGGGCTCAGCACCCGAACACACCGCCGTCCGTTTGCGTTAATGTCTTCTTTTTCCCATCTGACCGGGAACCAGACCGAAAATACCGCCGTGTTTGACTCCGCTTTGTTCTGTGACTCAGCTCCAGCGTTCGGTTCCCTCCCCGTCTATAAATAAAGCCTCCCCGACTCTGGAAAGCGGGTCACGTTTGTTTTGTTGAGTTTCGCCGCCGATGGCTCCCCGGAGGACGCGGGACCCTGGTGGTCCCTCGGCGGCTCCGTACCCGTCTCTGCCCCCGTCTCCGGAGAGAGCGAGGGCCGCTCAGCTGTTGACATGACTCTCTTTATGGGAGCTCATAACCAAGTGTTAATGTTTGCTGGAAGTGTGGCTATCATGTATCTTTGGAGAGCGTTCAGGTCTGAGGGGCTTCATCAGTTTCACAGAATAGCACCCTGCTCCAGGGGGCAACATGCTTCAAGTGTGTGCTCTTCAGAGAAAGACCCTTCCTCAGGATGCTCCCGCCGTGCAGAAAGCTTGATGTTCTCGTTATTAAAACTTACTTTCAGTGCATGGAAGTGAGCGTAAGCCCAAATGAATGTTTTTGTTTGCTTCTAAAGGTCAAGCGAGATGTAAATAACAGTTTCTATGAATGGGCACGTCTCCAGCACGGCCTCTGCCAACAGCTGTCAGTCAATACTCATAGTAACTTAGCCTTTGCTGGACGGTTCAGTCGATCCGAATGCAGTTTAACGCAGTGATCGTACTCGGTATGCGGCAGCAGTCGCTTTAACAAGCTGTGAGCGTAACCCTGAACTGTGAGTTCACGAACCCTCACATGGAAAACTCAAGAGTTTTCATTCTCAGAACAGCTGATAAAAATAGATTTGACTATTCCGGAGTTCGTTCACTCTGAGTTCAGTGCAAACACTCACAGAAACCAGCCATGGAGCTGCTATCTCTGTAGTCAGATATCTACCGATGGTGAGGACAGGCGTGATAGGCTGTTTCTGTGTAAGGTTGTGCACAAAAGAAATGCTCGTCCCTTTAAATGCTGTTGGAAGGAATTGAACTCAAGACGGGCAGGTCAGAGAGTTCAGTCATGCTTCCACCGGCCCAACCGCATTGTTGCGGTTTTCAACCATTTCAAGCACGGTCAAGTGATAAACCTCTTTCCTTTTCTTCAGGGGTGTTAAATATAAGTCCCGTGGGCCACAACCGGCCTGCAAGAGGCTCTAATCCGGCCACCAGGCTCATTGTAAAAATTTCAAAGAAAATTTTAATTATTTTCTTTTGACACGCCTGCTTTACAGCTTGTTCCCTCAGGAACACAGACGAAAGGTAAACAAACACAAATCTCTCAATTCATACAAAGTTTTGTCCTCCTGTGATTTTCCCCGTTCCCCTCCTGTATGCAGTTTCGTTGTACAGCGTTATTGATTTTTTTTTTTTTTTTTTTTTTTTTTTTTTTTTTTTTTTTAGGAGCTGGCAGATCACTATCTTGACTCTTGTGAGGCTTTGGCTGCTCCTGATTGAATTTGACTGATAACCGTCTAAGTCCTACGCTTAATAGCCTGGAGCCCAGCAGAGATCAGGAGAAACAATAAGTTATTGATCCCAATCTTCCCCACCCACTTAAGTTATTTGGGAAAAAGTTATTGGCTCAAAATTGCGGCGACCTTCTCCAGGGGAGTTGAAGTGGTAAATAAGGAAAAGTGCAGCCCGTGTCTGACAGCTGCTTCAGGAATCAGAGGAGGAAACTTAAAAGTTTGTTCCTGAAAAGCCTCCAGCGAGCAGGCCCGGAACACACTCTGATTTCCCTCAGTAGCTGACTCAGCGTTTGAGCCTGAACGGCCGGACAGGAACAGGCACGCATACTTCTCATAACCATAAATCCTATAGCCTTCGCGATAGTCAGAAAATACCAAACCCAAGAATAAAAATAGCTTTTCTCTCATATATGTCCTCATTTCAACCATCCAGTGAAGATTTACTAGTGTGTTTACAACATCTACAGTATGACTGAAGGACTGTGGGGAAAAAAGAAATTGAGATTAAAAAATACATTTCAGATATGAAATTTCAAATTTTTAAAACATCTACTTCCCACGCATGTTTTTATAATTCTACAGGCATCAAATCAAAATAAACCCATCAACACAACCCTCTCAGTCTCTGGAACATCAGACCATTTCATAGTAGAAGATCAAAGTTTTCACTCATCCTGAGTGATGAAAATCATGTTAGCAGGATAATTTACTCCACCGTGTCCGGATACAGGGAGAGATTTCACATGTCAGTGCTTCTGTTAGCACAGTATCACCTGACATCTGGTTTGTTTTGTTGCAGCAATATGATGCCAAACCATCTGGATTCTGTTTGCACCTCTTCCACTCAAGAGCAACATTTTACTTCTTAAATTACAAAGATATTAAAGAAATGTATTATTGATCAAATTGAAGAAAGAAAAACTCATCAGTCCTGTTTGGACCCTGCATGGCAACACATTTAAAATAACTCAAATCCTGAGGTTTTTATTTTTATTCTTTATTTTCCAGATGTCTTCAACCTTCCACTTCTTATGTTTTCACACCAGTATCCATACTTTTGATCATTACTTGTTATAAAACCGATGAGATGGAAAAAGTCCAGCATGGATCAACTCTTTAAAGTGGATGTCGAAATCCTCAAGCGCCCTGGGCAGCTGCATTATGGGTGATCATCGGAAGATTTCACTTCAAAAGTCTTGCTTATGTGAATATATGTGACTTATTTATCTTTTGCGCAACAAAAATTAATATTACTCTAATATAATACTAGTATAAATCAGTCCATTGGTGTAAAGTTCTGGAGTTGAAGCGCCCTAGATTTGGTGTCCTGTATTCAGGTTCAGTATCGTCCATGAACTTCCTGAAACCTTTACCTCCGACACAGTTCAGTGGAAGCACATCGCTGTTTGCATCAGCTGTGTTTGTTTTCTCAGAGGGTGGAATTCCAGTGTCTGTGGGCAAATGACATTAAATGCTCCTGAGTGTTGCTCGCGTTGCTGGCAGCAGCAGCAGTCCGAATAGGTTGACGGTAAACGTGGTCGGTACATTAGGTCCTCTGCATCACCGATCACCAGAAAGGAAATCTCCTCCGGACCTCGGAACAGAGGATTTACCGACTTCTGCTTTGTGCTCCAGCGAGATGCCGCAGTTAACGGCATTGTCACCGCGCGTCAGTGTGACGGCTGACGCGCGAGCCGTGTATTTTCCACAGCAGCCACACATTCCTGCCCAGTAATTTACTACATGGCAACTTACTGTATATCGATTTCACATTGGTGAAGATTCTCTCCTCATTTCACTCAGCATGGGGGGACGGCCGGGGTCAGCGGCCCCCCTTGTAAATCCCCGTTGCTTCACAACTCTGTTGACTGTATCAATATTAAATGAGCCAACATTGCTTCATCTGCTCTCCGGCTCCAAAAACAGAGCAAACAATTGAAAAGTCTTGCTCAAACATGTTTTGGCCCAGATTGAGAGATATCCACAGCTCTGTCCCAGTTCTCCACCAGCAGACGTTTGGCGGTATGTCGTCCCCCCAGGCTGTGTTTAAGTTCTCTGCTCCATCCACAATATGCTTGCTTCTGTCACTAATCTGTAACAAAGGCCCACATTTGCACATAAGTGGCTGCGGAGAAATTAGGACATTGTTAGCCTGGAATCAAAGTTTCCATGTGACATGGTTTGGATAAACGATTTGGGTGTGGTGGCGTGTGAGCGCGACGCTGCCGGTCGTCCGTGTATGACGGCTGCGTCTCGGTTGAAGGCCTCCGAAGCTAACCTGCCCAGTGATTGGAGCGGCGGCAGTAAAACTACCCTGCAGTAATCCCATCAGAGATGCAAGATAAGAGATCTGAGGAGCTGAGGCCGGCCTCTCTTCTCAGTAAAGACTGTGCGTCCGTGCATGCATGTTCACGGCAGCATGAGAAATCCGAGGAGAGGCTTACAGCTGGAGAGCACGAACCCGTCGAGACTCCTATGTGAAAAAGTCAAGGACACAGCGGGGAGCAATAACACTACTTCCTGTTTGCACGCAAATGAGCTTAACGTGAGTTTTTTTGGTCTGTTGACAGCTGCTTTGTGGACAGAGCCTCGATTGTGGCCGCGGTGAAACACAGTTCTCAAAAATCTCCCTTCAGCCATTGGAAGTAGCGAGTAGTCTCTAGAATTACCAGAGAAACCGATCCGCTGCAGGCCGTGGTGTCATGTGTCTGTGTGAGGGGTCTGTTAAGGAGGGCAGAGCGGCGTCATTGAAGTTTCTAATAAGCAAAACAGACATGAAAGCAGCAGTGAAGAAGGAACCAGGCGAGCAAAATGACAGAGAAATAAAACAAAGTTGAAAAAAAAAACAGCGTCTCCTGCCCCAGTGTTTCTCTTCAGACTGGTGCGGGGAAAAGCCCGACGCTAGTGCTGTTTTTCTGGGAATTTGTTGGCTAACGTTTTGCTGCCGCAGCCCAGATCTCTGGGCTACGAGCAATGCTTCCATCTGCTGTTCACTCCTGGCTGCCAGTGTTGTGTTACGGCCTCCACTCTCACCAGAACTGTGTCACAAATTGGGAACAGCAGTTGGTTTGATTTCTGAAATCGCAGTTAATGTCTTATTCTCTGCTGGGTCGTATCGGGGGGGGGCAGATCGAACCCTCTGGTGTGCCGGATTTGGCCACATGTTTGACACCTCTGGTCTAGAATAAAACTTAGGATTTTAAGTGGCTTTAATGAGTTTTATTTTTTATTTCGTTGTTTGTTTGCTTGCCTCATTCAAGTCAATATGGACTCGTAGAGTAGTGCCTGAACTGGTTTGACTCTAGTATTATGCAACAAAACATCCCGATTGAAGGAAAAACAACCGGACTCGTCTTTATATAGCTTGGATAGAGAAGTCATTTTATATGTGTTAAGTTATGTGAGAGGGAGCGAACACTAATGTCCCAAGGACATCAGGCTACAAGAGCTTCCCGGAGGGCCAAAGGGAAAAAGAGGGAGTGATGATGGGAAAGGTGACAGAGGGGAAACGACTCCGAAAATAGGTTTCTTTGTAGCACCTCGAAGCTTCCAGAGGAATATGACAAGTGGACGAAGAGGAGGAGGAGGAGGAGGAGGAGGGAGAGGCAATTTAGCCTGTGAGCGCTACTGCTCTGGGCAGAGGGCCCAGACCCTCAGTTTGCTGGGAGATCACAGTGGGGGGGCGAGCTGCAAGAGGTTACGTGATTATAATGCAGAAACGGGGCTCCTGCTTACCGAGGCGGCGTGTCAACAAAAAGACAAAGATTCCCCTGTACCTCAGTGTGCTCTCAGTGCCCCTCTGTGTGTAATTCACACACTCCTCAGAGTAGGACGCAGATGTTTTCCTGTTTGCCCTGCAGTTCTGCCCCCCCTCTCAACTGACTGTCCTCCAAGTATCATCAGCCAGTGTTGCCCCCCCCCAGGGGCCTCCCGCCATCCCACCGGGAGCGTAGAGAGCAGGCAACAACACAAGTGCATTCTCTGTTTTGTATTTATAACCGCTGACATATTCCTTTCCGCATGTCAGATAGCGTTTTAATCCTCTGACAGCCTTCTCTTAGCCCAGCATCACTCCACGTTTTCATTTCCAGAGAATTGTGGCGAGCTCTGAGCTTGCCCTGGGGTCACAATGTGGCCAGGGGGGCGGGGGGCTCATCAGTCTCAGCAGGACTCATTTCAGGCACCAGTGAAAGTCCTGCGGTCTTTCATTTCCACGCCTGATCTTCTTTCTGTGTGGAGAACATTCAGACCTGCGCTGGTAGCAAGGAGAGAGAAGGGCAGTGCGTGTGTGTGTGTGTGTGTGTGTAAAGTGTGTGTGTGTGTGTAGGATAGCGTCCTCTACAGCGTCAGAACACGTTGTTATCAAAACACTGAGACAAGACCGAGTCCCGACGGGATGAAGTAGCCTGAGAAAAGTCACGTGTATGTGTTGCACAACTTTGGGAACTGGAGGAGTTGTGTGTCACCTCTGACCATCGATCATTGCGTAATGACCGCACGGCTCCTTCCTCCAGCGTGTGCGTGTGTGTGTGTATGTGAAATTTGCATTTCTTCTGAGGGCTCCTGAACTTTAGAGTCGGATCATTGTTTTCAGGGAGGGTGTTCAGTATCCATATTCACACTTGTGTGCTGAGAGTTGTACTTCTCTTAGCTAGCCTTTTTTTCTTTATGTAATCTCACCGTTGCTTTACCAGTTGTGCAATTAAGAAGTGAAATAATCCAACAACAACAGAAATAATGGGAAAAGCTTCCACAATCTGTTTCAGACGCACATCTGCACCTGGTGTTTGGTCATACGGCTTGTAAACTGATCGTCTTTGTGTTTGCGTTTCAGTGTACAAGTCACCTGAGTACGAGTCTCTGGGCTTCGAGCTGACGGTGGAGCGGCTGGTCTCCATCGGTTATCCCCAGGAGCTGCTCAGCTTCGTCTACGACCCGTCGTTTCCCACCAGGTCCGTGCACACACTCTCCCTGCGCTCCGTCCCGTGGATTCTGTGTTCACGTTACTGTGAATATTTAGAAATCTGCGGGACGCAGTTAAAGCCCACTTCATGGTGATCACAGAACGATTCCGATCAGGCTCCGTTTGCTCAACATTTAGTAGTGAAAATGTTTGTCGCATTTTAGGGGGGGTGTTAACACAGTAACTGTGCTTGGATTCACTGAAAACGACTTCTTAGGTTGAACTTTTTGGAAACACCCGGGCTCCGTCTCGTCATCGTCAATGTTTATATTGTATTGTTCTCTGTGTGCGTGCGTGCGTGCGTGCGTGCATGCGTGCGTGTGTGGTTTTATTACAAAAACAAACAGCAGCAGCAACTCGTGACACCACACACATCATTTTAAAAATGTTGAAACTTTTCCGAAGCGAAAATGTTAATTTAGGTCTTCCTCCTCTCTCAGGGGCCTTGTGTTCGATACCATGTATGGAAACCTGTTGAAGGTTGATGCCTACGGCAACATCCTGGTCTGTGTCCATGGATTCAACTTCCTTCGAGGGTGAGTCACTTTCACCATGCTCTGCCCCGATCTTTGCAGAGATATTAAAGAACTAAAGCGAGGTTTGTTGTTTTCTCTGTTCTCGTAGACCCGAGATCCGTGAACGGTACCCAAACAAGTTCATCCAGAGAGATGACACAGAGCGCTTCTATATCCTCAACACGCTGTTCAACCTCCCAGGTAAGATCTGTGACACTGTGTCAGGAGGATTTACCGGGCGCCGCGTGTTCGATTCCTGACTCTCGCTGCCGTTGTTTTCTGCAGAGACCTACCTCTTCGCTTGCCTGGTGGATTTCTTCTCCAACTGTGACAGATATGCAAGGTGAGAGGATCTTACTCGGACCGACCCGTCTCTTCACACGTTTCGGGGTGCAGCACGACGACACGAGGCCACGCCGGGCGGGTGGAGAGCGGGCCCTGAAGCATGGGAGGGTCCGGGCGTTCTCAGCCACTAAGCTCAGCCGCCTCTTTTAAAACCGCAATCACGCCACAAATCAGTCCAAGAATCCTTCGTTTTAATTACTCAAACTCTTAATCTCCTCTTACGATTTTTTTTTTTTTTTTTCAAAGGCATGGATTCTTATCAGGCTGAGATTAAAATTACATTTTTTACTAACTTTAAAAAGTTTTTTTTTTTTATAGAGAGAGAGAGAATGACATCCTGATTTAACAAAAATAAACTAGGGGAGTTTAATGCCCTGTAATTTTTTTGAGGATGTAATCTGGAATGGCTGCATGTCCTTTGTCCTCTGAAACCTGGTTGTTGGTCTTTTAGGGGGAGAATGCTTTCCTGTTTGGCTGGGGACCCCTCCAACAAGGGAAGGCTATCCCATTTAAAAGCAAACAAAAAACAAATGTCACGTTTCTAAAAGCCCCGTGTAAAGAAGCGGCCTGTCCGATGGCTGTGTGGCGTGTGTGTCTCTGCTCCCCTCCCGCAGCTGTGAGACGGGCTTCAAAGACGGAGACCTCTTCATGTCCTATAAGAGCATGTTCCAGGACGTCCGGGACGCCGTGGACTGGGTCCACTTCAAGGTGAGACGGCCGGGAGCCATCCTCGGTCCTGGAATACTGTGCTGAACTCGTACTGATTGACGTGTTTCCATCAAAAACACCACGTTGATCAAACCTTTGACCCTTATCTCCAAAAAAGCCCGTTTTGGTTTCTTCTTCTGAGTTCAGTCCACGTGAGGTCCGTACCGGTCTGGAGGACAGTCCCGGTTCAGTCCTCACCGTACACACACTGTGTTGTGGAAACACTTTCAGGACAGTGTGTTTTCCAGCATATTTACAGTTCAGTGTAAAGACGTGAACATATTGAAACTTTCACACATGCGTGACTATAGGCGGCGCTGGATGTTACGGTGTCGGTATCGTGTGTTACATGCACACAGAGGTGAACACGTTCAGTACATTCATTGTTTTACGCACCAACAGAGATCTACTGACTCCTGCCTCTGCCTTCTGTTTGTTCGGATGTTTCCATCCATTCATTCTGAAGCACACAGTCCCGTTCCTCACAGGATGTTGTTTTATTTAGCTCCATGTCAGACAGAGGAGGTGGAGATGGGTTCAGAATTTAGAACGTCTGTTGTGTGATTTTTGTCGTGTCAAACACACGATGCCGATGTTTCAGTGGGAGACATTTGAATGAGCTTTCTGTGTGACGTGGTGTAACTCCTGGTTCTGACATTACAGGGAACTCTGAAGGAGAAGACGGTGGAGAACCTGGAGAAGTATGTTGTCAAAGATGTGAGTAGTTAGTATTCATCAGCGTTGTGCTGTACACACAGGCACACACACACACACACACACATTTTTTTGTCAGTTGACTGCTTTTGTAAAGATGCTTAGCCTCTTTCTGTCTGTCTGTTCCCATCAGGGAAAGCTGCCGCTGCTCCTCAGCCGAATGAACGAGGTGGCCAAGGTCTTCCTGGCTACCAACAGCGACTACAAATACACCGATGTGAGTACACGTGTGCAAGTCACTTTTTAGGGCCAAACTGTAAAAAAAAATAAACAACTAAAGATCAAACTAATCATAGATTGACTGGTTAGCGTTCCTCCTTCCTTCCTGGCTAGCGTGGCCTTGAGCTGAAGGATCATGTTCTGCTCTTTGTGTTCTCTTTCACAGAAAATCATGACGTACCTGTTTGACTTCCCCCACGGCCCAAAGGTAACATCACTTTTCTCTCTCTCTGATGGTACGAACTGTATATCGTGTTCAGTGTTGTGACCTTTTTGCGTGTGTGTGTGTGTGTGTCCTCCACAGCCCGGCACCTCCCACCGGCCCTGGAAGTCCTACTTCGATCTGATCCTGGTGGATGCCAGGAAGCCGCTGTTCTTCGGGGAGGGCACGGTCCTCCGGCAGGTGGACACGGTGAGCTGAGCTTCATGGGAAACACTCACAACACGCCATCGTCCGTTTCCGCGTTAGAGCTGAAGGCCGTGTTCAGCAGTCAGAGTCCTGAAGGACGTTTAGTGTCCTTCTCTCTCACGGCTGTCAGTTTCACTCCAACAGTGTCGTCACTGAATGAACTTACATCTGTTTGACATGTAAGATGCCTTTAAAGGAGGGGTGTCAAACATAAGGCTCGTGGACCAAAATCTGCTGTTAATGTTATGTTGAAAATAAAATCTAAACCCGTACTGATCAAAGCTGTTTTTTTTCATTCCAGACAACGGGACGTCTAAAGATAGGAACCTACACCGGACCTCTGCAGCACGGGATCGTCTACTCTGGAGGTAAGTCTGAACTTTCTGTGGCTGCTTTCAGAATTTAGACAAAAGTGGCACAAATCTGATGTTCTCAGACCAGACCCAGTTCTCTTTCAGAGATGACCTGCGGTCACATCATATCTGTCTTTTATCGTCACAGTTTAAACTGAGTCACTGTGGCTTCGTGTTCCAGGTTCCTCAGATATCGTGTGCGACCTGCTGGGGGCCAAAGGAAAGGACATCGTGTACATCGGGGACCATATCTTCGGAGACATCCTCAAGTCGAAGAAACGTCAGGGCTGGAGGACGTTCCTGGTCATCCCCGAGCTGGCCCAGGAGCTGCACGTGTGGACCGACAAGAGCTGTGAGCGCAAAGACACATTCAGAGAGTTATTCAGGATGAATTACAGAGGAGGTCATACAGCAGAGGTTTATTCTCACACAGGTGACAGTTTGATAAATCGGCACCTCGGTTTAGGTTCAGGTTTAGGCCTCCACGTGACCTCAGACTGAGTCATATTGTCTCCAAATAGCACCAGATTTAAACCTCCAACTTCACTAAAGTAATAAAGTGAGGCTGGTGCACCGAGAGGAGCTGCAGCACAGCTGTTTGTCCCTGACGTTTGCCCCCCTTCTCCTTCTTTCAGCGCTGTTCGAGGAACTGCAGGGTCTGGACATCTTCCTCGCAGAACTCTACAAGTAAGTAACACGACCTTTCCCCCCTTCTCCCCACCCCACCCCACCCCACCCCACCCCCCCTCGCTTCACTTCTGCTCTCTCTGCTCTCCCGCCGTGTGCCTGCATGTGTGTGAGTGTATATTTGAGAGAGCGCAACGGGGTCAATGGGCTAAAAGTCTGAAGGCCGCCCGATAACTGGCTTCAGCGGCGTTATTTATAGCCTGGCAGGGCTGGCCGTTACGCCACCTCTTTGACACATCACCTTTCAGCAGACTCATATCAACGACCCCCCCCCCCCCCCCCCCCCCCCCCCCCCCCCCCCCCCCCCGACACCCCTCCGTCTGTCGCTGCGCTCATCGTCTCTCTCCCCCGTCCTCCCTCAGACATCTGGACAGCAGCAGCAACGAGAGGCCGGATATCAGCACCATTCAGAGAAGAGTCAAGGTACGGCCCTCAGTCGCCCCCGTTTCCATGACAACAGCAGCCGACAGTCAAACACACGTCACTGCTGCGTGTTTGATGAGACCAGAGATCGATCCCAGCACCCTTGGTGAACTGTCTCTTCGTCTCTTCGTCCTCCTCTCCCTGCAGAAAGTGACCCACGACATGGACATGTGCTACGGCATGATGGGAAGCCTGTTCCGCAGCGGCTCCAGACAGACGCTGTTCGCCTCGCAGGTGATGCGCTACGCCGACCTGTACGCCGCCTCCTTCATCAACCTGCTGTACTACCCCTTCAGCTACCTCTTCAGAGCCGCTCACGTCCTGGTGAGTGTCCCGCCGCCGCCGCCGCTTCGCCTCCCTCACACACACCCCAACGGATCCGTTTAAATATCTGAACCCGTTTCCTTTCTGTCATGAATTGAAAGTGAAAACTCGGATCCCAGATTTCCTTTTTTCTCTCCCGGCGCTGAAGCTCTCGTTTTTAAAGACGTCACTCTGCTTCTATCGCAGACGTATTTTCGTATCAGCTCATCGCTCTGGTGACCGAGAAGCTTTATGACATGTCTCATAGTGATAATCACACCAGAGACAAACCAAATAGAAACATAAAGACAGCAAATCTTATAATCGCGGACTTTATCCTACAGCCTGACTGACTGTGTGTGAAAAGTAAACAAAGAGGTAAAACACACATCTAAAAGCACACAATGTGTCCATTCATATCACGTCATAAAAGCATTTGAGTGTCCACCTTTACGTCTGTTTTCTTCATTCATAACTTATCTTCTGTCAGAATCATATCAGCACTTTATTTTGAAAGGTTTGACCACAAATCGTACAGAAATACGTCAGTGAATTTAAGAAACAAATGAAAAAAGTCACAGACCAGAGATCTGTAACCTTCAAATCTTCAGGCCCACAATATGATACAGCGACAGCATATCGCGCAGCCTGACGTTTTTTTAAAAAAACAGAGAGCCCCATGAGCAGCCTGGTGTATCTCCGGGCTCTGACCTTAACCCGCGCTGCAGTCGGTGTAAAGTTCAGTGTTGAACCGGGGCTGAAAATAGAGCCGCTTCCCGCGGTCGGTCTGAGATCCTGTCGCTCCTCGTCCTCAGATGCCTCACGAGTCGACGGTGGAGCACACCCACGTGGACATGGACGTGGAGTCGCCGCTCGCCACGCGCAACCGCACCCAGTGCAGCGACTGCAAGGACCTGGAGTGCAAACGCAACCAGCTGACCCGCTCCTTCAGCGAGATCAAACCCCCCAACCTGTTCCCCACCACGCCCCAGGAGATCACCCACTGCCACGACGAGGACGACGATGAAGAGGAGGAGGAAGAGGAGGAGGAGGAGGAGGAGGAGGAGGAGGAGGAGGAGGAGGAAGAAGAGGAGGAGGAAGAAGAGGAGGAGGAAGAAGAGGAAGAGGAGGAGGAGGAAGAGGAAGAAGAAGAAGAGGAGGAGGAGGAGGAAGAAGAGGAAGAGTAATGAACTGTATGTGGGGAGCGGAGACGTGTTTCTGCCCTCTTGTGTTTCCCAGTGGAGTTGTGTTGTGATCTCTCTTTAGCCAGGAAACACCTCTGCGGTGTGAGTGTGTATCAGTGCTACACACACGCACACACACACACACACACACACACACACACACACACACACACACTATGGAAAGCAGAAAGGACCAGTATCAGAGGAGATCACATGACTTTCAGGATGACAGTTTGCATGCTCGGTCCTCTAAACAACAACAACAAAAAAGAGATTTATGTTTGTTTGTTTTTTTAATTAATTTGATTTCTGTAATATCTTCACACACACACACACACACACACACACACACAGGAGCAAACCTCGGCTGTGTGTTTGTCGTCGTGTTGTAACAGCACAGCCTGTTGATGCAGTCCTCATGCTGTAACTCTGCCTGTATGCACACCATCCACAACACTCTCGGTGCCCCCGAACGATGCACACACTCATTTTTTTTTTTATGCAAACGAAAACAAAAACATGGGAACAAGATTGAGTCTTTTGTCCGTTTTGATGCCTTTTCCTTGTCGCTGTAGTAACGAACCTGTCCGCGAGGGTGTGCGTTTCTGTGTGTGCGTCAGACTGTAGCATCCTGAGTGAAGCACACCCGTCGACGGTTTCCAGAGCACACGTTGCCCGGCAACAGTGAGGATTGTGTGTGCGTGTGTGTTTTCCGCGGTCTCCATGACAACCCCGACCGACAGTTTTGAAACAACGTCATGTTTTTTGTTTTTTTTTTGAGTGGACATGCAGTATTGTTTGGGAAATCTCCAGTATGCATTTGTCTCTTTCGGACTTTCAGAACTTTAGAGAGGTGTGTGACGTGGTTTTTGTGTGAAAACACGGAAGTGGCCTCAGTGTACAAACATGCAAATGATTTCAGTCTGAAAACTGAGCTCAGACGGTCCGACCGGCTTCCAGTCTGTGTTTCCTTTTCACAGATTTACCGACGCCGTGGACGGTTTGATGACGGAGCGCAGTATTCTCCTGTTGGGCCTCTTAACACTGTGACGTTATTCCCTCATCAGAATGCATCGTTTTCCAAACGCCTCATTCACTTAAAATGTCTGAAATCTTCGTTTTAGCTTTTTCTCCAACAACAAGCACAGAAAAAGGTTCAGGAAGTTGGAAAAACATCATTAAACTGAGGAAAATGTGTCTGAGATACTTTCTGCAGCCCAATGCTGTTGCAGTGTTATATCTCATGTTTCCCCCTCTTTCTTTGATTTTTAGAATTTTTCTTATTAATTAGAGGGAGGATTGTAAAATTTTCATATATAAGTTTCACAACTGAAACGTTTCAATTTTTTCAACAAATGTAGAATTTATGCAAAGAAAATTAATCTGTTTTACTGTCGCCTGGGATTCATGAAAGGAGTCAAAACTGATGCAGAAACAAATTTGTCACTTAAAAGATGTAACAGGTTTTACTCATCTTTTCTTTTTATGAATTTTAGGAGACTTTTCTTTAAATTTCACCACTGTTAACTTTTAAATCCCGATCAAAAGCGTGCCGAGTCACTTGAGGAAAACAAAAAGACACGAAGTAACAAAACTCTTGACGGTTTTTATTGCATTGTTTTACAGAATGTATTTAGAGAAACACAGAAAACCCTTCTAAAGAATGTAACGCCTGACACGACGGTGTTTCCCTGCAGTGTATTCCAGAAAAGACCCAAAAGCCTTTAGCGCATGTTTTCACATTTCCAATCTCAAAAAGCTAAAAAAAAAAAAAAAAAAAAAGTGTGACCCCTAATGGATGAATCAGGAACTGCAGCCACTTCTTCTAAATAAGTTTAAAGATCTTCCTCTGCACGATGCCTTCAGGGTCACCCGGTAACCGTTGTGTTTGTTTAGGCCACAAAGTGAAGCAGCGTCTGATTCCTGCATATTTCCGGTTTGGTTTGATGTGGACTGGAGAGCCGTGAACCCGTTGAACTGAGTCTTTATGTGGCGGATCATTGGATGAAAGACTTGTGAGAAAGTAGAAAAACATATTACAGCTGTTGATGTCTTTTTCTTTTTCTTTTTTTTTTTTCTACAAATGAAGCATTTGTATCCTCGTTTCTTTTGAACACGTAGAACTGGACATGCTACAGGAGGCCGCTGCAGCCTTTGCCCTGATTTGCATGTAAAAACTAAAAGCTTTCCCTTCTTGTGTCACGGCGGCTACGGTAGCATCGCTCATACTTACATACAGTTTTTAGGAGAAGTTTTTGTTAGTGTAGTTTACACAGAGTGTAAAGAAAAAAACTTTTAAATCTGTAAAGTGAAGGGAAATGTGAATAGCATGTCAACTAATCTGTAACTTGTGATCTACACCACGGGGTTATTATTTTTCTAAACTAGTGTTTTTAAACGGTCTCGGTTTACAGAAGTATGAATATACCTTTCCATTTCCTTTTCTTATTTTTTCCAAAAAACTTTTGTTTTTGTTTTTCCTTTTTATACATCTCCACACGGCAGCCTGTCGCCGAGACGCCCAGACGGAGGAAACCTGGTCGAACTGCGGCGGGAATTTAGATTTTTATCTTTAGTTGTGACGCAATCAAACAGCCACTTTTTTCTTTTCTAAACTTTGGGTTTTTATGCATATCGATTCATGTTCTTTTCTCTGAAACAGTGTTTGTTTCCACAGTTTATCCCTCCCCCTGTAAGTAAATGACATGAAAAATGTAGAATAAAGATAGTTTGTAATAGTTTGTCGCCCTTTCATTTATTGTAGCCTGTTATTAAAATCCTCATGCACTTTTTAAATACTTTAACACGTTAAGGTTTTTAAAGTTGAAATATTTTCTGCTGAACATGCTTCTGCTGAAGGGATACCAATATCTGCAGCATGTAAAACTTGACATAACACCGGCTTTATGAGCTAAACATGCTTAACACAAGAGGAAGAGGTTTGTTTTTATTTTATTTTTTTATTCTGCACGCCGCTTCAGATTGAGTCTCCTGGACATAAGTTCATTCTACACCTCTGAATTTGGTGAGGTTAAAATGAAAAAAAAAAGGATTTTTTCTGTCTGAATTACTACGTTATTGACAGAAATTATTTTTTTTAAAGCTTGTTAATTTTACTAAAATAATGCTGCATAAAATCTGAGATAATTCTCTGTTCTGTACTAAATCAATTGCAGTTGCTGCTCAGATCACAGGCAGGATAATCTAATACAGGGGTGTCAAACATAAGGCTCGTGGGCCAAAATCGGCCCCCAAGAGGTTTCCATCTGGCCTAAAGCAAAAAAAACCATAAAGAAAACTGTAAAAAATTTAGCAAATTTCTAAAGAGTGGTGAAGAAAAACACTAAAATGAAACCCGAGCTGAGATATCAGTGATGCTGCCATGAAAGGCAGCGACCTTCTGACCTCAAAGCTAATCTGTCTGGGTTTGTTTAGAAAAACACGCAGAATGCAACAACTATTGGAGGAGTTTTTTTTTGGGAGATTTCTCCCTATTTTGCACCAGAAAGTTCATTAAAATTGGTTTTATTTTGAGAACGTAGTCATGTTAGGTTTTGTGAAGAATATAGACATTTTGGCATCATGGAGTCTCAGGTCTGATGGTCGTGTGTACACTGGCAGTGTGTGTGCGTGTGTGTGTGTGTGTGTGTGTGTGTGTGTGTGTGTGTGTGTGTGTGTGTGTGTGTGTGTGTGTGTGTGTGTGTGTGTGTGTGTGTGTTTGTCCCGTGGCGACCTGGAGGCTGATTCAGGATAAAGATCTGCCTGGATGAGCGTCTCGTTTCCCTCACATCGATCCTCTGATCGTCTCTATCAGGAGGCGCCTCACACGGCGCCGCCACCTGTCTTGTCTGTTAATCATTCACGTTTTTATTAAACCAGCAGCTGGAGGAGGCAGCGGGGCGTTCAGGTAGGCGCAGCTGAACACAGGCGAACACTGTACGAAGGTGTGTGTGTGTGTGTGTGTGTGTGTGTGTGTGTGTGTGAGTAGTGGAGTAACTCAGTCACAGCTGACGCTTCTGTTTCCTGTTGTGCATATTGAATTCGGAATGCTTCTCGCTTCCCATCAGGCACTGAAATCCACGTGCTTCCTCCCCTCCTCTCCGGAGTGACTGTCCCTGCAGAGCGGCTCTGCTGCATAGGAGCTTTCAAGCACACAATACACAACTGCAGCGAGCACAGCTGCCAAACAATGCAGATGTGCTCCACGTCTGGTTACACAACAGGGATGCCCCCCCACGGCGGGGCGCGTACTGAGGGGCTGTCCTGTCTGAGAGTGTGTGTGTGTGTGTGTGTGTGTGTGTGTGTGTGTGTGTGTGTGTGTGTGTGTGTGTTTGCAGCTCACAGAGGGCCGAGGACAGCAGGAGGAAACAGCTACCACCAGTGGACGCAGCCTGAAACTGAGGCAGGCTGCACACACTCCGCATCAGGCCAAAACAAAACTGTTCATCCGTCCAGTAAACACAGACACGAAGACTCCTGCAGCACTCACACAGTATCTGTTCACAAAGTACAAAAAAAAAAATAAAAACTGGGAGATAAAGTTAAAAATGTTGTTTTCAAGTTGTGACTGTTGGAAGATGATGCATCTTCGGCACACAGCAACAAGGGGAAGTAGCATCTCTTACATTAAAGGCACAAAGTCAATTTCCTCCAAGCAGAACAAACTGGAAGAAACGCCGAACACTGGAGCATCAGACCTCTGTAGGGAACTCATCCAGGTATTTGGAAATGAAGACTTTCAACATTTGGCTGAAAAAGAACATCTCATCCCAGGAATACCAAGTAAATGTTATCTAGATGTAATAATCTATCAGAGGGTGTGAAATGGACATTCATAGAATTAAATTTTAAAACTTATTCATAAAAAAAAAATGCATAAAAAGGCTGAAATTTTCACAAGATGTCTTTAAAAGACGTTTAGTGATGATGCTCAATGCAAATCCTCCATACTGCCTTTAAAAACCTCTGCGGCCTCCGTCCTCCATCTGCGATTCACCAAACTTCCCAGTGAAGCCAAACCGACTGAAGTTTCCCTCCCGGCTGGCGTCACTACAAAGCCTCGCATTCTGCTTTTATTTTAACTTTTGAACAAACTCACATCAGGAAACGTCTCCCTCGTGATCTCCGGTGCTCCCTTCCGGGGGGGTCCCGGGCCCCAGGTTTGGAAACAATATTCTTGGATCCCAACAGCAGCAGCAGCAGCAGCAGCAGCAGTCATCGTAGAATGATCTGGATTAACTCCACACCTGGTTGAGTAAAGGCTGTGCTTGTTCTGATGTGCAGGGGAGTAAAAACAAGCGGCGGCGGTGTATCATTGATGGACACGTTTAATGTCGAGGTTGCTTTTTGTGACGTTGATGAAGCTCAACATGTTAGATGAGGTCATTAATACTGTGCAATTATCAAGTCTGATTATGTGTAAAAAGGACAAAAGAAAGGAAGGAAGGAAGAAAGAAAGAAAGAAAGACACATAATCTCCACATGCATAGATGCAAAATTGGCACTTTGATGAACGCCTCCCCCTCCCCCTCCCGTCCCCTTCCCTCCCGTCCCCCCATGAACCCCCCCCCCCGCTGGACCAAAGAGTGAAGCAAAGGCAACGCGAACATGAGAAGACACGTCTGAGGTCGAAGATAAAAAAACAAAACAAAGAGAGACTAAGGACGGATTTGCATGTAGATGGCTGCAGTTTAGCATTTCTCCAAAAAAAAAAACAAAAAAAAACAAATATACACATACATACAGTACATACATACAAATATATCTGTCGACTTATAATACAGTAAAATTTTTTTAATCATCTCTTAAATAAATTGTGTTTCATTGCACTTTTGTTAAAAATAATTAATTATATGATTTCTCTTAAAGGCAATAGTGTGATTTTCTTTTTTTTTTTCTTTCTTTTTTTTTTTTTTAAGGTGAAAAAGATAGAGTACCATAGGCCCGATTTAGGATAATAGTAAAAATAACAAGATCTGTAATATACATACTGTATCTGTAAAAGACCCTCACCTCCTCATATACATGAATGGATGTTCATCCCCGTATATGTAGCATGATTTCTGTGTGACGCCGCGGCGCATGCTCCAGTGCCAGTTCCGAGCCGCACCGCGTCTCCACGCGTACGTATATACACACAATATTATAAAATAAATAAATACAGGAAAACATTCTTGGTTCGTGGTTTAACGGTTTCTCTCCGAGCGGTGTTTTTTTTTTTTTTTTTTTTTTTTTTGGTGCAGTCTCTGACGTCACCGTCGCTCGCTCGCCGTGAGTCTGGGTGTGAGTCCGTGCCGATGGGGTCAACAGTCGACTGAGCCTCCCTGAAAGATGCACCGGTGGTGGGGGGGGGTTTCTGCATGAGTGTGTGTGTGTGTGAGTGTGAGTGTGTGTGTGTGTGTGTGTGTGTGCAAAGACAGCGCTTGATGAAAGGGGGACCAAAGTCTTTGGCCTGAGGAGAAAGTATAGCGAGTGTAGTGGGGTTATTTTTTTTTTTTTCGTGTGTGTGTGTGTGTGTGTGTGAAAGTGTCAGATTGTCCCAGAACAGGAGCTCAGTCTCAGGAACTGTCCGAGTGCGCCCCCCGGTGCGAGGGGTGATACAGCAGGTGGGGGTCTTCAGGGCGGAGCAGCCCCCCCCCCCCCCCCCCCCCCCCCCCCCCTCCATGACGGGGGTCTCGCTGACTGGCTGACTGGGGGCTACTGGTCGGAGCAGAACCCTCACTTCCCCCCGCCTCCGCTTCCCCGCGTTCCCTCATGTCCAGCTCCGGCCGCTGCTCCGTGCGTGCGCGCGTGTCCGCGGGACAGGGTGGGGGTCCGGGCCTCCACCGGGCCGGGCGGCTGCTAGATGGGCCCCTCGTTGTGGGCGCTGCTGTGGTTGCTCCTGCTCAGGCCCACACAGTTCTGCTGCTGGCTGAGCAGGTGGGCAGTCTCGTTGGCCACGGCCACGGCCACGGCGCCGCCGGCCACGCCCGTCACCACGGCGGCGGGGGGCTCCACGCCGTCGTGGAGCTCCGTCAGCGTCAGCTCGATCTTGGTGAACTCGCTGTCCGTGGACTGAGGCGTCTTGTCCATCCGCGACGCCATGACGGCGTTCTGGTACTGCTGCCGCGTTACCTAGGAGACGGGAGGGGAGACGGACCCGGGTTAGCGGCCGGTCCAGCCCATCCACCCCCCCACCCCCCCACGCCTCCTCACACCCACCTTGATGAACTGCAGGTCGGAGCGCGCCCTGACGGAGTAGTCGGGCACGTAGATGTGCAGGAAGGAGTTGAGCTGGTTGTTGCTGCTGCCCAGCGTCGGGGTGATGGCGTCCAGCCGCTCGCTGCGGTTCAGCGAGTCCGAGTGGTTGAGTCCAAACGGCCGCGGAGGAGATTTATTCTCTGCAGGGGACGAGACGGTAGAACGCTGAAGGCGGAGGTCTGTGTTTTACACAATATGATGGGTTTAAAAACAGATGAATGCTTCAGTAACTTTGACTAACAGGAGAAAAACACTGGGATCAGAATTACGACTGATGTCAGTTCACAGCAGGTTTAATTAGATTCTATCATTTCCTTCAATTCAGCCTCGATCAGGGGTGTCAGACATGAGGCTCGCGGGACCAGAACGGGCCCACGGAAGGCTCCGATCAGGCCCAAACACGCCAAGCAAGGTGGTTCCATAGGAGCTTTAGGAGATCTTTTTTGACTTTTCACTGTATTTTACACCAGAAGGTGTCATTAAAATGGGCTTTAAGATGAGAATGTAGCTATTTTCAGAAGTAATTGTTTATTTATGTGAAAATATAGACATTTCATCATGTATACTCTGCGGCACGACAAAGAAAAACTTCGGTAACACTTTACTTTAAGCACCCGGTATAACACATCATCAGTAGTTATAAACACTCATAAATGATCACAATGCTTTATAACTCACTATACAGCAGAGGGTTAGGGTTAGGGTTAGGTCCTGGCATTGTGATCATCTATGAATGTTTATAACTGTAGATAAACGTGTTATAATGGCATTATAATGCTTTATAAATGTACTTATAATGTTTTATACGGGGGGCTTCAAATAAAGTGTTACCAAAACTTCAATTTAAAGGTTGAACCTGGAGTAAAACCTGTTCAGTCACCTTTGATATTTCTCCTGAATGTATTCTAAATTATTGCACCTTCGAGTTCTTGTTCTTGTTCTTATGTTCCTTATCTGGGTAGAGCAGACTGATTATAAGTAAACAACAGAGAGGTGATGTTTTCCGAGCTGAAAGCTGCAGTTCTGAGCCGTTCATTGGAAGAATTCGGCGCTTTGTCAGCAGCAACCGTGATCCTCGGTAACGGTGACATTTTTCAAACGTTTGATATTAGAGCGGATGCTTGCTGCGATGTATGGAAATCTCATTTCAACATAAAGCTTCCACCGGCGAGGGGAGTTTCACCGGTGGGCTCCCCTGATGCTGCGTCGTCCTTCCACGAGCTGCGACGCAGACGACCTGTTCCGTGGTTCCTTTTCTTTCTTTTTTCTAAAGCTAATTTTTTAATTAAAGCCAGATTATGTTTTCCACTTCTTAAAGAAGCCTAGCGAAAATCACACACAACAAAGTGGAAACGGCTTGGCCGACGCTAATGCTACTACACTGACTGGAATGTATGTAATCCCATGTTGGAATACGTGTGTGTGTGTGTGTGTGTGTGTGTGTGTGTGTGTGTGTGTGTGTGTGTGTGTGTGTGTGTGTGTGTGCGAGCAGACGGAGCACAGTGGGCCAAAGACCTGGCATGTGAACCCTTGTGGATTAGTACTCCACTTTCTAGGGGCCGCAGGGGCCAGGTCAACACACACACACACACACACACACACAACAAAAAAATGGCGTGTCGAAAACACACAGACTCTCACTGGAAAGCGTGCGCGGCGCGACACCAGAGTGGGCAAGAAAACAGCAGAAGAGGGGCAACGCGGGACTATTTGTTCCACGGCGTTTCCCGATCAACGTGTTTGTGTCCACCGTGCGTGTGTGTGTGTGTGTGTGTGTGTGTGAGGACATGTAAACGTGCGTGCCGTCGTATGTGCGTTCCGCGGCGTCCGGCAGGGGGCTGTAGCTGTAGGTCTTGTTTATGCAGTCGGGGGGGTTAAAGGTTAGGGGCGAGCGGGGCGGAGCCTGTTCTGGCTCGGGGGCCTCCAGTCTCCCGAAACCATTCAGTCACTTGACGAATGGCTCAGAAGTGACGGCGTTAAGTCTCACTCTGAATCGCTCTCTCACCCTCACCGTTGTTTTCCACTCACACACACACACACACACACACACACACATATGCTTACAGTATATGTTGCAGTCACAGGATAGGTGTGGTGTGTGTATGAAGAGAGCGTTAAAAGAAATCCACTGTACCTGGAGATCCCGCTAATGATTCAGCTCTACTGACCGCAAACGTCCGAGACAGGGAGAGAGGCACTGAGGAGCCAGGGAGGGACAAAAGAAGACAGAAAAGTCACTCAAAGTTCACAAACAAACACGTTTACACATATATTCAAACTGAGATTAATCTGTGAAAAAGCTGGTCGTCTGGATGAAAGTGTTCTGGACTCAGATATGAGTTCAAAATCATCACAAAGCTTCTGATTTGTAACCAGAAATGACAAAGAGCAGGGAGGTAATTCCAGGGTTTCACCAGTAGGTGTCTCTCAGATCCCACCACCCACCTGCATCTCAAACCATGTGAGCAAGTTTAGTAAGTTTATGAATGAAGTGATCACAACGTCACTCTGATGCCTGGGTGTCAACTTAATGTTGCTAAATATGTGAAGTATAATAGAATAGAACTGATCCTTTGACAGGAAATTGCTTTATTTAAGAAGTACAGAAACACAACACGGACAAAAACATGCAATCAGTAACAATAAAGAAGTACTTGCTTGAATTTCTTCCAAGATTTTGTTTAATCTTGCTTGTTTCTGTTTGCTTTTTTCATTAAAAAGATATTCGGGAGACGTGACAAGCCTCAAAAACAAACTGAAATTCTGAAAACGTCAAATAATAGCATTTAATTTACTTTTAAGCGGCACAAGACGAAAACACTAAGTCAGGGTTCATTTCTGACTGTAATAAATATGATTTCAAAGTGAAGTCAAACTAAATGACATCCTCTAAAAACACTGAATCACCAAGAAAATGTTTTAATGATTTATGATTTTTTTTCCGCACAGTGCCAGCATCCCTGCTCTGAGATATAAGTGTAAAACAAAAACGTTTTGACACTTTTTAGTTCAGGGACCAGAGTGTGAGGGCCAATAAATAGTGCCATAATAACCTTAAAATTCAAACTTTAATTTAAACTGCATTTAAAAAAGTCTCTGTTTTTGCAGTGACTATGCGGCTAATGCTAGCTTGCTAGCTTTAATAGCAGCACCACAGATACCTGAGCTTGAGTCTCAGTGTTGTGCTGTGTCAGCTACTCTCAAGAAAAATACCTTCCTTTTCACATTTTTACTAATTTCTCGGTCATTTCCTGGGCCAGACTGGAGCCTTTTGCAGGCCAGTTTTGGTCCACGGGTCTTATGTTCGACACCCCTGCTGCAAAGGAATTTAGCTTCAGTGGGTCTCAAGCTGACTTTATAACATTAAAATCATTTGTTTGAAGCAGCAGCAGCAGCTCTCACCTGGCGAGGTGGTCAGCGCCATCATCCCGTAGAAAGAGAAGGGCCCCGCCTCAAACTTCATCCCCTCTTTTCCTGCCTCCACCTCCACTTTCCCCTGTTTCAGTCGCAAAGAGGAAAACAAGTCTTAGAAAATCATAAATGTGCATGAAAATGCAAATATACAACAGTTATTTTAGATTTATGTGCTATAATTTCAGGCTGTAAGTCATGAAAATAAAAAAAAAATACAGTAAATGTTTAAATATTTCATAATCATGACAGCAGAAAATGAAAAATAACCGAACAAACAATAAGATTTTTCTGATGCACCAGTAGAAACAGACTGTTCATAAATGATATATTGCTGCCTAGCTGTTATTTGTTTTTCCTCCCCCTTCTGTAATCACATATTATGTGTTATATCCACAGCAGCCTGTTGTATTTTTACATTCGCAGTGGATCGCTGAGCTTTTGGTACTTCATTGTGTCGCTTACAGTATTTCCATCCAGGATTTCCGCTGCAGCTTTTGTACTTTGCGGTTGCGCGTTCACCTCATCCAAAATCTGCTCAGATATATTTGTTGGTCCTGCCCGTGAGTTTTTCAACAAATCCAGCCGCCCTCCCTCTTCCCTCTCTCTCCTTTTTACTACTTGCAGAAAATCTCTGATTAATAGCTCCCAATCTGTTCCTGAGCCCAGACTCAAGGGCAGTGACCCTATGATTGTCCAGGCAGGACCTCATTTGATCCGGGAGGGGTGTGTGTGTGTGTGTGTGTGTGTGTGTGTGTGTGTGTGTGTGTGTGTGTGTGTGTGTGTGTGTGTGTGAATACACACACGCTGACAGAGAGGACTGACAGAAGCAGCGTTCATCCACAGAACATCCCGACAGTGAGAAATACCCCCTGTAGGGCGAATCAGGACAATGCGTCGTCGGCACTGGCCGGATGTCAAAAAATGCAGCAGCTCAGTTTTTGAACTGCAGGTAATGAAAATCTGCTTCATTTAGTGTTTTTTTATACAAAACCCTAAAATGTACTGAAATGACACGAAAAGTGAATTTTGAGCTCTCTGCTGTGTTGTGTTTATTCTGCTCTCACTTTGCTTTAATTCTGATTGAAATTCTGAGTTCACGCAGCATTAGGTCTGTTTCCTGTGGATGGAGCGTTTTTAAAAGACTGATTTAAACCATTAATACGGTCGGCTTCATTCACAGTGGACCGTTTTTTGAGTTGCGCTGCTTTGGGTTGTAACTTTAAGTGACAAGTTTGGTTTCACTCCATAAATGTCCTCAAAAAAAAAAAATAAATAAATAAAAAGTGGACAGCGTTGTTTTCTCTGCCAACAGAGCTGCTTTAACCATGAAGTCAAAGAGAAAAAAACACGTTAAAAGCACAAACTGGCTGAAACAGCAAAAACTGACTAACATGACTAAATATTTGACATGCTAATTCATCTAAAATTGATTTTAAAAAAGGAAAAAAACCTAAAAACTCGTAAATTATCTACGTCTGTTACAAATGTTCCTAAAGCTAAACCAGTTCAAATAGAACCTGCATCAGTTTATTTATGATTTCACACAGTTGAAAGCCTCCACTTGTTCAGGTGGATTTTAGAACATTTCCTGAACTTATTACGACATGAAGTTGTAAACGAGGCTCTATGAACTAAATGAAAATGAAGGCTAAGCTCCTAATAAAGAATGCAGACCCGACTCATTACTGGCATGGACTTAGGTGTCAGATCTAATTATTCTGCAGACTCGGCTAATTGCTTTCTGATGGAACGATACCTTCTAATGAGATTTCTCTGGAAAATATTCAGACTCGCAAACCAAACTTTGTGGAGTGACTGTAACATTTAGAGACCATCAGAAAAGAAAACCAGACAGGTTTCTGCTCTGGAGTCTGTTCAGAGAGGTTCGGCTCTTCTCCATATTTAACATATTTCTCTAGATTCTGCATTGGTGATAAAATAAAACACGATTTTCTTGTCTTGCGATTGTCCTCTCATACAAACTGTCTGCTGCTGCAGCATTCATCATGTGTCAAAAAGAGCCGCTTCAGGTTTAATTTACTAAAAAATGATGCACTGCTTCTGCATTTTCAGTGGTTTGCATTCTCAGATCCCATGGGAGCAGCGGCCTGGTGACGCGGCTCCTATAAATGCGGCGGTATGCTGCTGTGCCGCTTGGAAATTTCACATCTTTCAAGTCAGTTTTATTAGCCAGGAGCTGTTTATCTATATCATTAGTGCTTGTTTGAATCCAAAGAGCCCTGCAGTGCAGTCATTCCACGCATACTTCCTAAGGATGCGTGTCGTCTGTGGGAACCGCCGTCCGCGGTTCATCTCCGTGGGATCGGTGAGCAACTTTTCCAAAAGCGGGAATGAGCTCTGTCTGGATTTCTTCTGTCTGGTCACCAGTCACCTCAGCGTACCTGCAGGATGAGGATGAAATAATCCACGGGCTTGTTCCGGTGGAAGAGGTAGTGCTCCACGGCCCGCTTGTTCTTCTCGTCGTACTTCAGCTCCTGGATGACGTTGGGGTGCTTCAGCAGGCGCAGGAGGATCTTCTCCGACATCTGCACCGGCGCGAAGGGCTCCACCTCTGAGAGAAGGAGAAGCGTCGCTTTGAGAAGTCTCTAATTTGCACGCTCTCGTTCTTATTTCATTGTGAAACAGCCCTGTTTGTTCAAACATTCATAAAAAGCATCACTAGTTCACCTTTGACCTCATTAAAATCACAGTGACCTCTGCACTTTATGAGGACCGAATCCCACAAACGCCACACTGCTGCTGTTTGGAGCTAAGATCAGTCAATGAGCGAACAGCAGGAGGAACCAGCAAGTTTTACTTCTTCCTCCCACTTTTCAGACGCCATCAACTAGATATTTGCCTTATATCAGTATTTCTATGTGCATGGACACCGGTGTGTATTTCCAGATAGGTGTGTGTAGCTTAAGACACACATTTCATTATTTTGTGCATTTATATATTCATAGATTATATTATTTTCAAGATAGATTTTTTTTTTTGTGTTCACATGATTGGAAAGAATTAATAACTAAACTCTAAATCAACTCAACTGATTTTAGATTATTGTTTTCTGGTGTTGATTGTTTTCAAGTTGTTTTGATAAAAAACAGGAGAGAATCAGACCAAAAGAAGACAAAAGCATCTGTAATGTGGAGAAATTCAAATAAAGGATCATAATTAATGTCAAAAATGAGGCAATTCGGCAGAAACTACTGCTTACTGTTATATAGTATTCAGGAGTGTCAAATAAATTTCAGTTCAGCGTCCAGATACAGTGGAAAAATAGAGCTGTATTAACCTTAAAATTGAACCTTTAAGTGTTATCTTTGTTGTGGTGCAGAATATTACCTGATGAAAATGTCTATTTTTTTGACAGAACGTAACAGTTTGTACCAAAAATGAGTACAATCTCATCATAAAGCCCATTTTAATGAAAGTTTCTGGTGCAAAACAAAGTGAAATGTCCAAAAACGTGTCCCTTGATGCCTGTTTGGACAGAGTCACCCTGACAGCAGGGCGTCGGTTCTGATGCTACTGCTGGTGCACATGTGCATCAAGGCCACAGTAAATATATCTGCACATGTGCTGCGATTAGATGGACAATAACAACAGTGTTGTCCTCCAGACCGTCATGAGTCCCGGTCCAGATTCTCCTGGACTCGGTAGTTTTTGAGATGAAAACGATCCAACTTGTTATTTGTGAGTCTAAATGAGCACGGAGCTCCTGGAGCAGCTGCTGCTCAGTGAGCTGAGCTGGATGGAAAGGAGTTTGAACAGGAGGTCCCGGCTGTGAGTGGTCTGCATCGGCCAGCGAGCGGCCAATCAGCTCCCTCCCCTCAGCGGCGGCGATGTGTGTCAGCTGGCTGCTGGCTCCACCACCAGGAACTAAACTCCCTAATAGCCTTTAGAGGAACTTAATCAACGCTTAGCTGCTAGGTCAAAGTTCTAAAGCAAATCCAACTGCAGTGAGGCGTAGTCCAGCGCTCGCTGCTAGCGCCGCTGTAGTAGCGCCCGGATCCCCCGCTGCCTGCGCCGAAGTCCATTTCCCCAGGGAAAGCGGGTGAAATATTTCACATTTTACACTGGTAAGTACACAAGTATGTCGACTTGTGTGAGAACTGCGATCACAGGCCAAAAATGCTGGATGTGATGTCATTGAGGAGCGAGTGTAAGCAAACAGGGTGGTGTTTTTAAAGCTGTGAGCGGAGATCTCGACGTGTAACCTCCAGTGCATGACATGCAAGCAAATAAACGCCCCGGCTTTTTTTTTTTTTTTTTTTTTTTTTGGGGGGGGGGGGGGGGGGGGGGGATCCGCCTGCAGTCTGCAGACATCCCGTGTGCTGCACTCCCGAGAGGCCTTCCACCTCCACACACACACGCATACCAACACGCTTGTTGTGAGTCCTCACACAACTCAATCCCTCACACACACACACACACACACATACACACACAACAGATACTCATTCTACACACATACTCACTCACTCCTCCTCCTCCCTCTTTACCCACTTGCCCGAAACTCAAAGCCCGTGTGGGCACATGTGCGCACACACACACACACACACACACTCACACAGTGAGGGGCTGAGGGCACACTGGGGGAAGTCAAGCAGCAACGCAGCCCACTTGCCTGTTGCTAGGAAACGCAGGGTAGCCAGCAGAAGCTGAGGTGATATTTTAACCTTCATTTCATTGTCAGTAGGCTTGAAGGCCGAGAAATCTTGCTTCCTCTCCCGATGGGTGATTTTCTTCTTCGTCTTGTTGTCAGCTGAGGAGGGGGAAAATGAAGAGTGGAGCGTTAAGACACAGAGCTCGCCGGTTTCTCCCGCAGCACGGACGACCGGGCCGGCCGGCCGGCGACGCTCCGCAGACGCCGAGGCCGTCATCCCGGGTCACAGGGTGACTAAACTGGAGTTACCCAGAGCTTATTGCTTTTTCCTGAAACGTAGCGGTGGCGACTTTCTCAGAACTAAAGGAGAACTATAGGGGGCTACAGTGTTACCACATTCTCACCACATTCTTGGCGTTACTGAAAGCCATATGTACGAGTCCAGCAGACTGGACGCTGCTCTACAGGTGCTCGCACCTCGAGTCGGGGACACGCACCACGAAGAAAAACCCTCATTACAGTCTCTATGGGTGGAGAATGTGGAGAATTAAGTCCTGCCATTAAAATGTGCTTCTCCGTCTCTCATATTCATGGCGGTTGAGGCTTCATTCTGAGGATTCATTATGAAGACTCAGCTGCATCCCTCAGGTCTGATGTTTTTAGTGAGCTCTGATATTGTATGTAGAACCATTTTTAGACTGTTTTCTGCCTTAATTTTATTTGAAACACTTCGGCATGTGAGAGACTGTGTGTCTCTTCAGCTCTGACGAAACTCCGACTCTCATCAAGTCTCAGACGGACTCCAGCTGGAGAGCAGTTTTCTCACTGAGACGGCTGCACGTCGCAGCATCAGGTGATAAATCTCCATCAATCTGACTCATTTCTCATTACGCTCAACGATCTATGGTTCAAAGTATAAAAAGCTGAACCTACTGTACAAGTCGGTCTCATCCAGGATCTCTGACTTGATGATTTCCTCGATGACGTCCTCCAGGGTCACGATGCCCAGAACCTCGTAAAAAGGGTCGCCCTCGCCCTCGTTGTTCACCCTCTGCACGATGGCCAGGTGGGATTTTCCTAGGAAAACGTACACAGGCTGGGTTATAAAACGACAGAGAACAGGCAGAGAACGGAGGGTGGGTGGAGCAGACGGAGGAACTTTTGTTAATTTTTGAGAAATGAGTGGAGCGTAAAACAAACAGTTTAATGGATTTGAATTAAAATGAGAAAATAGGCTTTAGTTCAAAACCATTCGTGAGGGAGGGTTGATCCAACCAGTCAGAAAATTCCTGGTATCAAACAGCAAGCAGCCACTAACAAGAACACTCCAGTCAGTGTTGTTCAGATTCGGTTTGGTCAGAGAAGCAGAAGCTGCAGGAAGCATCGCAGCACCGGCAGTCGCTCAGGTACAAAACCTCGTCCCGTCACAGAGACAGACGGAGATGACAGTCAAACAGAACTAAATTTCATCACATGAGCCCCTCTGGCCCTCTGTGCTTCCACATCTGTGTTCCCAGGACCCTCCTGTGTGCTGTACCATCTGAAAAAAAGAAACAAACTGCCGTGTATGCACAGAAGACTGTCAGGCAAAACACTAAACAAATTCTTTGCCTTTTCTCAGCTTGTGATCATTTAAAAGGAATTTTCCAGAGGCCCAGGCTAATATTAGCCCCTGCAAAATGAAGTTTCCATTCCGCCCCGGCGATATTCTCACCGAGCAAAGGAACAGACCGGGCGAACCTCCGCTGCGTGATCAGATTGTCTCGGAATGGGCCGTTTGCATGCAGATACACCTGGGCGTAAATAATGGAGGACGTCAGCGCGCGCGTGTGCACGCACACGTGTCGTGGGAAGTGCGGGAACACACAGGTACATCACCCCAGTCTGTGCTCACATGCTGCTTCAGCTAAAGTTGGCCCGCGGTGGCGCAGGCCGGCACCGGCTGAAAGGGCTTCTGGGCCGATCACCAAGAGTGTTTTATTGCACTGCAGCTCACTGCTTCCTCACAGCACTATGACAGCACACACACACACACACACACACACACACACACACAGGCCCAATGTGAGGTGCAGATTCATGAAACACACTCAGGTTACACTTTAAAGGCCAACTCAGAGACATATTAATAATGTAAACACACAAATCCACTTATCCAGAGAGTCTAGAAAATGGCAGGCAGTTTACAGGGCTCACATGAAAAGAAGAGTCTTTGTGTTTCTATTAAGCTGTCAACAGCATCTTCGGGCCGGGTTTAACCAGGACAAACACAAATGGAGCCTCGGCGGGCCGAAGCAGTGAAGCAATCAGGCCTCAGAAGTCCTTGAGCACGCAATTACTGCGAGCCGCACGGGGAGGGAGAGGCAAATGGATTGGTCAGCACAGCGCAGCACAGCGAGACAGATCAATGCCCGCTTTAATAGCATCCGCTGCAGCCAGAAACAAAGGCTGGGAAAATTCAGTTTCCACAGCCAAAATGTCATCTGATGTATGTTAGATAAAAAAAAATTACACACGGCTCTATTATCTACCTTTATATCTATTCATTTAATGAAAGAAAGCGTCACACACTCATTATGACGGTTAAAATAAATGGATGCTCCATATATTTCTGCACATATCGGCTGCATTTGAGTTAATCCCAGATTAGAGACTGATGAACGGGAAGGTAAGTCACCTTTTCCTTTTAAAAATAGAAATAATCCCATGACATTTTTTCTTCTTTTTAAATTTCAGTCTCTGTTAACTTGCAAAAACAAAACACTCACTTGACGCAGCCTCTAAAACTTAGCAGACACTCCTTGCCACAGTGAAAACCATTGCTTCTGGAGCTGCACGTTTTCACAAACTGACCATTATTTTAAAAAATAAGTTACACTCAGGCATCCTTTGTAACTTTTGAGCTCATGTTTGAAATCACCGATGACAATTTCATTCCTGGAACTAATTATCTGCAGCCAAACGTCTAATTGCTGAATAAATGACCGGAGCTCTGGAGAACCTGCTCTGTTTCTAGTCTCCCACATTCACACAGATCCATTACCAGACAACGACAAGCGTAATATCGAGGTTGTGACAGCTGAGCCGTAAGAAAGGCTTATTAAATTAATAATGGGTTGAGAATAAATATCATGAAATAATGAATATTTTATAATTAAAAAAGATTAAGCAGTGGTGTTTTATGAAACCCAATCCCACCTCACCGTCCACACTGTACCTCAGAGACTATTACATTTTAGTTCAGGGGCCACATATTAATTGATTTGATCCCTCTGGAGTCAGGCTAGTAAACTGATATATGAGTATAATAACCAATGAATAACAAGTTCTCCTTCAGTTTTATTACCTCCGCCAAGGAGGTTATGTAATCATGTCGGTTTGTTGGTTTGTTGGTTGGTTTGTGAGCAACATTACGGAAAAAGTTATGGACAGATTGCAATGAAACTTTGTGGAAAGGTGGGTCTGGGGCTAACTTAGAATCCATTAAATTTTGGTGATGATCCGGATCACTGTCTGGATCCAGGAATTTTTTAAAGGATTCTTTATCATTGAGAGATAGGGCAGTCATTCACATAGTTGGGCATAACTCAACAATAAATGACAAGGGGGCTTAGCAAAAAATGACAGTGTAAGTTCTTCAATGACTCTAAGAGATATCAGCTGCTGATCCAGATCATGAAAGTATTCCGGATACCAGGATCCAGAACAGACAAAAATAGGGGGATTCTGGAGTGTCAGTCACTGTGAGGAAACACACTGAGATATGAACATGCAACAAACAGCTTTCTCCCATACAGTGTTTGTGTTGGGGAGAAATAATTTTTTTTTTATTATATATGGTGTTCTTATTGTTGTTGGTGACTGATTTGAGCTGTGGCGGAGGTCTGCGCTCTCTGAGTGCCAAATTCTAGTTGTAAAATGAAATGTCAAAAATCCTTAAAATGCAACACATTTTCCAGAAAATCTATTGAAAACAGAAATTTCGCCAAGAAAAGTAAAAGTGACATAAAATCCTAAAATCTGTTCTATCATATGAGATCAAAAGCCTGTAATTTCTCAAAAAGCACAAGATTTCTGAAACCTTGACAGGATGCATGCCTCAGATTAAAAATTCTGATTATTTGCAGAAGGAACAAGAATTTGACTCTTTCTAGTTCAGGTACAGAGTCTGAGATGAGGTGTGATGATACCAGGAAACACGACTGTCGTGTTGACCGTAGCTCAAGAAGGAAGCAAATCAGGTCGATGGATGAAGCTGATTATTGATGATGGATGTTTTTGTGATTGTACAGGAGTTACTGATACTGCACCGGTCAGATCATTAATACTGTGTAGTGTCTGTAGTATTAGCTGCATTGTGTGTGTTTTATATATGAACTTTGTCAAAAGATACTTGCTGTGTTTGCTCCACTTCTTCTTGCAGTCTTTTTTGAATCTATCTGCTTTGTCAGTTTTGACTCTCAGTCTCAGCTTGTGTATGGATTCATTACAAACTAGAATTTGGCACTCAGAGAGCGCAGACCTCCGCCACAGCTCAAATCAGTCACCAACAACAATAAGAACACCATATATAATAAAAAACATTTTATTTCTCCCCAGCACAAACACTGTATGGGAGAAAGCTGTTTGCTGCATGTTCATATCTCAGTGTGTTTCCTCACAGTGACTGACACTCCGGAATCCCCCTATTTTGGTCTGTTCTGGATCCTGGTATCCGGAATACTTCAGTGATCTGGATCAGCAGCTGATATCTCTTAGAGTCATTGAAGAAGTTACACTGAATTTTTTTGCTAAGCCCCCTTGTCATTTATTGTTGAGTTATGCCCAACTATGTGAATGACTGCCCTATCTCTCAATGATAAAGAGTCTTTTAAACAATTCCTGGATCCAGACAGTGATCCGGATCATCACCAAAATTTAATGGATTCTAAGTTAGCCCAAGACCCACCTTTCCACAAAGTTTCATTGCAATCCGTCCATAACTTTTTCCGTAATGTTGCTCACAAACCAACCAATAAACCAACAAACCTATGTAATCACATAACCTCCTTGGCGGAGGTAATAAAAAAACAACAGCACCCACTAGAGGCCAGACATGACAAATACATCACTGTCAGCATTTCTCCCGTTTCTGTGTGAACAGACGGCGTTTTCAAAACGTTGTTGTTTAATCGAAAAACTTTTCTGCAATAAAGAAAGTAAAATCGACGTGCTTTGTCTTGAAACCAGACATTAAGCATTCATGCCGACACGTTCATCTTGATCTGGGGAAGAGGACAGACTCGTGTGTCAACATATCGTCGTAAAGCGAGGCCGGACCCTTCACCTTCAGCCAGTCAAACACAATCAATCCTGCTTTAAGGACATGTGCACACACACACACCAAACCAAAGTGCATGTTTGTGAATATTTGGTGATTCTGAGATCAACTCAGACACAGACAAAGGGTCCTCGGTTCAAAGCCCGACCCTGGAGTCAGGTTCAGGTCAGACCTGAAGGTTCTGGATGTGTTGTTCACACACGGCAGACTCAGTTTGTTTCCTGGTTCACATCAAACAACACATTCTTTCCAGCGATACATTTCTTATGACTGCGAGCTCTAAGCTGGCAAAAATACCACCGGGGTAATCCCACCACAGCACGACTGCAGCACACGTCTTACTGGGAGCATGAAGGCTGATGTCAGTGAAAAAAACACACAATATGTCATCTGCTTACGTCTTCTGCTGAAGTGGTAAAAACACCAGAATTTTAAAAAACATAACAGCTTCCTTCACGGGGCTTAATAAACCCCTTCCTCCACCTCCTTCCACTGAGGTGAGTTGGGATTAACTATTAGACACGACCCGCCTTGTAAGACAGCACGGGTCATGGTAATGAGGCCAACGGCGACGAAAGAAGAACGACAAACACACGAGACACAGGAATAGGAAGCTCTTCAGTCCAAATGACAGAGAAAAGCATGTTTATGCACAGTTTAATAGTGTTTATCTAGAGTCTGTCCCACGGGCTGCGATGTAAGGAGACAGAAATTTCACGAATTCCATGGAAGTGAGCGTGAAGGAAAATCATACAGCCAATGTTTCCTTTATATTACTCGGCATGTTTCAGATGGGAGTCACGAGGCTTCATATTTGACCCGGAATGGCTTTGGAGAAGATATTTTGCCACATTAAACAATGGCTCTAAAGAAGGACATGTGGGCTGCTTGCTTCAATTTCAGTGAAGCGTCTCAACAATCAGTGAATGGATTTCATTAAAAGTTTGCACAAGGTGTCGATCTCCTGACTTCCTGGTTGAATTCATCACAAATCCAGCAAAATGCACATTTAAAGAGTTTGCAGCAAGTGAATTAATTATCAAGATGTCCATTTATGTTTGGAACTCATTTCTAATTTCATTCAGTTTGACTGATTGGCTGAACTCTCTGGGGCTAATCGATTCAAATCCTGCTAACGCCATGCTGAACTGCTCAGGTAAACAGGTTACACTTTTAGTTTGAATGATTTACTAAGAATAACACTATGAGATACAACAAATACAAACAAATGAAGGCTTTTGAGAACAAACAGCAGATTCCCTCACTGGAGTGATCTGATGGAGGCCTGAGTCACTAGAACACAGTTATTATTACTCAACATACCAGAGCATTACAGTAAATGACGCTGGATTTGAAAAAATGTTTTAAAAAAGCACGGACCATTCGCAAATTCTAAATCTCAGGTAAAAGATGGAAAAGCTTTGATAATAAAGTCTGCAAACAAAAGTCAGAAATAGACTTTCATCCCAATCGCAGCAGGATACCTCGAGAAGACCGAGCTGTTTCAACATCTTTTCATCACAATAATCTGTTAATGAATTTAATTGATAAATTCCTCACAGTACTTTGAGAAATGAAGTGTGTTTCTTCAGATCAGTTTCCATGTGTGTGTGGACAGTATCACAAAGCTTGAACACATCAGGCCCACTGTGTAGATCTATTGATTCCAGGAGAAAATCCTCTTGACGGACTCAGACCCCGACAACATCCAACGATCAACACCACGACATTTCGAGTGAAATCAAATCATTTTGGGGTTTTCCTTTCAGATTTTTGTTTTTTTGCATTTTCATGGCAACTTTTGAAAACGCTGCAGTGTTCAAGGTGGGCCACTAGTGGGTGCTGTTGGTTGTTTTGTTATGAAACTACACACAATAAATGTGAATGATAATGTAAGAAGCTTTGTGTGGTGGAACTCCCTCCTCTGGAGTGGATCAAGCATCCAGGAGAGATTTAAAGAGAAGCAGCTACTCATCAACACCGAGAGGAGCCGGTTGAGGAGGAACGAGCTTTTGTCATGTCGCTCCAGAACCCAGACTCGGTGGAGCAGTGGTAGCTCCGGAGCTTCTCAAGAAGAAAGTTCCAATCTGGACAGTGGAGTTTGCATGTTCTCTCCATTTCTGTGTGGGTTTCCTGTGAATTTCATTACACAATGAAACCAAACACAAGGTAATAAACTGTATTTATGCTTGTGATTAGTTGACAGTATACACTGCCTGTCCAGTTTGGAGAGATCAATCGATAAATGAAAAGACGAAATACTTAAAAAAAAACAAAAAATCACCCTGAAATGAACTCAGCAATTTAGAGCATTTAATTTAAAGTAAAAATCATCTTCACTTCATCTTTAAAGGCGCATTGAGGAGTTTGCACGTTTTATGCGAAACAGCGCCCCCTGCAGGCCTTGTGCATAATGCAGCTTAGTGAAAAACCCGTCCCTGTGGCTCACGTGCAACGAAGAGGGGAACTCCGTCTTCGCTCGTTTAGAAGCGCTCAAGTAAGATTTAAGTTTCTTTTACCTGGTGGAGTCTGTGCTGGAGCTGTGGCAGTGCTCGAAGCCAGTCTTTTCTTACTTTCTGGAAGCTCCTGCTCAGTTGTTGCTCACTAAGCATCTGGCGGAGTAATGGCGGACAAAATGAAACCTAACAGCCGGAGCGCGCATTACGTCATTCCTTTCAAATTCTCCCCAAAAAAATTCTGGTGCCGGACCGGCACTGCAGCTTTCAAGTGACAATTTAGCGCTGTTAGAGGTACTTAATAATAACTTAATTAATAAGTATTTTTAAGGTTGTAAAACTCCTTAATGCACCTTTAAGACCAAGAAGTCATTCTTCTTTCTTCAAAGTGAGGCTCCATGGGCCCCATGTTGTCCATGTCTTCTCTATTGTTTCTGCTTCCCTTAACGTCTCACGCACACACACACACACACACACACACACACACACACACACACACACACTCAAACAGTAGCACCACTCCAAATCGTTTTGTCCCGCTGTCCCACAAGTCGAGTGCATACTTTCCAGTTTCCCACAAAGACAAAATACCACACAACGACAGAAAAAAGAAAGGAGGAAAAAAAAAAGGCGCTTCTGTCTGCCATAAATATATGACTAGACAATGACAGCTTGTTTACTGGCCGCTCCTTCGCTGCCGTTGGGGCAGGGAGTTTTGTGATTGGAGCGCGAGTCTGGAGGTAGAGAGGGGAGAGTGACCCTCCGCACCCTCTGAAGCCTGGAACTTGGCAGCGAGCCTCGGGGAGAGCGTGTCCTTGCGAGGACCAGTTGTCTGGGGTCCTATAACCCACCACTGCTGCCTGACATCTGGGGCCGTCTGACTGGGCTGAGGCTGGAGGCATGCTGCGTAGTCCCGCACACAACAGGGTCAGGGGTCCATTCACTTTCACTTCAGTCCATTAGGAGCAGATCATGAAGCCGAAACGCCGGAACCACCGTTTGGGATTGAATCTGAAAACGGCAACGTGCACGCGCACAAGCACACACCCAAGGTATGGCTAAAGAGAGAAGATGGTTGAATTTCCGAGTTGCTCCATCAATTGGTTGCTGCATAAAGCTGCACAGCAAACGTTCCCCTGCAAACAGCTGTAGTCAGATTATTAGAAAGTGCTGAGATCAGCGTTTCCTCCGTTCAGCTGCAATACCCAAAGTCCCACTGGCATCACAGCTACAGTGTAATTCACTTCACCTGGACACAGAATAAGTTTAAATTATGAAATTTTAAATGACCTGCGATCATAATGAATCATACCTTGACTTGACAAATTCCGAATACGTTACTGTTGCCAACAGATGCTGCAAACTCAAGGATCAAAATGCTTAAAAGCCGAGATCCATTAAAAAAAAATGGCAGCCAGAAAACTTAAAAATGTCAGTGAGGATGTAGCGAGACAAATGAGAATGAGTCTCACAGGCATTTTTCTGCTGTAACGTCGTTTGACAAAGATCCAAAATAGAAGTTTTCTGTCTTGATGGCTGCATTTGTCCAAACCAATAACCCATCCAGCCATCCATCCATCCATCCGTACCCCGAAGCCGGCCCTGAGAACCTCCTCTCAGGCCTTCAGAGACTAAGCCGCGTGCTCTTTTCCACCATTCCCAGCTTATTTATGGAATGCAGCTTTGTCATATTTTTCCATAGCGCAATTTTCCCCTATAAATAGGCACGTAAGGCTCCGAGAGTTGGGGTGGGAGTATGAGGGGTCAGTATCTTTTGTGGACACTCATCACTGCCCCCCCCCCCCCCCCCTCCCCCCGTTTCACTCTCCCCTCTATTTTTCCAAATATTTGAGCACTGACAAATATAGTGCAACGTTTGGGTGATGGGAACTCATTGGACGGTCTTTCTTCTAAATCTACCTCCAGTTGAAAAAAAAAAAAGAGACTTTCCAACTCCTCTGACCCATTTTTCCATCCACATGGAGAAAAACTTCACCCTGATGCCGGTATCATGGCGGCTATTTATGGCTTCCTCGTTTCAATAAACAGTCCTGGCTGGATTCACATGTAATGAGATGATGCCATTCTTTGTCTCTGCTTGTATTATCTGGAGACATGAAAGGAATGTGTCTGCATATTTGTTTATGTGAATGCCTGCAGCTTATCCAGTATTGCGTGTGCGTGTGTGTGTGTGTGTGTGTGCTTGGTCATTGTTATTTGGTCATAAGGAGGGATGTTGAAGCTGCAAACACACAGGTTCAGTTTTTGAGTGTTGTTATGACTAGGTGGGATGTGTGAGACTGTAATTTCCCAAATTCAGCCCTCAGCACATGGCTTCAAATCAGGGGTGTTAAATACAATACATTTCTGTTCGGCGGCCACACAGCTCAGTTTCATCTTGAGTGGGTCGGACCGCTGAATGGAGCCAGAGTGATCTTTAAATTTCCTCACTGTGGCACAGAGAATATGAGAGGAAAATGTTTTATATTGCAAAACCAAACAATTACTACCAAAAATGGCAACAATCGCAACACGAAGACAATCTGAGCGAAGCCTTGAGGTGCAAAATACAGTGAAATGCTTTGAGGCTAATGCTAGCTCGCTAACTTTCATTGCAGCATCACTGACATCTCAGCTCAGGACTCAGTGTTTGTTGTGTCCGCTAAGCTCAAGAAATTTGAGAAACAAGGTTTCATTGAAATTTTTTGTATTGTCTTGTCAGCTTGGCCTGATCGGAGCCTCCTGTGAGCCGGTTTTGGTCCATGGGCCTTATGTTTGACACCCCTGATTTAGAAGCCTTTCTTTTCTGAGCCTCAATCACCTGTTTCTCCTATATTTACACCTTCTGACTGTGAGGTGACAGCGCAAACCGCTGCACTGGAACGTGAATTATCGTCAGGATGAAAGAAAAAGCATGTGCCAAATTCCCCGCTGTCAGTTTTTATGGTGAAATACAGATGTACAGAAATAAGACGATACACTCTGGAAATCACAGCTGAGCTACGTGGTTGATGAATTAATAGATCAGCTGCATGGTTGAGGAATCTGCATGGTTTTGGAGAGATTCAGTCACAAACTGCCAGATTTCATCTCGACTGGTAAAACGCGTCATAATAACTTTAAACTTTCAAGTTTTTCTTTGCTGCTGCTGCAAAAAAACCCATCCTGGACTGTAAAAGAGCCAGCCTCTGCTCAGTAAACATTGCCTATTTTATAGGAAGTTATGGAAAATGTGGCGTCCCACACGCTGTGAGGCAGGGTGGTCCAGTGGCTGCACATGTTGACCTGATGCGGCGTTTTAAGCTTTATACACTCTGTGACGGAGCAAACCAAATCCTCTGGGCCCGAAACGGGACAACAGCTGTCCCAACCGCAAATGCACCTTCAGTCGGATTTATTTCTGACCGGCCCCGTGCGCTCGCGCTGGGTCCCAGACGCCGTGGTCGCCGCGCCCCGGCCGGCCCGCGGGTCAAACAGTACAGTGAGCAATGATACGAGCCAATCAGGTTTACACAGAGGAGTTAAGTCTGCTTCCAGCTCCTAACCGTCATTAAGGGGCCTTGGTCACAAGATCACTCTGCTGCTACTAGCCAGTGGTGTTTGACTCTCCACGCACACACACACACACACACACACACATACAGTACAGCCACACACTCACTCTGCTGGAATGACATTGTTGTTCATTCAGAGAAGCAGCTTGCTGTCGTAGCTGGCTGCGTTTGTTGTTGAAAGGTCCCCTGGGTGGAGATTCCTTTGGGCCTCAGTCATAAGGAGAGGCATCAATGGGAAACCAGTGGGGATAAATGAATGGGCCTGCGGTCAGGTGCTGCTCTGTTATGCGAGTGTTGCAACTGCTGAATGGCGCGCACGTCACACATCCACGACAAGAGCCGGGAGTCATTTACACAAACCCGACGCGGATCAAAGCGGGATCGTGTTTTTAAAACTGTCCGCACGATGAAACTCAGGCGGCGGCGTAAAACAACTTGATGAAATCATCGGTTTACGGGAAATTGAAGGATTCACCAGTGAGAAACAGGCGTCACATCGGCTGCGTTTCCAGCAGGTGTCGAGTGTTTTCCGTGACTCGACACGCTGGGAGCGTGATTCAGGTGAACATATCAGAAGCACCAAATGGAGGGAAATCTGTGTTTGTTGGAGGATTCATTTACTTTCTTGGGGGTGTCAAGCGTAACGCTGAAGCATCTATCAGATGCTGGGTTTTAAATTCAAAACTAAAGTCAACGGCAGCCGAATCAGCTAAAGCAGCGTTTAACTGCTGTTTATCAAAGCGGATGTGTACATTTGGAAAACCTTTCACCGGCTTAATAACTTGCACTCTTTAAAATTGTAATCATGACTGGCCATTACATACGCTGCTGGTCATCCCACAAATGCATGAACCCCTCCAAATGTGGCACCAAGAAGATCTGCAGGTTTTCCAGAACAATCCTCACGCTTGTTATTTTTCTTTAACTGTGCAAATGGCTTAACTGGATTAAAAAAAATAAAAAAATCTTATGTAAGTGCTTGGATGTCAGTTTTCATGGTTATTTACACGTTAAAGAGCTGAAAATGTTGCATGTCATGCTCGTCCTCCACCTCCTGATGTGTGGGTGGAGGCAATCTGTCCTCCTCGGCTTTGCATCACCAAACGGCTCCAGATCGCGCCACAGCCTCTCAACGTCGTCTGCTCCTCAAATACATGTTAGATAAACGCTCCATAAACTCACTTTATAGTCAGACGCGACAGAAGAATTAGCCCACCTGGCAGGTTGATGCTATTTGTGGCAACAGACCGAATTATTCTGTCGGTTCAAGTCAAACCGTTTCACCACACTGATCTGAAGAAATAAAACACTTAGCATTTTTCTAAAGTTTGACACTGATTGCGTGTTGTTATTGTTAGAAGCTGTTTTTTGATCTTTCATGCACTGCATGATCTGGAGACATCAAATTTGTCTGGATGTTTCAAATCTGAAAAGCCCCAAAGTGATCAGTGTCAGATTTTAAGTCATTTCCAAAAGCAGCTTAAAGCTGATTTGCTTTGAATATAAAACTGTCAGGAAATTACTATAAAAAAAAAAAAATGAGAAAAGACTGAATTATGAAATAATTTCTCTGTTCTTCATTGTGTTTTTAACGTTTCTAACATGTTTGTGATGAGTGAAAACACACACGCGTGCAGTACGATCCGGTTGTTTTCTTGAAATAATGTCACAGTGAAAATGAATCAGCACGGAACCTTCAAACATGTATTCAACCAAACATCAGGACCTGCAGAACCATTCGAATAAACACTCACAACCATTAACAAGGTAACTAATGTGTCTGCAATCATGTCTGCGTGTCACAGCTAAAATCACAGAGCAAAGCATTGTGGGATTGATCCACTGGTTGAAACCAGTTATATTCTTATATTCTTGATTGGCAAAAAATATCACGTAAACACAACTGTTAGTGCTGTTTGTCTCAATCAGGGTCAGTTCAGGGGACACATTAAAATCTCGAGCAGACCGATAAAACAGTGCCACAATAACCGTTACATGTTTTTTTCTTTGTTGTCGCGTATACAAGATGAACATATCTACTTTTTTTTAAAAGTTACTCCAAAAATGACTCAAATCTCAACATAAAGTCGATTTTGATGAAAGCTTTTGGTATAAAACCCAGTGAAATGTGCATAAAATTCTCCTAAAGCTGTTGCATTATTCATGTTTTCACAAAGTCACCCTGACAGTGTGGCTTTGAGGCTAATGCTAATCTGCTAGCTGTCATGGCGGCATCGCCGACATCTCAGCTCGGGTCTCAGTGTCATGCTGTGTCTGCCACTCAGAATAAATTTGCTAAAAAAGAAAAAAAAAAATCAATGTTTTCTTTGAAATTTTTAATAATTTGCCTGGCGGGTTGATGGGCCAGATTGGAACCTCTTTTAGGCCACTTCTGGCCCGCAGACCTTATGTTTGACACCCCTGGTCTAAATCAGCATTGTGTAAATGTGTTGATAATGTGTGATAATCAGTGTGATAATGGGACAATAGCCTTAAAAGAATTAAACTGCTTCAGAAGTGTACGGCGATTCAATATGTTCAACAGCGCTGCGCCTGAGTCTTTTGACGCACGCTCCGCCGCTGACGCAGGACCGGCCAGCCAATCAAACACCTGAAAACACGCATTTTGGCATGGAGCACCCGCAGCTTTAAAACTTACAATTAAAACCTCGATGAAAACAATTAGCCGGAGCGAAATCCTTAAAGCTAGAATGAGCTAAGTACTCGATAAAAAAAGCTCATGTGCTTTGTGCAATAGGCTTTGGGAATGTAGAGGAAACCGTGAAACCTGCGAGAACGTCCTGCATCCTCCTCCCGCTCTCTCTTTTTTTTTTTAAAATCACCTCTTTCTTGCATTCAGCGCTCCCAGCTGTAGTGTTTAACCTGAATATACCACATTAAGCTATTCGACAGTTTATGCATGTGATCACATCATTCCATGAATTGTAAGAAATCATCCAGACTTTTCAAAGCTCTAAATTCAAAAAAATATGTATGCATCTTTTCATAGTTATACTTCCTAATTAAAATTTTTCTCGGTGGTTCTTACCCAGTGTTGTTTCTTCAACTCCTCAAATATAATGTAACTATGTTGCAGTTTAAATCTGGGATAAAGAAACAGTAAATCTAAGTAGGAGAACACACAATTTACACAATGTTAAACCAAAACAGACTCTTTCTTCAACAATGAATTAGCCAGCAGCTGCTACTGTATGGGGTGTCACTGATCATCCGACCATCATCATCATCCTCATCTGGTCAAATCCAGTCATTCTGAGACACACGTTTCAGTTTTTAACTCCCGTTTTGAAATGTTTCACTCTTTTCTTCCCTATTTTCTTCTATTTTGGGTGATATATTTCGTCCACATTCTCTGTGTCGACGCTGTAGGAGAGACGACGTTGACATTTCAGCCTTTAACAGACTCAGCTGTGTTTTCATCACAGACATGAAATATAAAGGATTACAAAGCGTCATCGCCACCTCTTGCTGGGGAGTTTAAATGTTTCAGCTGGTTGCACCTTCACATTTTCCTGGTTTGAGTCTGCATTTAGAAAGATGATGCAACTTTAAAAAAAGTAGGTAAAAATGGGAGCAGGCTGAAAGAAGAGTGACAGTAACGAGTTTTATGTAAATCATCTGAAATAACGGATCTAAAATGACATTGACCTTCACCCTGCAACACTCAAAAGGTCGACTCCAAAGAGCGATCATTAACTAAGACTCATGATATTCACACGTTGCATCAAACCCGCTGAAATAATGACGTCCTGAAGGTAAAATCCGTCCTAAAACCAAAGCGGCGTTTCAATCAAGTGAGTGTGAACAGTCAAGACAACGAGCGGCTTTGTAAAGAGAGGAGAATATCCCTGCACAATGGGCGCAGGCAGCGAGCATGCGTGGAGCTGGAGGGTTAAATCTTGCAGGCTGAATGTGGGCCTGCAGGGTCAGCTGGAGCAGTGGCTGGGGCCTGCAACCCATAGTGGGGCTCTACTAGCAGTTCCCTCCCTTGCTGTTAGCTGGGAGACTCCAGAGAGGGAAAAGGTCCACTGCCGGCATACCAAGAGAACTGAATGACCTAAAAATGCATCTGTGCCTTTACAACAATCCCACATAGGCAGAGCTCTGGTTTCCATCTGCTTTGTTTTTTGTATCAGGAACACAGTGGAAGGAAACTGTGTATTTTAAATTCTTTTTTAACTTGTATAACATAGAAGAGACTTTTGGAGGTCATTTTTCTTAAACTGTGAAAAGAGGAATACCTAAATGTGACCCAGGATATGGATCAGGTCTGTTATGGCTCCAAAAAGGTCACTAAAGCATGTGCAATATGAAACTCTATCCGCATTAATATCTGAAAGCAGAGGTCAAATCTCTTCAAATGCCGCACTATCAGTGGTTCTCTCAGGCCAGAGGGACGAACGACATTGGTCTGAGCCTCCTCTTTTATACTGAATGACGCCAACAAACATCTTTTTATCTACTGTGAAAATGAAGCTTGCTGCAGAATTACTCTGGATAGATTTCCCCTTTAACCTTTTAACCTCTGACTGTTTCCACACTTCTCCCAAACTAACACTGCTGAAATGATACTGGGGACATAATTCATGATTAAACAGATTTATTTCACCTTCATACAGGCAATGTTTATTTAGGATTTTTAGATTTTGGAGGATTTATGAAAAAGCAAGTTCAGCATCAGATTAATGAAAAATTTATATATAATATATAATATAATATAAATTTATGGCTATATCTTACTCATTAAAAATAGGCCTGCATGATAACATTAATATTATGATTCAAATAAACTCCAACAAACCGATGATGATTTCTGTATCTGTATTGATGTCTTTCTTGTTTCAAATTTATTAATCTCCTTCTTTTTATCTCTGAGCATATTGAAGTTTTTAAATAAACTTAGTTTTTTTCATATTTAAACTTCAGTTCATTGGGATTTGCAGGCCATAACAACAATTTATTGTAATTAAATCTTTTTTTTTGTTGCAATACGCAAATGGAACATTTTGTTACCACTGATCACAACAAATGTGCAGTAAACTGAACAGTCCTGTTTCTGGCCCTACATTTGTAAATATGTGCTGAATTTTTTTTCTCTCTGTATTCCAGCTTCGTCCCAATGTCCAAAAAAACATGTGCTGCAGAGTGTGTGACTCTCTGGACTGTTGATGTGCCAAGTGTGTACTGCGATCACGTCCAGCACCGTGTGGCCTTATGCTGGATTCCGGATGGAAATCACTGAGTTAAAATACAAAATAGAAAAGTTCCAAAAACTTTTGAAATTGGGTAAAAATGTCAATGAAGGGTTGATGTGGTGATATAAGGGAAAGCTCTCATGCATACTGGATAATGGCCCACTGCGTCTGTAATGCTCATTCTCAGAAACTGAAACAGCAGTAGGAGGATTTTCCAAATGATTAACATGAATAATTGAACGATAAGACATCCTGTAGGAGTAAGTATGAACCGCTGATGCTCGTCCGTTGTTGAATTCATTATTGATGCGTTTCACATGGCCAGCTGAAATGAAACACTTTCTGCACTTTTGGAAAAGTGGGCTCCATCAGCTGATTGTGGTGTCTCTGGGCCTGTGAAGGGCCCGGGCCGTCTCGGGCTTTTCCTCCTGCCAGCAAATGGAGAGACGGACAGTGTGCCCGGTGTTATCAATGAAGCCAGCCTCTTGGCTCTCTAAAAAGTGCAGCTTGGACGGCGTCCATCGCGGGGCATTAGGCCTGGAGGTTTGTGTCGTTTGTAATTTATAACACTGAGGGAACCGGGCAAGAGGACAATATGGAGGGAAGAGGGAGAGAGAGGGAATGTGGGAGGAGGGGGAGGGGACTGCACAAGAGAGGGGCTCTGCTGCTTCCAGAGTGCTGCAGAACCAGAACCACAGAACCAGATAGATAGATAGATAGATAGATAGATAGATAGATAGATAGTTACTATTTGCACTCCTGCTGTGTGAAGGTAATTGTTAAAGATACTTGAGCGTTAATCCATTCACCTTCACTCCTGCTTGTGGCTGTTCAGGGCCGCGGGGCGCTTCAGCCTGGACAGCTCCATCACACGGAGACAAAAAGAGACACACACAAGTGCAAGCAGTCTGTGGTAATACCAGAGAAGCCACACTCGGAGAACATGCAAGCTCTCCACAGGAAGACATCCAAATCAAAAACCAGACTTGAACCAGGGACCTTCTCACCATGACACAAGCGTGCTAACCACTGCACAACTCTACAGCAGCTTTCTCTCAATCCATGTTGCTTTATTCCAGCATTTAAACGTGATTGAGAGTCACACACAAGCTCAGACAAACACAAAGAGAAGGTAAACACACCGATGCACTTCATTTAAAACATTTAGCTCTGTGTGCCTGAAACCTCGTTTACGTGAAAATGACCAGCTGGAAGCAACATTGCTTCTGTCTGCATCTGCTTCAGTTCACCATGCAGGGATTGGCTGGAGCTCAGAGAAACCACAACCAACGGTCTGGAAACAGTGTACAACAGAACTGATGCTGTCAGAAGTTCACAGATAAAAGTGGCAGGGGGCCAGTTGAAGAAACGCCTCACCTAAATATCAGCAGGAGCTCCGGTAAAGGCTGCAGCTACTTTTCAAATGTAATAAAAACAAACGCTTTGATTCTTGAGACACGTTGCATATGACACAGTCATGACTGCAGATGCACTAAGGCCCTGTTCATACAACAACGCTTCAAGTGAAAACGCATCGTTTTTGCATTTTCCTTTCAGAAGAGGTTCACCTTTACACGACCGCAAATCAAAAATAATGTCTGTTTTCACGGAGACAGCAGCGATGCTGAAGATGATGCAGTCAGCTTGCCAAGTACTGTCTGGTGTTTTTGTAAAGAAACCACACACATGAAAAATTAACAATGGTGAGTATACGGACATTTATAAGGACAACAAAAGCTTTTTTGTTTTCACTTTAAAACACGTAAACAAGGCCAAAATCGATATTCTGTATTATTTTGTGTCTCTTTCAAATGCTATTTTCCAGACACGCATGCACACGTTATTTATTAATGCAAACCTTCATTAGAGCAGACCTGTGTGTATTCAGCAGCAGACCTGAAGTGCTCTAAAGACAGAGGCTAATAATGCTATGCAACATAAAAACAGGCCTGCAGTGATGAAGCCATTTAGATGAGTCTGTAATTCAGGACTCTTGAACTGAGGCATCTACACAGTGTGAATCAAGTCTTTTCAGATCAATTCAACTTTCAAAGAATTCTAATCAAAAAACTTAATTAAAACTTTTGTTCCTTATACTGAACTTAAAATGAGAGCAGTCACATTTTCACTTCGACAAGTTCTAAACGGCATAACTTAAGTTAATTTACTTTAAAAAGTTACAGTAAAAAAACCACAAAGACACCTTAAAACACCTTAAAAGAGGGGCCATGTGAAGGACCTTCACCTTGCTGGTGCTATGTGGGAGTAAACTCTTCCACCACTTTTACTTAATTTCAAGTAGAATTCAGTACAGAAAGAAAGAACATTTACTGCAACAATGATGCAGAAACACAGAAGATGTTTAGATGCTGAGGAAACGTCTTGTGTAGCATTAAGGATGCATGTGTGAGAACTTAAGACCTATTATTACAATGCATCTCATGCAGAAAAATGGCAGGAACTTTCCTATTTCTGTGTGTTTCACTACATTTGTAATACTTATTGTGATCATTTCAAAGGCCTGACAAAAGAACTTCTTCTACTCTGACATTTAAATGCATATTAAACTGGAGCGGTGGGTTAGAAATGAGGAAGATCTGCTGAAGTCTGGTTTACTGCACCTTGGAGACTGAAAACATGTGACCGAGATGCCTGTTAATCAGCTCTGATTGCTTCCATGGACAAAACCTTCTTGCTTTATTGAGACGCTCAACCTCTGGAGCCCAATAAAGCAACCAGCGGGACGCACCTGACGTCTCCTATGGTGAACTTCACAATTTTAGCCTCTGCTAATAAGACATAATGAATGCCAGCAATCATTCCTCTTCTCTTCCTAATCATCATACTGCAACACTAATAGCTGCAATTTCCCTTCATTTCATGAGAATGACATAATGCACAACACCCAGATTGCACAGATAATATCTTAAAGACATAACTAGAGCCCAAACAAACGTTTCCTCTCAGGCACAGGGACTAAATGAATGACTTCATGCAGCATACGATATCGAGGACCTTCTCAAAATAGGAACTGCAGCGATGCTGTGCTGCTTTTAGAAATGATTCTGGAAACCTGCCACTAAATAAAAACAAGAGTGTCACTGACTTAATGACATTATTGCAGATAGGCTCAAGAACTTGTGGTTTCCAGCTTTGGAGAGTAAATTCTGATCTCAATCTTGACTGAACAGTCTTAAATATCCAATCAGTCTTTAATCGGATTTCCCTGCAGAGTCATAAGAGCCGCCACTGAATCGTGATTGCTGTGGACAATTCCACCAACGGCCACAGCGTCAGCAGATCTCCGACAGTTCCTACAACCTCCAAAACGGAAGAGACTGGATATCTGTACAACTGGGAGTTCATTATTTTATCACAAACATTCATTACTTCACTCTCGTTCCATCAGAAGCTTTCGCCTCCTGTTATGGTTAAAAGCTCTGCAACCGCATCAGAAAGACTAAATAATGAGTTACCAAAGAAAACACACACACACACACACACACACACAGGTCCAGTGTGATCTCTGTTTTGGGAAACAGCTTATTAAAAGCAACGTGGGGGTGTTTGCATTCTGGATTGCATAATAACAAATTTTGCTCAGCGGTGCATGGCTACAGATCCTAGGCAACATGCGCTGGAAGCTGCTCCTTAACGACACGCACAACACAAAACGGCCGCCGCCATTCTTCAGGAGCGGACATCGTCACAGCTACCAGGAGCGATGCGAGTCGCTAATGAGGCCGCGGATCGCTCATCGGGAGGAAAGACTTGAACTTTTGTGCGGCGCAGTGCTGAACGGGGGGGATGTGGGAGGGGGGGAAGCTGTCACCGCCACTGCGACGCTGTTGTGATTTCTGTCAAAGGGAACCTCGGTAATGCAATAATACAGTAAGTGTTTGGAGCTTATCCCACTCACCTCGGCAGCACAACGCGAGGCTCCTTGAACTGACTCCAGTGATGAAAGCCATACGATGACGTCCATAAGAGCCCATTGTCACCGAGCAATAAGCAGTCCATTGATTCATCTGGATTACACAGAAATCAATCCAGCGGGTCAGATCGCCGAGGCTCACATCAAACGGCTCCCCGTCAACGAAATCCACACAGTCCGCTCTTCAAAGCCAGGCCTGGTGAGAAGTGGTCTTCAAGGCAGCAGGGACCTTGCCGTGGTTGCTCGTTTCTCTTCAGAGAGCGGCCACTATCAATTTTCCATTGTACCTTTTGTTTGGCTGCACTGAGGTTTGCCAAGTGGGGCGAATTTGAAGGCTAAAGCATTTTCCAGCCGTGTGCCAAATATAGCCGGCCGACACCGGCACGGTTGTTTGTTTGTTTGTTGAACAACACAAGCAGGACTTGTAGGGCGGCGCCGCGCCGCGTCGCGTCGGAGAGGAACAACAAACAAAACGACGCGTCCGGACATGAGAACGAACCGCGGAGGACGGCGAGGAGTTCACCGTGAAGACACCAGACTCTCCGGAGAGAGCAGAGCGCGGCGGATACCTCAGCAAAAAAATAAATCGATGTAAAGACAAGTCATAATGCCAGATCAGACGGGCTTTGGGAATGCGCTGTGTCTAGATTCACACTCCTAAACTGTTGTACTAATCAGGTCTTAAAAGCCTACTCCATGTTGTACCAGAATCTGAGGAATGTAGGCCAATTCAAAAGCCAGTCTTGTAACACAACAAACCTCAGAGTTCAACCCAGTCAATATCTAAATCACCAAAAGTCAACCAAGCATTCATTCAAGCACTTCTAACCTGAAATACTCCTTTGAACAAACACAGCATCACACGCTGTGAACTGCAAGCTGTGGGGACATTGGTCCACAACATGAACACATTGCTATTAAAACGTCAAATAAATATCAGCTTTTGTGCAAAAATAGGTGTAAATTGAACATTTTAACCCTCATGTGTTGCTTAGGGACTTTTCTATATTTCGATACATTAAGTATAACATGATTAGATGCCATATCATGCAAAGCATACATTCAAAATTCCTGCAAAGTGAAAAATCTCATATTAGTGGAATTGTGGGGTCAACTGCACCTCTGTTTAAAAAGTTCAAACTTTTACCAACATCGCCTATTGATTCTCTAAAGACATGCCAATTTATGCAGAAAATTTATCAATACCTTCCAAATTAATTTCACGTTTCTCTCTTATTATCAGACTTCTCTTCGACCCAACGAGGAACTCAGAAGACTTTGAGTCAAACCTCCAAGCATCAAGGTTCAATCACATTCTGGAACATCATTTAATCACTTTCCTTTAAATCCAAGTGGTATCCCTCTGATTCAGAGTCGATATGTTGTGACTATTTTTCTTAACTCCTGTTAGTTTTCTCTGCTTGTTGCTCCTTGATCCTTTTTTATTTTTCTGAATGAAATGTTTTTGGTGGGAAGGATTTCATACGAACTCATTGGGTTTAAACTCAAATGACTTCCTATCCTGTTCTTTCCTGAATTTTAGTAGTTTAGTGGGAAACTTACACAGATTCACAAGTTACTGAAACTAAACAAGCAAAAACAACTGAATCATAAAGAAAAAACACTTTTTGGAAAGAAATAAATTTGAGTAAAATCCAAAAGGCAACAAAGTCTCTCAACAGATGATCAAAAAGCTTTGTTTGCTTCTGAAACTCCTGGTTTTGCATTTATTTCATTATAAGTTGTTACTAACTAGAAAATATACCTACTCCTCTTTAAATGGTACTGACCAAAATTCAGTCTTTAAAATCTTAAGAGGAAAAAAGAGGCTGCTGTTTTCACAGATAGAAATCGCAACATAATTAAAGTAAATAGATAACTATGAAGACCTGACATCTATATTCAGAAAAAAAACTCAGATTAATTGTCAAACGTGTTCAGACAAATTAAGAATGTGATCCATGGTATGTCCCTTTGACTCCTGATGAAATTTTTTTATAGGTGCAGATGAGAAAATATCAATAAAGATATGAATATTGAACAGAAACATTTCCAGCCCAAAACCAAGCAAATGAAGCAAACCTCACACTCCGGAGTCAGTTCATATCGTTGTGTAAATATTCAACTACAGACAATAAATGTCATAAAGCTGCTTTCAGTTGTTTGTTTTGCTGCTGCTGATTTTTAATTCGCTCCAGAATAAAGACAAATGTTTTTTACTCATTAAAAGTTCTAGTTTAAAAAAACACAAATGAACCCAGAACCCAGAGAACAAGCAGACGATAAGAAGAGGAGTTTGTTTGGTTGTTCAGTGAGAGGTCTGGACAGTTGGTGAGAGCGTGCATGAGGCCGGACGAATCAGCATCACAGAAACAAAGTACAGAAAGAATCTCTGGATGTCAGCCTGCCTCAGACACTGGATTACATTATTTCATTCATAATTATTCCAACAGTTAAAAAGAATTCCAAAGTCCACTGTTTGTGTGTAATGGGCTAAAAAGGTTTAATACTAAAAGTGACTTATTGCACATTTTGTCCCAAAATATGATAAGAATTCTTGTGAAAACTGCATTTCGATCTATTGTCCCTGCTGAATTCTTGAAATGTATTTATCCTAATGATTCAAAAGGTTCAAAATTTCTGCAGTGAGTCACACTGTACAAGTGTTGAAAGTCAAGAGAAAAGCAATAAAACACCAAAAGTCAGGATGGATGTGTGGAGAAACTCCAGACTTTTCTGTCCTTGCAAGCATCCAGGTTTTCAAGAAGATTCAAATGTCAGCATCAGAGGAGCTCAGATTTTCGGCAGTTACTTGTGACGAAGCGAACGTCAAGCGGGAGAAGCCGTGCCCCTCATCAGGAAGCACTGGGTGTTTTCACCAACATGAAGCTATTTAATCCAAACACTTGCTGCAGCGTTGGCAGCGGGGGTTACCAGGCAAACACTCCAACGCGCTTTCTAGGCATTTGCTATGATACGCACCACACAAAACACCCAGAAAGAATAAAACCCATTTCAAGACAAACCACAGAACCACCATGGGGATCTGAAAAAGATACAAAAAAAAAAAAAAAAGATACTAAAGAAAAGAAAAAAATGAGTTTCACTTTAAGACAAAGTAGCGAGCGGAGAGCCCGTGAAGGCTGCTGAATCTGAATTAAGCATAGATTGGCCTATATTGCAGCGATCGGGGGAACTAGTTCAAGACGTGCCAGGCCTCATGTAGGCTCCCTTCCACCGGGGACCTCTCTCTCACACACTGAGGGATTCAACCCAGGAAGCAGGAAATGAGGTAACACCAAGGTGGACTGAAGTTCTGGGTAATCGCTGAGATGTTCGACAGCTTCAAATGCAGGTTTTGATAGAGACGTCTGTAATGTCGGTGCGTCGCGTTGGGAAAGTCTCCCGCCCTCCCCAGGGGCAGAAAGTGCCTGACGGCTCCAGTAAATCCCTTCCTCCGCTCACCGGTCTGGTAAAACCGCATGTGAGCCGGTGAAGAACTTTCACTTTCAGGAATATCACAAATAACTGGAAGTCAGAGGGGCAGCTACATTCTTGTTTTTTTTTTGTTTTTTTTTTTTTTTACCTCAGCCACTTGGTTTGGTCCCAAATGGCACACACACACACACACACACACACACTCTCTGACTCACTCATTAACCGGCAGACCTGCAGCTTGACAAGCAGCCCCTGGATGACTGTAATTGTTGCAGCGGCAGACCGAGAGCAATTAATGAAGGGGTCAGGAGTTTCCACAGGGGTGTCTGGGTGCATTAAAGAGCTGCTGCGGGAATCCGACCGTCACCCCTGAACTAGGGCCCGGGTTGAGCAGGGTCCGGCTCAGTGAGTGAAGCAGCACTGATCAGCTCGGTGCATTCATTCATGTCACGTCAACAAGTTGCCGATCCATTGCAAAATCGGCGCCTGCTGCTCCTACACAGTCTCAAACACGAGCGGCGTGTTTGGGCTTATTTCTTTCTCCCTTTCTTTTTTTTCGTGGCAGACTCCAGACGACCACGCAAGCTCTGCAAGCGGCATCAAATTAATTAACAATGACTTACAATTCAAAGCACTTTGAACTGACGGTGCGCTGTGCGCAAAGCCGGAGTGACGGGAAACTTTGACCCCGCGGCCCTCCCTTACAACAGTTGCTTATGACTCCCGTGAGGGGCTGCGGGCCACTTCCCTCCGGGCGCTCAAACACGCCGACGAGCCGTAATGACACCCGCTGGTAGCAAGACCACAACTGATTACAAATGCGTTCATGTTCTAGTGAGAGGATGCAAACACGAGTCACAAAACACTAACGGAAGGTCTGGTCAATACTGTGGTGGGAAACTGATCGGATTTGATAACTTGAGTCTCTTTTTATGTTTTCTTACAAAGTAACAATACTAAGCTGAAGAAAAATAGCTGTAAAAATGACCGAAACAGGTGTTTTTTCAACGTATATGAGCATAAACAGGACAGAGTTTGCCCCTTTTGCTTCAGAAGAGTATCTTAACGCACTTGATTGGTGTATTTAACTTAGACATGAAATAATGTGCAAAACTGTGCTCAAAAGTCAGTGCTGTACACAGAAATAGTCTCAGGATTTATCTTCACATGCACACAATTTGACACTTGAGTGATATTTAGAATACTTTCTTTGTAAAGTCAGACAATAGACTCAATCATTTGTGGGCAATCAGACAAACTCTTCAAAATCCCATTGAAATCTGTGTAATTTTGCAGGAGATTCAACTGGAACATTTTTAATTTTAGTTAAAAGTCGTGCACATAGCTTGCTGAATTCCCTTAAAACAGATGAAACATCAACGCATCATGAGAAAGTTTCCACATTGTGAGCATTTTAGGTCCCAGTGTTAATCGATCCAAACGCACGTAGAAAAAAAATACTGAAAATGAAGTACAACTGAAGCACTCAGTATAAACACCTACTTCATTGCACATTCCTGAAACAAACATTCGAAGTTGTGACGTTGCTTGTTTGTGACCTGGGTTTGAATCCTGTTTAGAAAAGGAGCTGTAAAATGAGTTTACAGCGCGAACTGCAACAGTGGCGAGCCTTGTAAAAAAGCCACTAACAGTTTGTCAGTGAAAAGAATAAACTTATTGGTTACCAAAGTGCAGATCCAAAAGTCAAACAATGGATGACAAAACAGTTTAAGATCTTAAAATTGAAAAAAGTAGTAAGTCTGAGTAAAATGACACACTTGGAATAAACTTCCATGAAGCTGTAATCCACTGATAAAAATTCTGATTCCTTCATATTTCCATTCAAACTCGCAGGTGACAATTCTAAAACCTAAAAACTAAAGTGTGCCAAGGACGTTCTGTCTGATGCTTCTAATTTAGACACAATGCTCTGAATTAAAACCCAGATTATATCAGTGTCAGATATGAACTCTGAGGGGACGATATGCTTCGGGACAATCATTACACTACGATCGAATGAACATCTTCCACACATAATAGGGGAATCTCTGAAGTAAAAGAAAATGCTGAATGTTTTATCGTAAATTAGACAAGAGGAGTGCGTCTGATGACAAATCTTGTCTGAAAAAATTAACTTTAAGATGTCATCGTGATCTTTCTTCACGCGAAAAACTGTCAGGATATTGATAAGAAATATCAATAAACCTGTAAAAGAAGAGCTGACGTCCAGCGATATTATTACTGTATATAACACATGACAGTGCACTTCCCCTGGTAGATCAGAAAAGTGGTGCGTGTGTGTGTAACCACTCAGCTGTGATGAAAACAAACAATCCCCCCCCATCCCCAGCAGTATTATGTAATGCTAATTTGGCATGGAGAGCTACACCTAATTTCTGGTAATGGAGCTCAATGATTTCTTCTGTTTTTTCCTCACCGATTAATCCTCTTAAAGTAAAGTGAATATTCTAATGAGCACGCAATGCCTCCATCGCCGTGTGTGTTCTCCTCCCCACCTGGATGGTCCAGATGCAGACAGGTGCATCCATCAGCCTCGCTGCGGCTGCACGGTCCAGAGAGAGGAGGGAACCGACTCCAAACACTGCCCGGAATAACTTACAACACAGAGGAGGGAGGAGGGGGGGGGGGGGGGTGGCTATGCAAAACATCAGATAAAGCATGGCTGAGGTAAATATCTTTCTCAAACAACATGCGCATATGAACACACACGCAACACACGGGGGGCTGGAGGGCGTTAGAGGCTGTTATTCATTATCCACACGACTGCATTCCACCGCCGGACAAAAGGAGTTATTGCCACCATCACTCAAAGGCGAGCACAAGAGAGGCAGAGGGGGATTTAAGCAGGTCCTCAAACAAGATGCCCCCACCTGATAACCTCTGCACGGCTGTTGCACCATTCCCACATGTCCTAATGCATTTACAAATCAGGGAGAGGGAGATGAAAAGAAGGGGAAAGAGCAGAGAGGGGGGCCGGGCCAGAGGAGGAAAGCAGGAGGAGAGTGTGAACATTAACACTGGATGGAAGTGATGGAGGGAGATAAGAGCAACCTGCATCTCCTCTTTGAGAGAGGCTGTGGCGGACACACCTGCTGACACACACTTTTCTCAGCATTTCAGACTCATTCACACAACTTGATCTCAAGACGCACCTCAGGTCAACCTGATCATTTACTATTACATAACCCATCTCCTCAGCAGGAGGGGGAGGGGGGGGGGGGGGGGGGAGGACTGATAAAGAGGCTGAGAGTGAGCGGACAGGGTGGAACAGCCTCACCTTTCTTAAACTCCTCCAGCATCGCATCCAGCTTGGTGTCATTGAACACAAAGTGCAACGGGTGGCTGTAAAACTTAGTGATGGTTTTGAGCGGGGTGCAATCATCCGGGTCCACGAAGGCCAGGTCCTTGACGAAGAGCAGGTCCACGATGTTGGACCTCTCGCCCTCGAACACCGGGATGCGCGTGTAGCCGCTCTTCATGATCTCGGACATGGTGTTGAAGTCCAGGGTGGCGTCCCCGGGGATCATGAAGCAGTCCCTGAGCGGGGTCATCACGTCCTCCACGGTCTTAGTCCTGAGCTCCAGCGCGCCCTGGATGATGTTCAGCTCCTCCTTCACCAGGTCGTTGTACGGGTCCGTCACGCGCAGCATCTCCAGCAGCTTCTCCCGGTTGTACACGGTCCCGATCTCCTGTCCGAGCAGGTAGTCCAGCAGCTTGCTCACCGGGTACGAGGCGGGGAAGGTGAGCAGCATGAAGAACTTGGTGAGGAAGATGGTGTTGGCGCCCACGGCCAGGCCGTGCCTGGAGCAGATGGCCTGCGGCACGATCTCCCCGAAGATGACGATCCCGATGGTGGACATGACCACCGCGATCAGCCCCGAGCCCGCGATGTCGTCCAGCAGGATGGTCAGGGTGGTGTTCACCAGCACGTTGCCCAGCAGAAGAGAGCACAGCAGGTAATTCCCCTGGCTCCGGACCGGCTCGATCTTTTTGGCGTAGTTCTTCTCCCTCTCCGTGCCGCAGTTCTGGACGATCTGGAGCTCCATGGGGTCCAGAGCCATGAGCCCCAGGTTGAGCCCGCTGAACATCCCGGACAGGCACAGCAGCATGGAGATGAAGATCACCTGCAGCCAGAACGGCAGCAGAAACTTTTTCTCCTCCACCACGATCACTTTGGTGTCATCCCCGTCGTGGTAGATCCAGGTGTTCTCCGTCCACGGGTCGTGCACCCCGGCCGCGGCCGGGGTCGAGGTGGCGATGCAGAGGTAATAGGCTTTACTCCTCTCCGTCTTCCGCAGCGGTTTGACCTCGATTTCAACTATTCCGGATGTCTTTCGGTTCAGGATCATGTTGGGCGATATAATGATATCCGAAGTCCTAATGCCGCAGGGATGCGAGCCGGACGAGTCCTCCTGGCTCTGGTTCTCCCCCGAGGAGCTGTCAAGGCTCCCCACCGCCCGGCTCCGCTCGTGTTCCGTGAAGGCGATCTTGGACCAGGTCTCGTTGTTGATGTTCTGCCCGTACACCCGCAGCTTGACCCGGGACCGCTCGCTCACCCGCAGGTAGCCCCGGTCCATGAAGGAAATGTCGTCCGTGTCCTCCAGCCGGAGCCCGATGATGACGGTCTCCTCGGACCCGTCCTTGCCACTTGTCGGGGTGACACAACAGCCAGTGACAGTCAAGAAAATCATCGCCAGAGCTCGGACCCGGTTCAGTGACGCCATTTTTGCAGCCGCGGGTGCTTGGGATAACGGATCTGCCATATTGATAACCATTGGCAACCGAGCTCCTGAATGAGAAGGGCTTTTAAAAATCAGAGGCAGCCGGAGTCCGCCTTCATCTCCGCCCAGGGCTGCGGGGACTGGAGCATCGGGACCCGCTCCTTCTCACTACGTGTCCCACACTGATGCCTCGCGAGCGCAGGCTTACGGGCCAACTCGTGCCTCCCCTGATGTCCCCAAGACAGGCGACAGCGCCGGCCAATCAGAGGCGGCGGCTGGCCGGGGGGCGGGGCCTGCGCAGCCTCCTGGGCGAATCAAATTCCAAAACAAGTGCACCTCATGTTAGGAGACAGAGAGAACTCTACTCGTGACTTCTTCAAACATTCAATCTGCTGCAGCAGACAGCAGCCAGACGGCGGACGGGCTGATAGTAACGGACTCAAGCAAGTCATTGTTTATTTATGTTGCATCGGAGATAAACTCTGCATCAAAGCATGCTGGCACACTTCACTGCAAGAGTTGCAAAACTATGTGGCTCAAAAAACAGTTTGACATCAGGCATTAAACACCTAATTTAGATGCAAATGAATTTAGTGTCGGAAAAATGCATTTGTTTTTATGTGCTATAATAACTTTCAAACCAATCACCACTACTACTGCAAAGATGCTGCAATTATCATCTTGTTTATATATTATTGTTACTGTTTTCTGTATTTAGTGTTATTTTTCTTTATTACTGTCCACTGGTGCTGCAACGATGAAATTTTCCCCTCCGTAAGGGAAATAAAGAATTATTTAATCCAGGTGTGGGTAATCCTGGTCCTCCCAGGTTATAGTTCTGCTTGGTTTCAGCGTGTCCTCACTTCAAAACACCTGATAGGTAATACTGGCTTGTTATGAGGTGTTCATCATCATGCATTCATTAAAATCAGGTGTGTTGCAGCAGGGGAGCACAGAAAACACTCAGGACTGCAAACCTCCAGGACCAGGAATGCCCACCCCTGATTTCATTTAATCTAAAATACAATTTTTTTTTTCACAACTGTTCACTGGTTAATGGCCATCATGGATCTATCACATTTTCACTCAAAGTACTTTACACTCATTCAGAGAACCATGAAATGTGTTTCATCTCCACTGAGAGCAATTCAGAGTTCCGTGTCTTGCTCAAGGACACATCGGCAGGGTGAGCTGGGTTGCAAGCTCTGGCACAAACAAGAGTCACAGCCACACTCGACTACTGGGTAATGCTGTGTTATACTGCACATGTGTATCATGCTACAGTGTGGATGACTGCACATCCCTGTATTACATTGTAAACTTTTGTATAAATTGTCCAGACAAAACAGAGGGTGTGTAAAAAAATAAGGCATGACAATCTGTTCTCTCTGGTACATCTTTGTATATATTTGTATCAATATTACTCTATCTCTTCTCAGTCCCAAGACAGAAACACTGTATCCACAGTGTTTAAATGAATATGAACATTGTTGCACAACAATGACATCATTATACTTATTTCAGGACTCAGAAGTTGGTTTTGACTATAAAGTTTGCAAAACTCACCAAACATTAATGACAATACAACATTCAGTTGATTAATGGCATTTATTTTTAAGGCAACAGCAGTCATATTGCAGAAACAGCACACGTCTGGTGTCTTTATTATTGATATATTAATTCGTCACCTGCACAGAGATGCAGTGATTAGCGCTCTTGTCTCAAAGCAATATCATTCCTAGTTCGATTCCAGGCAATGGGAGCCTTTCTTCATACAGCTTTTCATGTTTTTCACCAGGTGCTCTGGTTTCCTCCACAGTCCAAAACCAATCAAATAGGTTTAATTAGTATGAAAATTTGAAATGTACTCGGAAAATGTGTTCGCCAAGCTGCCACGTGATTAGTACAGCCATTTACGCAAAGGTGAGCAATATTTTACAAATCAAAAAATCTCTTTTGGATTGTAAAACACATTAAAAGTTAATTACAGAGTGTGAAACTGCAGCTGATCTGAGGCCATCATGTGATTGTAGTAAGTTCCTGGGTCTGGATTTCTCAACATGTTCAGCAGCAGCCTGACTTTGTGCTGCAGCACCCCCCAGTGGTGGAGGCCGGGCCTTGCTGGTCCTCTCGATCAGCCAGCTCGAAGGGATCCACAACGGATGACTGTATCAACAGATCAACAAAACAGATTCACGCGTTTGCACTGTGACCTTAGATGATTTCATAAATAAAGTATGTCATTCAGAGTTATTTCAAAGAATGTTTAAAAAGTGTCAAAAAATTAAAATTTGCATCAATACTGTGAAAGTTGCTTTCAAAAAACAATGTACTTTGCTATATCTGCCGCATGGATTCATTTTCTCCGCATTGTGTTGTTCACTGAATCAGCATTTCGCAGTAGTCGTGCTTTCATGAGCAAGAACAAAGCTGTTTTATCACTATTATCACCAAAGTGCCTTGTTGATTAGAGGAAAAGCGTTTTGCACCTGATTTCCCTTCAGGGGGGCAGTCCAAAGGGTAAATCCCGAGAACGAAGCTGATAAGCCATTACAGCTAATAACTATAACTAATATGCTTCTTTTTCACCCCTCAGTGAAATTAAGGCTTCCAGCAGCCGTCACGGGCGATTACAGAGTTTGCTTTATTGATTAAAAAGGGCGCTGCGGCGTAATTAGATGTGTTTGTGCATAAATGAGCAGAGGAGCTGATAAGATGGCATTCCATGTGCAGAGAAGAGAACATTCCTCCCTGTTCAAGGTTCCCCAGCATGACTTCACAGTCTGGTTATGACTCCAAGACAGCTGCTTGACCTTGTGTGTGTGTGCATGTGTGCATATGTATGTTTGAGTGGGTATGTGAGTGTGAGAACATGCAGCCCGGTGCACACGTGTGTGCGTGAGAGAGGGAGAGCGAGACACCATGCACAGTTTGACAGCGGGCGATGGGTGTGTCACACGTTTCCTGTAGTAACTAGAAACACACTGACCTCTAGTGCTTAAAGGAAAATCAAACATTGTCTCATCCAGGAGTGTGTGCACGACACTGACCTCAGGTTTGCCTCCGCTGGGCTCACAGCTGCCCCCTGGTGACTGGCAAGTGAAGCTGCTGGCAAACCTGGTGCCTGTCAGGATGCTGACCATCTCTCCGTCCACCTTCACCACTTCATTGGCCTTCAAAACACACCAGCACCTGTCAGCGGAGGGTCCGCGGACTGCAGCGTGTCTTCCAGTGCAGGGTATACACACCTTGAAGGTGAGCTGGCAGTCGAAGGGGAAGCTGTTCTCCACCCCCCTGATGTCCCCGTTGTAGATGACCTGGCAGGATTTGGTGTTGCCTTTAGGGACCTTGAACAGGCGATACGTGGCCGAAACAAACCTGAAGCCACCTGCATCGCCACAGGAGGAAAAAGAAAAGGCAGAAATACATTAATGGTTGATCTGATATTAAAAAAAAAATCGATTTAAAGTTGCATCAGTGTCAATCACTTCAAGTTGTTGCACCACTCCACCTTCAACTCAATACAGTATAAAGGTTGATAGATTGATGGACGGATGAAGGAACATGAACACATCCAGCGGCTTCCACTGAGGCCTGCTGCAGGATGCAGCAGTAGTACGTCACAAAAACTACCATACGAGCTAAATTTTAACCCTGATCAACGATTCATCTGTTTAAACCTGTTGGACACACATCGTTAAATTGTGGCCAGATTATAAAAATTGGTGGAATCATGTATAAATGAGGTTGATATTGTGACGGCTTCTCAATTCACCTCAGCTCAACACAGCTTGGACCTACAGATGAAGCAGCGCTCGACAACATAATAAAACACAAGACGAAGGTTCTGCTTCACCCCTCTGATGAGGACTGAAACTGTGCTTATCGTGGCCCATTGTAACAACAAATCCCGACTGTTCCATTTGTCTTCACGTAACCTCTTGCTAACCATTAAACAGAGCAATAAAGTTCTAATCATCTGTATTATCATTTAGCCAAACATTTGATTAGATGTCTAATGATTAGCATGAATGCAGTGACGCTGCATTTCTCCGACAGAACACACACGCAGTAATCAATCAGTCAGAGATGAATGAAACGGTGTCAAACCCAGAAGGGCCTCCAGCTCCTTGTTGTCGATGGTGATGATTTTAGCGGTGACCAGCCTTGGGGGGCTGAAGCCCACCTCCTCAGCCAGCTGCAGCAGGTCCTTCCACCAGAGCGCTCCACCGATACACTCGCCTGCCAAAAACAAACCACGCATTCAGACGTGCGTGGACGTGGACGTTCGGGGAGGTGTGTGAGGCGACGTGGCGTACCCCACAGCACTTTGTGGTTTTTGATCTCCTCGGTGAGCCTCGCGCTGCTGTAGACGTCACTGAAATACAGCTCCCCACCATCCTGTGGATCGACGGCGAGGCATACGGTGAATCCCCCCGCTCCCACAATTCAGATTCACAGTTTGTTGAAGCTGAGAGTAAATTACAGCGCACCTTCAGGACGCTGTAGGCTTCGCTCAACACCCGCTTCTTGTCCGGGGACAGATTCACCACACAGTTGGAGCTGCAGGACAAAGTCAGATGGAGAGCAGCTGAGGAGGCGTTACACTTGATCAACGGAGAGAGAGAAACGCTGAGCGTCGTACATGATGATATCGTAGGAGTTCTTCTCCAGCCCCGCGTCAGTCAGGCTTTCGATGTAGCCTTGGACGAAATCCACGTTGGGCTTCTTGAAGCCGAACTCCTTCATGTGATAGTCCACATAGGTCTGGGCCACTTTCAGCTGCAAGACAAGAAACGCACCAGCGTCAGATGGGCACACGTTTACTGTTTTAACAGCCAGCAAACACTAATCAGCTCCATTAATGGGAGCGATTACATCAGGTCACATTTTATTGGGAGATAATCAGGAGCCAGAGAGAAGTTTATTTTTAAAGCTGATAGGGTGGAAAGAGGAACTATTTGAGGAAAAATATCAGGTTTTGAGTCAGTTGACAAGTGAGAAGTTGTGGCGGCTCGACAAGTGAGTCAGAGCTCTTCCTGGTCTGCCGTGGTCAGTCTCTATAAAAATGGTATAAGGAGGGAAAATCACAGGAAACCGGGGCTCATTGTGCTGAATAATGTCAGACACAACAGGCTGAGGCTTGATGTGAATAATTCCATCAAAATATATAGATTGGATTTTTATATTTGGAGGTAAAAATAAGAGAAGTAATATTTGAATAGAGGTTGAAAAGTGTGAGCTTTTAAAATACCCTGTCTGTTTCTAAGCTGAAGTGTCACCATCTGAACAGCTGGCCGTACCTGGTCCTCCGTCATGTCGATCCCGGTCACATGACCTTTCTCCCCCACCAGCTGACTCAGCATGTAGCAGTCCCTCCCACTGCCGCTGCCCAGGTCCAGGATCCTGCAGCCCTCCAGGCATTCCGGCACCACCAGACCACAGCCGTAGTACCTGCATGGCGGAAAGGTGCGTCAGCTTCCCGCAGAGAGGACACAGGAAGTGGATGCATGACAGGACGGGTCTACTGACTTGGCAGTGACTTCAGGGTGGACCTTCTTCAGAGCGTCGCGGATGAAGGCGGGGATGGGCTGGGTTGGGGTCATGCACACGTTGCTCTTCAGGTCCGAGGTGCTCTTCAGCACCTTGCTGTAATAATCCTGCTCACACAGAGAAAACGGGGAAGTTTTACTGACAACAGCTGGAGGGATTCGCTATAAACAGAAAATGTAAAGTCTGAGTTTGCTCTGTGAGGGACGGGAGACTCTTCCAGGGTGTGAACTGACTTCACAGAATCTCTGCTGGGATCAACTCCAGAGAACAAGGACAGAAGATGGATGGAAATTCGGAGTGATCAGAGCTTTTAAAGTCCCTCTCTCACTCGCTCTCTGACTGTCTTCAGGTGTTCACACTGATATACTGAAAACCTGGAAGAAAAAATTCCAACTTATCCAGATGAGAATCGCTGTGAATAAAACGAGTGTAATACTTGTTTTATGTCTTATTTCTTACCACGATGACAGGATACTTTTGGGCTGCTGTTGAGGTTTTTATACAGCAGGGTCACGGTTCAATCAGTCATTTATGGTCCTGAAGCGTCTAGTCACTGTGATTCACCGCTGAGATAAGAAGTCAGTATGTGTGTCAATACTACCAAGTTTTCACAGCGTCATCCTGACATGGATTTATATCCACACTCAATAAATATCGGCATTTATTGAAGTCGGCTGATTAGAAGCTGGGGGCAGACGGCTTACATATGAAATCAGATAAACTGTCAATGCAAAACTTTACAGCTTCATTTAAATAAATGGAATAACTGTAAAGGATACAGATCAAACATTGTGTGGGGATAAGCCGGTTGGAGGCTCACTACGTGTTTTACTTTGAAGCAAAATGCTTCAAGATACTGCAGCTCAGCAGACATCCTGATTAGGACAGTACTGCTACTCCAGCAGAGCAATGTGGACTGTGAGTTTAACGCGATCACAACATCAACACGGGCAACACACACACTCCTCAAGAAGTGAGAAGCACCGAGGAAAACATGTGGGAAAGAGGCTTTTTGAGAGTAAAAACGAATGCTGCCTTAGAAACATGGACAAGGTCGCTCAAGAGCTGGACAGCAGATTTCTCAACCCATTGCTCAAAGGCACATTGGAACAGGTCACTTCTATCCTGCTGTAACATAACTGAGATCAATATCTTGTATAAAGTGCACTGACATGACCGGGGAGGAAGTTTATCCATGTTTGTTGGGCATCTTTTATTTTAAGAGCTACTTTTTATGTTCAGTCCTAAGTTTTTGCATATATATGAACTTCATAGACATCAACTTTTAACAACTCTACATTTCCACCCATCTTTTGTACAGTTTTATCTACCTGTGGACTGTGGGAGTTGATCCCAGCTGACTGTGGGTGAACATAGGCTGTTACACTCATATTTCTGCACTATTGGAGGAAACCACACACACATGCGAGAGATCACTGTCATCAAAATCCAAGTGTGGCCAAATCATTTCACCAAAGTAATGAATGGATGAATGAGAGGCTCCTGTGAACAGCTGAGCCTGAATTCCCCTCATTATTATTCCCCGCTGCTCATCTCTCCGCACATGTTGTTGAAAAAGACGGAGACCGCAGTGTCTCGTGATGGATCAAAGTTTGTCGTCTCGAAATGAAAGCAGGTCGGGTGAGGTGAAGCACGTTCTATTACCTTCACATCCACGTGAGTGCTGCTATCGCAGAAGCCTTTGGCACAGCTGCTGAACACAGACGGATGGATGATTAACTGCGGTGCGTTGCTACGGCGATCTGCTGAATGAGACTCACACGCGATCAAAGTCACAACAGAACTTCCACAGAGCCGCCACGTGAAGCTGACAGCTCAACACGCGGGAAGAGGAAAACAAACTGGGTCTGATCTCACCTCTTTCCATCAGCCATCGTTCAGCGCGCGCGTGTGTGTGTGTGTGTGTGTTATTCTCGGAGGATGAAGCGGCTCCGGGGAGACTTCCTGGTGTTCGGCCGGGTGTCGGTGCTTCTGCGGCGGGCAGGCAGAGGAGGAGGGTCCGCTGACGAGGAAGACTCGACCTGGCGGCTTTCCGATTGAAAGTTGCGGTCAGATAATCCGCTGATGAACTTTTATAGCAGAAGCCTGTTAGCAGACTCCTCCCCGCACCGGGACGACACCGGGACGACAACTTCTTCTCCGTTTCTTTTATTGGGCGTTATAATAAAGCGATGATGCTTTACTGCCACCGCATGGGGCCTGGACGAGCTGCGCCGGATTGAACATAAAACAAGGGGTTTTAACGAAGGAGGTGAAGATAAGAAGAATATGCTGCTGGACATGGAGATGGAGGAGACAGGGGACAGGCTGATAGGGAAACATGCGAGGGAGGGAGGATGTTTGTCCCCCTGATAGACTGGAGACCTGTCCAGGATGCAGAGGCGGAACGTGGGTCTCAGTACAGAGGGGGCGGAGCATTCCCTTATGATAGTAATTTTACTATTCAAACAATACCTCATGCTACCATCAAACAACACTCTAATGCTCACTTTTATTGAGCCAAGCAAGCCTCTATGCTTCAGAAAGCAGAATAAAGTCACAAACCCGTTCACAAGCTTGTTCTGAAGAACAAATACACATATGCACGCACAGGTGTCAATCTCAGAGCGTCCGCTGTCCATGGTGCTGAAAGCTCAGATAAAAAGTCACGGGGTAAATCTGTACCATCTTTGATACAGCTTAAACATAAAATGAACACAGCTGGTCTAAAATTACACAACCTATCAGATAGATATAGAAACAGCTATCTATATCTTTTGGAATTCTAGAAAAAAATAGACTCGGTGGTCTCTTATAGTTGAGAGCAACATTCAAATAGGCAGGTGTTTAAGACCACAGCATTCTGATAAAGATAATATTTGTGAAGGTTTCACTGACTCACCAGTGGCTCCGATGTTAGGTTTTGGGTAGTACCGCTAGCAGCTAGCATAGTGTTTAGCATACTGTTTAACTTCCCCCCAAACAGTTCAGATCAAGTGCAAAAGAAAAAACTGGTTAACGCCGCACAGCCAATCAGCGCTGGCTTACAGCTCTGATGCATTCATGGACAGTCGTAATGTAAGAATTGGCAAATTGGAGCCCACACTCATATGTGTATACCTTCTTGCACACACTGCACATTTAATTATAATAATTTATTTCCAATTAAATGTGAACACATCACATGAAACGGGGCCCTATGACCTCGTGGGCCCTGGGGCGACCGCCCCCTTGCCCCTACTCTGGCTCTGCTGCAGCCAGGATGTTCACCTGTCTCTAGCTGTCCAAAATTTAATAAAGCTGGCTTAGATTATTGATCAGGGGGAAACAAGCTAAATTCCTCAGTGTGTTTGGATTTTTTTCAGTTTTTCATGTTTTCACACCTTAAGGACGTGACCTTTCACCTCAGTCCACAACTTGTTAAAATCTTTACTTTCAGCTTACAACAGACTTAAATCAATTATCCTGTTAATATTCTCAGTTGTGTAAGTTATACTTCTTTGATTTTGACCTACAGGTTTACTCCAGCGGTGGGGTCAGGGTCAGGGTTGTGTGTTTGAGACGGTGAGTGGAAACATGCGGTGTGTGTGTGAGACGGCGTGCTCACAGCCTAGCAGCAGGGTGTGTGTGTGTGTCACACATTAGATGCCGATACGAGAAACACACTGACCTCTAGTGCTGGAAGAACTAATCAGAGCTGAGAGCTGAGAGGGCAGCAGTGGCGGTTCGCCCCGTCTGTGTTTTCTCCTTCATCTTCAGCAGGTTATCTGGTTATTTCTAATCCAGTACTGGGCGTCACAATCATGTTTTTGAAGGAAGGGGCGAGGTTCAGATCTCCAGCTATGTTAATGTGCTATTTATAGGAGCTGTTCCTGCAGGCTGGCAGGAATCCTTCTGTCACTGTAATCTGAACTATGGCTGTATCTAAACTCCACACCGAAGCACTGAGATCAGGTCAGAGGCTGAGATGCACGGCACTAACAATCCTGATAATCATGTGTGGAGGTTTCTTCTTTTGGGTCTGAAACAGGAATTTCTGAAGTTATTTGATGTTAGAGTTTGAAATGAATAACCTTTCAACACATTTTGGCTCTTGGGCTAACTGGGTTTTATTTAGTTCAACCTCTCATCTTCGTACTACACCAGAGATGTCAAACATGTGGCCCGCGCTCCAAAACCGGCCCGCAACAGAGCCCAGTCTGATAAACAGGACAAAACTGAGAGAAAGTTTGGTCAGTCTAAAGTTGGAAAAGCAACAAACCACAGACTCCACAGTGGGTATGAATTTAGTATGTTTATTGAACATACATCCATCTCGGTTGTAATAAATGGCTTATGATCAGAACATTCAAAGACAAAATGTGCAAACTTGCACACACTCACAAAGAAAAGACAGTTTCTTTGGCAAAATGCCCCTGATCTCAACAGATTATCAACTGTACTGTTAGTCAAATGTACCCTTCACACCACTTCAGTTTCTAAAGAGTTTTCTTTTTTTTCTTCAACAAAAGAGTAATACCCATAATGAAAAACGTAATAATCTGCAAGAATAAAGCTAATGATTTCATCAAAATTATGAAAAACAAGTATTTGGTTCATAAACATATTACAGAATATTGTACACATTTTGCAAATATAAAGTGGTTTTGAGAAATTATAATCCCATTAACTTTGAAAGGAATTAGCCAATATGAAAAAATAGCTCATCTTTGTACTACATGTACCACGATTTTTTTCTTTAATATCGTTCACAGAAAGCATCAACATAAAAAGCTCTTTAGAGTGTGTTTAGGCTTCGACGGGTAAAATTCAGTCAGTTTAATACAGAAAGTTCACATTCTACTTTCGCTTGTGCTGGAAATTCCGGGAATCAATCGACGACTGGTGGCTTTTGGGTCTGAGTCTCTTGTGCTTTACAGATATGTGTGTTTGTGTGTGTGTGTGTGTGTGTGCATTGTGTCGACAGTCCAGGGAGGAAAGATCTGGTACGAGGTGTCACCAGCTACAATCCATGCCAGGGTGGAAAAACTATTTCTTTAGTTAAAAGAAAATCAAATTTTAAATTAGTGACACACTGATCATCATGATGATCTGTATTTAAACTCACGGGTGTGTTGCTTCAGTCTCTTTGCGTTTGTGTCCACAGTGCCGCCTCAATAAAATTTCTTCCTGAATCACATCAATCTGAATCGGCTGCACTGATAAAGAACCAAAGGCCTTATTCAGCCTTCTGCTTGTTTTGTTGACATCCCATAGATATTTTTCATTGATTAGGCTGCAAAAGCATGAACATTTCCCCGCTACAGAATCACAGAGTTTAATGTTTGTGGCTCGAATTGTTTGTTTTCGAGCCAGTTGCCGCTTATATAAAACTGTATTTATCGAAAACATTTACGGTAAGTTGGTACACAAATTGGGAGAAGTTCTCTCTAAAGGTGGGGGTTTCAAACATGTGGTCTGTGGGCCAAAGACAGCCCGTCCCAGAGTTCAATCTGGCCAGAGGAATTTGCAAACCAAATTTTAAAAAATTAACACAAAAAACATATCGACTTCCATTCGTCACTCATGGTTTTTGTAGTTGATTTGGGAAGGAACCGACGTAACAACCCGGCGCTGAGTGGAAGCCAGCTGCCCGACTGTTAAAGCAGCTTCTGCATGAAAACCAGGCTGGGAGGAGGGTCTGTGGGAAAGAGAAACTCTGCGGCACGTACTCTGGGGCTTCAAATCTTTGTGCAACCTTATAAAGCGCAACGTCATTTACTGTATGTTTTGGATGCAACATTAGTCTAAGTGAAATAAGACCAGGAATTATAAAGATTTTTTTCTTCTTTTTACACTTGACAAGTATTTCTGTTACGTGTGTTTGGTTGGTCTTTCCGAGCTAACCGTTTCTGCTGCGGCGGCTTCCGAGCCTCTCAAGGGTTTGGAAAACACAAGAATCTCTAAAGACATGGTGTTTTACACAAACAAACAAACAAAAAAAGATTTCTTCTGACAGATTCCTTTAACTCCAACACACCGGACCTTTAAAAGGACACCAAGCTGAAGATAGGCATGAAGATCCATTCAATCGCAGACTGCAAATGTAGATGATTTTGTAGTGTAAAGCTGGTGAAGGTGGAAATCCACATTAGTGACTGACACAAAAAAGTCTGAGGTCTGACGGCTGTAATCTCTAACAAGCTCAACATTCTTCTCTTGTTTTTGGTACCTGCGTTTTCAGGATGTCTCAAAGCTTTTCATTCTTCAGGAAAAGCCTTTTTTTGAGTAGGCACATACAACAAACATCTGAAAAGGACTGTAGGAAGTTCTTGCTGCATTCTCTCCTAACAACTCAATGAAATCTATTTCTTCCAAATATCAAAACAAACCCTGATCACGTACTGCAATTTAAGACTAAATCATTATAAAACTAAGTATTCTCTGGCGTGATCTCATTTTCTTTCTTGCTAAAAGCTTCATTTTTTAAAGGTAATTAACATAATGTGCAAAACAGGAACTGCCCACATTAAGATTAGTTAATGCACTTTCACTTCCGCATCACGAGCAGGGCCAATAACACAAACGCACACACGCACGCACGCATGCACACATACATACATACAAGGCAGAGCGGTTTGTGATTTGCTGAAAAAAAGCACTTTAGCATGAGTATAACGGCATGTCCCACAACATCTTGTTCTGTTGTCCTTATACAGTATCAGTTTGCATAAACACACACACGCACACGCACACTGTGGCAATTCCACATTGCACAATCAAAAATGTTCCTGCTGTGTGTTGTTTTGCTGCGGAGTTCACCGCCTGAGGAGAGCAGCTCTGCGAAGCTGCTGCCTTCACGCTCAGGTCTCAACGTCGTGTCTGACGTCAAGGCTCGTGGCTTATGAGTGGGACAACTCTGCGTGCGTGTGTGTGTGCGTGTGTGTGTGTGTGTGTGTATAGTCTCAACTGCCACAGGCTGTTGGAGGGCGTGCAGAGCCCAAACAGAACCCCGGATCCACAGGTTAAGGCCACTGTTCCAGTGTGGGGGAGGAGCACGTCTTCCCAGTCTTTGGATTGAGTTGTTTTCTCCAGATGTCACTCGCTGCTCCCACACTTCCTCTTTTTACACAGACGCACACATAGAAACACTCGGTTAGCATTTACACGTGAAACAGTCGCTCAGGTCCGAGCGTCGTCCTGCGCTCCGCGGCCTCAGCCCTGCGGCTCGGTGCTGGCGCTGTGCGCCGGCCCTTCCTGCTCGCTGATGGTGTGCAGGAGGAGGCAGACCGGGGAGTGCGGGTTTCCGGCCGGCCCGCGCCCGGCCCGCCTCTCCGGCCCCCCCGGCGCCGGCTCCTCCTCCATCCCGATGGAAGCCCTGTGGCCACAGCTGTCGCAGAAGTCGCCCGCCTCCTCTTCCTCCTCCTCCTCCTCCTCCTCCTCCTCTTGGTCGTCCACCTCGCGACCCAGCAGGCTCTCCAGCTCCCTCAGCTCCTTGCCCTCCTGGCCTGTCCCTCCTGCTCCGACGCAACCGTTGTTCCCCCGCGTGCCGCACACGCACACCTCGATGCCGGAGTCCCCCGTGAAGCGCCGCCTGCGCCCGCCGGGGAGCCGCTCTTTCTCCTCGGCGCCGCCCTCGGACAGGCTGAGGTCCTTGAGCAGGGGGTCCTTGCAGGACTCGTCCCCCCCGCCGCCTCTTTTCTCCTGGCTGCCGAGTCCCTCTCTGCTGAGGCCGTCCGACGCCAGGATCACGCCCGAGTCTTGTGCCGTTTGCACGGGCTTGTTGTCAGGCTTCGGCCTAAAGTCTAAGCCGGGAGCTTGCGGCTCCTCTATAGTGGCTCTGCAGCACAGGCTGTCGGAGATGGGCGGCGCCGGAGCGGACTGGCCGGCCGGACCGTGTCCTTCCTGCTGCTCGGGAGCCAGCGGACTCGTAACCACCGAGGACGGGCCTGTGTGTAAGGCACTGTAGGGAGGGGGAGGAGTCGGGGGCCGGTTGACCACCTCTTCGTAATCTGGCAGGAGGTAGTTGGGCAGAAACCCTGAGAAGAAAGAGAGGAAAACAAATGTGCATAACTGAAAACAATTGTGGAAGTTGGCCCGAGTGTCTCGCCCATGGAAATGTCACGGTGACCTCGGTGAACTTCCCACACCGTCTTTCAAACATTCCCATCGCAGCAGGAGGGAAAATGTGACCAAAACAAGTTGATTTTTGGGTCAGAAGTGTGCCGAGGGCCATGGCAGAGCTGAATGGGACGGTGTTGCAACACTGGCAAGGCACCAAGAAAGCAATGCTGGCTGAGTCCTGAAAACTGGGGCATGCAAACACGGAGGGTTCTGACGCCGTGTGAGACCGAGGATGGATCCGAGAGCAAACATTACATCCGTGCCAGGCACAGGAGCCACTGATTTGTGTTACACGGCTCAGCTGAAGCTAAAACACTCGGTAAAAAGCAAACTTCTGAGTTTTCTTTATTGGCATCATGCTGCGCCAGAGACTTTCAACCTGGAAGACATGTGAGATGCACACTGCAGGTAGTAATGTTCCGAACACGTTTCCAGTTCAGAGCTGCACAAGATGTTCTATCAAACTGTTTATAATTCATCTTTATTAACACGTGTAACACATACATTCCAAAAGACTGAATAAACTGTGAGAAAAAGTTTTCTTGGAATATGCATTCAAGCAAATTCAGGATGACTAATCATGATTATGACAAGAGTGACTGATTAAAAAAAAAAGATTGATCTCTGTGAAGTGGAAAAACAAAACCAAGGCTGACGGACATTTATATAAGACACTGGAGTGTTTGGATTTATGATGAGTCACATTTATGTCACATGATTACCTAACATGTTGCAGCATTTCCAGTGAGCATGATCGAGCATTTTCTCACAGTTCAATCGGAGAGAGACTAGTCTATACAGAGTTCAGGACAATGAGATCGTCTGCAGACAATTATCTCACAATGCACTTCAAATCATGACTTAGCTAATTTTGTTTACCCTGTGAACGGTTTTTCAGAGAGCTAACATTTCTTTAGCTGTAAGAATGAAGTTTGAGTTTGTTGTGCACGGTGGTGTAGTGGTTTAAGCTCTCATGTTCAGTCAAAAACATGCATTTGAGGCTAATTGGTGACCTTAAATCACCCGTAGATGAGGGTGTGAGTGGGTGTGGGACACCATCGCACAAAAATAACCATTTGGTGATATCCCCATGTATTAAAGACACTGGATGACAGCGAGTGTGAGCTACAAATGTAGGCTCTCTCCATCAGCTATGTGCCAACTCACTCATGTATTACCTCCACTCATGTATTACCTGCCACACCCACCTGCACCAACACCCAGTGAGGCGCCCCAGACAGGCAATAAGACCCACAGTTACAATTAGGACAGACGAACGGCTCCGACACTAGCCGCTTGAGAAAACAAGTCCAGAACCATCTAGCTTGTGTTCAGACCTGAGGAACGTCACAGACTCGTGCTGATACAGCAGACGTCCTGCAGTAGGGATGCGCCCATATCACTTACTTTTTTAAAGAGGAGCAGAGTACTAACCTTAAACTACTCGCTGATACTGAAATCTAATTTCTGCATGGATTACACAGCAGAGTGGCCTTAAAGAAAAGACGCCAAAAACCAAACCAGCAGTGTGTTTGTTTCAGTAATGTTATCAAAAATATCTTTTAAGCCTCACTTTTATCTTTCCTTCACACTGTGTCCACTGTCTCCTCTGGAACTGGAGCTGCGCTTCAAGGATTAGCTACATGTGAGTGTGTGTGTGTGTGTTCTTACTGAAGTAGAAGGGCACAGAGGGGTAGTTGTGTGCTTCGTGGTACGCGATGAGGTTGATCTCGTGCTGCCGCTGTTGCTGCTGCAGCCGGTGTTTGGTGCGGCGGTGGTGACACACGCAGCAGCAGCTCAGGATGAAGATGATCGCCCACACCAGCCAGAACCCTGAAACCGGGAGGAGACGGACAAAAGGCACAACTGCAGCTCAGCGCCGACCAAATCACTTCAATTCACATGTAACGCAAACATATGTGGGGATAATTCGATTAAAGCGGGGAAAACATGTTTTCCATGTTCTGATGTAACATAAAGCGCCTGCTGCTAACATAACATAACACTGCAGATCAAATGCTGCCAACATCTGGTTCCAACAAAGCCCAGCATCAACATGCCTGGCCTGCACTCTGGATGGATCAGTGTTCTGCAATCTGTGGTCGGGAATCAAATCAACCATCACAGAGAGGTCAAAGTTCATGTCATCTCCACAACAAATTCACAGTACTTCACTCCCACAGATCTGTTGACTTGTGCAGGAAAACACATTTTAATTAAAAGCAGCCAAAAATATCTTGGACCAACATTGCAACAACACAAATACCAAAGGAAGAGAGGAAATATTCCGCCAGATTGAACAAATCATGAACAGAAACTGTAACTGTTTAAGAACAATGTGAACTTATTAACCTGTCAGCCGTAACCAGAGCTCTCTGTATCCTCACATCAACATTTTCTGATTTATTTTTGTGCCGTTTTAGATATCAGACCGATAAAAAAGACACAGAGCCACTGAAAACACATCTACCGGAAAATGCTCTGACTCCAAATATGCAGACAGCAGAGACTGCTCCTGTGCATGCACACCACGGTCCAAGTAATTATTTCTTTTGCACACGCTGGAGTAGATGGACAATAACAAAAACGTACGACTCCCAGCCGAGATTCTCCTGTTGTTGACGATGTGTTTTCACTTGAAATGCAGTGTAAACAGGGCCGTGGTCGGTAAAAAGCTGGTGAGCAGTCCCTGCTTATTCCTGCTGAGAGGATACTGGGATGGATGGATAAAACTAAAGTTCTACAGAAAACATTTGTCTATGTCCACCATGTACTGATGTCGGTCCTCTAACAACGAACCATGTATTCAGACACTTTCCTATTGGACCCTGCTTTAACATCTGCAGTGCTTTGAGCTACACTGGATCGTTTCTGCCAAACATGCAGTCAAACACTGAGCTCCGGCTGCATCTGACCAGGCTACTGGTCCATCAGTTCCTGTGGTCCACCTCAAAATAAGCATCAGCTTTGGACATGCACATCTTAGTCTTTGTTAAAAAAAAACTCTTCCCACCATTATTACTGCTAACAACTCTAAGGACAAAATGTTCACTGCTGCCAAATGCAACAGGTGTTATAATGTTATGGCTGATCGGTGTGTTCTGCAGCATGTAGGTCTGATTTTGAACATTTGTAGAACTGGTCTATCTAGCCTTCAGTTTAAACACAAACAGAGACATCAAATGAAAAGGGGCCGCCGGTTCGTCATCACAGAAAAATGTGGGAAACTTCCCTTTGGGGACGACCGGCTGAGACGGTCTGGAAATGAGTCAAACACTCTGAAAAAAGCAACACTTGTTAACCACCTTTGTCCTTAAATCAAACTCTTCAAGCTTCTCACACAGAAACTTTTTAATGCCGACTAAAGCACGGAAGTAACTCCCTCCAGCATGACAGGAAAGGTTATTCAGATATGAATTTGAACTCTGAGCTTATTGGAAATTATTCCACAGACTCTTCATTTGGGATACTTGTATTAAACCGATCTACAGTTAATAAATTCAGAGTAGAAAACTGTATTTCAGAATTTCTGTGCATATTGATCCACCTGTTGTAAAAAGATTATTCAGTGTACTGAAGAAAGCAGACAGTTGTTTTCCCTGCAGACCAGTTCTGTCTATGACTGTAGCTGACGGAGAGACGAAGAAGTCGAGGAAGGCAGATAATGCAACTGCACAAAAAAAAAAAAAAAAGAAAAAAATTCTCAGAAAACAAAGCAAACATTTGCAAAATCTATGGAAGAAATTATCCACAGGATGGCACCAAAACATGTCGAATGCTGCCATATGCTTTACGTGTCATCGGTCCTTTTAGAAAGGTAGGCAGGTTTCCCTGAACACTTCATCATCATCAACTCTTCATCATCCACCCGAACCACCCCATCTGGTTGAAGGCGTCCTCTGAATTGTCGGCTGTGGTGTTGTTTTCGACTGTGCGAAATGGGTGAAAGAACAATGTGGGAAGACACTGACACGGTATCTCAGGTCACGTAGCCTAACCTGGTTTTCCAGGACTACAAATACCTCAACCGAGTCTGACGTTTCTCTGCGACGTGAATGCAGCTCTGTGGTTTCCCCTTAAGCTCCATCACATCATCGCTTCAGCTCATGTTGCATTTATCAGAGATGGATTAGTGAGTAGATAATCACGGAAGCTCGAACTGTAGCAGAAAGCAGGAAAAGAGACTTACACCAGAGCTCATAGTAGTAACTGCAGCACTGGGACTCTCCGCAGCAGTGTCCGGACTCGCAGATGTAGCTCTGGTTGTTAACGCCTTCACAGTGCAGCAGGCTCTGCAGGACAAGGTGAAAACACAGAGAAAACATTGAGTTATCTGGTTACAAGAGGGCAGTAACAGTCTCCGAGTCGAGTTTCTGGGTTATTTTTAGTTTAACAAGCCTGGTAGACATGGTGAGGTTTGTTTTTCGCACAGATTGGCTCAAAAATTGACCGAGGTGAACAGAAAAAGTGACCGAGTTCAAAGACTGTTACGAAATACTGTCCTCAACAACAACGCTGGAGCCTCAAACAATCACGAACAAGCTGGGGTCAAAAGTGTTGAAAGTGTTTTATACCCACACATACTGCTGAACAAAAATCAGGTCAAATGAGCGGAAGACTGTTTTCTAAAATCTTCACCTTCACTATGTGAGTTCAACCACAAGTTACATGCTAAAATAATAATACACTAGTTACACAAGTTCTGGAACAACAATTCTGCACAAATTACAAATTATACAATACTTACATACCTATAACATATTCATGCAATAACTAAAACTTAAGGCACCTTTGACATTTAGGTTCCTGAAGTTAATTAAAGTCACTGTTATTAACAATACGGCATTCAGTGTGTTTTAATTTATTCATGTGCTTGTTCTCTAAAACCGATTCCTGTGGAAATCGATGGCTGAGTTCGTCGAGATGTGCGGCATATCCCCAAACCTGTTTTAAGTAGTGTGGTATGTAGCATGCACACACTGGAAGAGTCAGCAAGCAAACCTGTCTGCACGCCGATTCTTCACAAGGCACAAAAGAAATGGGGACACCGGCTAACAGCTGCAGAAAACACCACTCAGGAAAGGTGCTGTTCGCTTTCAGGAATGTCTCAAAGCAAAGGATTCACACCACTTCTGTTACTGAAGACAGATACTGTCTAGTTACACTGTAAAGATTCAGACTGACCCAGCTATGTATCCAAAGTCAACAGGTTCATTCCAGCTGAGTTTGAACAAATCATTCAGCACAAAACAAAGAGCCATGCCTCTATTAACGACTGCGCATTAACCATGGTGAACATTAGTGAACAACAAACAACTGTTATGCAATTATCACAACAAACAGCAGACGTCAGTGCTACGTTTCAGCTGAAACACACAGGTATCTACTGAACTTAAGACACGTTCAGTGGGGGGGGGAAAAACAAAGAACATCGATAATTAGCAGGCTGATCAGTAAAGAGTCAAAGCAGACAAGAAGAAAGTTCTCAAATTCTTCACAGAGATGATTACCAGAAAAAAAAAATGTTATTAAAAAAGCTCTCTCCAGATTACCGGTGCAGGTTCTGGATCGAAAGGCATGATGAAGTACAGTCCAGATGAGCCACCCTCATGTGTCATTATCCAATCGAAAGAAAGTCAAAGAACTCTGAAACACACTCTCACCAGCTCTACGTAGAGTGAACACACACACACACACACACACACACACACACACACACACACACACACTCACACACACACTGACGGACAAACACGTCCAGGGACCAAACAGTGGACAAGGATTGCTTTACGGAAATTTCCAAGCAGCAGTGGAGCTGCGAGCTGGTGAACGATAATAAGGTGCACAGAGTGAGAGGAGGTGTGTGGGTGTGTGTGTGTGTGTGGGTGTGTGTGTGTGTGTGTATGTGTGTGTGTAGAGTGTGTGGCAGGGTGAGCAGAGCAAGAAACACATGAAGAAAAAGCCAGACGCGCGCAGAGCGGTAACACAGGAATGATTCGTCACATGTGGCACAACAAGTCAGCACAAAGCAGGCCGCGGACAGTAAAACCGCTCCGGATCAGCTGCTGTTTTCTGCCCCGCATCCAGTAAAAACCACCGAACAGGCGCTCTGAATATTTTAGAGTAAGAAAAACTTGGTGTTCTCTTCCTCAGCCTTGCTTACAATCACTTGAGGCTACTCTCCACTGTACACTTTGTTCTCTGCAGGGTGAGCACTTTTTTTTTTGTAGTGAAATACCAAAAAAAAAAAAAAAAAAAAAAAGCCATCCCAAATCTGATGAGTTTGCTCTTTCTTTAGCCTTTTATTAGGATGCCAACAAAATATAAAACAAAGAAAACAGGAAATTACAATTCTAGTATGATACAGGATCTGGAAATGCTCATTTGGACATAAACTAGCACTGAAAGACGGCTAACTAGACACTCAAACATTTCACATCCTCTACGGAGTGACACTGGGATCATGCTCACTATCAGAGGATAAGGCAGCTCACACCAAGATTTAATTGCACTGTCTTTCATTTTTAGACTAGTCTTGTTCTAAATTTCCATCCATATATCTTGTTTGTGTCCACATTGAATAAGTAGCTCGTCTTGCTGCTAAAAAAGTTAAGTGATACCACATAGTTAAAGTTAAAAAAAAAAAGTGTAACATCATTGAGTATTTATTTACTAATCCTCACATGGAGACGGTGACCGAGCAAAGAATCTGGACAGACTCGATTCCCGTCTCAGTCCGCCCCTCTCATGCCGCAGCGCCACATTAAAGCCAGCTTGAGTTACTGCCTCTGAAATGATCGGTACGTCACAAAATAATCAGCCTCAATAATGAGAAGCTGCTGAAATGAGCAGACACTGAGAGCAGCTCAAACCTCTTCGGTCCTCTGTTGAGGCTTCACGACACAGTCGATCCACTCAGCACAGCCTGCATTCTCCTCCTCGCCATACAAACAACTTTTCTGACCTTTATTCACTTTTTCAAAGTCATCAAGATGATTCACAGCAAATGCTGATGATGCTTTTAAAAAAAAATAAGAAGAATTAATGAGGACAGGTCCACTCACAGATTTTATCTCAGAGTGAGAACAAACAGTATGTTTGCAGCTCTTTTTCCCTGCAAGACACATCATTTACTTTTCCAAAGGTTATAATCTACCTTTGACACGTCTGTTGTGTTAAAAAGTTACTCAAGTCAGTCAATAATAGCTTTTCTGCACGTGAGTCAATAGAGCAACGTCGTCCGCAGATCTTTGCTGCTCAATCAATTCTTCGATGCAGACTGCGCTCGCTGCAATACTTGTGACGCGTCCAGTGGCAGCAATACTTCTAATCTTAGGAAACATCTGGTTTATTTTCAACAGTCTCAGATCTACGGCAACAACTTCTGCATTCGGCACTGTCCGTTAAAGACCCATGTTCTGCAGCCGGCAAAGCGGGAGAAGAAATGGCCTCAAAGTTTGGTGATGGCAACAAGTGACAACGTTTTTCCAGAACGGAAAGGGAAGGAATAGGAGTACATGGAGCTGGGATTAATCTGTGAATTCAGAAAAAAAAAAAAACAGATTAATTTTGAATGTAAAAACGAGAAAGAAGGGAAGAGTGAGGAGCAGATTCTCTGATGAAGAGTCTTCCAGTGTGTGGTGAGCTCCGTAGTGACAACACACACTAGAAGATCAGGACAGGCAAATCTGCTGGAATCTGTCCTCTGTTGTCTTCTAGTGTGTGTTCTCTGAATCGGGGAAGATGGGGAAAAAAAACCCTGTAGTGTGTACCAGGTTTTAGTCCAAATATGCTTCACAAATACTCAGTTTCTTTAAGAAATCATCTATTATAAATGCTTCATTTACACTGCTGTGCTCAGCTGCAAAAAGGCAATAACTAAAACACTGAAGTAAAACGCTGAAGATCCATGTCTGCTCGGTTTATTTATGTGTTGTTTCATAACACAATAGGACACTCTCAAAAAAACGTCTGGATATTGTTAATTTTTGTAGACATTTCGGTCTTCACATCAAAGCAGCCAAGATGTCACAATCAGACATAGCCGAACAAAGGTTGATGTCAAGTGGTTTATCTGGATGTTAAAGCTGTGTGATCCAATCATTGGTGTTCACTGAATATCATGTTTTGACTGATATGCTGAGTCTGGTCAAATGTTGCAGTGAGGCTGCATGCTGGTTGACTCGGCTGTTTTCGTCTCTGCAGGCTCCTGGACAGGGTGCATCTGATAGGTTACACCTGCTCTAGGTGTACTTTAATTCCTCCTCATCCCTCTCACACACACACACACACACACACACACACGCTGGCAGCTGGCCGGTGTCCCTGTGCACGCCACCCACGTAGACCACGTAGTGCAGCTTTTTGTTGTGGCTTATTCACGTACAGCCACGTGCACGCACACCAATGATTACTGCCAATCTGTAAAGTTTTTTCCTGCAGTGTTGAGTGCTGCATCCTGTATTCAAAACCAGCATTCATGAAATTACAGATATAAAACAGCATAATTTCTCTGCAAAAGAAGATCTAAAGACTGTCTTGATTTTAAAAACAGTTTAATTCAAAAAACCGTAATACAACGGTAGAATTTTTGTTGTTTGAAATACTTCCACTATAAAAACGTTCTGTAACTGGCAGGAGTTTGGTATGTAAATAAAACTGCATGAAAGTGGAACAGGAGAAAACAGCATAAAGTGTAAAGCTGGACTACACGTGGTTTCCAAAATGAGGACTATACTTTGACGGTGGTTTCCTCATTCTTCATCACACCAACATCTTTGTCCACCTGCAAGGGTAAAAAGTACAAAAGTTATATAATATATAATCAGGATGCCGTCTTGGCTGCATGACTCTTCATAACAGCTGCTCAAGCTGTAACAGTTGTTATATGTAGTCCAAAGATGATCCACTGTTTAATTGATGCTATGAAGTGACTGTTAGTGCTGCCAGGCTCCGAAAATAATAGAGGTTTTGCGGAGCTTCAGCAAATTAATAATATGTTGACAAAACAAAGTTGTGTATCGAGCTGGTCAAAGGTTTAAATTATGTGTGTCAGATATCAGTTCACAGCAAGGCAACTGCCCTCCTTTGAAAAAAGCCACTGAACAACTGAGATGGACTCACGGCATCTGGAACAGTATTCAGCAAGTTACTAAACATTTGTAATTAGTCATTTTTAATTTCAAAAGGTGTTGAGTGACTTTATCAATTACTGGTTAGTAAAAGTACTTAGAAACTCCAAAAAGTAAACAATTAGTTACTTTTGAGTCTGCTTTAATAAACTAGAGCACTTTAAGGAACTTCTTGCAGTCAGCACCAATCGAGTGGTAATGACCATATGGATTATAAAGTGGTTCCTTCCATTTCTGTTTCAGCTCACCTGGTGAGTTTGGTCTGTTTGTTGTTGTTGTTCTTCTTCTTTGGGTTGGATAAAGGCTGCACCAGTCTGGGGTGGGACAAACACCTGGACCCTGCACGGGTAGACACCCAGGTATCCTGCATTAGGAGGTACAGTCGCTGGACAGATAGTTTCTGATTGAAGTGCATCCTAAGGCTTAACCAGAAATACGCAAAAGCACAAAGAAACGCAGAATTCAGCTGAACTCACCTCTGTCTGTGGGCCGTGGCAGCGTAGCAAGTCGTGATCTGGCCAAAGATAGTGATTTCTAGATCGCCAGAAAATGAGGTGTTTTTCCAACGCCAACGAGATAAATTATTTCATAATGTTGAGAAAACCAACTTCGTTTTCATGAGAAAACAAAAAATAACTGGAGATCTCAAGAGAACCACTCAAATTAACTTGCTATAGCGGCGAAACAGAGGAAATAACATACAGTCAGGTCCTTTCAGGGGTTCCGTACCTTGCAAATAATTTCTGTGACTAAACAAAGACAATAAAGACTAGTCAACTAACCTAAATCAGGAAAACACTCAGAAAACAGTCAGAATTTTGCATAACTTAGGGTTGGATATTTTAAAACACTGTCCTTGAAAACAGCCACTTGACCAGCAGTATTTATTTTCTGATGTGTTCAATCAGATTGAAAGTTGAAAGTTTAATGGAAACAGAACTCTGACGGCCACAGCTTGACGAGGTGCGTTATCTTCTCAGGACACGGAGGATTAAAGCGTCTCGAGGTAAACAATTAACTGGTCCGACTAGAAGTCGCTGCACTGATAAGCCAACAAAAGATTAATTCATCTTCTTATAGGTTAAGGTCACAGGGGCAGGAAGTGATCCGAGCCACCGCTGACCAACGGGCAGGCGACCTCCAAGACTTTCTGTCAAAGACAAATATAATCATAAACAAACACACAGCAGCTATTTAGACAATCTTCAGCCTAAAGAGCAGATGTTTGGGGTGTCAGAAGATTACCAGGGGTCTGAGAACCAGCGCTTCAGAATTCAACCCTGGTCTTTTAATCGTGGCGAGACAGTACTAACCCACTGTACTACTTTTAGACAATATCAACATAACCATGACCAGAAATTATGTTTATTCCATGTCAGTGAGGGCAGACTGTTCCTAGTCAACTGATAGACTGATATTAACTCATAAAGTTACATATTGATGCCAGGTCATCGTTACAGGTCTCCAAAGAGAAAATGAAAGTATCAAGTTGTGTCTGTTCCTCATTGTGGATTCTATAAACATCTATAAACATATAAACAAAAAAACAACAAACAAAAAACAAAACACCCTGGTGAAATCTTTCGAGTAACGTCAGTGTGCAAACACGCCACAGTGACAAGAGTTCAGATCAGTGAGAAATTAACTTTTGAACTAGATAAGATTAACGATAAAATGAGTCCCGCGGGCTGGTTGAACAATTCAGCGCCTCAGCTTTCATTCTGACTACTGCCGGAGAATCTCGGGACCGCAGAGACTGTCCAGATTTTTAAAGGAAGGTTAAAAACACACTTTTTAATCAGGCTTTAAATAGACCTTTCGTATTTCTCTTACTTTCATCACTATTTATTTTATATTTTATGATGTACTTTTACTTTATTAACCTCATCTTACGAATTTTACATTAACTTTTTACTAAAGTTTGAGTTGTTTAACTGAGGGGGGTTCTTCACACTGGGAGTTTGATCCGGTTAACTGTGGGGGATCCGGTGTGCGAGTCCTCCCATCCTGGCTGACCACTGTAAGTGATGAATGTGGGAATGTGAGTATTTGTGAGTACATTTGTGTGTGTGTGAGTGTGAGTGTGAGTGTGTGTGTGTGTGTGCGCACGCGATTATGGTAAAGGTGTGATTATGCTTGATTTTATATACTGACTTGTTTTTAATACTGTAACGCACTTTAAGTTGTTGTTGTTTTTTTTTAATGTGAAAAGTGCCAGGGTTTCCGCCAGACCTTTTCACCTTTTCCTTTTGTGCAGCGCCCGGAAAACGGAGAGGACAAAAAAAAAAAACTCTGCGGAAGCACCCCCCGCCCACCCCTGAGTCGACAACTCACATTAGTAGCATTCCCCACGGCACTACAACGCCCCCCCCCCCCCCCCCCCCCCCCCCCCCCCCCCCAAAAAACAAAAAACAAAAAAACAAAAATAACACGATCCTCCTCGGCCAAATTTTCTTCCTGCAGGAAACCCTGAGTGCTGTATAAATAAAGTTTGATTGACTGAGTGATTAATACTGCTGTAATGTTTTCCCCTCACCTTTCGGTGGGCCATTGTTTCGATCTCTGCCTAGTTTCGCTATGATCTTTACCACTTTATGAGCACTGATAAGGTTTCAGGTGTTGACTAAGACGGAGCTCAGTCACTCTTTTTACACAAGACTTATAAAACTTCGGTTTCCACTAAAACTGGTCTGAAACTGAGGTTTGCAAAGTGGTACGAGCCAGATGTCACTAAAAGTCGATCTGTTCCTGCATGTCTACGGGGCGGCCGGACGGGATCGGGACGGTGTGAACTTAGCATCAAAACCAGAGCCAGAAGTCAAAAAGCATCTAAAGACTAAACATGAGCTCAAACACACAAAGCCTGCTGACTGTAAACATGAGGAAAACTAGTCAGGTTCTGGGGCTGAGTGTGGTCTTGATGTGCTGGGGATGTCTGGAAATAGTGAGAGACTGAATGAAAGCCCGTCTTCGCCTACTATTCTGGGATGGAACATTATTCCAAAGATAAATCAATCGCACTCTCATGCATGTATACTGGGACAAAGATCACAGTCCAAGTATGGATAACTCAACTCAGTTGACCTATAAAAGAATAAAAGATGCGTCTGATGATGGTGCAGCAGCGGTTAGCGCTATCCTCTCACAGTAAGAAAATCCTGGGTTTGAGTCTGGGTTTAGAGCCATTCTATGAAGAGTTTTTAAGTTCTGCCTGACACTGAAAACATGTGTAAAGGTTGACTGCTGACTCTGAGCTGCCTGTGTGAATGTGTAAGTCCCTGGTTGCCCTATGATGGACCTGGAGCACAGCTTTATAACTCCACGGTTCTTCCACATATCCATGTCCTGATAACAAACACAGATAAAGCATGTGACACTACATGAGGACAATCACGTACAGGAAAGACACTCCACCTACAGTCCAGTAATCTAAGCTCTCGTATCACCGCCTCCTGATTCTGGAGAGCAGAAGGACTTCAGCCGACCTTCCGTCTGCAAATTTTTCCCTAGAAAACAGCTAAAATCTACAGTGAGATCAACAAAATAATAAAAATAACCACTCCGTGACGTGGGAGTTGGTATTTTTGTGCCACGTCTAATTGTGAAGCATTCTTGAATCAAACAAACAATCTGGGAACTTGCATAAGAAAATTCCTGCATTCTTTCAGCCATGCTGCATTAAAAAATGCTGGAGGAACTGATAATTCATCATGAAATGACTCTGCGGTGTGTAACTCTGCGGTTTCACACTCGAAGATGTTTCAGTAGTTTGTGTGTATCTCATTGCCCACAGCATGACTTAATGTTTAATGTCAACTGTCATAATAAACCTGAATAGTTACTGTTTAAAAATCTCATTTATCTACAGAGATAAGACTAAACGAAAACTGAAAATAAATTCTTGCTTTCAATTTACTTTAAAACTCTGATTTTATTGCTTTATTATTTTTTCTATCTTCTTGCAATTGTAAAGTTCCATTTAAAAAAAAGTTGCATTTCCTTATTACCTGTATCAGCCCCACTCCCATTGCTGTGACGTGTGTACAATGAAAGGACTTCACAACAAGCTGCATCGATACAGCACACACACAAACCCATTATTGAAATATGTGTGCACAATGACAGCTGCAATTAAATATTATTAAAAGCTAACAGGCAACTTTAGGGTTTCCACGAACTGAGCCAATAAGTTCAGTAGTGTATGATATGGTGAGCCTTAGTGCATTTAGTATACGTGTTAAATCATTACTTAGTACTGCAACACCTGGGCAGGAAAGTTATTATGGAAAATATATGAATATCATGCTTGTATTGAAGGTACTTGTACCATTTTCAAAGCGAGTCCAAGTCCCTGAGCTCTTTGTAACCAAAGGTTCTGAGAGGAGCTTTTACCATGTACACACAGAAACTGGCAGTTGGACAATATTTCTAGTTGGTAGTGCATCAAACCTTCAATTCAAATAGTTGTAATTTCAGTAAATACGGGCATGTATATCATTTGTAACATTTAAATTCAAACTGAAAAGTTTATCTTTGTTGCGGTGCAGAGTACATGTGATTGAAATCCTTAATTGGCACAAAACCCAAATTAATACTACTGATAAATCACTACAATCTCAAAAATCAAAGCAAATCTTAACATTCTGTGGTCCAAAATACAGTGAAATTATTTTTTTTTTTTGGGGGGGGGGGGTGAAATGTTAACAGTTTGCCTCTTGCGGACTGGTTTTGGCCCGCACGCCTGATGTTTGTCAACCCTGATCTCAACACTGGATCTTCCAGGATGTTTATCCCCTAATCATCAAACAGAAACTGATAGTTGGACAACAGTTCTACATTTCCAGTGAGACTAAGTTTCAATATCAAACAGCATGGAAAGTTTTAAAGTCTGCATGAACAGATTTGCACAAATTCAGCCAACAAATAATGAAATCTGGACATTTTTTTTTGACATATTTGGTGAAGTAAAGTTTGTACTTCAGCACATGAAGATGAGGGAAACTAAATATTATTCCCGTTTGGAGACATCTGAAGCAGATAAAGGTATGAGACGACCTGCAGAGCGTCTCCACTGAGATTACATTACACTCTTGTGTTGCCAACACACTGACAACAACACGGATGATGAAATGAAGTTACAGAACGCTCCCAGGCCACTTTCTCTTTCGCTATATTTGCTGTTATGACTTCGGTAGCGGCCGCTCTCTCTCCAGAAGCAGTGCTTTCTTCTGGTTTGTTGTCGATACAGCTCCTTTCTGGGCTAAAATGTCAGAGTTTGACCATAAACAGCTGAGAGGAGCGGAGCAGGAGGCCCCGCAGTCTCCTGCTCGGCTCCGCCGCTGCGCTGCTCCGGCGGCTAGCCCAACTTAGCAACTACGATTTAAATAAAACCATCCTCCATGACAGTAAAGAGCAAGTTAGAAACAGGAAATATTTCATGGCAGCGGTGAAACTCCACCGTGACTTCAGCGGGGAGCGCTGGAGATGCAGCTCGTCGGTGCTTGTTTGTGGAGTTGTTGCTAACTTTAGCCTGGGGAACTAGCAAGCTAGCGCCGCTCCGTGTTGTTGACGGATCCTTACCCGGTCCGCGGCGGACTCGGTGGGGGTGACGGAGCCCACGGCGTGCAGAAACAGTCCCATCTTAACACCCCGGCTCACGCCTCGCATTCCTCCGACAAGCCGAAAAAGCGTAAACCATGTAAAACGCCGTGGTTGACAAAACTGCGCCCGAAAAGAAGAAAAAAAAAAAAAAGAAAAAGGAAAGTGCTCAGCTGCTGGTCGGCCGCTGAATGCGCCGCCTCCTGGACATTTCACCCGGGGGACGCTGCTGCTGCTGCCGCCGCCGCCGCTGCTCGTTACCGGCGGGGCCACGGGCGCGTACAGCTGTTACACAAGCCGCTCCTCCGGCGCAGGCACGCCGCTCCGGTCAGCTGGGTGTGGCGTGGTCACCTCGACCCGTTCCATGTGCGCAACGTGATGGGCGTTCAGCTCGGCGGATCGCACGGGGGTTTGCGGACTGAGCGCCGATTGGACGAGCCGCGGGTGGCCGTGAGGGCACGGACCAATCAGCGGCCGGTGCGTCTGCGCTGCCCGGCCGTGTTATCGTCCCGAATAACAAGCCCCCCCCTGCCCCGACCCCACCCCCCCTCTCAATTACACTGGAACACATGTTGAAAGAAACAAGAGAGCCGGGAAGAATGTCCCCGAGTAAAAATACTGAGGGAGCGCTCGACTCGTTTCCAGCTTCTCAGAAAAAAAACTCAAGTAAACAAACAACATTAAAAAACTCTTTTTCCAAAATCTGTTGACTAATTGCAAAACATCTTAACCAGGGGTTTCAAACTCATTTTAGTTCAGAGGAAACGACACATCTAAACCTGTTTTTCTTTGTCATGGTGCTGGAAAAAGTGTCTTTTTTGCAAAATATTTCACAAGTTGATCTGAAATGACTACAAAATTTTATTTCAACTTAAATACAGGGAATTGCCAATAAATTTGCTTGTTGTTTTGATGGCCCAGATTGGAGCTTCTTGCAGGTCAGTGTTGGCCCACGGATCTTATGTTTGGCACCCCTGATCTAAACACCTCAGAGGTCAACTTCCAGAAACTGATAGTTGGACAAATATTTTTACATTTCCAACTAAGCTTCAGTCTGAAACAGCATGGAAAGTTTGAGAGTCCGCACAGATTTAGCAAACAAACAGAAATCTGCATGTTTTGCTGAAGTAAAGCTTGTACATCAATGTCACCATGAATATGAGGGGAAACTGAATATGGTTCCTGTTTTGTGTTTTTACAAAACATTTTGCAATTAGTTTTGAAAATAGATACAATTTTAACACAAAGGCAATTTTATTGATACTTCCTGGTGCTGTATACAGTGAAAAAAAAAATCTGTAACTGTTGTATTATGCCTCTTGCAGGCCAGTTTTGGTCCACAGGCCTTATGTTTGTTTGACACGCCGGATCTTAACTATCATGCACACTTCAGATACATCATCACCACAAAGAAAAGGAATATATACTAATGTACCAGACGTTTAAAATTTTAAATAAATACAATTTTGACATACATTTTAAAACCACAACAAGAAGGGGACAATGTTGTTCAAGAAATCACTGATGCTGCAAAACTCAATATGCTCAGAGTACATTTGTCAAGATCCAAGAGTTTTATTACTCACAAGTTATATAAGGGAAATGAAATTAGCTCTGAGTCGTCCCAAGACATTGAAATAAATTAAGCATCCAGGAAATTTTTAAATGATTTGTAATGAATAAGAATGAGCAGATTGTAATCGGAGTATTGTGAGTCCTGGTTTAAAAGTCTCCAGGCCCGGGAGCAGAAGCTCCTCTTGAGTTTCTCAGTTTTTGGCCACAGATCTTCTGAACTGCTTCCCGGATTTTAGCAGCTGGAACGAGCGGGCTGCTGGGCTGAGATGGGTCCTTAATAATCCTGAGGGCTCTGGTCCACTTTCCTCCTGGTGTCGATGTCCTGCTGTGGCAGCAGAGCCGTTCCAGGGCAGTGTTGTCGACACTTAATGTCCTGAGCAGAGCCGTTTGGTGTCAGCGCACCATGTATGGAAGAAAGGACTTTGTGTAAAAAACACTCTTTGTTTCCTGAACAATTACTTCTTTTTCAGAATCAGAAGATGTATGATATTAGGAGAAACAATGATTGGCATTGAAGTATTGCCATTCAGTTATTAAAAATGTTTTAAATTGCACAATTTCCAAGACTTAATGGAAATTACTAAATCTTTTGTCATATGAAATTTTTTTCATTTTGAATTCGAATGTAAAGCATTATGTGTTGTGCTTTAATCTTATACATGTGGGTGACATTATTTTACACTCCGTGGATAAAATCACTTCACTATGATCAAATTCATCACCGATTGTGTAAGTGCACGCTCTTGTTGACACTCTGAAGCCAGTGATGACAAATCTGACACAAATAAAAAATCTGTAAAGTTAATTAAAAAAAACCAGTGTAATCATTGATAACATTTTATTATCATTGTAGACATTTCTTCCAATATACTTAAAGTCTGAAGCAACATCACATGTCACATTAGTCTGTGTTTTCATCACATAAGTCACCTTTGTCAGTAAATGTTGGATTTTAATGGCATTTGACAGAAGTCCATCAATAAAATGTCCTGACTGAGATCATATCATACATGAATTGCACTGATGTATTCCAGAGAGTGCTGCAAATGATTTAAAAATACATTCATTCATACAGTAGGATGCTTCCCTACAAGTCATTAGTGAGTTTTCATGATCTTGATGTTTAGGGTTCAGAGGAAGACATTGCAGAAAATTGCAAAGTGAATAAAACAGTCTTTATCCAGTGGCAAAATCTTAAATGGACATAAATGACTAAAAACAGTGAATGCTTTGTCAGCAAAACTTTAAAACTGCAGCATTTTTTCCATATTCAGCCCTTAAAACATAAAACCTCCCTTTAAGCAACAAACATTTAAAAACCACATTCGATGCATGTTTTGCAATACTTTTAAATAAAGTTAGATGGTTCTAAAGCCTCGTGCCGATCACCAGTCCCGTTCGTCGGGCAGCCTGTACGGGATTCCCAGCAGGCCGAAGACGTCCTTCTCCGTCAGCGTGGGGAGCGCCGTGCCGCCGTGCATCTTCACGCCGCCTTGGCGGACCACGTCCTTGTTGAGCGAGTGCTCGGACAGGCTCATCCTCTTGGTCTTGGCCAGCGCTCTCATGGAGCGGTTGAAGTGCGCCGACCCGGTGAAGTACATGAGGGCGCAGGCGAACTCGCCGTAGGGCACCACGATGATGTCCAGCCGGCGGTGGCGGCGGCCCGGACCCGGCAGGCGGCACACGCCCATGTACTTCTTCTGCTCTCCGTTGTCCTCGTGGCTCACCAGGTCGTCCGTCAGAAACCCTTTGAAGGAGATAATCCATCCGTAAAGCTGCTTGAGAATTCTTTAGTTGATTCAAAAGAGACTTCGATTTCATGAAGGTCAAACTGTGGTCCACCCGAAAGGATGAGGCTTACCGCTGTCATGGAGGCTCTGTAGGATTCTGCTGAAGACGCCCTTGTGGGACGTGCCGTCTGGGTGCGTTATCAGTACGTCGACGTCGCCACACGTGGCCTTTCCCCGCCGGTAGGAGCCACAGGCCACGGCGAGCAGGCCTGGGTCCAGAGCGAGCGCGGCTTCCCTCACCTGCAAATGTTCACGAAATAAGACACAAGCAGAGGCTGGCATCCATCCCAGAATAATCAAACCAGCAAGTTCATTTAACTAATACTTCCACTAAATCTTCTGGTAAATACTCCTGAATCCCACAAGACCACATTGTGTGTATATAGGTGTGTGTGTAAAATAATAAAATAAACTAATAAATTATATTTATGAGCACTGGTAGTCACTGTGCAAAACAAAATATAAAAAAGTTAAAAACACAGCAACAACAAAAGAGGATACTCTGGAGTTTACAGCAGATCAGTGACAAACACCATAATTAGAGTTGTTTGGAAAAAAAAAAGTGTTGAAATGTTGAACAGATGATCTTGTGGTGCATCTCCATTGTTGTGCAATAATCTGAAGACAGTTTTGACTTTTTCCCACATTTATAAATGCTTCTGTCACGCACGTAAAGTGTCTGTGTTTTAATTTATCCTGAGCTGCTGTGAATAAACTACACCAAATGATTAAACTGTGTTCTTCTGGCTGCTTGTTATTTATGTGATTTCTCAGCCAGGTCATAAAATAACATGGCAACACCAGCATTATCAATAAATCTTACATAAACTTCTCCCCGTCGCAAAATGTGCTGCTGCTTAACGCTGACATGCTTTGGCTATTTTTTTTTATTTTTTAGTAATTGGCTTTTCAGTAACAGAAGAGAACAATTCTTATTCTGTATCTGCCCCCCGCCGGCTAACGAGCGCGCTCGTACCTGTTCCCTGCCAAATACTGGGAGGTAGCCGCGCTGAGGCATCACATATTATTTTGACAAGCCCGAGGGAGCGCACACATGCTTTAGCCATCTATCTCACAAGCACTCTCTATCTGGCAGCCTTCGGAGGAAAAAGAAAATCTGAGTAATACAATACGAAAACAACTAGTGTTGCGCTAAACGCTCTGGACTGAACAGGTATCTGGCTAACTTGAGACGCGGCGACTCTCAGGATTTACTTTTCCCCTTTGGGACGCTCCACTTTGTGAGCACAGAGTCTGGTTTCTCCATCATCGGGGCAGGAGAGGAAAGCTGACACAGACTTTTTCCAACTTCGGTCATTCTGTTTCCACATTTTTGAGAGTTTGAGGGGCGATCTTATATCTTGCCTCAGCGTAAACTTCACTGAACACTGAAGCGGTGATAAAAAGAAAAGATGCTCCAGTAGAGATCAGAGGCATTGAAAAAAAAACATGTTAATATCACCCAAACATATTTTCCATTACAGAAGAGGAACTCAAATGCAGGATTGGAGCCAGAGCCGAGCACATCCAGGAGATGAATGAGGAAACTTTACCACTTTTTCTATCTCTCCTGCCTCTTCTCTTGGCATTCGATCAAGAAAGTCATCGTAGTGCTTCAGTCCGATTTTCTGAGCGTTGCTCAGGTGGGCTTTAGTGCGGATGTCCTCCAAAGTGCGATATCCCTGAAAAAGAATAAGTACATTAAAAAAAACACTCATTTCATGAATCTCCAAAGGATGTTTGTAGAATCTGAAACATTTTCGTTCTGATTCCAAAATCTGTCTTAACTCAACCATGAAGAGGGCGAATGCTGCGGGGGGGGGGGGGGGGGGGGGGGGGGGGGTCACACTGTTTCCTACCGACTGATACTTTAACTATTTAAAATTAAATCTATTTTCATGAAATGTATACAGTACTGTGCGTAAGTTCTAAGCAGGTGTAACACGGTTCTCATTCATCACGTAGTCATTCATGCAAGGAGTCCTGGATCTGAGGTGAGCTGTGATCTCAACATAACGAAGAGTGATCTGACTAGAACTACATTCACACGTGTTCAGTTCTCCAAGATATTCGGACCTCTGTGTAAGTTGCTGAGAAGAAACGATGCACCATACATCGATGTCTTCTTTAATAATGCACGTGGCAGATTGGATTTGGAGATAACCATAAACTATTAACACATCATTTAAAATTGTATATCAAACAGTATTTTCTTTGGTTGTAAATGTGCTGCCACACCAGTACATTTTCGGAAAGGATAGCTCAAAAACCCAGCGCAAGTGCAGCTGCGAGACGCTACCCGGCCCTAAACTCACTGAGACACTGCTGTAATTTGCACGCTAAATGTCCAGGAGGTCATATTTCACCTGTTGATACCACAGCTGTGCGGTCTTCGTCCCGGCACCCCAGATGTTGGAGAACAGCTCCAGTACTGGAACCGCCTCTCCAATGTGATCCAGCTTCCGCAAGTGGCCACTCTCCATGATCTCATCAATTTTGTCAGCCATACGTTTTCCTATTCCGTTGATTTGGCAAGCTTCCTGAGATTAAAAAATAAATAATTTAAAAAAAAAAATATCAAAATGTATATTCCTCATATTTCAAAACACGAAATGAGCCCATGCGTAGTCTCAGCACGATCCACACTACAGTAAAGCCTCTGCAGCAGGTTACCTGATATGATGTAACGGGCTTGTGGTAACTCTTGAGAGCGTTGACAGCCTTGGAGTAGCTGAGCGCCCTCCACTTGTCTCCCTGATGAGTGTAGGCCTTGGCCAGCACTTCCAGTTTGTCTGTGATGTGCTTGTTGAAGTTATTAGTTTTGGACTGGGAGGACCGGGCACAGACCCACTTCCCCGAGACGGGAACCGGAGCGGCAGCGTCTGGACCGGGGTCGTGGCTCGGGCCTGGCGCCTCCTTCTCCTCCACCTCCTCTTTGGGGTGCTGGCCAGTGATGAGAGCTTCCAGATCGTTCTGAGAGACGCCGTCCTCCTCTCCTTGAGCTTCTTCGTTGCTGTCTGGGACTGTCTGAGAGTGACATGGAAAGTTTTCTTGAATGATCGATCACTTGTCTTTATGTTTTCTGTCCCAAAATGGATTAAATGAGTTGGGAGTGAAAGTTTGTTAAACTCAAAATGTTAAAAATACTTTACCGTGTTTACAGTCGTCCCCTCCGCTGGCTCTACGGAAGCTTCAGGGACAGGCTGCATGTTTGGAAACTCTTCTTTAATATCTTCACGCTTTGCTTCAGTGTCCCTAACAGAAAAAAATATTACTGATGTAACTGGACTGAAAACATGATGAGCACTGAGAAGAAGGGAGAAATGTGAGAGCATTTCCACTTCTGCTTGTTTCACAGTTATATATTAAACCAGTCCTGAGAGGAACTGCAAAACAATGAGATACAGGTAACAATACTTCTATTTATCAACATGCTTAAAGAAGAAAAAAAAAAACCTCACACACCTCTTGGGTAAAAGAAGGCTGTAGCTGGCCACATCCAGCAGTTGTTTCCCACTGATGCAGGAGCTCAACCAGCTGCACTTTACCAGTTCGACTCCAGAGGGCATACAATCCACTTTGAGCAAGCGCAGAGCCCTATCAAGGTCCATGTTGTCATCCACTACAACATGAGTGACACTGGGACACAGTGAGGACTCTACCTGGCCTCCGTTCTGCTGAATTTGTTTAAGGAAGATCTGGCACCGAGCATTTCCTATTCCAGCTGGCACGATGTACACAGTGACGCCATTAAAAGCGTCTCCTGGAGGGAAATAACAAATACCCACTTAAATAACAGCAGAAACTCACTATTCAATGAATTCTACAAAATAATCACATTATAGAAGAACAAATGATGAAAACCTTTTCCCGTACTCATCTACCATTTCATCAAATTTACTTATTTTGTCTTCATTTGAACTTCTATAATGCAATAAATCACCTGTGAGGTCAAATTCATGAAATGTCTTCTTTAACGGGGGCACATCCTTTCCTGGTAGCACTTTGGCCCGTTTAACTTTGGGGAAGGCTTTCATGATCCCGTGACGAGGCTCCATGTTGAATGTAGGAAAGGGGAGCTGGTGGCCTGTGGTGGAAAAGAGAACCAACACATTTAGCTGCTGTCATGAAACCCGCAACTCAGTAATATCAATAATAGCATATACACTGTGTGTTATTACTTGTGCTTGATTCATTTTCTGTACATTTTCAAGATTTTTACAACACAAGGTGCCCTGCAATGAACTTATTATAAATAAAAAAAAGGGTCCTTTCATTTATTTGAATGTGAAGGAACAAATTTAAAAAAAAAATTTTTTTTAACTTAATTTTCGACTGTTCATAGTTGGTTGCACCGGGACTACAATGCTATATAAACACTTAAATAATTAACTGAAATTCAAGCAAGCACCTAGAAAGATATTTCGGTTTAAGCATAAGCTGTTATCTCGTGGGTACACGTAGGGGATCAGAGGACACTTATCTGAATACAAACTACTGTAGGCAAGATGTGGAATATCCATCAAGATCATGAGAAAAGCGCAAGAGAAGAGAACATGGTGGTTTAAATTTTCCAAGGTGGAGCTAATTACTGTCTGTTCACAAAAGGATATTGGGTCATTTTATCGATGAAGTGTTGATCATCACATGATGTGACTGAGTGTATAGAAAAACTGCTTCGTCACTATCCTGTAAGAAGTTAATTTGAAGGAAGATATTCAAACACTTGGGTGAATCAGTTTTTAGAAGTATAAAGCCCTTAACTGCGCTTTCCAATAAGACATGCCTTTGTGTCATTTAAGTGTTTGCAAAGTGATCAAAGCCATTTGAAGTTGTTCACGTTGTGTTAAAACAGGCAGGGTTTGGAAAATCGCGAAATGTCAATATAACATGGCATACGATTATCCAAAGGTGCATTAAAATAGGCTAGGCTTGTGCAAATATTATGTTCAGAAGATAAAAGTTTGAATAAATATATAATGACTCAATGCAGTAAAACACTGTTAGCTTCTTGGAAGTTATTGTTGCCTACAGCTAATACACCGTATTTAACGAGTAAAGGGATATTTTTCCAAGCAGCACATAGACTTAGCCTGAATAATAATCGATCTATCTTATAGACAATAAAAAATCTAAGTCGAAACTCTTTTAATAAAACATACTTTGTACCTTACCCCTTTCGAAAAGGAACCATACGTTCCGGAACGATTAAAAGCAAACAACAGGAGATTCAATTTTTTTTACTTCCGGGGTCAGAAGTGCATTTAACTTTTTTGAAATTTAATGTTTTCAATTTATATTTTAATTGGATAAATTATTTGAAATTTAAGTACTGAATATAGCAATAATATTTAATCAAATAAATTAAAACAGTGTTATTTAAGTTGTGTCTGTATATCAGTTGCCGTGGTTACCGGTCGAATCCGGAAGTGGCTCAGCGTTTGGAAATATGGCAAGTCAAAGCTGGATGGATGTCCTAAAATCAGCTAAGAAAACGGCTCTAATACACGATGGTGAGCAAAACTAAGAAGATATCATTCAGAGACTTACATTTTCTTCTCATCGGGATTCAGTTTAGGTGAAACAAGGAGCTTGATTAACTCAGTTTAGCAGCTAGCTTTGGAGCTAAAGTTGTTGCTAAGCAGGTGCAGGCGAACAACACATCCATTTCCTAAAATAATACGAAATAGGAAGCAAAAATGTTGATGCAACCAAGAGTGGTATATTACCAAACAGAATAATCTCAATTGTCTTCCCAGACTTTCAAAAGCCACTGCATTAAATTCCCACTTACATGGAAAAACGTAAGGTCTTCATATTACAAGGGATTTTTACCCATTGCAGATTACCTTATATTATGAATTATTGATGTTGTTGTTTTCTAGCCACTTGTAGATTTGTGTTTTATTTAATTATTGAATAAATCAGAATGAAAGCAAAGCTGTTTTCCTCCACATGACATGCTATTTGGTGTGTTTCTTCGCCTGCAAGAAAGAAAGCCGAACAAACAAAACCAAGAACAATAGCTGGCAGCAATATTATAATGCATGTGTTCCATCACCCAGTTTGAAATACACATGGAAATATGTGTTTTGCACCAAATGTGCTTTACCAGGGTCATCAGAGACACAGCAAAACCATACCAACTGTAAACAATTTCCAAAATATTCCTATTATACTGACACATTTCCCACCATACAGTGCATTTTGATTGTTGTGTAGACTCACACTTATTCAGGTTACAACCTACATTAAATCCCATGCAAATCCAAACATTCCAATTTGTTACCTATGACAAATCAAAAAGACAGTCTCGAGTTTTTTGTGTTGTTACTGGAAGCTAACGTGTTTCCATTTTCCACCTCCAGGAAAGAGGAAGATCCACTACCTGTTTACAGATGGAAAAGAAATGGTCGAGGAGTACGACTTGAAGACAGATGAGCTCATCGGTAACCAGCAGATCAGCTCATGCATGAAATTCATTGTAGAGTTTGTATCCTTTACAATGTAGAACGTTTGGTACGTTTCAGTAAGAAAGTGGCGCCATAAAAGCACGCTCGGAGTCCAGGGCCAGTGGCAGGTGGAGGTCGGGGAGCCACTGACAAGTTCGGCCTCAACTTCAGCCTCTGATGTGATCAAAGAGAACTGCTCCAATGTGGGTCCCTTTGTTTTTTTACTCAGTCATTTTTCTTCACCGGCATCGTCAAGTGAATTTGCTTTTATTTTATTTGTGTTCACAGCCTATTTTCATGCGCAAAGACACAAAAAACAGTTTCCAGTGGAGAATCCGCAACCTTTTCTACCCCGAAGATGTTTTCAGTGTTTTTGTCGAGCCGTCTGAGAGGTGCATCATTATAAAAACCTCAAACAAAAAGTAAGTATCCCTCAGAATACTAGTTTTATCATAATTTTTATTCCATTGAGTCTGTTTCAGGGGCCTCACAACACACTTTTTCAATCTGAAATGGGTCGAACCAGTGAAATAAGAACACAGTAACCTATAGGACCTATAGGCAAGGCAGCATTATTGCTATAAGACAAGGTAATTCAGTGCTTCACAAATAAATGACAACTATATTAAAACAAGCAGTTAAGAATCTTAATCTCAGACAGTGAAGATTATGAAAAACATTTAACAAAGAGATTAAGGAAGGTATAATAAAAGTTGCATTTTATTAAGATAAAGGTAATAAAGAAATAAATAAAATCCATTATTTATTGTGAAGCATGTGCAAATATTAATGTTTAAGTCCTGATTTAAGAGAAGTAAGTGTGTCAGCAGCCCTCAGGTCTTCAGGAACTTTGTTCCACTGGTGAGGAGGACTATGGATGAGCTGCAGCTGTCTCACAGACTTTTTACACTGTTACAGTAATCCAGCCTGCTGGGGGGAAAAAATGGATTGAATGGAGCAATTTCATCTTAAAGTCATTTTTCAATGGCTTCTAGTGCCAAATGCATCAGATTATTGAAAATCTATTCTTACTTCTCTGGAGTTTATTTCATGCAGACTTGCAACATATTACTTTGTGCTTTATTTAATAATCCAAATCTGCAGATGATCAGAAATCTTGTCTGCCCAAGTAGTTCTGTCCTGGTTTGTGTAGAAAAAAAAAGCCTTTCTGCCCTCATGTTGCCCACGGGCCATATGTTAGACAGCCCTGGTGTGATTTGTTTTTCCAACCTGTTGCATGCAGTGCTTGCACCCTCCCTATAGATGGCAGTGTTTGCAATGCATTTCCCTGCCCAGTGCTGCCCGGTGACAGGCATGTGTCACTGCTCCCTGTTGATCTGACTGCAGGTATTATAAGAAGTTCAGTGTTGCTGATCTGGACCGGAGTCAGCTGCCTCTGGACGGCTCCGCTCTCAGCTTCGCTCACGCCAACAACACTTTGATAGTCACTGTGAGTATGACTGAGCCAGTTTGAATGCAATCATGTCAGAAATAATAAATGCTGAATCTTCACCACTGATCAAATAACAAAGGTGCAGTCAAGAAGAGAAGATAGTCACCATTTGTCATGGATTTGAATGAAAATTACTTAATTCCAATATTTTATTTCATGTCTACAGCCATAGCTGTGTGTTTCAAGATTTCTTTGAGCTGTTTTGATTTTATTAATTGAATCATGATTAAATTAAAAAAACATGTATATTTTTCCTCCTGTTCAGTACAAGAAACCCAAAGAGATCTTGAGCCTGGAGCAAGAGCTGCTGAAGGAGCTGAAGAAGCTGAAGGCGACGGCTGAGGGGGACGTGGACTGTAAAACCCAGTGAATTCTGACCGAGCGGGGGTATAAATCCAGGTTGCATTTAGGGCAAAGGGCGTGAATCTCCAGGCACAAACGAGCTCTGGTCTCTTTGTCATGCTGCGCTCGTCAGATCCGATTCTCAGTGCCTTTGTCTGAAGTTTCTGTTGAGAAATGTGGGTCAGTTATAATTAATCAGTCGCATTTACCGAGTTACGTTTGGTATGAGCGGTTAAACACATCCCTTACTTTTCACAACAAGACTTTTTGAGTTTTCTGTTTTTCATTTTGACCAAAAAATAAAATGATTTTATTGAGCATCGGTTAACAAACCCAGTGTGGAGTCGTTCTGCCAGGGGTCACATAACGCACCAGCCCTTCCTTTCACTGATGTTCTTGTAAAACACTCAAAACACACAATGCTCCATCCCTGTTGGTTCCGAGGTCACAGTTACGAGGACATCCCATTTGTGTTAAATGAATACCCTCATGCTCCGTGCATGTTGTGGGCCACCCTGAAAGCCATTAGTGAAACTAGTGTTACCGTTTCCCATTACAGCAGAGGGTCACTCTGACTTTGTGTTGTTTGGCGAAAGCACCTCGGACACAAATAGATCCAGAGTTTGTTTGTTTTTTTGTTTGTTTTTTTTCCGTCTTGCTCTGATATTGTCATCTAACAGGAGCCTGATGACGTCCACGTTTTACATGCATGGAAATGTTTGTGTACACACTGAGATTTACAAGAGTAAAATAATTAAAGTGGGATTTTCTTTTTCTTTCCCCCCAAAATAAGTTCAAATAAACATTGACCAGTCAGAAAATACTGAGACAAAGCCGTTTGAATGAGACTTTTAAATATAGGTTATTTCGATGCTGTGATTCCTTGAATTTTTTTTTTCTTTACTGCCGAGCAAGTGCAAAAAGCAGAGACAAAACCACAGGTCTCTCTCACTATTGTGCTTTGTCTCCTTCCAGATGGAAAGAGCAGGGATCGGGGGAAACACTGGAAACCCAGTCTGTTCTGTTGTTCCGTTACTACTTGTGAGTGATGCTTAAAATAAAAAGACATGACAAGAATGCCTTCGGACTTGATCAAGCAGAGTTTTTTTAATTTTAGCTTTCGAGTCTAATTTCTAATACCTTGATTCTGAAATCTGAACCTGAACATTGGTAGTTTTCTTTAATACTGCGCAGGCTTTAAAGCCAGAGCTGCTGTCAAAACAAATTCCTGTGGCAGCAAACACCAACTAACAAATTGGACATCCAGCTCATGCATTGTGAGAGCGGCCGAGTCCCCCTGTGCAGGATCTTCTTCCTCCCCTGTCATTTGGCCTCTGATGGTCATGCTCAACTGCTTCTGGGAAGAGGGTTTCTTTTCTGCCTTCCCTTTCATTGCCGAATGCCTCTTCCCAGCCATTCCCCCTCTTTCAGCCGATGCCACCGTTTGCCACACAGGCCCTGACGCTTTTTCTGCAGCCCCTCGGCTCCCCTTACCCCTCCCTGTGTGACTGGCTTCTTTTTGATAACTGACCCCTCCTCGTGTTATTATTCGAACCCACTATTGTATAACATGCCCTTTTATATGAGGTTTCACAAAGGGCCCATTTGATCAGAGGGTTACGGTGTGCGATCGTGAGAAATGCAACTACATGGTGGTAACCTTTGTTTGGGCCAAAATGGTGGGCTGACCTCATCGCTTTTAATGCATAGCTCGGGCCATTCAGGCCCAAGTCTCACTTGCTGAGCACATTGAATTCAGTAGCCTGTCACAGATATTGCCCCTCAGTTATCTGGGTCTCCTGCTCGAAGGAGGAGAAAAAGAAGAAGAAAAAAAAAAAACCCTAAAAAAAAAAAAAAAACAAGAGTTTTCGGGGGCGACCAACATTTGTACGCGAACTTTCCATCCCAAAACAACCACAGCAGAGAAAAACGGAGTCTTTAGTGGTTTTAATATACACTCTACAATAAATATTTCCATCATTTCATGTAATTTACATTTTTACAGTAAAAATATATTCATATATGTAGAAAAAAAAAAAAAAAAAAGAAACAGGTTACATATTCTCCAAAATGGCCTCCTAAAGGCAGGATAGCGTGTGAAGTGAGACTCAGACGCTGTAACCACAGATAGCTGCCATTTCTAGCTTCACTGTACTCATTTCAAACATTCTTTGTTGCTGACCTGGCTAGCGTCTAATCCAATTCAGGACATTGTTGTCGAGCGGTTCAGTACTTCAAATGCCCCTGATTTAATAAGAACGGATCTTTCCTACAGTCTGAATTGAAAATAACTAGCAGATTAGATAGTCAACGTTTACATACAATCCAGTACAAAGAATTACATAATAAGTCCACAAGTGAGGCAAAAAAAAAAAAAAAAAAAAAAGGTGTGTACGGGCACTTGACTGTAAAAGTTAATCTGACTCTTGAGCACGTTTTGTTCTTGTTCTCGCAGTGGTTCATCCACAGTTGTCCCTCAGTGGTTCGGGTCCTCAGCGTCCCCCCGAGCGCTGCTGATGGGAATGTTTAGTCCTCTTGCTGAAGGGGTGCACGGGGACGGCCAGAGGGAGGACGTCAAACGGCCTCCTCTCGGTGAGCAGGTGCCCCCTGGGCAGCCGCTTCATGAAGTGGGCCTCCCTCTGGTGCTGCTTGGTCTTGGAGGCCTTCCGCGGACGGCCCTTGCGCGTGAAGGCCATGTACCAGCCCTCGTACTTGGCGTTCTGGAGAGCCGTGTAGTTGTTTTCCAGAACGATCTCGGTGAAGATGCAGTCTTTACCTCGTCCTTTCCGCTGGGACATGAAAAGTGGGGGCGGGAGAGAGAGAGAGAGAGAGAGATTTTGGATGACTTTCAGGAAGCCGATGCATCATCTTTATTTTTCCAGACAATCCGGTACCCTTTGAAACCCTAGAAGGGCTGCTCAGACACATCTCAAATCTTAATCTGCTCTGACTTCAAAACTTGTCTCAGCAATGATTTGCCATGAGATGCAAAACTGCAGTAACATTTCCAGGAAATAGACAAAACTTGAAGATGTCGTAAGAGCCTCACGCAGCCACAAAATGATCAGTTCCAGATTACCTTGCCAATCAGCTTTCCCCTCTTGTTCATGCATATGTAGTATCCCGTCTTGACTCCTCGGATGCGCACGCGGCTTCCAAAAGAGTCCGTCTCCACTTCCAGCTTAGCTGTGCAGACAAAACAAATCACAATTAATGAGATGACACCGCTCTGACACGGTGCAGGCATGCAGATGGTGATGTTACATCACATGAGATAAATGAGCTCCGCTCCCCTTTTCCACTGAACGTACTGTTTATGCAGAGAGGAGGCTGCAATAAACTGAACCCTGCTGTCTTTTAATGACGGTAAACAGGCCCGGAACCATCAGCCGGCAGTCGCGAAGGTGACATCGAATCCACCCCCCCCCTTTTAATATGATTCAGCAGACACCTTTAAGGAAACATCCGAAGCAGCGTCGTGATGACGGTGATTTCACAATGGGATGTGTGGAAATGCTGTGTGAAGCAGCTCAGACTGGGGATAAAGGAGAGCGAGAATACTGCGGCCGCGGAGCAACGGTCAGATCTGAGCCACTTACAAGAGGGACACCCACTCGGGGGGGGTGTGTGTGTGTGTGTGTGTGTGTGCATGACCGAGTCTGCGAGAGGCGACGTTCGAGAGACAAAAGTGCACTCGGGAGAGGAAAAAAAGAGGCAAAGGTATTAAGTGAAGATGCTGACTTCTTCGCTTATAAATTGAGTCATACATTGAGAAGTAAAGCAATGAAAATTCCTCATAAAACCAGCCTCCAGGAAGAGGTGGACGGATGGTGGTGGCTGTGGTGGAAAGATGGCGAGGCGCACCCAGAAAGAGTCCTTTGGTGACAGGAATTATGGTGGCTTTCAGTTTAAGCAGGGTTTTTTTTTCCCTCTTCTGAGCTTGAATAAAGAAAAAAAATCCCTGCTGAAGTCCATCATAACAGGTGTCAAGGCCTTCCTGGACCACCAACACGCCACAGAAATAAATTATCTGCATAAGGCCATAAAAGATGGCAACAGTGATGCCACTAACGATGTTTACAATCGCTGCTACTGTTTCTTCTGGCTCGGGCGTTTTTCCTGCAGCCTGCCAAAAACCACATAATTTATTCTGCTTTTCAGCGCCGCAGCGCGCACCACTGAATTTAAACAATTCCCGCGTATATAATGCGAGCATGTTGCGCTTTTCTTAAAAACGGCTTTCCCGAGGTTCAAATGCACTGAACTGTGAGAAACGATGGTCTTCGGCTGTCAGGGGCGCTTGACTGATCTGACCATAACGAGAAATAAAGTCGCTTCGTCATTTCAAGAGACAGTAAAAAAAAAGAAAAAAAAAGAGTGGGTTTATATATGTGGGCCTTTGTTCGGCTGTCTGTTAATCACACGTGAAATGTAGCTTTGGATTTATTATTGTTTCGGGTAATTTATGAGGAAGGTCAAACTGGGATATCCAAAGGAAAAAAAAAAAAAAGTTACACCTTCTCTGATAATTATCGAATCAATTAACCGGAGTGCGTAAATTACGCGGCGTGTCGGTGTCGGTGTGGGCGCTGCTCACCGTGCACGGCCCCGTCGTCGCCGTTGGCGTTGACCCTCTTGTTGGCCAGGACCTGCACGTGCTTCCCGCTGGTGCGGCTGTACAGCTGGTAGGTGCGGGTCAGCCTGCGGCTCGTGCGGTCCGACAGGCGGCTCTGCTCGGTGACATGGTGCTTGAAGTTAGGGGTGGACTGCACAGTGTTCTGCCAGACAATGAGAAACACGTGTCACTTCATTTCCACACTGAGAGCGACGATTAAAGTTTAGGTTTTTTTTTTGTTTTTTTTTTTTTTTTTGCTCGCAAATAATCGAGTGGAGCAGATTTGAAGCCCCCCGCGAGGTCACGACCTGTTAAGCTCCTCGTGTCATTCATCATTTGCGGATAAAACAGTCTGGTTTTTTTGTGTGCGCGCGTTTGTTTTTGCTGCCGTTTTGGAGACGGTTTGAATCCCGGGTGACATTTGCCTCTGATGGACTGTTTTTACCACCGATGATCTTTCACCTCTTCCTGACTTCTTCTTCTTTCTTCCCCCCCTCATTTCAGCCGGTCTCCGTCCACATGTGTTTTAACAATTACCTTTTAGGCTGCAGCTTACCTCTTTTCAAGATGTTTGAATTGTTGCCAATTGCCATAGCACTCATAATAAAATGTTTTCATTGTTATTGCAGCCTTTTGGAGAAGTCGAAACGCCGTTATGCGGGGCGCTTGTGTCCGCATTAAAGTTTCACTTCAATTAATCAGTCTGCTGGTTTATGTACTTTGTGTGTTTAATTAAATACAAATAAATAAATAAAATTGAGTTACCTGTGCGTAAAAGCAAAGCGCCGTGAACTGAAGTAACCTGCAGCAGAAACAAAGCAAAAGGGAGAAAAAATTTAAAAAGCTGTAACTTGTTGCTGAATTTTAATCGACTGAGCGGACAGCTGCACCGTGTTGACATGTCTTTACTTACAGATAACCCAACCTCGATGTTCTCAGCCTCATCTTGTAATAGTTCAAATATTGCTTCATGAATACTCCACTGATCCGGTGCTGGAAGCTTCAGGAAATAAAGTCGCTCCTGATGGGGATTTCAGATCACTTTTTTTTTTTTAATCCCCTTCTTCTGTCGCATAGAAAGTGATACCCACTACAATTAAGAGATCCAAAAACTGTCAGGGTCCCATCCAGGTACTGGACAGGCTCTCCACTCTGCTGATAGGACAGAAAGAAAAAAAAAAAGTTCTGGAAGATTTAAAGGCGTTGCGGCGCTAATCCAATTTGAAGTCCGGAGAAAGTGTTGCTGTCACCAAAAGCTCCTCCATCAGGCCGTCTTCGTGTCACTTATTCACCACTGAAGCTTTAAAGTAGAAGTGAATCCTCCTTGACTCGCTTTGACACGGCAGTGGTGAAGATTTGTAGTTTTACGCACGGATCTTTACGCATCAGCGGCGAGACGCGCGCTTTGGATTTCCTAAAAGAGATTTAATAATAAGTCCTGTCTGACTTAAAAAAAAAAAAAGAAAAAAAAAAGAGGAGTAAATTCCCTGCTGCAGCTGCTGTCTCTCTTTAAGATGCACTATAACGTTGTAGAGCCAACGTCAACCATCCTCCCACACGTGTGTTTCTAGTGGTCGCCTCCAGTCCGCATCCAGCATCTGTCTCCCTCCACATTTAAATACTTTAACTTGCGGGAAAGTCAATATCCTCTGCGAGAGCAGGCGGAGCGTTCAGGCTGGAGCCAAGTTGAAACTGAATGCTTGTTAAGACACTTGGCCTGCAACTATTTGCTTGCAAATCCATAAACATAACAATCGTCAATATGCTGAATGTAGCATTAAACACCCTATAAGCAGAAATCTAAACTGCACTCTGTCATGAAGAAAGGAGCTTGTTTGTGGTTAATAGGCAGGTTATGCCCACCAAAAACACTCAATACCTGCACGTCCTTCACAATCTTTTAAACGTGGCTTTTATTCACAGTCATACGTATTAATCTCATCCATGCACATATCATAATATTACTCCATCGTCATGTAAAATCACTGTGCACTTTGTTTTCCACAAGTAGAAACGTCCCTTTGGAAAAACTCCCTGGCATGTACTTAAGAAAATCTACAGTTACATTAACTTATTCCCTGACTGCAGGTTAGAGGTTGTTTGGTGGTCCCTCAGGACAGACCTCAATGTACTTTTTCATCCTACATATGTAAGTAATATGTATTCCATGTGAACACATGACACAGAATGGTTTTCACATAACATCTAAAGCCTTTGCCATGGATACAAATGCTCTCTCGCTCACAATCACTCTTCCATAACTTTTCACAATCCTGGTTTGATTTTGAAAAGTATGTCCTGTGCCTGGTGCGCTACTTTCATAGCAGGGCTCCGTATCATACATCATGCAATTATGCTGTAATTATTCTTTCTGACATCAAAGCAGAAGCGGGGATGACAGCATGGGGAAGAAAAGGATGATTGTAACACTCCAAACCATCAATGCCAAGAACAAACTTTGAATATGATCAGTGGACGCAAATTGGCTGTGAATTAAGAACAGTCTGGATTTTTTTTTTGGAATAAAATGTGTTTGAGAACGATATCAGATGATTTTACTGGTTAAATTCAGTTTATTTTGCAAGAATGAATGATGACCAGTGCAACCTTACGTTTTGTGTTCAGTGATGACTTTTATTTTTCACACTGGTAGAACAGTGTGAAGATACATTTAAGTAAGTCACCTGGGAATTAGCTGTGAATGTGGAATTTGCTTTAAATCAGATTTATATAGCAAAGATCTCTTTAACTCAGTTTCACTTTCCTGTCGTAATGTGAGTGTTTTTTGACCAGTTTTCACGATACGTTTGTTAAAAATCATTTCCCAGGAGGATTGACCCTAAAGGGACGATAAAGTCAACTTAAACATTTGTAAAATTTATCTCTGGTCCTGCATGTTCATGTGAAACATTACTCACAGAATGGAAAGAGAAAAAAAGTCTGAGTAAACACACACAAAGCCATGGAAGCATCTGGCTCTGCCTCCTCTGCATATCTAAACCCTCATGACGCCTCAAGTGAAACTAATTTTAGGCACCGCCAACGCCTTGATAACCACACTTTAAATCAGAATAGCCCTGCTGGCCGTGCAGGTTTGCACACTCCAAGCCTCAAACCTGATTATTGTCCTAACGAGTCCAAACAGGCCTCTGGACTTTTACCTGGGAGACCTTATAAACGCAGGCGTCGGCTCTGGGATGGGAAAGTTTTGCACCTTTTTACACGGAACAGCTGGACAAGAGTAAAATACAATACATATATAATTGTGTGAGTTTGGTCAATGTCCTAGCTGTAAATCAGTCATTTTAGCCAATGCAGGGGATTTAGAGGGTGAAAATGGACTGCCTTATTAGTTCCAGCGGGACTCTGCAACAAGTGATTTTGGCACCTGGAAGAATTCAACACTTTTTTTTTTTCTTTTTTAATATTTTCACCCAGATGAAGCAACGATCGCACATCCTGATATGAAATCCACGTGCGTGATAATTAAAGACCGCGGCGACTGCCTGAACCCACAGATCAGTTCAGTCAGGAGTCATTTGAAGGAAATCTGATTAGGAAGTGAGAAAAAAAACAACAAAATACTGTGGTCGGTCCCAGATGACAAGCTGTGAAAATTTAAATCCCAATGAAGCTGTTCAACTGTACATAACTCAAACCAAGCTGTTTGAGTGTTTTGGAATCGTGCGTATTACCCCAATGACTTGTTTTGATGATATAAATCATGTATTTTAACATCATTCTTGGCATTTTTCTTACTCCGTTCTTAATGTCAGCAGTTTCTTTAGAATTCAAAATGCTCGTATTATTCTAAATTAGAGGCATCCAGAAGAGCAGAGACATTATTTATCTGCACCGGGCCTCAGATTCTTCCCAGCTTCCATCCTGGTTCATCACGAACATTAATCCTTTACTGGTTTTAACATATTGTCTGTTTCTTTCTAAATAATAAAGATAAATGGATTACATGATTAAACAGTCATGATAAACATGGGAATAGATATTACTGTCTACGTCTACTGACTACACGCCAGATTGATGCTTTTCATTGATTTTATGGGGGACTTTCTGAGCTGTGCTGCACGTAAAACTCATGCTCATCCATGTTACTGCCCGACACATTTATCATGGTAGGAAAGGTTTATAATGGCCCAGGATAACCAAACTTGACACAACTTTTGCTTTCAAACCTTTACTTAACCATTCTTCAGGTTTCTGTTCAGAAATGATTTGTCTAAAATGAAAAGTGTTGGCTCTATTTCTGCAGCCTCAAGGTTTTGGAGTCAATACGAAGTTGCAGGTTCAAAATGTGGAAAGTGAGTTGATTTTATGCTGCATAGAGTTTGGTATTTATGGATCAGTTTGCTTGGTGTTGCAGCTGTTTGCCTATACATCCATAGATATCTTGTTTAATTTCATGTTGCTGATGCTCTTGGTTCTTCATGTTTGCTGCAGAACTTTCTGTTTACACTATTAGTTTTAAGGGAAAAACATCACATTTAGGAAGATTTGCTAATCTTCTTGATTGAAGTTACTTGAGAAACTTGTGGCAATGCCAAGAAACAGTCTTTGATTTGTGCTTTTTTTCTCTCAAAAAGCTGAATTTTTCTGTTTTCCTGCTGCAGCTTGATTGTTCTGAGTCTCCTCACTGAACTTTTGGAATTCAGTTCAAGCAGCCATGTTTTCTAAATATGCAGGACTGCTCCTTTAACTGCGTTTTGCTCATTCCTTTCACATGCATGGCCTGCCCCCCCTTTCCCAGGCACACGGTTCTTTAAAACCTGAGAACGTTCAGTCCAGAGCTGCACAGTTAATACGTCTTTAACATTTCACAGCAGTCCGCCGCAGCCACTTACAATTTAGAAACAATTCCGTCTCTGCGAGGCCGAGCTGAGGTTTGGTTAAGGTGAGCTGTCAGACAGGTTCGGCTAAAGTTCTCCAGACTGAGCATGAAAGGTTCCTCCTGAAACCCGATCAAAAGCGATCATTTTTTATTCTGCTTTCTTACATACCGAGCTGTCTGCCGCCTCGCTCCTGAGATTCTCTGCTGAGCGGCCTTTTCGGGCCTTCTAATGATTTTGAGAAGAGTTGACGCGGGTCCAGGTTTTGCCCCAGATCCCCGCTCTTTTCGCCTCCTCTGTTAGCTTCCCAGCGCTGCTTTTCTCATTTGGATCACGGTCCGCTAATGCGAGAGCTCGGTATCAGGGAGCCCGGTACAAAAGGCGGCGATCGCTGGACGCTGTGAGAAAAAATATCAGGGAGAGGGACCGTTTGGCAAAGATGCACACCGGTTATTCTTAGAAGAGGAGTGACTGAATGTCTGAAAAGGCCTCGGAGCAGACTGCCATTCACCGACTGGTATTATTCCCTCCAGCTAATGCGAGACATAAAAATACACACTCTTGCATAAGGCAGAGCCAGTGGAAAGGTAGACACCATGGACGAAGACAGAGAGAGAGAGAGAGAGAAAAAAAGAGGCAGAGGAGTGTGTGAGAGCGCTCGAGTGGAAAGAAAATGTGAGATGTCGTGATCCGCTCAGTGTCATCTGCAGGAGGAGAGGAGGGAAAACTCTCCAACCACCTGTTGTAATTACCCACCGCTGCTTGGTTGGAACGACGTGGCCCACTTAATGCGCCTGTAAGCACTTCAGCCGCACCGCAAACCCGGCCCGGGCTGGCTCCCCCCGTTCACTGCAACATCTGCAACATCGCTGAGGGCTGCCGCGTGTTTCAGGCTCCGGAGGACTCCGAGGATACTCATTTTACCGACGGAGATAAAATACCCGGGTTTTTAAAGACTGAGGAGGAGGAAAAGTGCTTTTACAAAAAGTTATATTTGTCTTTAATGTAACTGAAGTGCAGAAAGTGCAGATTCCAAAGGTTCACCAAACGCGGGGGTGGAAGGGAGGAGTGTGCCAGAAGGGGGAATTAATATGACAAAAACAAAAAACAGCTTGGCTTATGTAGCTGAAAAATGCAAAAAAAAACAAAGTGTCTCACAAGATTTTCTCATCCTCAAATTTAGTTTGAACACTTTAAGGAAGAGCAACGACAGAACATCTGATGAGGGTTTATTTATTCAGGGAACTGGAGGATGATTGGCTCAGCCTGACCCGTAGTGATCTGAGGCCCGTTTACACCACAACGTTTCAAGTGAAAACGTATCGGTTTTAACTTTTTGTTTCAGGAAAGTTGTCGAGGCAGTGTTTGGAAAATGATGCTGACAACATGTAGTTTTGATGTTGGGCCACTAGTGGGTGCTGGTGTTTGTTTTTGTATTAAAACCACAAACGTGCACACAGAGGACATTATCAAAAAGTAGCGTTTTCCCCCGTTTTCACCAAAATGGAGTTGGAGCGTTGTCAATAAAGTTTCTAGTGGCTTCCGGCAAACGTTTTTATAAACGGAAACATTCACCCCGTCACGGCCGCTGACGGTCCTCAGTCTCAATAAGAACACTTTGTTTTTCAGCAAGTCAGTGATTTGTTCGCCTCTCTTCTCTCCTGATGTTTGACTCTTTTGAGTTTCAGTCTCCAGAAATCCATAATCAAATGTATTTCCAACACAAACAAGATGTTTTTAGGATTCATTTCAAATCACGGGTCTTAAATTCAGCAATTTAAAGAGTCTTAATACAACTCAACCAGTCTCAACACAAGAGAGAACATGCAGACTCCACACCCGTCCCAAAACACCCTGCTATTCGAGTGTCAAGGAATTAAGTTAACGAATAATTTGCTGTGATTCCCTTTAATTAAAAAATAAAATCTAAATTTCAGTGATACTTATTTTTTATTGCTGAGTTGTTGATCGATCATCTCATCTCATCTCAGATCATCTCATCTCAGCTGAAGTGTTTAAATTTTCAGGTGTTAATGTTCAAAGCTCTACTTTTCTTCACTTTCTTTTCTGATCATCGTGCTGATGCTGCTGTCTGTACCAGGCCTCAGAAAGGATTAGAATTAAGTCATAACAGCTGAAGGCAAGGTTATTATTTGTTGATGATTTTTCTAAAGTTTATCACATAAAATTACACGTTAAAACAGCTCACATGTTCACGATTCAGTAGTTTCAGGAGAACTTCATAAAAATGATCAGCGCACATGTGTTGGTTGGTAGATCCACTTCTGCTTAATTATTGTTCTGACAGTTTATTTCCTCTGCATGAGGTTTAAACCTCACCAGCAAAGTGACCAGAACAGTTTGAAATGAATGTCGTTTAGTATCTGAGTAAATCTGATCTCAAACTTTTCGGGTGAATCTCGCAGTTTAACTCACAGCTAAGTGATAGATTTCACTTGAATTCCAGATTTCCTGCGCGAGGGGCGTCTTGCTGCGTCTCGCTGGAGCTTCGTAGCAACATAATCATGATATTCAGCTCTTCCCCGCTGGGAGATCTCAAACATGCAGTGGAGTTATGGGCTGAAACAAACCCACCTGAAGCATTTATTATGATCTTACATTTCCTCTTCTTCATGAAATTGTCTGTTTTAATAAAATGCATATTCTTATTACTCCTTTTTTTATTATTATTGCTCTTTTATCCACCACACAAACTACCATCAGAACTCCCAGTGTCCAAAATATCACTTCTCTGCTTTCAGCACTAATTCCACAGGGATGAGAAAAATGTTACACATATTTGAGATTTTGGTTTCTAAGTCGACTTTAGCATTTCTTTTTGTCAAGTGTCAGTGGTATAATGTTGGCTTTTAAATGCAGTAAGTCACATTTTACCTCCTATGATGCAAAAACGGATTATTATAAAATGATGAGACTCTTGATGAGTTTGTGGACAATCGCTGCAGAAATGCAGACAAATCCATTCCACTTTTGAAAGCTAGAAATGCGAAAACGTGTTTGATTTCAGTCATTTTTTACACATTTCAACATAAGTTAAGGGTGTGAATTTAAGTTTCAAAAGTTTAAAAAAAAGTTTTTAAATGTGTAAAAGAATATTACAAAGAGTTCCAGTTAAAATGTTAAGAAGTTGATCAGTTGCCCTGAACTCAGAACTCAGTCAATTCCAAAACGAACACGTTTAACATAACTTTTCTACAAGTTAAAATAGCAATGAAACTAGAAGTAAAGTGAATGTGTTCTTCTTTGAAAGTCAATTTAAAGTAAATTTAGTATGTAGTAAATTTGAAAATCCAACATCTACATGAATATTTCATCCGATTTCTTCTTGATTGTCTGAAGTCATCACTCCGCACTGAACAAACTCAGGTCTGTTGAGTTTAGAAAGCAGGAGAAGTTCATTAACTGTACTGTGGTTAATGCAGACTACATGATGTATCATAATTGGGACTTTTTTTTGTTGTTGTCATCTGTGAAAATCCATTTTTCCTGCTGGAACGAGCTCGCGAGGGGCCGCACTGTGCCAGTTTAATGAGGTGATCAGGGCGGGCTGCGGTGTGTGTGTGTGTGTGTGTGTGTGTGGGTGTTTGTCTACCTTTCAGTCAGTCACACGGTGATGATTTGACCGTGTGACTGTGGTGGAGTCCCAACGCCAGAGCCTGAGAAAATTTGGAAAATCAAGCCATCAGATGAGGTTTGAAGTACTTACTGATGTTTGAGTGCAGCGGAGAGTCTGAACGACTCTTTAACTGGATGAAACGACTGTCTGGGAATGACCCCGCTTGTGTAGAAGTGATTAAGGGGACCCACTTTTGCCATAACTCCAAATGTGTTTGCGTAACGACTTTGAGTGGTGTTCCTCGTATTATTAAATGAGGCTTTCTGCTGAAGCTTTTAAACAACTCGTCAGTGCAGCGGTTTCTGCTCCGCCGTTTCAGTTTCAAGCGTCTCCGCAACAATCGTATCATCCACCTGTAAATGACTCCTTTTGCTCTTGTTAGTGAAAATCACAAAAATATTCTCACAGGCGTTGAAAAATGTGTGGTATTTAGTGCTAGTCTGGGTCGTTCTTTGAGTAGTTTGCATGTTCTCTGGACAGCTTTCACAATTTAGAATACGTTAGAAGGAAATAAAGGTGAGGACAAAGCGTGCGCATGTGTGTGTTGCTGTCCTTCTACACACACTCACCCAATGCGTTACAGTGCAGAGGTGTGTTTAATTTCTGGTCAAGATTTATTCAGGAAAGTAGGAATATGGCTGATTTAACAGTAAATCTTCAGGGAATTAATGTGTCCAACAGGTCGATGGAATGATCTGTATGTTGGCGTTTGGACAGTGTTTGCCGTTTATATATTCTTGTTGCTTTGTTATTCCCATTTAATCTGAAGTGTAACGTCACGACATCTGTAGGAAATCAATCTGAGTTGAAGTAGTTTTCCCATAAGGTACAGAAACATAGCTTGTATATACGTATGCATGCGTGCAAAACCTGATTGCACAAACCCATGAGGACTCCTGTCAATGTGTGTGTGTGTGTGTGTGTGTGTGAGGCGGTCAGGCAGAGGGCTGCGGGCCTGTCAGTGGCTCGGTCGGAGCGGACTTCCTTCCCAGCATCTTGGATGTTTGAGCCGTATTTCAGCCCCTAACCCCCCACCCCGAATGGAGCGTGATTTACTGTCTTGTAAACACATAGGAAGTAGCATTGAAAACGGTTTAACAAAGTCAATAAAAGCAGACATCATTCCTATCGGGGGTGGAGGAGAAGAGGGTGGGGGGTTGGGGGGGGGGGGCAGGGGTGGCTGAGGGCAGCCAGGTATCCTCCTCTCCCTTCATGATGCCCCCCCCCCCCTCCCCCCGACTCTCACTCATCCGTCGCTCCATCTCCATCTTTTCTCTGCGTCTGCCATCTGCGTCCTTTTTAACTTTTTCAGGATCCCTCCTGTTTTCGTATCATCCTGTTTTTCCTCCCCACGTTCCTCTAAACTCCCTCTTCATCCTCCCCTCTCCGCCTTTTTTTTTCTTCTTCTTCTTCTTATTTTATTTTTTTTTTAATCTGTGCGCTGGGCAGTGGACAGCCGGAGCAATGGCTTTACCAGACCTACCTGCAGGGCTGCTTAGGGCGGCTCTTTCATCTGGGCTCTGGAGAAAGAAGCCCCCGGCCCTGAAACAGCTGTGTGGACCTGGGAGTGAGAGGACCATGAAAAAGGCAGAGAAGAAAGAAAGGAAATTCAATGGTCCTCTGGGAGTCATACCTCCCCATGCCTCTCTCTCTCACTCTTTCTCTCTCTCTCTCTCTCTCTCTCCTTCCTCCTCCGATATTTCTGTCTCTCTTGGCCACTTCTGATTCCTCCTCCTCTCAGACTGTCATCTGAATATCTTGGTTCTTCATTTCCTTACAAATTTCCTGCATTTGGTTTAAAAATATGTCTTAAAACGTGTCCGTGTTTCCTGTGAGCACGTTCACATCCGAAGAAACAAACATTTAAAGTCCGTGAAGCTCAGGGATGGACTTAAAAAAAAAAAAAAGAAGAAGAAGAGGTCTGGAGCACACCCAGGTTTGGCTGTGAGAAAATTAAGTCAGGAAATTAAAGCTGTATATTCTGGAAATAACCTGGTCAGACCAGCAGAGTCAGTTCAGTTCAACACATTAGCATCAGGTTATGATCTTGAAAAAGCTGCTTTACTCTTTTTATTTTGCTCTAATTGTGGTTTGACAATTAACACGATGAGCTAAAACAGATTAATAAATGTTTCCCAGAAATATAACGATGGTTGCGCTCAGCCAGTCCACTTTAAAAATCGCTTTTATCCTGAGATTCTGACAGTTTGTGACTGTTTGTTATCTACAAACAATCTGCGGAGCTTGACCCAGCGCTAACCCTGGTTTTGTACTTAACAGAACGACCAGTGGACAAATTTGGCAAGTGCAGCATTAATGATTTTCAGCCCGAGCTTCTGAAAAGTAAGAGCGGGGAGCTGGAGTTTTGGAGCCGAACGTAATGTCCCCGATGCATCATCACCATCAGTCCGCTCCGTGGTGAGATCACCGTCCTGCTCTGAAAATTCCTCGCACTCCTCCAAGAGGTGGGATCTCATAAAAAAAATGAGCAATTGGTGAGAATCCGCACCACCCCCATGGGTGCTGGTCGAATGGCCTGGCTGTTTTATAACCGGCCTGTTTCAGGCTCTCTGATCCTGCTGATGCTCGTCCCAACATGTGCGCCGCCGCCGCCGCTGCCACCAACCGTCTTGTTTGTGTTGGAGCGAGCGGCGGCTGCCGGGACGTATCGAGGTGGCGACTCGGGCCGCTGATTGCTTCAGATTGCCCTAACTGCACACTTATGGCAATCTGAAGGTTTTGGGATTGTGTGCAGCGGGGACGTGTGCACGAGTAGCGCAGCACACTGAACTCGATATGATTGAGTAGCTAACAAGCGCCAGGTGTGGCTTTTGTGGTCGCATCACTAAAATATATGCCAATTAATGTCACACGTGGACCACATGTGTGCTTCCTGCATGTGCAGAGCAGGCAGGAGTAGCTGGGTCTGCTTTCAGCTGCCTCACCTGTCATAAACGTTAGTTTAGCATAACCAGCCTTTTGCAGGTTACATCTTTCAGACGTGGGGGAGTTACTTCACTGTAAATCTGGAGTCACTTGTAGCTATCCTGACAGCGTCCACACGGCTGAGAGACCGGAGCTTCGCCGTGGCACGTTAGCGCAGCTGTTAGCACTGTGAAGCTCTAGAGGAAGGTGGAAGGAGGAAGATGCTCTAACTGATTTTCAATGAGAACATTTTTTCGTCACTTCTTTGTCTAGATTTCAGAGTTTTGGCTACGTTCCTCTTTGGCTGCCGGTTATTGGGCAGACTGTGTCGGCTGAGACCTTCAGAACATTGTGTTGAATCTTCCTGCTGCTGCTTCTTTGAGTGACTCAACGCACCATCTTGTGGTGAAAGCTTAAACTGCACGGCTAAACAGGCCTACCCAGGCCTGGAAAACGAGCTGATACTCACAAAACAACACATCACAAAAATCTCACCGAGGTGAGTAAAGCTGACAGTTGACTTAATGAGCAGGACGTAGAGAGACAGCAGCTCTGCAGCTCACTTTTCATATGACAAAATTATTTACGGAAAAAAAAACACTGAATGTCAGTAATTGTTTCTGCAGTTGTCTCTGCTGTCGCTGTTGTTGCTGTTGTTGTTGTAGTTGTTGTTGTTGTTGTTGTTGTTGTTGTTGTTGTTGTTGTGTGCTTTCTGTCTCTTTCTTTCCACTCTGGCCCAGTGGTCTTGCCAATAAAACAGGATTAGCATGTCAGACCCTTCCTTTGCAAAGCAAATGTGTTTTGGCACTTTAAAGGCATTCAGAATTATGTTACTGAAGACACACACACGCACGCACGCACACACACACACAGGGAAAACAAAAACAGAAAACTTCTGCAATATTGTAATCTGTTCTTTCTGCACTAGTTTTACCAAATTTATTTTTTTATACAAAACTCCAAACCTCAGGACGCTGCTTCACTGAACCAGGTGCAGCTTGTTTCTCATGTTGAACTGCAGCCCGTTCAGAATTATTTTCACTGGAGGCTTGAACAAAATCACATTTAGAGGGTTTTTTTTTTTTTTTTTTTTTTGAGGTTACTCCCTCAACTGAGAATCTCAGGCACCGGAGGAGGGAAATAAGCTACAGACCCTGTAACTGTTGTATGGATGGATGGACAGATGGATGGATGGATAGATATGATAGCAATCTTCTCATGTCATTCCCAGTAAGAAACCTGGATTTACCCAAAATACTGAAAGTCTGTGTGCTCTCTATTAGTTGGTCCCTCTCTTTGAACCATTTGAATCTGTATATGGCTCTAACTTGCTTTGTCTGTTTCAGATTGACTGGAATTCTCAGCTTTCTTTTACTTTTTGTGTTGATTTTCTTATTCTCATCAAAAATTCATCCAGCTTGTGAAATATAGCAGATGCCATGCTAATACATCATTTCATTACTGATGTTTTGAAGACGTATGACCAACGAAAAACATAACTTCACTCAGATTAAAAGAAGTGTAACAATTATTCTCTTACTGTGGTAAATCCAGAAAAGGTGTGGAAAACGATCAGCAGATTAAAAGTTTAAATGCAGGTGGAGGTTTTTTTTTAACCTTCTGCTGCACTTGTCCTGAGTTCTGCTGATTATTTGAGGCTAAAATTAATTTTCTGCTCAAAGAGTTTTAAACCTCATCCACAGCAGATTGAATAAAACACACAAGTTTTAAAGGGATACTTCAACATTTTTGGCAAATTGGCCCATTTTGCGCAATTCCTTAGTCATTTGGAACAGCATACTTACTTTTTTTGTGAGGGCGAGCTATTGTTTATTCAGAGGTGAGTCGGGGAAGGTTTTCGGGACGGACACAATGGAAGTGAATGGTATTTTTGTTCCCCCTCGTCAAACTCATCAAATACAAAATCCAACAACCCCAAAACACTTTGGTGGACACGTTATAATCCGCACATTCACTACGATGTGGAACACCAATAAATAATATTTTAGCATTACGACACTGAAGCAAATACTGGGAACTACTTTTTCTTTTGAAATTGATGCTGTTCGAAATGACTAAGGAATTGCGCTAAATGGGCCAATTTGCCAAAATGTTGAAGTATCGCTTTAAATTCTAAGTAAACCACTGGACTGAAAGCTTTTACTTTATGAGAGTAAAAGACACACATTTACTTCTGAACCCACAGTTTCACTCAGGAATGTTTGACTTGCTGTCGTTTTGTCTTCCTTTTGGACAAGTTTCACATTTTGACGGCAACATTCTGAAAACAATGTTCATTTACACAGAAACACTGCAAACGACGCAGTTAGCATGTTGGGCCAGTAGTAGGTGCTGTTGATTGTTTTGTAAAGAAACAAACTTTGAGAACAAAATGCTGTAAACATTAACAAAGGTGAGTAGAGACAACAAAGTTGGACTGCTATTCCTGCATCTATAAAACTAAAACTACCAAGTCCCAGGAGCGTGTGGACGGGGAGTCCGGCCACTCTAGAGGTAAAGGTTGTTCTTGTCCATCTACTGAGCATGAGCATAACGTTTAACTGCAGCGCATATGCAGTAGTTTCGTATTTTCATTCGTAATTTCAGCCATTTAAACTACACCTTATTTTATGATTTATTTTTATTCCCTTTATATCATATATTTTTCATCATGTTTGAATAAAAATACAAATAAAAAAGTGTCCATCCCCACCCAGGGTTTCAGGAATCCCTCCAGGCTGTACTGCAAATGCTTCAGCAGCTTTATTCTCAAACAGACGGCTTTAACCAGAGCTCCTCATCATCATTTATTAGAAATATACAAGGCAATTTAAAAAAAACAGCAACATGGTGATTGATAAGTTTCCACTTTTTTACTAAATTGAATGCAGCACAAAGAGATGAAAGCCTCTCCACTGTCAGATTGTGTTTTCAAAGGGCCACTTAGCAGAGGCTTTAATAGTATTATAACACTTGTGGATTGCTGGTTAAGTGTTCCAGCAGCAGCGGTTTCCCCCTCACAGTTTAGGGCCAACTTTTCAGAAGATGTAAAAAACTGACCTGTGAATTACCTGGCCCTCCTCCCTCCTTCCTCATCTCCCCAGGAGGATCTGCACAAAGAGCGCGAGGCCGCAAAAAAAAGAAAAAAAGAAAAGAGCCAAACGACAAAGGAAGATGACGGGATGAGAAATATGGGCGGGAGGCCGGCTGGTTAACACGAGGGGGCTAAAACTGTGGCAGCGGCAGAGTGAGAAAGCAGAGGAGGAAGAAAGCCAGGAGAGCGGACCTGGCTGGTGTTGAGTGCTGTTGTGTTTGTTTAGTCCCCTTCAAAGGCCGCCTTAATTATTTTACCATGCTGGGCCTGCAGAGACCGCAGGATTCATGGGCTGCTCTCAACCGCTATCTCCTGCAGCTTAACCCTTCGTCTGCCACCGACACTTCAAACACACGCCAGACTTCAGATAAATATCAACTAGTTTTTCTTTTTCTTCTTCCAAATATCATGTTACAGTATCACATTTAGCGGATTCTGCTTTTTTTTCTCTTATCTCCGTCATGTGATTGGGTTGGTTAAACTTCCAGTTCTCCAGCAAACGCTTCCTGTCCGGTCGCTGCTGATCGCTCGCCGCCTGCACAACCATCTGCTTCTCACCGGCGGAGGCTACAAAGCTGAAAACAAGTCGATAACAGTGAAAAATCCACTTCATTGATGAGAAAACAATGGTCTGGCTACATATACAAAAAAAAAAAACAAAAAACAAAAAAAAAAAACACCTTTTGCTCTAAAAATGTTAGAGGAGATTGCCGATACTCCCATTTAAAAAAAAAAAAAAAACACCAAACAGGATCTGCTTAGAATTAATACAATAAATCTGTGTAGATTTAGAAACTTTACAGTTAACCTTATCAAACTGGATCATTTAAGTGCCTGAAGTTGTGTATTCTGAGCGCATAATATTCAAATATTTTAATCTATTGTTCCAAAGCTCTTGTCGTCATTTTCACTGTTTCAGTAAACTCCTGTCCACAGGAGGAAGAGCATCTCATTCATCCTCCTGAGAGCAACATTAGAATGTTTCCCACCGTAAGTAAACGTTGGCTCAGGTTAATTTGGAGAATTTTATGTAGGAATCTGGAATGTCTTTCATCAATTTTACAGCTGTTGTTGAATTTGCACTTTGCATTTGATTTGTATTAAGTTTACAGCAAACTAAATAAAAAATAGAATTCTATTTGTTGTCGATGTTTTCGAGTAATGCATTTAAAGACATAAACGTGGTGAAGGATGAACATGACGCATCGAGAATCATATCTAGCAGACATGAAGTGTGTTTCCCTTCATAATTATGTAATATCCAGTGTGTGTTTTCAAATCACGCACAAATACTCGGAAGATTTCAACTATTTGCTGACTGATTGAAGTGGAAGTCACACTGTGGTTCCCGTCTCTTTTGTTGCTGTTTCTCATCCACAGCGTTGACTTTGTGTCAGATCGCCTCCCATGTTGAGTTTTTTTTAATATCCATTTAGTTGCAGTAACACTATATGTCCAATCATTCTCATGTAAATAGGGTGTAATGCATCCATTCTGAGTAGATAGTTTTATACTCAGGCCATTGATTATTTTTGAAAAGAAGCTTTCAGTATGCTATTGTGCTGCGAAATGCGTGTTATCACTGGAAAAGTTCTGTGTTCTGCAACTTTCATTAACTTATTTTAAAAGAAACATGCAGAAATGACCATATATGGAAGGTGGAAGTGACCATATATGGCCGTTTCCACATTCCATATACTGTCATGAGCCTGATTGTGAAGAGGAACAGAAGGAACTTTGGACAGGAGCAAAATGTATTACCAGATCATTCAAAAATAATAAAAAAAAAGAAAGTATAAACACATTTTGTCTTCCAAACACTTGAACTGTGTTTCCATTCCAAAGAAACAAACATGATGAAGACTGAAGTGAACGGAGCCCAACAGTCGCTGGGAATAAGTTTTTGTCACCTTGAGGCTGAACTGAGTTTACCGTCTTCTCGCCATGCAGAGTTAACAATCGGCTGGCTGCAGCCTCATGCTCTCTGTGCAGAGCAGTCCAATAAACCATTTAAAGTCCTGCCGCATAGCAGAGGAACCAGATTTTACACCGTTTCAAGCTCTTTTTAATTCAAAAGAGGTGGTAAAGACTCACATTTACTAGATATTTGACACATTCATAACACATCTATGAACACGCCATTTAACATCTGTAAAGCATACTCGTCACTACATCTGGACCGTAACCGTTTAATCATGACAGCTGTACAGGCAAACGCCACCATGTTGGGGGAAATTACTCGTTTCGCAGGTTCTGAGATAACAAAAAGGTTGGGATGTCTTCGCCGATCGGCTCCCCCTCGCTCAGTTTTCACAGCTGCGGTGGAACGGCAGAGGTTTTCTCCGCTGAACTTAGTAACTCCTTTAAATAAATCGTCTAACAGGGAAAGTGTCGGTGATCTTGTTCACTTGGTCCTGGCTCGCAGGCAGCAGATCACCTTACATCAAATGGGAATGCCACTCACTCCAGGAATTTATATGTGTTATTACTATGGTCTAGACAGTGGAGGACCAGTGTCATGGAGATGTAAAACTGGACTTGCTCCATAAAGAGAATGAGCTGTGCAAAGATGGCCAAGGTGTCAAGGAGCACCGAAAAAAAGGAAAAAAAAAAAAATCTTTATAATCATGTGAAAAATGTTCATGAAGTCAGAGAGTAAGCGCACATGTCAGTTTGGTGGAAATACGATGCAATATTTCAAGCTTTTCAAGAATTCGGCCGAATTTTGTGTTCAGTGCAGAATGCGTTAAATCATGTCTCCCTAATGGCAGGTTTGGCAACGACTTTTTTAACCTTCTTCTTCTTCTTCTTCTTTTTATTTTTTTAGGAAAAATAATATTTTAAGAGTCCTAACTAGATTAAATGACTTGTAAGATTTCCTGCAGGGTGACAGCACCCGGGGTGATTTTTCTGGGAATACCATTTTCTGCCCCATAACTACCAATAATACAGACTAAAGCTCGTCGAGGTATAAAAAGAAATAAATACTCGGAGGACTCACAAAGTCACCCCTTCATCTGCTGAGCAGTTCCAGATTTTACCTCTCGATGGCATGGCGGCCTGCAGACTTTGCGCTGTGATTTGCAGCCGCACGGCGGACTTGTTCACTGTCACACAGACTGTAAATTCTGGGTTTTATTCGATATCAGCCACCAGAAAACAACACAAGAAGGGACAAACTCTCCTGACAGAGCTAGAGGTGTTTCTTTCTTAACTTTTTAGCGTGACTGTAATCAGTAAAGTGAGAAACAGGATTTTCCAGAATGTGAGACAATTAGGAAAATGCACACTCCTCAAAATACCACACACACTCATCTTTTAGTCTTTAATTCATAAACCTACATTCTGACTCTTGTTTGATCAGGATGGTTGAATTTCATGATTATTATGGCTTAGAAAATGGCATTATCACTGTCAAAGAGCCAAAATGTAACTCAGTATGAACATCAGATATAGTTGACTTTGGATGGAGCTGAATCAAAATAGTCCTTTATTTTCATGAAATTCAGTGATTAAAAAATACTCACCTACAATGTGTCCTAATGCAGTGTGAAGTGCCAAACTCCAGCTGATGAAACAGCGACCTGATTAGCCGATCAGAACGACCCTGTGCAAGTCTGTGACTGGCTGACTGAAAAACACCATGACTGTCTGTGCCTTTAGATGATTCCAAACACAGAGGTGTGTTTTCGGAGCCCTGGATGGATATTTGTGTGCTCTGATTAAGTTTTTCTTGGCTCAATCTCAAAATTTCACACTGCTTCCTCAGGATTGTGGCAGAAATACTGTGTAATTCCATCGTCTATAAGGAGTTACAGCCCTAGCTGTTTCCAGAAAGTCCCGTTTTCACCCGTCTACTTGATGACAGAGTCAGAGAGTTGTCGAAACGTTTCGCCTTGTGAGCCGTTTTCAAAAAGTTGCCTTGAAAAGGCTCTGATCGCCGCTGTCATAAATGGATCCAAAAACGGAATGAAAGTTTTGCGTTTTCACTTGAAATTGTTGTTGAGAAAACGGGGCCTGAGTGTGTTTGCCACTAGGTTTTTAGATTGAACTGGTTCAGCTTTTTGGCTGCTTTAGAAGTTTACCTGAAGCTGTTTTAGAAAGTTTATAGTTTTTTTTCAGTTTCTTTCTTTCTTTTTTTTTTATTTCGTTGTTTCAACTGTTATGGCTGTTTACATGTTTCTGCACATTTAGCAGTTTCAGCTGTGGCAGATATTTATCTCTTGCACATTTCACTTCAGAAACTACTGAACCATTAGTTTATTTAGGAGTCATATTTGTCACCTTGAAGTTTAGCACAAGAGATCATAGCAACTTTAAAAATATGAAGAAAATTTTGATTGATACATATATTTGTGAAAGCTGGAAGGAGGAGCCAAAGAGCTTCTTTTATAAATTCTATGTGGTATAAATATTAATTATTGCCACTGTCTTGTTTGCAGAAAGTTGAAAAAAAGGTATCAGAGCTTGTACAGGAAATTCAGATGTTGGGATGAGTTAGGATTTGATATCACACATTGCCATTGGTATAAATGTTTTTGTATTGCTGTGACTTCTGGAAGTTTTACATCTTAAAACTTTATAAATGTGATTCACATGGGGCTGAATAAGCTCACACACAGATTTCTAAAGTCGAGTTTCACTTACGCGAGATAAACTTGTAGACACCGTTACCTTCAATTTAAAGACTGCTGCTCTGGCTGCCAGGAAAATAAGTATTTGCCCTGCTGATGGGAGGCTCCAGGGACGCTGATCTGCTTTTGCAAGTAGAAATCTAAAAGGAATTGGCATGCACTGACAAAAAAATGTCATCGCCCCACACGTCATAAGTAAATAACGTAAAGGTCTCCAGACACAGAGGACTGTAATAAATACAAACACAGATACTTCTCCATGTTGAATTCATAAAAACAAGAACGCGGCTCATATTTTACTCACTGTTTTTGTTTTGATATCAGATATGATGAAAAAAAAACTGAAGATATTTGCACATATCTGACAGTGTGAAGAGTCTTTCTGGGCTCCAACAGGGATGGAGGGATGGATGGTTTTGAGGATTTGTGGTTCAGGTAATAGAGCATGTTGAGTTGCAATTGTAAGGTTGTGGGTTCAATCCCCATGTGTTTCTCAATTACCATGTAAGTGCTTGTATTGCATGGCAGCTGTTACAATTACAGCACAAATGTGACAAAGAAAGGGTATCGGGATTGCTTAATGATTAAAATACACCACAGTCAATAAAGGCCATTTGAAGAGAGAAAAAAGCTGTTTATAAAAAATGAAAAGCGGGTAACTGCTGATTGACATTGACGTTTGGCATTCAAGCAAATCAGAGGATGATCCCCTGAGATTCTAGAATTTCTGAAAAAACTCCATTTTAACAACATTCACGTTTTGTCTCATCACATCTTTTTTCGTTTAGAATAATTGATAATACTGCCTCTTGTAAAGCGTGATGAAAAAGTCTGTAAAAGTGGTGAAAACCATCAGAGATGCTGCTGTTATCGTGGTGAAAGGTATTTCCTCAGCTGGCTCCCCACGACTTTTTTTTTTTTTTTGCAGACTTTTTATTACAGGATACTTTCAATTTTGGACTTCAAACTTTGACTTTATGACCAATCATCTCCCAGATTGTGTTCTTTTCACCCTGTTGTGCCAAATTCAGATTTATTTATTGTAACGCTCCTATATTTTTTCAGAAACTCCTCTACCAACACATTCAGCTCTGTTTTCTCAAGTTTTTTCAAGCTTGTTGAAGCTCGGAGCTCCTTCTAAACACTCCAATGAATGAAAGCAAAAAAAAAAAAACACTGATACATGCAAAGAAGCTTCTCTCGAACAGTCTTGTTTAAACTCACTCATCGTGTCGTTCTTGTTTGTTTCTTGTATAGAAAACGCAGTCTATTCTATCACTTTGGCATGCTTTATGAAAGAGGCGTCAAACTCATTCTAGTTCAGTGGCCACATACAGCCGAATGAACCGGACTGGTGAAACAGTGCCAAAATAACATTCAGATGTTCTCTAAAGTGTTGTTGTGCAGACATACATGATGACATAGTCTGCAGTTTTCGAAATAACAACATTTTGAATAAAATACTACTGCAGTCTCAACATAAAACAACATTTAATGATGCAAAATACAGTAAAATGTCCAGAATCCTTGTACAACTGTTGCATTTTGCAATATGCATGTTTTCACAAACTCTCCCTGACAGCACGGCTTTGAGGCTAATGCTAGTTAGCTAGCTTTCATGGCAACTTAACATGTGCTCAGATTGTGTCTCATGTGATACATCCAGACACACAAACGGAGCGGAGATCTATTCAGGCCCTCGGCGCTCTGCTCATCCTGCTGATCACCTGAACGCTGCGGAGCGGTCTCCTCTGCTGGACGTCCACCCGCAGGCTCTGAATGCCGCGTCCGTCTGGGGAAGAGATGAGGGTCGACCATGCCGAGGAGTTCCTCATGTTCCTGTGGGGGGGGATGACAAGTAAAGATTACAAATATTCTAAGAATAAGCAACATATTTTATATCTGTAAAAACTCCATGTTATGTTTTGCTGCCAACTGTTGCAAACAGTGTGGATATATATTTATAATCTGCTGTGCATGTTAGCGTCCCGGCTGGAAACACTGGCCTGCTAACACGAGGGTATCTTTACGGCCTCTGGTTGGGCCTCAGAGTGTGCACGTCTGAGAGTACACTAACATATGGTGCGGAACATGTAAGCGCTCCCTCTTGCGTAGTACGCTGAAGCAACCGAAGTTTTGTTTCTTCTTGTTGTCACTGGCTCGTAAATCCATGTCTTTCAAGAACAGGTGTTATGTCAACTTTTGCATGCATGCTAGAAACTGCACCCTCACCGGAGCCTGAGCGGCTGAAAATGGAAGACTTTGCGTAATATAAAGTCCAGAAAAGGTCTTGTGAGCAATGTCTTTAATCGGACTGAGTGAATCAGTCTTCAGATGAACATCAAACACTGCTGACAGCAGAACAAGCCTTCCAGAACAGAACTACATGCAGGTTATTAGAAAATCTAAATTGATTCTGTAACTCCATTTATTTTAAAGAAACAACGGCGAAGAGTCATTTTCAGCGACTTGCTCACACCAGGTCTAATCTGATCGGCGTCTTTGTGGAATATTTGGAGATGTGAGCTGTGTTTAAGTGACACAGCGGGGATTGAGAGCGACTGCAGTCATCCCTCAGCTCTCCATGACTAAACCGGTCTCGGCGCTGCAGTAAAAAGTCGCCGTAAAATTGCATCATGGAAAGAGGAACCTTCTGCTCGTCCCCGCGTCTTCATAATCATCGCCTGTGCTGATCTCTTCCTCGCCTCGTCCATTTTGTGTCATTTTCTTAAAATCTCAATCCGGTCTCGCTCTTCATCTTCTCTCCCCACGTCATCTTTTTCTTTTTTTTTAAACCGTCTGTCACCCCCATGCCGGCGCTCCCCCGCCTGCCCCCCCTACTCTCCTCTGCAGTCTGCAACCTGTGGAACCAATTAGACGTTGTAAGCGGGGGCCTTTTGGCCCTGTCGTGTGGTCGGTTTAACCTGCCGCTCCGTGAGGACCTCTCCTCAGAGCGCGACCACGACCTTGCCAGCCTCGGTGGGTGGGTTCGGGGCGGTAGTGGGTGGGGGGGGTTGTGTATGTGGCTGGAGGAGTTTGGGGACCACCAAGCTTCTTTTGAACTCCTGTCCTCAGTTAAAATGCCGACTGTGGGGTTGACTTGCTCGCTTTGAACTGTTCGCCACAGAAGCTCGGCGGAGACAACACATGTAGAAAAAGTCCGTCAGGTTTTCTCCCTTCTTCCTTCATTGGTGTGTTGTTGTGTTTGCAGACCTGTGAGCTGAGGGGTAAACAACCCCCCCCCCCCCCTTTTTTTTTTGTTCTTTTTTTTTTTTTTTTTTAGCAGTAGACCATCTCCTTTCACCCTCTTTTCACCCTCACCCCAACAGCCAGGAATGCTTTTAGCAATTCACTGTCGAACGCAGAGCAACGTGGGACGCTGGGGAGATTGTCGCATTCCAAAGGGGAGCATTTTTTAGTTGCTCTTCACGTGTCAATCAGCGACACTATCTCCTTGTCACCCTAAACCCCCACCTCTAAGACACACAAACACACACACACACACACACACACACACACACAGCAGCAGCTTTGCTGCATCTCACTTTAAGGACACAGTCGTCAATGTGTTAAGCACCGAAGAATGCGAGCCTTATGGCGGCCGCCGGACTCACAAACAGCGATTCGTCAGACTTCACACGAAGGTCTCGTCCACCTCCAACATCTGTGATGTGGGTCACTGAGAAGAGCCTCTTCTTCGGTGACACGCAGACGGCGGCCCAGACAAAGGCACAAGTGTGGCTTAAAAGCTTCAGAAGTCATCTCAGCTGTCGTTACTTCTAACAAACGACGATATTTGTTCATGAAAAGGAAAATTTCGGAGTGAAATGTGAACGCTGGCTTTGTTGAATCTAATTAAGCAAAGAAATCTTATATTTATGTAGCTTGATGTGAGATGATAAGCACCTAATTGGGTCAGAGGGGTCACACATACACACACACACACACACACGCAAACACACCCGACAGGCCAACTTTCATCAGCTCTCTCTCCCTTACACACTCACACTCACACACACACACATTGTGAAATTCTTTGGCACATTATCAGTGCGTTGAAAACACCTGACTGGTATGTGACAGTGGCACTTAGTGACAGCTCTCCTTTAAAGCGAGGGGTGGGCCGCGGGGGGTGGGGGGTTGGGGGGGGGGGGGTTGTCAGCTGGGCGAAGAGTTGATCCATTTGATAGGAGTCCTGCTGGATACTTGACAGGAGCTGTCGGTGAGCCGCGGGGAGGGTGGCGCTTATCGATCAAACACTCCTCCTATCTGCCACGCTGACCTTCATGTCCCGAGGAGGGCTGCTCTGCTGGGGAGGAGGGGGGAGGAGGGGAGAGCAGGGGGAAGAGAAGGAGAGAGGAGAAAAGGAAAGCGGACGTCTTGGAATTGTAAAAGGAAAATTTCCAATAGTCAGATCGCATGTAGAAAAAAAAAGTTTGATATGTGAAATAAATGAAATATGTGATTAAAAAAAAATGCCTATATTTTCAAATTACTACAATCTCAGCATCTTCTGGTTCAAAATACAGTGAAATATCCAAAAAGCCTCTGCTATAGCTGCTGCAATAAGCGTGTTTTTAGAAACTCACCCGCACAGCGTGGCGCTGAGGTGAGTTTGAGAACAGTGAGGTCAGTCACTTTCAAGGCAGCTTCGCTGTAATCTCAGCTCGAGTCTCAGTGTTGTGTTTTGTTCACTACTCTTCAGAAATTAATGTAAATCATTGTTTTCTTTGACGTTTTTGAGGATTTGCTTGGTGATTTGGTGTCTTTTGGGGCCGATTTTGACCCACAGGCCTCATGTTCAACACCCCTGTGTTCAGCCTTTAATCAGTCAAATTTGATCATATTTGGTGAATTTTTTTGTTTAACTAAAAAAAACTAATGATCTGATTTGATGAGATTTCTATTTGATGATTTATGTTGTTCATATTATGGACGTTCTATTTAATTTTCAAGCAAATACCAGATTTAGAATGTCACATTTAGACAACTTTTCCTATAACACCCAGCACTGTATCAAATGTAAAAAATGACTGTATAACACAGAGCTTTAGTATATAGACATGTATTTATGTTTTTAACCATTTGTTTTTTTAAATTTAAACCTTCAAATATGTGTCACTTTTCTCAGCTTATTTGAGCACATATCAATGACATGTAATTGTTTTTATTTTTCCTGACTTTAAAATCAATCTTCGATGAATCGAGATAGAGAATGGAATATAAATATTATAAAATCCAAACGTAAAAGAATCAAATCAGCTGATTAAATGGAGAAAATGGCATCGATTTATAACCAGGGTTGATTTCTTTGACAGTTATCAGAGCGGATATTCATGTAATTTTACTTTTTAATGATGAGTAATCCAAACGTATCGTCCAGCATGGTTCACTATCGCTGCACATAACTCCACTGTCAAAGTGTTATCACAGTAAATACACACATCAATCATCAGTTTCAGGCTTAGAGACTTTTTGTGAGATTAATAACAATCTAAAGCACAAAACTTTTTGAAAATAACTTACGAGGCAAGTTAGTGTTTCTGTTTTCAGCTTGTGTCATATAAATTCCACGTCTTGTAAACGACACAAAGAATCACTGAAGGACTGTTTTTTCAGAACCATCTTTTCAAATAGTTATTTTAGCAAATAGGTGACTCATTTTGAATAAAAAATATGAATCCTTTTGTGGATTACAGTGTATGTGAAATTTCCTTAGTTGTGTGTTAATATTATTTATCTGTTGACTCTGTGCTGTCTTAATATCAGGGATTTTATCACCAAAATGAGTTCTGGACAATCAAACACTGATTAAATCCTGCACTTCTCAATTTCATATAGATGAACTATCCAGGTAACGGCTCCTCCTGCTCTCAACACACATTAATTAAACAGGATCCTGACTGAAATTTTGCAGAGTGACTCAAAGTTGATCCTTTTCACCGTCGACTGGACTCTTTTCTGTCCAGAAAATCATCTGTCAATTTCTGTTCTCGCTTTTTCTGATCATTATTCTTTGTTCAAACTCTTGTCACAGTTTGTTTTTGCTCTAGCGGTAGAAACCATGTGTCAAACCTTCAGCCAGAAAGGAAGTGTTTTGTGTTTGACACCAGAACAACCTATCATCTTGTGGTTGACCAGAGCCGGTGTTTGAGCTGCTGGACCTGCTCTCAGATTTACACTCTCCCAGATGATAAACCCTCTCTTCCTTTGGTTTTTACCTTGTGTGTGTGTGTGTGTGTGTGTGTGTGTGTGTGTGTGTGTGTGTGTGTGTGTGTGTGTGTGTGTGTGTGTGTGTGTGTGTGTGTGTGTGTGTTCTATGGTTAATGAGCTCCCCCTGCTGTCTCCTGGGTTCCTCACAGCTCTGCGTGTCCTTTGCACTGGGAGAGGTCACATCACTGCAGAGAGCAGCTCTGTAATGTGTTTCAGTGTCACTCCCTCACTCACTCACTCACTCACTCACTCACTCACTCACTCACTCACTCACTCACTCACTCCCCCCTTATGTAGATGGTGCTCACGTCTTTGTGCTTTCAGAGTTTCCTCCTGATAAAAGCATCTTTTCTCTTAACAGCATCTGAATTTTGCTTTGTTTCGTTCCCACCAGTGGTTTATTGACTTGTTTGTTTTTCGGTCACTTTCTGTTGATCTCCTCCTGCCGCATGGCACCAGGTAGGAAACACGGTGCGCTGTCAGTCAATATAACTCCTCTGTTTCAAGTTTCCTTGTTCGTCTCTTTCTCTTTTAATCGCACGACGCTCACTGAGCTGTCCACACAGTTGCTGACTTTACATACTCACTAATAACTAATTCGCCGGCATCTAATTGTCTAAATATGTTGACATATTGATCATGGCAACATAATATGTTCCAGTCCAGACAGTATTTCGCTGTATGCATGTTGTGCATGTTGATGTCTCCATATTGATTGCGCAGCGCTATTAGATATATTTTTTTCCCAACACAGTGAGAGTTGTGTGTGTGCACTTCCTCACAAGCCACTTAGACACACGTCCTGCTCCTTCCTACCTCGTTCCCTTTTCCTTCCTGATCTATAAATACTCTGTCATCAGCAGAGGTTGGCTGTGAGAGCCGTCGACCCCAGCCTCTCTCTGTCCAGCAGAGCGGTGATTTATGGGGGCTCGGGCCGCTGCTAACCTTGCACTTGAGCCCTGGCAGTATAAATGATGGCAGGTCAGTGGCACTGTGGATGGAGGGGAGAAACTCTATCTCTGCATCCATCTCTCTCTCTCTCTCTCTCTCTCTCTCTTTCTCTCTCTCTCTGTCACGTCTCCCTGTCCTGTTATCATCAGTGTGATGGAGACATCATCATCATCTCCTGGGAGTATAAATAGTGCTGGATCAGGTGACAGTGCCAGCCCTGGCCTTTGATGGGAGCTTTAATTTCATGCCTAATTTCTCTCGGCAAAGAGAGGATCGATGCTGCCCTGCCCGTGCTCCCTATCCCTCTGCTGCAAAGACAGAGAGCGGCGAAGGACAAATGTTCATCGCTGAATGATGTGCATGCGCCGGGACATTTAGCTCACCTGTAAACACACATGTGTGCCCGGATCCTTCACGGGGAGCAAACATGTTGACAAATGTGGATGGATGTCCGCTGGAGAAGCACATGCAGAGATTTCTGCAGCCACAGATGACTTCAGCAATCAATACAGCTGGAACAGATAGCTTTGGAAATAAGAGCAACAAGCAAAATATAACTACACAGCTGCCCACCTGTGTGTTGTGTGTGTGTGTTACACATTGCCATGGTGATAAATACAAGTCCTCTGTCCCAGCTCGCAGCCCCAGGGAGGCATTGAACTCTAGCCCCTCCATAATGACTTTGTCTACCTATCGATCCGGCTATGATCCATGTACTGTAATTCTTATATCATCAGCCCCGGCCCTGGCAATAACTCCAAGTCATATTTCGGGGCCTCCCGTCCACTTGACAACTTAATGATGCAGGGGTCCTTGCCGAGTTTGAACTTTTACCCCCCCCCCCCCTCCCACTTGCACACTTCTCCCGCTCCCTTCCTCCTGCAGGGCTCTAATTTCTCCTTGTTCTTTCAGACTAATATCAGCAAAGGCACCGAGTGGCTGTTCTCTCGGAGGACTTCCCTCTCTGAACCACATATCTTCTCCTTTTCACCTCTGTGTGCTTGCAGTATAGCGCAGGGCCGGCGTCTGGGACTGCTGTGCATCTGTCTCTGATTTGGAGCACAGCCCCTGCAGGCTCCTGGGGAGACTCAGCCGTCCCTCTTTAGACCCTGTTCTTTTTCTCCCTCTGAGCCAGGGCCATATTTCATTGTCATTTCAAGCCTCTCTTTCTAGCCTGGGTGTAATAGCAGGAGATATATGGGACTCGCTTCTGCAGCCTTCTGAGCTTCCTCAGCCTTTTATAAAACACTGTCAGAGTGACAAAACAGCAGCCCTTGGGTATTCGGGCACAGATGCCCCCTCATCCTGAAGCAATTCCTCAATATCCTGCGCTGATCCTTTTAGTAAAGAGATAACATCTGGGTCCTCGGACAGGATGAGCTGGAACAGTCGTCCCGGACAGAGCCGTAGCTCATCTCTATGGCTCCGTCTGCCTATAAGCCATGAGCTGTCTGTCAGCTCTGTTTTTATAAGCACTGATTTAGGGAGCAGGCCCTGAATCCTGAACCACTAGAAAACCACAGGAGCATGTAGGTCTGAGCTGACACCTCCGATGCTGCTGATCAAAGGGAATTTACCTGTCCAAACGGCGATATTTCATCTTCTGGAGTTAGAAATGTGCGCGTGTGCAGGTTCGTGGGTCTAATGATGTTTCAGCCATCCGACGCTGCACCTGGGAGACCTGGCCCTGATTGAGATGTGAATAAAAGAGAATGAGGAGGGAGCAGACAATTAAATCTGCGTGTTGCCCCCCGTCCTCATCCTCAGCAGCATCGCTCCTCTCCCTGCATCCAGCAGATACCTCATCCCTCCTCCCTCTCATCTCCATTTCAGCCTCGCCTCCTCCTCCCATAGCTCTCTCCTCCTTCCTCACACTCCCTGCCTCCCCCTCCACCTCCCTCCACCACCCCCAGCCTTAATTGGGAGTCAGGGAGAGCAGTGGAAATCGCATTAACGCGGGCCCTGCCTGGGTGTGCCATCCATCTTCTTTTTTATTACGCCGCGCCGGGGCTGCCTGGGCGCTGCCGTTCGATTTGTCACCGGCCTCGTTCGCTGATAACAGGCATTTGTCATCGCCTTGCCTCCCTGTTAATGTTATCATCTCCTCCCTGACAGCCGCCCTCCGCCGGGGAGCGCCGGCGACAAAGCACATCCGTCAAGCGAATATTTCCACGGCTAAGGGGACCGCACACTGCAATAAGCCACATTAAAGCACTTATGAAGGGTGCAGGCCGAGGCGCACGTGTGCGTGTGCGTCAAGTGCCTCCTCTGTGGCGCGGTCGCGCGCGCGCGCACACACACACACGTGGATGGATGCAGAGCGTGTAGTGCGCTTGTCAGTGCCGTAAAAGAGGAGAGGTGGGGGCCGACAGGGAGAGGAAGAGGTAATTTGTTGCAATTAATTACGCAGTGAGTGTGGCTTTGTTGTGTGGGAGAGCATTTTATCTGTTGGAATGCTTCCTTCGCCAGGCTGTGATGCTATTTGTTTGATTTATAGCTTCTGCCAGCCCGAGGCGGAGCGAGGTTTCTCCTCTCCCCTTGTGTGTGTGTGTGTGTGTGTGTGTGTGTGTGTGTGTGCGCGCGTCTTTTCACATGTGCACAACACTGTGGCATTATCCACAGAAATATACTGTAGTCCTTGTGACAAGGAGCCCTTTGTTTGAGAGTGACGTTACATATGAACAGCCACGCCGCCGCCGCTCTGCTATCAGCACTGAAACTCTGGCGTCCATTTGTCTCTCAGCAGCAAATCAACAACTGCAAAGGTTGACCTTCCATCACCGGCTCCCCTCACCTTTTCCTCCTTGTTTTTTCCGAGACAGTAAGCTTGTCTGAAAAGTGCAGCGGCGAGTGCGCCGTGCAGCCGGAGCCATGCGGCCGATATGCTGATATTTGCGGCAGCGGCGGCCCCGTCGACCCCTCTTCGTTCGTCTGTGATTCGAGGACGGGCGGGATTGTGACGACGTGGATCCGTTCGGACTCAGCTGGGGGTGGGGTTGTGGGGCCCGTCTGCAGAGGCCGACAGATGGATCAAGCAGCCTACAGGCAGCGGAGAGAGATGAGCGGCGCTTTCCATCTCTCAACATACTGTATGACTCCCAAATTTGCCGTAGCGAATCACAGGGCTTGGCAGGTTTGAGACACTTAGAGAGCTGCAGTCATGGCGCTGGCACACACTGCTACGTTTTTCCATTGTCCCTTACACCATGATCTTGCTACACGCTTTATAAATATCAAGGTCAACAGATGCTCATGACCTCTTTTAGTAAAACTCAGAGGATATTTCACACTGAGCAAGAAAAACAAAATATTAGTTACATCTAGATTGATTCATCTATCTTCTAAACTGCTTCATCATCCACTCACATTCACACTAAAGGCAAATTTAGGCCCCTTTTACATGAAGATTTTAAGTGAAAAGGTAAAACTTATGTTGTGTTTTGGATGTTTACACGACAACGGTGCTCAGAGCCACTGAAAACGCAACTTTCTGAAACTTTTTCAACAAGGATCCAACTTCATCTCTGTGTAAATGGAGGTAAACAAATCTTTGAAAATGCTCAGCACAGTAGAGGGAGACGGAGCGCGAGTGTTTCCAGAAAGTGTAGTTTTCCTCCGTTTACATGATGACAGGCAAAGCATTCCACTTCTCAAATGGGGCCTCAGTACCGAGTTCAACACTGTCCTGCAGAAATGTGCTACACCTGTCTTAGAAAGAGATGAGCAAATATTGATGTTCAGCAGTTATATAGTGTAGCAGTGTTCTGCCGCCGTCGGCGCTCCTGCAGCTCGCAACCAGCCGAAAAGCAGGCAGAACTGCGCACTGATCACGAAGCTGGATGGTCGCGCTCCTCTTTTATGTGACGGGAGACTGTGCCCATGGGTTCAAAATGACAGCTTTACATCAACAGTTTTCCAGGAGGTTAAATAATCTGAGCCTCAGAGGAGACGTCGGAGTGTTTGGATTCTGTTCACATGTTGCTTCTTCACATTTTATTAAACAGCATAAAACTTTCAACATCTGACTTGTTTTGTTACATTTCAATAAAATACGGGTTGATGGGATGAGCGATACAGTTGCACATTGTCCAAACCGCTGCTGCGATTTTCTTAAATAATTACTCCCCAGTAAGGTTTACATAGACATACATTTACAGTATTTGGACAGATGAATTGACTACGACAGTAGCCACAATATGCAGGTCTCTCACATGAAGAGACACAAAAACATGAAACAAAAACGAAAACAAACGAAACAGTTTCTGTTCACATTCTCCATCAACCAGTGTGAACGTACAGTGACAGAAGAGAAAGCAGAACAAGTCACATGGCGTCTTGTGACCTTGATCCGCTGATTCGTTGGACAAATTGTTTGCATACCTTCAGTTCCGCACAGCATCACGTGTTTTATCAATTCCTCCCACACTGATTGTGTTTCCAGCTACAAAATAAGGTCAGTCAGCCTTGAATGTAAACATTGATGTGGTCATTAGAGGAGTTCAGACGGAGTTATACCAAGTCAAAACTTCTGAGAGCATCGTGAGAAACCACTTCACGCCGAAAGAGTCAGAGAAATGGATTAAAACGTGTCTGATGGCCGATTTGAAATACCCGAACATGTGATTTCCCTCTCAGATCTCACACAGGAGATGCATTCTGGCTCGATGTAAAGAGCGACGGTGGCTACAGAGAAGTCTGAAGGCGGTAGTTCCCCCTCGCTCCCCTCTCATACCAGTAACGGGTCGGTCGGCCTGCTTCTCCGGCTGCTGCGTTATTACTCCTCCAGCTGGCCCAGCGTTCCGTATCGGTTCATCAGAGGCAGCTTCAGGTGGCCGTTGGACGTCAGCTCTTCCTCCAGGATGTTGTTCCTGGCGGCGAACATCTGACTGATCTCCATGAAGGTCTTGTTTTTGGTCTCGGGAATGATGAAGGTGGTGTAGAGGGCCACTCCCAAGCAGATCACACAGAAGAGCAGGTAGCAGAAAGGACCCATGGCAATCTGGAGGGAAGAGAACAAAACAGACGTCAAACTGAAGGATCAGGGAAAAAACAGTGCTGCCTTTAAAATGCATACAAACTCAGAGACCCTTACAGCGTCTTCACATCAATCCAGCAGTTTGTTTTTGAGTCTAAGGTTTTTTTTTCTATTCAGAGAAGAAGACTTTTTAATTGTACTTATCTCCAACAATTTCAGCCTTTAGTCCAGGAAGCGTTCATACCAAAACATTTTGATCGTCATTAAGACTTCCTGGACTTTAACGCAGAAATTGGAAAACAAAAGAAATCAAGTTTGGGGCCACACAATCATTTCCATGGTAAAACAACTATGAGGAGACATAAAATTTGGGAAAACAACACCAAAGATGAAGCTATTAAAGCAAATTTAAGCAAATTAGCACAAATTTAACCCAAAAAGAAAGTAATCTAACGCAAGTTAATTATTTTATAAATTAGTGGATTAATTAGTTCCACTTGAAGGCTCCTGAACAAGCTGTTCCTGAAACAACGGCACTTCATCACCGCGTGAAGTTTGGAAACAGTTGCTTACGGACACATCAACCAGCCGCTGAGAAAACATCCGTTTTCATTTCGAGCAAAGACGTAAATTATGGGGAGAAGAGGGAAGTCTGGAAATTCTATTTCATTAGAAAAATACGGCGACTGTCCCCCGGTGTCTGCCGACCCTAATCCTGATTTACCAAGATCCTGCTGAGAGCATGCTAAGGTTTATCCTTTATGCTTTGACTTTGCGTGCATGTTGCTGGTGAGGAACTCATAACACCGTCAGTGGCATCACAGTGCAAGCATCAGCATTCAAATGACGTCTTTCGCATTAATTAGATATGCTTACACAAGAACTGGAAACAGCATAGCTTCCATGAAGTGGCTGGATGGTGCCGAGCCCTCACCAGCACAAATGAAACAGGAAACCATGGAGGTTGAAGAAATTATCAAACACTTTGAGTTGCAGGAGAACGGCAGAGCCGGGTAACAGAGGCAAACGTTACTGCAGAAAATGGATCAGATGACGAGCGTTCGTGGAAGATCGATGTTCAAAAAGTCAGCAAATAAAAGTCCTGGAGAACCAGCTGGGAAAACGCTTCTTTTTTTTTTTCCATATGCTTTTTATTTTTTTCATGAAGAAGCAGCATCTTAGTGACTCAGACAGGTTAGAAATAGATGCAGTAATGAAAAATAACAACCACTAACATAGGTAGTAAATGTCATTTTGCATCACATATGTTAGTATCAACTCCTCCCAATAATCAATGATTATTACATCCCATATCAATAATGTGTATTTTTCTGTCCTTCTGAGGCCTGGGCCCCCCTTATTTGGGTTGCCAGTTAACACGGGGGCCTGTAACTCTGCCTAATTGGAAGTTTTCAAATTTAGATTTGCACGTCAAAAAAAACCGATACTTTCTATAAACTAGAGCAAAACGTTGTTTGTACGGTGGGCGTGACCAGCAGGGTTTCTTAGAGAAAATACCATGAATCTCAAGGACGCTGCAAACCACTGACCTAAGAAATGGGAATGTGATTAAACAGCGAAGGTTTTAGCTGTTAAACTGAAGCACCGAGCTAAAGGATGCTAGAATGCAGGCTCGCGGCGTGATAAACGGACGGGATCTCTTTGTGCTGCGCGTTTCATTATCATCACATATTTACTGCCGTCGTGGAACGTCACCGAGGACAACGACAGACAGCAAGGTCGTGAGATTAATTGGAAGTTTTATTGGTATTTGGGGAGCCGCTTCCATTCAAAGCGGGCCGCACGGCTCATATCGTAACGGCTCCCTGCCTGGCGCCGTAAACGGAGCCACGGCGGATCCACGCAGAGTCCGGATCTCTGTGGAGATCACCTCCAAGAGTCAAACAAAGGAAACCTGGAGGGCGCGTGAGACGAGCTCGGCCCGATGGCCTTGGTGGTAATTTGGAGGTTTTGTGAACTTTTCAGAAGGTTTTGGTCGTTTGAAGGTGAAGACCTTTCTGTTGTCGTTCCTGTTGTTTCTCCGTCACTGTTGTTGTGACAACACCGTCACAGTTTGTGGCACATGGGCTGGTTCTCACCTCGAGGAAGGGAAACACGAAGCCGATGGTGAAGTTGGACAGCCAGTTGAGACACCCGGCCACGGTGTAGGCGGCCGGGCGGTGGGACTGCTTGAAGAGCTCGGCGGTGATGAGGAACGGCACGCCGGCTGAGGGGAAGCAGAGGGGTTTGTGTTATTTGGAAGGAAACACTTCGGCAACATCACCCAACGCTGCACTCGGAGTGAGTTAAACCTATTGGTCTGATGTAACTAAGCGCTCAGTTGTAAAACAAATCATATTTAATCACTCAGTACAACAGTGTGGATCTATTGGGTGTTGTGAAATTAACTTCCGCGTCTTCATTCATCTTCTACTTCATCAATATTCCCTCTCTGTACTATTCATTGGCAGCCGTTCCAAATTAACAGAAGACCATATAACACAAGCAGAAGCCTTCTTCAGGACCGAGCACTGTTGGATTGCTCTCCTTTTACTTCATTATGTCCATTATTACTCAGTAAACACCGTCAGACAAGAGAGAGGTCTTCGTCAACCTGGCAAAAGTCCAACTCCGAACCTCAAAACGGCTTATCCGGAACTTGTACAATTCATTAGTTTGAAATGGAAGATCTACGACACGTTGTTTCAGCGTTAAACACACGATTCTTCATGGTTTGAAGTGAAAGCTATGAGGGAGAAATATGCATTAGTAAAACCTCTAATGATCAGCTTTCCAAATGACGTCCTCATTATCTGCGCGTGATAACTGCAGAGAGGAAGGTTTAATATTGTCAAAGCCATAACTAGGCCGTAATTTGTCAACATCTGCGGTATGTACGGAGGGCGTCACTGTGCAAGCAGGGTTTCGTCTGAAGGAAACCGTATTCATCACGGCTAGCTTATGAACAATGAGCCATTAAAGATTTAATTGCGGCAACAGAAATCCTCGCTCGCCGAGGTATGGATTTCGCCGGCTTGACTGATGACGTTGTGTAAACCAGATTCCTTATAATTCATCATCCTCGCAGGTCCGCCCGACGTGGCTCCTCACGCCGTAAACTATTGCCTCTTAATTCACTTCACTCATCTCATCCGGGGAGCAAACGGCTGTGGGAATGGATGTGGTGTGGCAGTTGTGATTTCCTAATTTACAAGACGAATGAAACAAAATTTCTCCTCGGCAGCAGAGGAGGAATTTGGGAGGAAGCGAAGCTCCTTTTTTTTTTTTTTTTTTCTTCTTTTGCCTGTTGTTGTGCGAGCTACCACCAGGGAGCAGTGTTACCTTTTACACTGCACACATCTAGTACTGGTGTGGGTGTGTGAGTGTGTGATGGGCTGGTTAAAAGTTGCAGAGAGTTGGAAGCAGTTTTTCACCTGGACCGATGCAGAAGCCGGCAATGATCCCAACGACGCAGCCGACACTGATGTAGCGCATGAGGGACAGCTGAGGCTGTCGATCACACACAAGTGATGTGTTAATACCAGAGACAATGACAGTTTATATACAAGAATTAAAATAGAGTATGAAAGCCGTCATGTGTCAAAAGGCATTTTCTAAAAGGTGATCATTCTCAGTTTGCTTGTTTCTTCTCCTGTATTTTGTTTGTATAATTGTCAAACACATTATTTGTTGTTGCTGTAACTTTATTTGAGAATAAATAAATAGATAGAAGAATAAAACGATGGTCACTCGTTTTAAAATTAGGCTAAAAACATTCCCATTTGTTAAAGTTTATTTTTCGGGCTGGCTGGGACCGTGGACCATTTTCTACTACTTTTCTGAAAACGCTTTGTTTCCTTGAAGACGGAAATTCTGCTCCTGTACTTGTGCACCATGGCCGTAGTAGAGAGATCCTCTGCACATGCGTGAGTAGATGGAATAAATGCGTTTGTCAGCTTCTTATCCTTTTTCTTATTCCTTAAACTGAGAACCAACTGATGCAAGCAGAAAACCTGCACATCCGAGTCTCCTACACTTTGGGATCGCTGTGTTTTTCCATGTAAAACAACCGTTTTATAACTATGTAGTAATCGGCGCTATGTAAATGAAACACACAGCTTGAACATCAATATTTCATCATTGCAGCTTATTTATGTTGCACACAAGCTTTAATGTTTTGCAACATGCAGGCTTGGTGACATTCAGTTAATCACTGTACATAATCACCTCCTCTCTTTCTTATATTATTTGCAATTAATCAGTTTAATTTCTCATTGGGTTACACAAAGTAACTATTTTGAAACTACTCAAAAGTAAAAAAAAAAGACATTTGTCATTTTTACTGTGATAAAATAAATAAAATAAAAGATTTAAATGCAGGAATACATATTTTTCTTCGAAAAAAATACAATAAACTATCCATCCAACCACAGACAGACTAAATGAATAAATAAAAGAAGGCTGATTGCACACAAACACAGACGACTACTCTTCCTGTTATACTTGGTAGAGCTCCACCAACTGGATTTTCAGGATCTTCTCATTTTTATATACATTAAAATTAAGGTAAAACTTTTAAATTATATTTTGAAGAATGAAAGAACTTCAGTGAGCCCCGTTTACTCTAAACAAGTATTGTAAAAGTGTTTGTCAGCATGGATTCATGAGATTAATGACGTGGATCATTTTGAACCCGATTCATACTTTTGATTCAGAAAATAATTTATTTTCTGATTTCAAAGGAAAAGCAACCTGGCTGGACTTAACATAAAACATTCAAAACTTTACACTCTGGAAAGACATGGAATGTTTTCAAGCAGAAACTGTTTCCATCAGCTGATTTAATCCCTTCACTGTAGCTCTGACTCGTCCTCATAAGAGTTATAACAAGTGACAAGAGTGTTTATGAGCAGAGTTAAGATATTTATGCTCAATGTTGAGAGTGAAGAGTTCTTGAAAAGAAAATACTCAAGTCCAGATACCTGAAAAACTTACTTCAGTACACTAAAACTAGCAAAGCAAATACAGAACAGATGTTTTCATGCAATAAGCACGGAGAATCAGTTTTATACAGCCGATATGTTTCCACAAGGCTTAAACATAATGCGATATTATATTTGCTGACCCCCACCTGTAAGAGGACGGACACAGTGATCCCGGCACAGCAGAGGCCCATGAAGAGGAAGCCGCCGATCATCAGGGGTCGTCTGCCCAGACGCTCGATGGTAAAACACTGAGCGATGAAGAAAGAAGCAAACCCACGACATACACTTCATAGTCTTTACTTGCTTTTGAATGAGTGGACTATCCTTTAACAGGATAGCTGTTGGTAATGGTTTCTCACCCCGAGCATCCCGGAGAAGACCTCGATGGCGCCGGTCCCCACCGTGGTGTACTGGATGAAAGGATCCGGGATTCCTGCGTTCTTGAATATGTCGTTTGTGTAGAACCAGATCTGAAATTCAGATTCAGCCAATGAAACTGGATTGAAACTACATGGCAAAGACACACACGCATTAAAAAAAAAAAAAAAAAAGAAATCTAAAGTTTGTCATTTTTCCTTAAAGAGCCAAAAAGTGACTTTTCTTGTTGGGCGATTGATCAAAGTGATCATTATCACGCAGCTCGACCATCAGTCATGCATTTGAGATACAACATTTCATCAGCATGGACTCCTGACAAGCGCTCCCCTTGAAATTAATTTGTGTATTCTCATTAATCACACTTTGCTGATGCAACATCCATCATTGATGATGTGTGGACAAGACGGTGATCGGTGCAGTTAAATGCTGTCTCGTTGATTTAGTAACCATACGTATCGCGTTTCATCACCATTGCCGCATTAGCGCATGCATACATAATGCAGAGAACAAACACGGCGAACGGAGCTGAAGAACTGGCACCAATTTGCAAACAGAGGAATCAAAATTGTCTGTGCTTTTGAACTTTTAATTTGAAAAACAGTCGCTACCAAGCATTTCACACACACACACACACACACACACACACACACTTTAGTTCAGGGGCCACATTCAGCCCAGCTCCATCTTGAAAGGGCCTGATGGGTAAAATAGTGCTTTAATAACCTCTAATTTCACCAAACAAAACCCACTGCGAAATAGTTCTTCTGCTCATGTGTGAGTAGATGGAAAACAACGTTTGTCTGTAGAGTGCACCTTCAAAATCCACACACACACACACGCACACACACACACAGACAAACAGCCATCTTCCTCCTCACCGCGTCGATCCCAGACAGCTGCATGCCGACGTTGACCACGGCGATGGTGACGACCTGCCAGCGCACGCAGCGGTCGGTCAGCAGGCTGCGGACCGACAGGGTCTGTATGGAGGACAGCGAGCGCTGCTCCTCCTGCATCTCCTCCACCTCCGCCTGGATGTTTGCTCTAGTGCGAAACCACTTCAGGGCTGGAAACCGTCGGAAACAGCTTGTTCAGTTTTTGTTCGGCGAACCCAAAACGCTAATTACTGGGAGATCTTTAACCTGCGATGGTGGCGTGCACGTTTTCCTTCTCGATCAGTAGGTACCGTGGACTCTCTGGAAACCATGGCAACAGCATCAGCTGGACTGAGGTGGGAAACACAATGAGGGACAGAAGCACAGGCCAGTGCTCCTCCTGTGTGGAAAAAACACAAAGTGTCTCTAAAACCAGACTGAAATAACAACATGCAATAATCAGTACTCAACCAATGAACGATCTTAAGTTACAATGCGAGTAAAAAAATACAATTAAAGGGTTTGCTTCTGAACTCACACCATCTCTGTTGGGAATTTGCATGTTCTCCCTTTGCTCGATATAGAATGTAACAGACCTTCGAGTGAAAACCCATTGAAAAAGTCACTCTCTAACCCATCGGTGACCCCTCTGCTCCCCATTCATACCCATGATATCTCAGATATGGACGCAGGAAGTTTGATCGGCAGGCTGTTTTTATTAGTTTGTAGCTTGAGGCTTCTCTGCACGTCTTCTATACATTGACCACGTTGTTAGTGAGCCAGTGGATGGAGCATCAGCTGATCTGTACGAACAATAAGCTAGAGGGCCTGTAGCACATGTTACTGGAATGACAAAGTTTAAAAGTTTACGTTCCCTTCCAACATAGAGCACGTTATTCTGCCGATTGTGACTTCAATGTACTAAATGTACCAGTACCTTCCCCAGCAGCTCGGACAGTCCCAGGACCTGAGCGATGAAGACCCCCAGGCAGATGTGGATGCTGGGAACCAGACCCAGGAAGCCTCGCAGGTTCTTGGGTGCGATCTCACCGAGGTACATCGGCACCACACTCAGACAGATTCCTGGAGAAAAGGAGAGACGAGGGCTCGGTGCTCGGCAGTAAGAAACTAAAATAAAACATTCACCGATTACTTTGTGTTAAATTACTCAAACTTTTGAAGTGTGTTTAGCTTCTCAAATTAAGACCTGCGAGTCTCCTCAGAGCCTTGCTTATCGATTGAATTAATACACCATCTTCCTTCACTGTGTGACTTGAGTGTGTTCTCACTTCTATTTCAAGCACTTAGTGACTTTGTGAAACATATTAATATAAAACAGATCAAATAATAGAGAAAAGTCAAATTGACATGTCTGCTTTGTCTGAATCTTTGCACATGTTTCTCATGTGCTTGATTCAATTAAAATAGTTCATTTAAAGTAAATTCAAGAGTGAAAAAAGTGTAGTTTGGGAAACCTGCTGTCAGTCCATCACAGGAAAAACACAGAGACACTCACATTCATATTTACCGTCAATTTAGAGACAACAATTAACTAAATGTTCACTGAAGGTGAGAAAAAGCCACGCCCACATGGGGAGAACATGCAGACTTCACACAGAAAAGCCTGTCCGGATCCGACTTGACACTGACATGACGAATGAGGCGCCCTGTTAAGAGTTTGCATGTTCTTCCAGTGTGTTTTCTGCTTGGCGGGCTTCATGTGTCCGTCACCGTGAGCGTGTGTCGTCTATACATTGGCCCCGTGCTAGAAAAGGCGCCGTGCCTACCGGAGTGTATTCCTGTGATGAAACGTCCAACAATGACCATGGCTGGATTTCTGCACCACCTGCTGAAGCCCATCAGAGCTCCTCCTATGAACACCAGCATGGTGGATCTCACCAGGGTCCCTTTCCTGTTCGGAGACACTCTTTTTTTTTTAATCAGATTCATCCACACATATCAGGTCTGAAGCACAGATTAATAAACACATACGTAACATCGATTTAGAGTCAGTTACCTTCCAAATTTGGTTACAAGTTTGCCCACCAGCAGGGCCCCAGACATCCCGCCGATCGCGAAGATCGACACCGTGAGAGAGTACAAGACGGTGAGGAGACGCTCGTCTGGCACCCAGTCGTACGTTTCTATCATCGTCTCATTGTAGAAGTCTTTGATGTACTGCGGGTAGAGAGACGCTTTAGAAGGTTTTCCAACAACGTACAAGAAATTCACCCTGCTACACACACATTCCGCTCGACACCAGCGAAGAATAGAAATGTTGGCTATAAAAATTGACACCATCAGCTCATTAATTCAGTCAAATCCAGGCAAAGTCAATTGGATGGGAAAAGGGTCATAAACTGCAAGCTTGGAAAAAAAAAAAAAAGACAGCAGTTATTCTCTCAGCTTTCCTCGGTTTTCATGCGGCAGTGCAACAATCAGGCCTTCGCTGTGTTTCACAAGGAGGATATTCACACGGTCAGGAGAGGACGTCAGGTTAAACCTGCATGAACGATGGGTGTCCAGGAAAACGATGGTGGGCTCATTGATTTAGAATCGGGTTTAAGTGGAAACAGCCAATAAAAACATGAAATGACTAATCCGATTTCATGTCGGATCAAAGTGGAGATCATAACACAGTGAACACGCAAGGCCCTTCATGATCTGCTGTATTTAGGCTCATTCATATGAAGACTGATTTGACCCAATATGAGAGCAAACATTTAGGGCATTGGTGCAAATTTAACAAGTGCAGGTAGACTGAAACGGCATTTCTGTTCATCTGTGTTTCGGAGTTGGTTGTGTCCCTGTGATTTCAGCTCCAAGCCTTTCTCTGAATTTCTTCCTGGATGGCAGGGCTTTGTTGGCCGCTTGCTCCACCTTCCTTTTCCTAAGCGCTTCTTATCAAACGGGCTCCTGTAATTTAATGTCGCCTGGCCTAATGGCCTAATGGGTCCTTCCCCAATCAGCCATCCCTGACACAGAATATGACAGAGCGGCTCTAACTGCAACAAATAAGCTCTGAATTCTTCACTGATGTGTGCAAAACATCTGGTGTGAAAACAATACGTTTGCTCTGTGACGACATATAAAAGTGGACATTATACCTATTGATTAACTACATGCATGTTAAAAGTACACGTCTTGACCAGAGCATGTAAATAATTTCCAGTGAAAATGTCTTGTCACACTCAGTTATACGGACTTATTCTCAGACTCCACGGCTGAACTGTCTAAATCAGATTAGTTCAGGTGAGCACACAGATTGATTTGATCTTGAAAGAGGCAAACTTATAAAAACTGGAATGAGCAACATCTGCTAATTTTGAATCCATTTTATCTCAATCAGGAAAGGATCATATTAAAAAGCTGGTCAGAAATGCCGTTCAGCTAATTTTAGCTTGTACTGAATGTTAAAGTACAGCAGCCTTTTCTTCTCCATTTCTGGGTCTCGGTGTCACATCATGATCTCAGTTCATTTCATTCTGAAATAATACAGGTCTCCACTAGACAACTTAACAAGCAGTTTAGTTTGCTAAATCTCCTGCGGCCTGGTGTTGGACTGCGGGCCACATGTTTCACAGCAGATGACTGAAAATGTAGTTCTAGGTATGAACTTTTTCCCCACTTCTTCAGATGTATTAAAGCCCTATAAACTGTTAGCCACACACACAATGATGAACCAGAACCAAAGACTGACAACAGTACGAGCAGATGACCTTCAACTGACCTTCATCCACTGACAGAGAATCACGTCAGTGCTGCAAAGACACAGCGGAGAATCGCTCAACACTAAAACTGAATAGCTCCTTTTTTTTTTTTTTAACTGTGCCAGTCGGCCTAAAATAAACAGTTGTGAATGTCAGTAACAAGTTTAGCTCCGGTAATATAATTTAATGCCCAAAACACACAAAACGGGGTAATTTAACTATCCTCTCGCGCTGATTAACACCTAAAGTCTGATTTGTAGCATATGCGACACATCTCTAAGTCTGATGGACTGTGATTGAAGGTTTGATCTCGCCATCTATTAGCATAAAGTCCTTGCAGTTATTTTCCATGATGTGGAAAACATGCATGGCATTACATTAATGTAATCCTACTTTTCTACATTCATATCTTTAGCAGATGAGGCCCTCGATGCATGGATTTTCAGGTCAGAGTTATTCCAATGGTTTAAAGGTTGGATGTTTATATTTTTATTTATTTTATTTAATACTAAATAGAAAACATGAAGAGTCACTTCAAATGTTCACACCAGTAAAACAATCATGTCCTGACTAATTCATGGCACACAAACATGAAAATCTGAGGTACAGCGATGCAATAACTGCATTACAGTGTGAACTTTAAGATTTACCTGACAAAATTTTATCATGATCCTCTTTGTAACATATTGTTAGAGCATTGCTTCAAAACATCAAGACACAGTTCTCAAGTCACCAAGTGATGAAGAGTTGCTCCCAGAGAGAAAACGTGACATTTGCGTCATGGTGAACTATCGTGAAATTGCAGAACGTGAACCATAGAACATTGTTTATCATTCATGGCCTTATTAAACAGATAAAAGATGAGGAGTTTGGCTAAAGGAACAAAAATATATGACACTAAAGTCCTAAAATAGGTCTGGAGGCCTGGAGAAATAAATGTGTTATTTTTTCTCAAGGTGGCAGGAACATCAGGAATATGTATTTCAGGAGTAACAGGAGAGCAGAACCACAATGCACATATCTGCTTCTCCTTTAAATCATATCCATACACAGCTGGCAAAACCATTTCTGACAAACCTGAAGAGGTGAGCAGCTCTGAAGCAACGAGTTTTAAACCGTCCACCCTGGTTCTGATACAGGAGCTAAAGAGCAGCCAGTCTGTAAACCAACTCCTCCAGACTAGAGTGACATGTGGCTTTGAACGTCCTCACGCACTTCAGAGCGAGTCCATCCATGGCCAAACAGGAATGGTCTGCCGCTCCGTCACGTCAAATCCAACATGGACGGAACAGAAGGAAGCACATGATGGCTGAAAACGGCCGAACATCGATGATACGGTGAGGCCGAGGCAGCGGCCCACATGACGCCACATGACAATAACACTTCCAGCTCCAGAGAAAACTGGGATTTCTAGAAAATTCACCACTGTAGTTCTTGGGCTTCACGTTGACAGCAGCCAGAGTGACAATTTATGACAATGACGACACAAACCTGCGCGGGAGAGTTGACGACTGCCAAGTTGTAGCCGTACAGCATGGAGCTGCCGAACGAGGCCAGGAAAGCCACTGCCAGCAGTGACCTGGTGAGCTGCTGAAGCAAACAGAGAGAGGAGCACATCTGTCATGTGCAGCACAGCACGACAGCCATCAACGTTTCAGTTCTATCTCAGCTCCAACGGGTAAAATTTAGCTGCTGCATGTCGTCATACGTCAGTGAGAGTTGTGAGTCTTTAGCTTTTAGCTTCACTGGGGTGTTCTCACACACGGGTGTCAAACATACGGCCACTGTGGGCCTAAACTGGCCTGAAAGAGGCTCCAATCCGGTCTGTCAAACATCAAAGCAAAGTGTAAACATTTCTGAGAAAACACTGATTTCTTAGCAAATTTCTAGAGCAGTGGACACAACACAACACAACGATCTGGGCTGACACATCGGTGATGCTGCCAATAAAGATCGAAACTAGCATTAACCTCAAAGCAATCTTTTCATAGTGAGTATTTTTTATAAAAAGAACATTCATGATGCAACAGCTTCACAGCATTTCAGTGTATTTTTTGTTTTATACCAGAAGGTATCGTTAAAAGGGACTTTATGCTGCGATTGTAGTAATCTTTAGAAGTAATTGTTTGGTTTTGTGACAATATAGACATTGCTGTCATGTATACTCTGAACCAGGGGTCTCCAAATCTGTTCCTGGAGAGCCCCTATCCAGCATGCTTTGGTTCTCTCCCTGCTTCAACACACCTGAATCTAATGATTCTGTCCTGACCAGGTTTATTGAAGTAGGGAGAGAACTAAAACATGCTGGATAGGGGCTCTCCAGGAACAGGGTTGGAGACCCCTGCTCTGAACCATGACAAAAAACAGAACAAAACAAACAAAAAACAGTTTATTTAAAGGTTTTCATGGCACTCTCTTAGCAGTTCTGCCCACTCAGGATGATTTTTAACTATTTGTGGCTCCTGTCAGGTGTTTGACAACCCTGGTTCAACATCTAAAATTGGACATCGGCTTTATTATAGACAATCTGCGAGGCGGCAAAGACGTTGGAAACCACTGATCTCGGTCATATCTCTGATCTACGTCTAAAATGCCAGTTTTTGAATCTAATATGCTGCAGCCTGGAAAGAGCTTAACGCGCTGTGCACTGTGCAGGGCCCAGAAAAGGTTTTTTCCCTCGTGCTGGATCCTCCTGCCGGTCGCCGGCTGAGGCCTCTGTCTGGAATCACATGAGTCCTGGTCTGTCTTCAAAGGAGAGAGGCGGCCTACTGTATTTTCATTCTAAACGGCCTGAAGCTACTCTCTTGGCTGCGATCCTAAATTCCACACAACGAGCTGAGGTGACCTCGGAGGTAACCTTCAGGTGGATTCTAGAGTTTTCTTCACACGGAGCAGCGAGGAGACTGGTAGCTGTGCACATGACCACACCCAGGAAACAAAACCCTCCAACCCACCAGCATGTTGCTGGTAACGTGAAAAATAAGATACCAGTGTGTGATTACAGATGTGGGGGTCTGATGGGGGGAGAACCGTCCACTCTGAATGAACAATAACAGCACAGTTCCTTAATGAGAGTTAATTTATCTGGAAATAGCCTGATGGAGAAAGCTGGATGCCTCCACGTGAAAATCACCCAGAACAGACAATGCCATCCAGTCAGCGTCAATTTAGACTCGTTATCTGTCAGATGTGCAGCTCTTCACATGCGACTCAAAGCTGTGGGTAACTTTTCAAGTCCTACATCTTCAACTACACTCCTACCAATATTTCTGTTTAAGCTCTGATTTTTGTCTGTTTTCTCTGACACGGTTGCAATTGCCATATTTAAACGTTAAAATTCTAATCAATAAACAAAAGGTGACTATGCATGAAAAGAAGTAGCAGAAGGAAAAGAAGCAGAAGCTGTAATGTGTAGATTTTTGATGGTGTTTGATGCAAAGAAAAAAATATGACAAGACGATCAGTATACATTATCTGTTTGTTTATCTGTAAGTTTACTGAAAGGCTTAAATTAGACGTTAAAGAGTGAATAAAAACATTTGTTTTCAGTTTTATTCTGCAGTATTTGAACCTGAACATTGAAGTGTTCCCTCAAAGAGATGATAGCTGACCTTAGAAAATATTCTTAATTGAAAGATGACTCATGAAGCCATCATGACCTGAACTTTAAAACATGTGAGCATTCTCTGCAGAAAGTCGCCACGAAGCCTCGAGTAAATCAGAGTCTTGTCACTCACCGCGCTGCTTTTCTCATGGTGTTCCTTTAACAGTTCCTCCGCCATTTAAGTCATGAATAACCGCTCCCCGGTGTGTGAGGACAAACTTTCTCCTCCAAACTCTTCTGCCTTCATTTGTAGCCGCGCGCCGCGGAGGAGGCGCGTCATCCGCGCGCGTCGAGGCGCGTGCCCGCCCAATCCAGTCTGCGTCACGCGCACCGCGCGCACTTGTTTTAAAATAAACTACGACTAAAAGCATCGGGGCAGAGGCGGAGCGTGGGTCTCAGTACAGAGGAGGCGGAGCATTCTCCACTGGCCCTTATGATAGTATTTTTACCATTCAAACAATCCCTCATGCTACCATCAAACAACACACTAATGCTCACTTTTATTGAGCCAAGCAAACCTATATGCCCCAGAAAGCAGAATAAAGTCACAAACCAGTTCACAAACTTGTTCTGAAGAACAAATACACATATGCACGCACACGCACGCACGCACACAACTGCAACCTGTGACAGCTGTCAATCTCAGAGCGTCCGCTGTCCATGGTGCTGAAAATTCAGATAAAAACTAACGGGCTAAATCTGTACCATCTTTGATACAGCTTTAATATAAAATGAACACAGCTGGTGTAAAATTACACAATCTATTCAGATAGATATAGACACAGCTATCTATAATCTTTTGGAATTCACGTATAAAAAAAAATAGATTCCGCGGTCTCTTGTAGTTGAGAGCAACACAAGGCACATTCAAATAGGCAGGTGTTTAAGACCACAGCATTCTGATAAAGATAATATTTGTGAAGGTTTCACTGACTCACCAGTGGCTCCGATGTTAGGTTTTGGGTAGTACCGCTAGCGGCTAGCATAGTGTTTAGCATACTGTTTAACTTCCCCCCAAAGAGTTCAGATCAAGTGCAAAAGAAAAAACTGGTTCATGCCGCACAGCCAATCAGCGCTGGCTTACAGCTCTGATGCATTCATGGACAGTCGTAATGTAAGAATTGGCAAATTGGAGCCCACACTCATATGCTATACCTTCTCGCAAACACTGCACATTTTATTATAGTAATTTATTTACTAGTAAATATGAACACATCACATGAAACGGGGCCCTATGGCCTTTTGGGCCCTGGGACGACCGCCCCCTTGTCCCCTCTGGCTCCACTACAGATCAGGGGTGTTTTTTCTATGGAGGTTCCTACACGGAGGCATCATGAGGTGAGAAACTAGGTACTAGCAACACTTTTTTTACTTTATTTTCGCACATTTCTCAGAAAACATCCGGCTTGAAATTGAATTACTGGTATTAACAAAACGTGATGTCCCGCGTGGGTCACATGGCAAGTAACACTTTTATCTCCCCGCCACTCCAGAGCAAATGTAGGAAATGCTTCATTAATAGGCTTTTGGGCTTTGACCTCAGTCCCAGTCATGGTGGAGATTTTCTCCATTCTGTCTCCGGACAGTTTTCCCACCTTCTCCAAACCACCTTTAAATTTAACCTTCACCTCAGTTTTCATTTTCAGCAATGGATAAACCCTCTCACATATGGATTCATAGGTAATGATGATGATAATAAAAATAATAATAATAATAACACAATTTAATAATTTATGAATTTAGGAAAATTTAAAGGAACTCGGACAGATATGCTGTAGTGCTCTCTGGCGCTACATTCAAAGGCACTGATTACTTCGCCATGCTGTTGTCAGTCAGTGTTTAAATGGTTGCTGCAGTGACTCAGCTGGTTCCAGGCGGTCCTGCTCTCATCCCAGTCTGTATGTGGAAGTGTCTTCAGCTGGACACTGAACCACAGGTTTCTCCCAGTGGTGTGTCATAAAATCTGAATAAGTACTGTGCTCTAACCTTTTTTTTTTTTTTTTTGACAAGGGTGCATGTGCCTTTTTCATCAGGAAAGACACCGCTCTCTTTTGTCCTTCAGGAAATTATTCAACAGAAGAAGCTTCTGTGTCCCATGACAAAAACCACTCTATATGTGTATGTTGCTAATCAGCACTTAAAGAAACATTTACTGCACTTCAACTTCTGTTGTAAAATACTGAAACATCATTAACACAGTTTGTCCTCCACATTCTGTTTTCATCACTTTTGTTGTTAGTAATTTGTATTTATGTTCATTCATTTAGGTATAATCTGTTTATGTACAATAATTTTATTTTATCTCCTAGTTTTTATTCAGTCGACATTTTACTTTGGCTAGAGTTGCCCTTCCTCCTTCTTGCTTCTGATTTAATTTTAGTCTTTCATGAATAAGGATTTGCCAATTGATTTTTTTCTTCATCGAATAATTGTAAGTATTGGATTTTTCCTTTTAATTGACTTTGTGAAAATAATACTTTGAATTCATCCTACTGTGGAATTAAATTTAAAATTTTCTCCAAATTAAGCGGGTAGCAGTAAAGACACTATAACCCTGAGGACCATTAAGATGATGTTTCTGTAACTTCGCTGCCTCCCGTTTAAAAAGCTGTGGAGGAGTATTGTCAGTTGATTTGGCATCGCGTCCTCGCACATGACCGGGATGCATGCGGCCCCAGCTGATCACCTGTGAACAGGCCTCGGTCACAGTGTCTCCTGCTCCTCTGGAGGCTCGTGGGGATTTCATGGGAAATGTCAAGAGTTTTAAGTTTCTCTGAGGGAAACACGTGACTCAAACCGTACACGTGCAGTCTGGCCTTGGTAAAGACTTATAAAGTAGATAATGTGGACGCAAGAACACGAAACACAAAATGCTAAAATCCAACAGAAACAGCAGTAAAGAAATACTAGAGAGGCAGTGTTGGTTTTTCTTGGGTTCCTGCTGCAGCGTCTCGGGTATTATATCACCTTCCTTGCGCTGCCTCCATCAATCTTCTCCTCCCTGCTGCTGTTTTCTGTGTAAATTCCTCACACAGAATCCTCCAGTTCACAATCAATGAACCTCCAGACGTCTTCCCCTAACTTTAACCCAACGAGCCAAGTTGAGACAATCATGCAAGTCAAATGGCTTGTGTCATATGATTTCTGTCACTGTGAAATGTCTGTAGCGTCATGCTGTTTCTGTGTATGAAATCAATTATCCTGCGAATGAGGACACAACTCAGTGGGCTGACACCATGAACAGAGAGACAAAGAGAAACACTGGTGCAATGACCTAAAATATATGAGGACAGATCGAGAGGAAACAAAAGAGGGACTTTCTTATATTACAAATAAGAAAAAAAGTCAGTCACAACATCACTGAACCAAGATTTTAGTTAATTTATGAAGTCATTTGACAGCAGATTCGAAACACCTCTGAATATGAAAGACCTCAGACACCTATATGAGTGGATGGATGGTTTATACATTAAAAAAAAAACATTTAAACCATCGTCATTCTTCTCGCTGTGAGTTTACAGAGTCAACCCTAAGTGCTAATTTTCTTGTGACTGTCCTGCATTAGTTATCGTTTGTGAATTACTGCAGTTGAGCACAAAAACCACAAACAGGAATTGAGATTTATTCGACTGTATCCTGTCATCTGGCAAATTTTCTATCAATTTTTTTAAGCTTGTTTTCTTCTCCTCTTCTTCTGACAGAGACGTTTTAATCAAATGATGTTTTCACTTCAGTCGCAAGTATCCATCATCGTCTGTGTTATCTTGCTGGTTTGTCATTAAGAGTCAGTAGATGAGGCCTGGGTGTGATCTGCTGGAGGAGTTTGGGGACAGAGAAACACTCTCCTCTGGTTTCCCACCTTCTTTCTAATTATTTTTACCACAGGGGGAATTATATTAATCTGCCCTGCCTGGTGATTAATACTTCAAGAGCAGACTTGTGTTTTTGAATGTAGACAAGTAGAACTGTCACATTTCACACAGAGTGAACCATTTGTCTCATTTCAAGCTCAAAATATTGCTCGAATGAATAATTTCCCGTAGTTTGAAAATAAAACATATTGTGAATTACATAAGTAAACAGTGCAGGCACTCATGCTAAAATCTCTCGTTGAGATCAGCTTTGTTCACGTCATGAATCACTGCAAACCTTCAGCTTCCAGTGTGTGAACAGTTTATATGTCAGAAGACACCAGCATGCACAAACATCAGCAAGTGTTGAGTAGTTTTGAAGTTGTTGTACAATCAGAGCCAACAAAATTATGACCAAATGATGAAGGGAAATGGAAGGCTAAAAAGAAGCTCCTACTCTGACGCTGAATTGGGATTTCTGTCTCACATCAGTGATGTAAAAGTTACATGGAAGTAAAAGCATCAGCAAGTCTCTGTAACATGCATTATTGTGTTGCATTTTCTTGCATCACATTTTATATCATTAGAATATTCTTTTCTTACTATAGCATGAAATCAAAACAAAGTTTTCTGCAGCTTGGATGACTAAATGAGATGAATCCACTGCTGGTGAAGTCCGAATGTACGGTAAAACTGAAATGAAAAAAACAGAGAGGAGCTCAGCGGAGTAGAGGTTAGTCTGCAGAATGACAAATGCCAGTGACTCCTTTCACATGGAGGACAATCGATTGTCCCACTGGCTGATTGATTAGTGTAGCTTTAAACATGTTCCGCTGTTCCTGGTCAGATGATTGCAGCAAATGAACCTCCTGGTGAAAAACGAAACCTGAAATGATCCCACTGCTCTTTCAGGTATTAAACTACATTTACATCATCACGACTGAGCCTCTACTCAAAGATAAATAATCAAAAAATAATCATTTGGGCCTAAAAAACCAAGATATGATCCTTTCGACATTATCTGGCAACCCTTTTGGGTATATGAGTTAAATTTAGGTTACTTATAGGCATAATAAAACATTGCAGTATACTGATGGACATGAAGAGTCAAAAGTGTGGAGCACATGTGTCAGACTCAAGTCAAATCCAGGCCCTCATGTCACCTCTACCCCGAGAGCTAAACTGCTTTTAAAGAAATACACGCTGACTTTGTGCTCATCAAAATGACACCATCCCGCCTCCAGACTGCAGTGTTTCCATTTCAGTCTTTAACTTGAGCTTTGAAAGTAAGTAATTGAGCTGAAATAGAGGATAAAATTCATGCAGAGGGAAGAAAGTTTAAAAAAGAGACAATATTCAAAAATATTTATTCTGAAGGAGGTGTGCAGAATTTACCCTCGAAGAACAGCAATGAATTCTGTTACAGTCAAAATACAGACTGCAGCCACAGTGAAGTATGTGTATATTTCGTCAAAGATCAGGAAAAAGAAGTGTATTCATAGTTTGTTTTTTCTGATCTTATGCTGGACCAATAGATCTATCCAAGGTTTTCATATTCTATTAGCGGAAAAATATTATTTTACACAAACAGTTAGATTGAGTTTATTCACCCCTGTATTATTCTCTGTTATTTAAGTTCACAGTTACAGCCGGCCCTTTAAGAACAACAGTCATGCTGATGTGGCTTTCTATGAAAAGGAGTAGATTTTAATCGCTTTTTGTACGTGAATTAAAATCACATGGTAATATTTATACGACTAATGAAGAAACTAGGTCTTATTATTGGTTTCAACAGGATGCAATTATTTGAACAAGAGTCTTGCAAAGGGGTTAAAATATTTTATTAGGACTTCGTCAGAGAAAGCGATGACCTTAAGAGCAGCAGTTCCTTCTTTAGCGCTTTTCTTTGTATCCGATCTTGTCTGCTTATCCGTGATGAGGTGAAAAAGCAGAGGCAGACCTGAGTCGTGGGCGAAGAGGCTTTGAAGAGACTGGTGTGATTTGCAGAAGACACATCTTGTGATCATAATCAAGATGTGGAACTGCATGATTTAATTTAGTCTCAGCAGTGAACAAGATGTCATTTGATAAACTATCCATCAATACCAGGCAGTAGGAGAAGCTGTGCTGGGAAATGCGTGCGTGTGTGTGTGTGTGTGTGTTGCTTGCTCAGAATAACCTCACATTAGCAGCCCATTATTTCAATAAACCTCCTCTTGCATCCAGTTGACAGATCATCTGCCTGGAAAAGCAGATATTGTGGCCTTTAATCAGTCAGCCCCCTCCGAGCCGCCGTAGTCTCTTGTGCAGTATTTAAATTCCTCATTTACTCGGTTGCAGGCGGGACGTGCCTGTCCCCCATTGTTCGCTCTGAATAAACTGGGGAGCTGATCGTGTTAAGTGCAGCCATGATTGATGGCTGCTGATGAAATCTAATATACTCGCCCCATGCCATCGTTTAGCAGCAATGGGATTAGAGAGAAAAGAGTCCGACACAAACTGATAAAAGGTGGAAATGTACTTAAAGCACATACTGCTGCTTTTTCAGGTTTTTTAAAAGCTGAGAGTTTTGGCTGCGGTCGGATAACTTTGGGATGAATTGGTTGGATTTGCTGTTGAGTGATAGTGTTAAACTATGTGTGTGTGTGTGTGTGTGTGTGTGTTATTGAAGCGGGTTAGTGTAACGGATGGGAGTGCATGCGGGGTCACAGAGTGACTGTCATCAGTCAAGCCACTCTGCCATGCTAATTTTCCCCTTCTTCAATTGTTCTCATCACGCTCTCTGCATTTGCGGGGAGATCGGGAGCAGCGGCGGCGGCGCCGGCTGAGGGCAGGAAATTGAAAACACATGCATATTCAGGTCTGGAGAGGAAGGTGGCACATGATGCAGTGATGGCAGAGCTTCACTCAGGAGCTCTGGGGGAGAAAAGCGAATTTTTAGTGACCCCTTGTGGGATGTGCGCCTCAGTTCATCATAAAGTAACTCATATTGGACAACGGCTGGTTCTTTTAGTGAGGTTCCTTTGCTGACGGTATATTATAGTGGTTTTTAGTGAGTGTTGGACAGACGAACTGGGCAAACACACTCTCCTGAGCCCGTTTGAGACCTTCCTAAGCCTCTGTGATGCCCCGTCATCCTCTCTTTCCTCCTCATATCTGTGTCTTACCCACTTCACAGCTACATTAGCACTTGATTTGGGTGTAATGGATCTCCCTCCTCCCCTCTGGCCTGCTCCCATTGGCTGTGGCTGGCCCCCAGCCCGGCCCACCTGCTCCACCACGCTCTCCTTAATGCGACTGGCCAAGGATGATGGATCACCCCCTGTCACTTCCACCTCCTCCTCCAATCAACAACCAGCCATGGAAATTGATTGTTCTAATTTGCTCTCATTATTATTATGATATTAAGCACAATATACAGACACAGCTCACTGTCAGATCTGAGCAACGCCGTCATTAGTTACAGGGGCTGGAGAATACGCCTCAGCGGGGTTTTCTCCCACAGACGCCAAGATGTAAAGGAATCAGTGAGCGTTGGAGAAGCACACTGCTTTTTCTTAATAAGATTTGCCATGCAGCCTCTCACTGAGGTGATGTAGCATCTAATTAAGTTCAATTCGGTGCATCTGGGAAGGAAAAAAAAAAAAGGAGATATGATTAAGTTCCTCCTTGTCAGATGCAGCTTGTTCACAGCTGCTGGATCTGAGGAAACTGGGAGGTGCCGGTGTGAGGAAAACACTCGTCTTTACATCTGCAGTGACTGCAAATTGTACAAATCCACAGTTATTAAATGCTGCTTGAAACATGCAATTAAGATGCACGGCTATGCAGAGTGAGTGGTGCTGAATAGCAATGAGAGCACAGGTTCAAGGAATCATCCCGGTCGGCTGTCAGGTGTCTGCGCACGGGGGAAAAAAAAGTAGATTATCACAGGCTAAATGTCTGTATTATACATGCGTGTTTAATGAGTGTCCTCATTATTCATTTCTTAAAACGTCTTTTGTCTTTTCCATCACGCCTGAAGAAGAACAACCAGAGGTCAGCAGTATTATCTCTATGAGTGCTTCAGGCCTTCTCCCCCCTCTGCTGTATTCACAAGCCTGGTTTGAGATGGTACAAATGAGACTCCAAAAGGCCAAAGCAAATACCATACAAATCTGCTGATCCCGATATTACCACAGCAGCCCCTCCAGCTGTATACGACTCCTATGTTCCGCAGACCAAAGTGTATCCCCAGCCATGCTGTTATCAGCCCAGAGTATATTGGATAGTGCTTACATTAACACACAGTGTCTAACAAACCGCTTACGCTCCTTTAATTGGATTACAAGGAGTGCTGCGTTCCCATTGGTGAGATTAGGTGGGTCCGGGCACGGAGCCCACTCTCCCTCCTCTGCCCGAATGAAGGATCTGATTCGCGGTCCTCCCTAACGACCTGCGGATGCCAGATGTTTGATTGGTGGAGTGGCGCTTGCAAGGGTGTTTATTGGTCCATGACAGTGTAATAAGGGGGGATGCCAAGTCAACTGTCAGGGTGTTAAAGTGTCTACTCTGATATAGAGGTGATTAATGAGGCTATTTATTTATTTATTGGCCTTAAATACAGTTTGTTGAGATACTTTTCACTAAGTAGATTTAAAGGTCAGTCTTGAAATATTGTTATAAAGGTTTCAAGCGTCCTCCGGTTCCTTGTAAAGTAGGAGGGGGAAAAAAAATCAAAAATTGGATGCAGTTTTGTTTTTTTTTGTGCAGCTTGTGAGAGTAGAGGGAAAACATGTGTGTCCTGAAAAACAAAATGTTTAGCTCCCTAATTTTATTATTTGTTAAAGCTTTGAATTAAGGCTATGAATTACATCCAAATCCTCTTCCTGTTAAATACTGGAAGATTTTAATTCTGGAGGTGAAAACTTATCTGATTTCAGTATTTTTCCATCATAGTATGAAAACTAATGTTGAAAAATTTGTATTTTGTGGAAAATGACTTGTTTCTGAAGTTTCACAGAAGCTTAAAGGGGTTAAGTATTGTTCCTTATCAATTTAATTGTGATAATCGAAGCTTCCTTTACAAAAATTTATACAAAAATTATATATTTACTAAAGCATGAAATCAATTTCAGCACATGTGATGTAAATACTAACATCTCAAACACTAACTTCAATAATCTATATTCCCTCAAAGCCTTTACACAAAAGTAGAAATAAGATTTTAAAAAAAAATTGATTATAAAACTTTGCTGGAACATTGTCAATATAAAGATACAAAGTGTGAAATTCAATTGCTTATCTGATGGAGCTGATACAGTACAGGATATAATATTTTAATTTTAAAATACGGTGGTGAGGGAAAATATCAGTCAATCAACTGGGAGTTTCAGAAATTAGCAGCTCACTGCAGCCTGTGGAGCTTTTCGAAATTCAACATCTGGTCTGTCCTCGGTGTGAGAAGACAAAAAGAAGAATAAAAAGTCAGCGCAGCAGTGACTGTTGTCCTCAGTGACTGACCACTTTGAAAAGAAACCTTGAAAGTAGAAAATTTAAAAGAGGGAAACTGAAGACAAACTTTTCCATTAACTGAATCAATACTGCCTCCGAATGCATAAATACGATATTGGTTGAATTTCACAGACTGCACCTTTAAATTATCATCTGTAAAAAGTGGCCTTTCATGAATATTTAATTTAATATATGAAATACACATCTACACATGTCTGAGGTGTGTTTTTTGTGTTATCTTGATTTGATGTGCATGATATATATTTAAGTTTTAATAGATGTTTAATCTCATGATTGTTTTTTTTTTTTTTTTTTTGGTTGTAGTTGGTTAATAATTCATAGAAAGCAACGTATTTCCAGAATCACCCCAAATTTTGATATTAGACATGAAACCTGGACTTATCAACTCTTACAATCTCTCAAGTTTTGAGGAATATGACACTTAAAATTAATTTAAAAAAAAACAGCATTGTTTGTGTGTTTTATTTGTGCAATATTTCACTGTGAAAAGAAAGTGGAGAAAGTCCCCAAAAAAAAAGCACATGAGCCAAACTGATGTAAATAAAGAGGTGTGTGTCCTGTTTGAACTCTGAGGTCACATTAAAAAAAAACTTTTATTCCGACAAGCAAACCAACTGCATCCCAGCATTTTTGCACATTAGCTTTCTTGCGTCCACAATAAGTGTGTGTTTGTGCGCGAGAGAAAGTGCACCTTGCGACCTTCTACACTCTGACCTCCGATCTTTGACCCGCGCTGTAAATCTTGTGGTTTTCAGCCTTTTCTTCTCTCTCCTCACTCGAACCTCTGACCACTAACTTATGTGGAGTCCTCGGCACAAGCTGCTGAAAACCTGGCAGCTGCTGGCCTCCTGTGAAGGAGGACCCTCTCCATCATGGAGGTGACACCTTAACTGTCCAGCGCTCGCTCAGTGAGGAAGGCCCCCTGCCACCACACACACACACACACACACACACACACACGCACACACACACTGTCTCTGGTCGTGCTAAAAGGACAAACACAATGACACAAACTGCAGCCAGTCACTTTCTTTTCTTACACAGGTGCAAATGTGAATGCGTGCCCTTGTGTGTGTCACGCACACACACACACAAACACGTGCATACACACGCACATACACACACAATGCACACGCACTGTCTTTGAATGTTAGCTCCCACATCACACGCTTTCCCTGCATGATCAGTAGAAACAGTCCTTTTGATCACCTCTCCCTCACACACACGCACACACACACACACACACACACACACACAGATACTCACATTGCAGCATTACGCCTTCATGTACTCTGGCCTGTCCCTGCAGGTGACCTGACCCTTCCTGTCCTGTCTGTCAGAGAAAGGAGAGCCAGTGCAGCCAGATGGCCGAGTTAATGTGTAGCCGGTCACCATTGTCTCCTCTTCCTGACAATGGAGCGAACTGAGAGGGAGGAGCGCTCGCTCGAGCTGCGGCTAAAGATGGACTCGGTATGTATTCTTGGAGGAGTTCATAAAAATGGAGTAAAACCCACTTGATTCATCACTGTCTCATTTGGGCAGGAAAGCAAACGGACAGATAGTGGGGGGACACACTTTGTGAGAGCTGCGCCTCTGTGGGGAGGTTTCATTGTGGAGTCAGCAGTTGGAAATGCAAAAACACCTGGGTTTATTTGCTGTATCAGCTAATATATCCATTTATCAAAGCTTAAACGTAAAGGGAGGTTTGTTGTTTGTGTTCAAGGGTAAATATCATAAAATATTTTACAATCGACACTCTAATTATGCTCCTACTGTCAAGTTAAATACAGAAACAGGGATCAAAGTGTTTTCTTTCCTCAATAACTGCTGCAACAACGCCTGCAAACATCCCCATTGTCAGTCTCTGTTCCTTGGCACTATCACTTTCCTAAAGATGAGGGTAATTTTCTATGCAAATGTGCCGCCATCATTGTCCCCGCCTCGTTAATCTGGGCCTGGGCTCCTTTGACAAACCCCTCCGTGATTGATGAGGCCCTGACAGCTCCAATGTGTGCGTGCATTTTCACAGATTGACATCATCATTAAGGAGCAGGAGCAGGGCCTGAATCACTGCAGATTTACTCTCCACCACCACCCCTCCTCCTCCTCCTCCTCCTCCTCCTCCTCCCCCTCCTCCTCCTCCTCCTCCCCCTCGCAAACAGACATCGCCTTTGCATGCGCACGCAAATGCACAAGAGCCGGCGCTTCTGTGCGCGCAGGAAAAAACACACAGAGAGGCGAAAGCGGGGCGCCATCCGTCTAAACAGCTGAGGGTTCCCTTCTGTACCCACACAGTCGAATGCAGAGCATTCGCTCATTGGCTGCCCAAATCTGTCATGTTGAAGTTAATTGGTGTAGGCTTTAAGCAAATTTCCAGCAGCAGCCCCAGTCACTGCGCCACTTGATGGGTGAGCCGCTGTCATATGGCACCTATTGATTCACCCAGGGGAGGAGATGATTCCCATAAAGCTCGCTATGTCAGTGTCACCCTGTGAGAGAGGGCCGATGGCCTCTCCTCCCTGTCTCTTAATGTAGATCTGAGACAAGAGTATTTTAAATCATGCTTTATTCATATTCATTCGGTCTGGAGGGGATCCGCAGGCTGGGTTTTTAGTGTTTCAATCGGCTAAAGTCCATTTTGGAGTTCATTTGAAAATGGAAAAATCGTTACCTAATCCTATTGCTTTGGCCCCGAGCTACAACATAAGAAACATGGCGTGTGCTGGCAGAGCAGAAAAAAAAAAGAAAGAGGGGGGAGAAAAAGACAGGAGACACAAACCCTGACTGAGTGGAGCCAGCTGCAGATGAGCAAATAAAGCATTCAATATTTATGACTGAAATTAAAACTAGATAAAGATGTCACATATTACCGCGTCCCCGCCCTTCTCTCCTCCCTCCCAGGCCTCTGGCCCCGACTCCGGTGCTCACAACTCTCCACTCTCTCTGAGAGCGAGTGAAAGAGAGGCATTATTCCTCCTCAGCCCAATGTCTTCAAAGACAGTAATGAATGCAATGCAGTGACCCAGAAAATGGACTTTAGAGAAGGAGAGGGGAAAAAAAGCAATCTTGCGTTTGTGGCGGAGTATTATCACTTTACTCCCCTCCCCTCATTCTGTGTGTGTGTGTGTGTGTGTGTGTGTGTGTGTGTGTGTGTGTGTGTGTGTGTGTGTGTGTGTGTGTGCACCTGCCATTCATGTGTGTCTCTCAGGGCCAGTGTGGCACGGAGCGTTCATGTGAATTCGTTTGAGTGTGCACACTTGCCTTGGATGGTGTGTGTGTGTGTGTGTGTGTGTGTGTGTGTGTGTGTGTGTGTGTGTGCATGCATATACTTGTGTTTGGGTGTGTGTGAAGTCTCAATCAAGAGGGAATGGGCGCGGGCTGACAGGCAGGCCCATTGTGGGGTTAATTAAACACTTCAGGTTTAACACCCCGTCTCTGTCGTTAACCCAAACACTGGCTCATCACTCATTCCCGCCACACTTCAGTTAGAGAGCGAGGGGGGGGGGGGGGGGGGGGGGGGGGGGGGGGCAGGAAAGGAGGGGACAATGGAGATGTCACAGCGGGTGTGTGTGTGTGTGTGTGTGTGTGTGTGTGTGTGTGTGTGTGGTGGGGGGGATGATGTGAGGACATCAGAGGTGGTGGAAGTGGAGATAGTTTGTGTGTTTCACACAGAAATACTTGGATCCCCACAAACATGGAGAGGAAAACTGACGCGTGTGAATCAAGCTGTGCGATATCTGCTTATTGAAATTTAACACAGACTTCCACAAGAGCTTCAACTCTCTTGATCCAAGATGAATTTTCATTCTTTCAGTCCTGTAAGACAACAGCCTCACGCATTAAAAGCCCCAGAAGAGTCAGTCAGACTCTCCCGATCAACTACTGAACACAAAATGTGTTTAGGTTTAGTTTTCCCTCTGATTTGACGCACAAATGAAACTTTTATTTTAAACTAACATTTACATTTATATTCTTTAATAATAGTAATAATAAAAGCTCCGCTGCAGCTAGTTAATCTCTTTATAACTGGGCCACACTCACATGAAGCAAATGCATCAAATTAAACTCCTTAACAGCACAATCTCCAGTATATTAAAACATTCTCAAATTGTAAGTTCATTTAGGAGTTCCCCTTATTATAAATATTTAATCTTCTTACTTACATTTAGTTTCATTATTTTCATTTTTTCCACTGCATTATTTTATTTGACTCAGAAGTCTATCGTTCAGTCTAAATTGTAATGAGTTTTATGCAGTAATCATATCATTGCTTTCCTCTTCCAGAGCTTCACTTTCACGGAGAAACAACACTATATCTTCTGCGCGTTGTAATTTTCACTGCTTACTTCCTTTTTTTTGCATTTTCACTCAGTTGACTTTGGTCATCTGAGAGAGATCTCCCTTCTGCCTGCAGTGTAATGGACCCTCAGACCACTAGATAGCAGTAGTTTACACCACTGACTACTTAACCAGACCAGTCAGCCACTGCAGAGCACAAGGAGCCACGTGAACACGTGAATGGGTGAAAACATGAGGAGCTGGTGAATCAGTGAAGGTCTTTAATGACCCTAAACTTCATCTAAAACTTGAACCCAAACGAACAAAGGAGGTAGAAATGTAAGTATTCATGTTTTACTTTGATTACATTCAGTGTAAAAGTGTTTAAAGTTTGTTTTTGTGAGAGGCTTTAGGTAATATATTATTAAATCAACAAAGGCACTGCCAGACCTTTATGAATGGCAATAAATAAAGAGAAGTAACAATGAAAACAATTTTTTTTAACCATAATATTGAAAGAAACCCTTATCTCTCTCATTTATTCCCATTGACATAGTTCTTTAACAATTAACAAAACCAATTGAGTTTTCAAACAGCTAAAACCACATCAGGCTTAAAAGTTGCAAAACTAGGAAGATAGGTCGCTTTCATAACTTGGTACTCCAAAAATTGATATTATTGACAGCCCATTTGTGCGTTAACAGTAATTATGTCTTTATTTATAAATAAAGCAGGACTTGATTTGGAAAATGACGCCAGATTTTGGGAAATTGAAGCCATGAAACGAACATGAAGCACTAGCTCATTCACGTCACCACACATAATAAACCCCAAGTCTTTTTCACAGGTTCACAGGTTGTTCCTGGAGCTCCAAGTAATAATAAAGCAACCAGGGGCCTGAAAACAAGTAAATTAATCAAGCGAGCCATATTTTTGTGTTATTTTGATGGACTCTTTCTCGCATAATTAAAATTAGCCAGGCAGATGTTAGCAAAACAGTTTTATGTGCCGAACTGAGATATTCCCAGGGATTCATTAATGATTGTGGCGTGTGTGTGTTATTGTGGCGGTTTGGTGAGTTGCAGCCCATGCCCGTGATGCAGTCTTTCTATTAGCCATTAGCCCATTAGCCCGTCAGCGCTCAGGCTGTTGGAACAGCTTGAATGTGTGATGCTAATGCTTCAGGGATCCAACCCAAACTGGAGTTTTGGCTAAAGGCCAAACAGGAGGACTGGTGCAACAACTTCCTGTATCCGTCCCGCTCTCATATCGCCGCCACGAATTCTTTCTTTCACCTTGTTTGTATGCTGCGAATTCCTAAAAGATGTGGCTGCTTTAGCATCTTTAAGCCGCTCTTTTCATTGGAGGAGCAGCTCTGCTTCATCCTCGTGCCATATGTTAGTAAGCAAGACTAATGAACATGTCTATCCAAATGTGGTGGAGACATTTTTCTCCTTCAATTCACTCGCCCGTTGCCCACTGCAGTTTATCCCCGGTTTGTTTTCCAAGCATTTCTCATAAAAGTGATTTATCAAAAACACTTAATAGCGAACTGCCGATGTTTCATCCTGAATGATTCGAAGGCTGCTGAAGCTGGTGGTTTTTATGGCTCGGGCTGGAAAGGGTACCTCTCGGGGGCATGTTGTGTTGGCTTCTTGTAAAGTAGTAAGACACACACACACACACACACACAAAAACACACACACACACACAATCTCACACATGGACTGTAAGCCCATTGGTGTTGACTGGGGATGGGCGGCGGGGAAATGTCAGGAGGGATAGAGGTCATTGCCTTCCAAAGGGATAAACACACATTCCACATGGCTCCCCGCTGCGTTATCATTTACTGCCCTATCGGACACGTTTTGCCGCCTCGGAATGTATTTATATTTATAAACATATTCTTTATTTATTTTCTCTGAGGCCACTGCGCCGAGGAAATGATACTGAAATCTAACATTTGGAGAGCCATCGTGACAGCCAGGATGCAATTTGTGTTCTATCTCCGTGGAAAAAAGGGGGCCGTGATGCCCCGGGGCGGCCATTTCGTTCCCTGCAGTGACATTTTTAACAGGGCGCCTGCAGGACACCGGGACGCAGCCTGAGCCACGCGCTCCCCGTCACGGCAGACGGCCTGCGCGCCGTGCCGTGAACACACTCACTGTCTTTCTAAGACTCTTTGCTTGGCGCAATATGCCCAGCCAAGGTTGGCTTCAAAAGGCTACAAACGCAGTAAAGAATCTCAAGGCTTTGAGGGTCACTCGGAGTTTGCTGGTGCTGAGGCGAGGACTCGGGAATGAATGCCAAACTCGATCTGCGCGCGCTGGGATCGTACGGGCAGGTCAGGAGGCGAGCCGCGCCTCGGCGACGCTCATTTCGGTCTCCTCCGTCACCTTGTGGTGTTGGCGGAGACAGACCGCCATCAGCAGCCGGCCGGCTTTAATGGCCGCGGTGGCTTCCTTTCATTAACAATGATGTATACCAGTTTTGTGTGAGTTCCTGCCTATATTTATCAAAGCAACATTAGGAGTGTATCAGCATCAATTTGCCATCATGAAGCATGGAGGCTGCATTCCACTCATGTGTGACCATTATACTAATGAGGTTAATGGTTCAGCTGTGCTTACCATAAGATGGATGCCCCCCAGTGGAACCTGCCCCTTTGTGTGTGTGTGTGTGTGTGTGTGTGCACGTGTCTGCATCTGTGTGTGTGTGTGTGTGTGAGTGTGCGCACATCTGTGAGTCTCGGATGTGTTTGCGTTTGCTTTCGAGACGCACAGAACGACAAAGCGAAGCAAAACAAAAGCAAAAAAAAGTTTCCACCGCGTTCTCCATCATGACGTTTCATCTCCGTCTACACACACACTCACTCACACACACTCAGCTGGAGCTTTTACTATCAGTCGCAGTGACGAACGCTCTCCATCGTCCGAAATTATCTTTGAACTTTACAAACTAATGTGATGAACTGATGACTTGGTGTAGGCTATTACGAGAGGGCGAATTACTGGTGTCTATTTTTTGCTAATTACAAATGGTAAAACCAGTGAAGCCTTTTATAAGCTGGGATACTGTTTATGCGCTGCCACATGCTATTCAGTCTAAAAGTGAAACAACCCTCAGGATTGAGATTGCACCATTTCTTTAACAGATGGGATGCCCCAGCCATCTGTATTGTTGTTTTTTTTTTCCCCTGCTTCCTTCCCCTCTCTCCTCTGGATTTAAATGTGTTTAGGTTGAGAAATGTCTCTGTCGGTCTTCACCTGCTTACTCTTCTGCAGCCACTTTAGCGGAGCATCGGGGAAGTTCTCAGATATGAGCCCCACTATTCAAACAAAGTGAGTGGAGAAGTGATTCCACTAATAAACATCCTTGTTATTGATTCTCACGCCTCCGAATAAACAATTATCAGGGTTCGGATTTGTTTGTTTTAGTGTATTTCTAATTTAAATTTCGACATCTACGATGGTGTTGTGGGCCAATTCTTGTTTGCACACAACCCCAAAACCACAGTATTGCTTCTTAATTAGATTTACAGGATATTAAAAACACAGTAGGTGCTCCTAAACGATGATCATTGGAGACAGTGCTGAAATAGCAGGCTATCATACGTCTTTTTTATACTGCTAGTTGAACCGTAACAATATCTGTTTTTGTTTTTATAAATGCATTCAATTACCACCACCAATCTCCCAAAATATGAAAAATGTCAAATTAAGGGGGCAAATTTGGAAAAACATGCTGCTGACTGTTATCAATTTTATCATCTTCAGGATGGCGCTTTAATGAACAAAAGCAAGTTGGCCTCATTTACTGTTAATGCAGTCAAATGCTTTTTCTCAGTGGGTGCTACCCAATAAGCTGAGGAGAGGAAGGGCATCGGGTCTCTGGAGGGGGACAACTTTAATTGGATCATCTGAAAGTCCTTTTTCCCAATTCCAAATGTAAACAAGGCATGTCATGGCACATCTAACAGCAAATGAAGAAACCTCGCAAAAATGCCTCTTTAGAAGTTTAACAGCTCTTTTTTCTTCTCTCCCTCCCTCCCTCCCTCTATCTCTCTCTCTCTCTCTCTCTCTCTCTCTCTTTCGCTCTCTCATTATTCTTCGAAGTGACAGTTTTGCTGTAGTTCTCGATAAGCCACTTAAAGCAGACATAAAACAAGGGTTGTCTTTATACATAATACATGATTATATTAAGGCATTTAAAGTATTTAATTTGAAGTTTAGCCCAAAATAATTTGAATTGTCAACTGAACTTTGAATTTCAACCCATGCTACATGATGCTGGCTAAAAATACTGTTCAATCATATTTATCAGTGGAAACAAGAAACAAATCTTGTTCTGATACACATCAGTCAAAACATTTGAAATGATAGCAACACTTCATAAAATATTAGAAGTACAAATAAAAGAAAGACCACAGAGGGAAATACCACTGTTGTGTTACGTGCTCTGCTTTCATTCTGGAGTAGGAGGCCTTTTAAATGGCTTCACTATACAGTTACCCAGATTTAATTAGTGAGGAGGCTTCTGTTTAAAGCAACGTGCACTTGAATTAGCATTAGAAATGTATGTGAAAGCACACAATCACTCAGAGGTAAATAGGCCACTTTGTAAGAATATTCTGCTTTGATCTATTTTTCTCTTAAATTGTCCGTTTTCAGGGTACATATATAACCACATTCCCTTCTCTGGCTCTGATTATCTTCCATTTATTGAACAGTAAATGTTATAATTTGAGTATAAATGTCCAATAACGTTCGGTACGGCTTGGCAGGCGCAGAAAAGACGAGATAATTCAGGCATGAATGTTTCAGGGCTTCAGATGTATCGGAGACGTTCCTCTACAGTTCATGCAGATGAAATATTCAGCACGAGATCCAGGAACCTAACTCTTGGACAAAGCAGAGGATGACTACTGGAAAACATCTCAAACTTCCTGCTTAATAAATATTTGAATAAACAATGTGTTTAAAGTCTTCAATCAGACAGAAAAGAGCGTAAAAGTACACCATCGAAATATAACACATTCACCTGGGCTTAGCTCTATTTACCTACACGTATGGACTAATAACGGTGAAGCAAAAGATTGTTTGGTCTGCAGAAAACACAGGTTACACTGAGGATAACAACAAATGCCTCCTGTGTTGTTGTGTTGCCCTCCTTGTCTACATATGGGTGATAATATTGGGCCTTTAAGTTTGTTTCCTAGTGCCTCAGCGAATGTGTTGAGGAGCTGAGCTAAAGAGTGCTGAGGCAGTGAGTTAGCTTAGCCGACCCTTGGGCCTTTAAAGCTGCTGAGCACAGCACAGCACTTTGTGCACACACACATTCACACACACACACACACGCACGCACACACACACACGCACCGCCCTGATAGCACATAAAAAGTTTTCAGCCCCTGAAAACACTCGTGTATGCACAGCTCCATCTCAGCTGAGTAATTTAACAAGACTTATATCAACGTCTCAAGGATGTGAAATATGCAATCGACAGACAACCAATTGTACAGGAAGAAAAGTGTTTCATAAAGTTCACGCTGGTGCCTGCTTTATTGGCTCTTTTAGGATCAGTGAAACTCGGAGCCAATGGGAGAGCCGGAACACAGACGGCATATTAATTCATCGCTATTCGTTAGGACCTCCGCATGTGCTAAAGATGGTAATCTTAAGTAATTTGTTAGTGCTGCATCGGCGCTTTGACTTTTTAGAGAGCTACTTGACAGCAGCGTTAGCCCCTGGGCTCCCGTCTCGGAAAAAAAAAACGACGCTCCAATTTGCAATTCATACACATTGGGGGAAATGTTTAATTCCATGGCCGTTATTCAACTCAGTTCATTAATTAAAGAAAAAACGCTACCATTCTCTTCTCTGCTTTCCCGCCATCTTTTTGATGAGCTTTCTTCAGGAGTAATTGAGTCCGTTAATTAGACAGAATTAGGCTCTAATTATTCCAAAGGCCCAGTGCCGGGGGAGAGAAGAAACCAAATGTGCCATATTTCACCGCCTTGCCACTCCAACAGCTCTCACTGAATCCCCTTTAACTCTCTTTGATGTCCTCTACACCGCCGGTTTCACAGGAAATGGATTAGATATCAGGCCTCTTAATTCTGCCGCTCTGCTCAACAGGAGAGCTCTTTTGACATTTGTGCTCACTTCTGCCTGATTTCAAGCCTGTGCTGCAGTAAATGCATTTCATTACAATGAGGTGTTTTATTTTCTCCAGCTCAGTCTTTATGTTATATTAAAAGGAACGGGCATCCGTCTTGTTTATGTCCTCCCTCAGCCTCTCAGTCAGTGGCAGTCCTTTGCTATATCGCATTTTTATGGCTTTACCTTTAAACGTCTCTTTGTCACGCCGAGCCTTGAATTTAAACACACTGAATTAATCCTTTGGAGCAATATTCAAAAGGTAAGCTTTGTGCGCGCTACATATCCCTGCCTTTGTGGAGAAACAAGACGAAACAAGCGGATTCTGCTGGAGAAACAAAGGCGAGGATACTAAATGCTGGTTGCATGCGTGTGAAAACGCAGGTTGTTGTTTTTGAGGGCATTACGCACGAGTGAAATCCACACAGAAACTCATAAATGCGAGCTGCTGGCAGCCGCATGTTCACATCCGTCTCGAGGTCAGAATAAAAATTAAATAAATTCAGACAAACACTTTGTTTCTGGTCGCTTTTTGTGCTTGTAAACAACCATCAGCAGGAAGAGTCAAGTTAGAAAACCTTGAAATGTCTTTGCGAAAGTCTCTTTTGTGTAACTATTGATACCGGCGTCGTAAATCACAACATCATAGGCCGTCCTCGTCATGAGCCCCGTCTTCCTTCCTCCTGTGTTAATCTAAGCAATGTGTTATTAATGGCGTAATATTGTCTCCAGTCTACAGCCATTGAGAGCCCACTAAAACAATCAGGCACACACACACACACACAGACACACACACACACACACACGAGCAGCCCCGTCGTACACAGCTGCTCTGCCAGAGTCTCTCATGCAGATGTTGAATTGGACAGACCACCCTGAAGCGCCGGGGCATACGAAACCACGAGTCTCACCGCCGCCAAACCTGCCGTGATGGATCGGCCTGCTCTCATGCCAACTACGACGAGTGAGAGACGGCTCGCTCTCATTGGTCCAACTCCAAGCGTTAATGGTTGTTCCCAGATTGTAGCATGAAAAGGCCCTTTAGCTGCTCTCATAAATATGGTAAAGAGGTAAAAAAAAAAAAAAAAGAGGGGAGAAGATTTGCACACACACACACACACACACACACGCTCCGGATATAACCACCGGTGATGGCGTAAGGAGAAGACATACAATAATAATACTAAAACCAAGTAGATAGTTTTATATTAACAAGGTTTCTGATTCAAAAAAGGTACGACGGCGCCTCCAGAACCAGTGGAGCTTGTATATCAGCCTTTTATAGCGGTTTGCTTCTCTGATCCAAGCTTTCCCTTATGTTCAAGGGTAAAGCTGTCGCCCGGTATGAAAACAGCCATAAACCAAGCATTGTTCAGAGGTATTTTCCTCTATTTTCAGATGCCAGATGCTGCATGTTATATGAAATGCCCCCGTCGTATTTTTCACGGTGACAGCGTCATAGCTTACTCTAAGGGGACTGGGGTTAGTTTATCCTCAACTGGTGTATTACTCTTTGAATGTCTCTAAGTTAAACTGCTGGTGACAGCTTATCAGTCAATGTAATGCACAATGCCTCTATGTGTGCGGAGCAGGGGAGTAATTCAATATCCCTATATGATTCAAGGCAAAAAGAGGGAAAAAGAGATTTATGCCTCCATCGGTGGCAGGGGACATTAATGTTGGTGGAGTCTGAACTTCCCGCAAGAAAAATCTATCCCAGGCATCAGTCTTCCATTTGTAATTTATTCTAATATTAAATTGTGTTTACCAGCAAAGACGAATGGAGAGCTCAAACACATGCAAATCTGGGGGAGAAAGGGAATCAGAAAATAAGGGCAGTAAATAATATTAATATTTTGGGGAAGGGGGAGTTTCTTCAATCTGGATGCATTTCTGTTTTGTCTCATTTCGTCTTGTTTTTTTTTTTTCCCTTCTCTCCTGACATAGAGAACATACAATTTCTCATTTCTCTGTGATGTCTTGCAGAGTTATTCCTTTCTGTTTGTCCAGGGTTTCCATTCGGGATTTTCTTTGTTTTTGCACCTCGGCGAGGCCACGCTCTCTCACAAGTGACTCGATCTCCGTGTTAGCCATGAAATCCCACCGCCGCGACCTCTGCCCTACAGCTAAGCCCCATTCCCAACACAAGCCCCCATAATAAACATGAGTCCCGCCGAGCAGATCGCTGTGGTCCCCTGTGCGTGTTGCCGTGTTTGTGCATGCCTGCACAACTTCACATTTCTTTGTGTGCGTGGGTTTTCCTCCTGTGCGCTCGCTGTAATCTGATTCAGAACTTTGCATGAGCATCCGCCGAAAAACCTGACAGCCGACTGAAATAGTACGCAGGGGCCGATCTCGCATACCGACACATAGCAGGGCAGCCCTCTCCATCGCTCCCAAACGTGAATTTTTGACATTTTTTTTTTCATCCAGGGCACCTCGGAATTTATGAGCTGGGTCGAGACGGTTGGGCCGGTCGCCTCTCACGATCTCCGACTCAGAAGGAGAAGCACTGAGAGTGGAGCTGCTCTGGTCGGAAAAGCTGCACCTGTTCCACCACATGTACGAACATAAAGGGCCGGTAATCTATTTTTACATGCAATTCTGCGTTATTGGAATAGTAGCATGGGATTAGCATAAGTAACAGGAGATTGTGTTGATGGACTCGCAATTATTTGCGGATGATAATCTCTTCGACTTTGTAAATCTTTGTTTTTATGCAATCTTTCACGCACAATTTCATTAGCTGAAGGTTGATTTTACTGAGATGACGGTTTGGCAGTGACCTTGTCTTCATATGATATAAAGTTAACTCGTTTCTCGCCTACTGTTCAACATTTAATGATTTAATTACAGTAATTTTTCCTTTCATTACATTTTGAACAGGACAAATGCCTGTGGAATCAATAATTCTGTTGAGTACCTGAAGCTTGATACATCCGATTCAACCACAGTGCTCTGCCAAAGTAAAGCTGAATAGAAACAATGAGATGCTGTTTGAATCACATTCATAAGTATTTCCCCTAAAAACTATTGCATCAGGTCCTAACACATGCACAATACACTAATATATAAAAAATATATATACAGTATGAGTAACGATTGCCTTAGTCTTTATTTAAATGAAAGTGAAATATTTACATTATATTTTTATAGAATTAAAAGTAATAGAGAAGACGGCATCATTTTGTTGGTGGAAACTGTTTCATTGGGTCCACCAATGCAGTCAATCCATTCAGTCAGTTCATTTAAACCTTATGCATTTCACAACTATCAGCATGAATTTTGTCTGATTCAATGGTACTTTGATAAACCTCAGGAGCTTTGGGACCCAATGTTCACCAAACTGAAGGTGTCTTTTTTCCACTTTCAGTGGTTTTCTACAGGATCTGGGTTCGATGCGGTCTTGTGTTGCTTTCATTAGTGTTCTTTGATTATATGTCTGTATCATTGTGTTGCTGCTTTCACACAGTCGAACATCTTTCATGTTGCTGTCAGGATGAATGAGTAAACCGAGTTCAGTCTAATAGAAACGGTGCTGCTGGGAGACAGCAGCTCTGCAGCTCTACGACGGACCTCCAGACAGCTTGGTCTAAAACCTGAATTCACTTCAACTTGAAATCATAAAACACTGAAAGCAGAAAGGCGGGATGAAGAAAATGGATTACACTTATGATACAGTGAAACACACACACACACACACACACACAAACACACACACACACACACACACAGAAGACCACCTTGCAGGTGTTTGTAAGCACCACAACGTTAAGCTGTGTGCTTCCTCAGAGCAGCTGATGAAACACGGCCAGCCACCAACATTTAGAGTCAGCAATGAACTCCAAATAATCCGATTAACTCGCTTTTCTTATCTAAACATCTACAAGTGTTACCGGCCTGACCTGACGCCACCTTATAGTCTGAGAAAAAACCGACGCCGGGGCTCATGTTCTTTAAAGTGGCCATTGTCCATTTACTGACCATTTAAAATAATCATGCTTAATAGACACTGTTTCCAAAAGACTTTTCTTTTTAGAGAGCATGCCTGGAAGGAAAGCAGATACTCTCTTAATCCAGCTGCCACAGAAGCATCATTAATTCCCGTAATGAACCTGTAACCCGAGAGCCGGTAACCTGTGAACTCCTCATCGTGGACACACATTTTGCGGCGAATCACAGAAAAATCGGGCTTATCTCTCCTCGGTGAGGAAATGGCAGCCGCTCGGCTTTGTTTTCCGGGGGGATATGAGCGCGGTGCGGTCACGCCCGTTAGTGGAGGCATTAGCGGAGCAGTGCGGCCGGGCCGCTTCCTGCCACGCAGGGTTACCGTGTCACGCCTTGAGCTCTGATTGAGTTACAGTCCGGGGAGAGAAGGTCACGCCGCCCCCCCCCCCGACACGGCTGCCACTCACATTTGTTCAAACTGCAGAGGTACAAACACTCATATGTGGAAATTACACGCACGCACACACCTTACAGTCCCCGAAGAAAACCTGAGGTCATTTGAAATTGCCACGTGAACAAAATGTTGGTTTGAAGGTGTTTTATTGTTGTGCTGTTGTGGACTATTGCTGTACCGCGCTCCATCACAACACTTTACATTCTTATGAAATTGAGTTTATAGTGAAACTAAAAATGAGCTGTCTGGTTTCTAAAGCTGGTTCAGAATGAATTTCTAGGCATAACGTAAGATTTCCTTTATTGCTTTCACAAGTTTTGTTATAATTATTATCATTTCAATTACATTTGACCTGACTGTCAATAGAATTTACTCCAAAATACTCTATTTCTGAGGTTATAGCAATGTAAAAACTATCAATTACTTAGCTGTTGCTAAAATTTAGAGCCATATTGTGATTGTTTTTTAATAAATTGTCCATACCTGTGATCGGTCACGCGTTAGCACCTCAGCGATGAGAAGGAAATGATAAAGGTTTTCTATCCCTGCTGAACAGGCACCCATGAAACCAGATGTGTAAAGATTAAAAACAGAGAAGAGATTTCAATTAAAATGTTTTACTGATAATCTGGTAATTCAGTAGATCAGTCTGATTGAGGACTGCCGCCGTCAGGCCGGATTGGCTTCATGTAAACTGAAAAATCAGATGAGAAAATAAAGAAAAAACAGTTGCAACAGAAATGTCACAGATTGTGTCACTTTTATGTCAAACTAATAGAAGAAACTAAGACTTCAGAAAGGATTTCTGTTCATCCCACTTCTTGATTTTAATGTCAAAATAGCATTAAATTCAAGCTAAACTTACAAGGATTACTGATGAATAACGAATCTGAAACTAGTTTGACTGAATAATGAACCACTATGGATTTGTGGCTTCTTTGCTGTGTGTTCAGTTTGTGCATTATGACTGAGATTTCTGAAAATAATACATAAATATAATTTGAATCTTCATATATCATTATGCAATTTGATGTGTGAAATGCTGATGATTGTTTATGGTGTGATTTTGTTATAAATTTTACAAATTTCTGCATATAAAGCTGTTTATTGGGAGCAGTGCTTTGCCACAGTAAAGGGCCAGAACACAGTTTTAGTGTTATTGTGGGAAGAAGATATACAGTACTCAAATTTGAGCTCATTTGAATTTTACAAATTAATAAATATTCAGAAAAATGGAGCATTAAAGCAGCATCATCTTCAACATAACTATTTTTCTATTTACTAACAGAATAACTGAAGAACGCGTCGCCCATCCATCGCTACAGACACATAAATTAAGCTGCCACAGTGAAACACAAGTACTCTGCAAAGTTTGAGAGCCGCCTTTCAATCAAATTTATTTATTGCTCAAGATAGGGTTACTTATTGTATTAGCTGATAACAATCTGTGTGTGATCTGAGAGGAAAAGCTATGGATTTTTTTAAGGTCCTTTGTCAGGTTAGAAATCATTATCCGCAGTCTGTACTGAAAAAAAAAAACCACAGTTATAGCTGTTAGGCTACTTTGAACTGGATGTGGGACTCAATATTTAGAAAATTATAGATTCAGGAGGCTCTTAATTAACCACATATTTCATTCAAGCTAATTTATGTTTTCTCAACTATGAGCTGTTTTTTTTATTCTAGGTTTTTTTTTTTAAATGAAAAGGTTAAATTGTCTTTTGAACCCCGAAGTAAAGCAGGTTTGTCAGCTCTTATGAACTAATAGTGAAAGTCACAGTGTGCACTTTAAGTAAACAGACTTTATGTCTGTTAATAAAATACATTGTTTTTTGAGTGACGTAGAGAATGAAAAAAAAAACTGTAGGAAGGCTGTTAAAGAGTTTTACAATGAAAAGATTTGATAGGCCTATAATGATCGTGATATATCTCCTTCACATCTCTCTCAGTTCCTAATTATGTGTTTTGATATCAGGTTCATCAGTTTGAAATCTTCATTTCCTCCTCGTTTATTGATCATTTTGTCCCAAATCTTACCAGCAGCCTCGAAACAGCTCTTGTTGTCTTTTTTGTAAAAGCACACTATAAGAATATTTCATTTTATTTTAGCTGTTCTCTTGATAATAACATTGAGAAAAGTAATTTAAATGTATTCCAAAGAATATCTTGAATCTCTAAAATGTAAATCAGCTTCTGGTTTAACTGTAGTTTTAACTGTAGACGTTTCTCATATCTTCAGATATGAGAAACATTAATTCTAAGTCAGCGGGTTGCAGGTTCAAATCCCATATTGTTCCCCTTCAGTTGCCGCCCTCACCACGACTGCATGTGCGTAAACAGGTGAACACAATGCCAAGCGCTTTAGGGACTGCAGAAGCACCATTTCCCATCTCTATGCATTTCTGTTTGGGCAGATAAAAGATAATATTCCACATTTTCTATATTTTATTAAATAAAACAAAGCCGTAGACCATAAATGCATACGGATATTCTTCTGAAGTAAGCAGGACTGAGGGAGAATTACCTCCGAATGGACACCTTGGGCAGTCCGTTGCAGTTTTGGAAAGATGAAGCAAGTTGTGCTTCTACAACCTCAGCAGAAGTCGCACCCATAAACATAAGAGCAGACGTGCCTCAGAGGATAAGATGGAACGAAGGGCCGTCTTTATGGAATTACTTACATAATATGACGTCCTATCAGTGCCATACCGCTCCTGAACCCTTTGAGACAGAGCCCATCCTGAAGGCGAGTGGATGCTTGAAGGATTTTGGTATTTAGTAACTGATTTCTGAGGTGCTGGAGTGTAAAAAGACTTTTATTTGTTCTTGAAGTTGAAGTTCTTGACAGCAGTCGCTCGCCGATATGAAACTTGATCGCAGTGTTTTTGCATCAAGTCTTTTTAACCCCTCGGCCTCGAAGTAATTTCTGCACCGAAACATCAACACATTTGATCAGACAGCACATGGATGAGTTCATGTTTGCGGTAGTAAACAAAACACGCGGCCATTTATGTGTTTGGGAAGACTTGTCTGTTGACCCCCACAGGTGAGGAAGGACGTGTCAAACGCCACAATCAGCAGCACGCAGTGCATCGGCCCGCCGACGAGCACGGCATAAAGCATCTCACTGAAAGGGAGTGTGCAGACTCTCACACATAAACACCTCCACACACACACACACACACACGCACAATCAGATGATTGAGTTCTCTTCCTTTAATAAACCACTGATTCAGCATAAGTATAACCATTGATTGGTGACTTAATTCCCCATTCAAATTATCATCCTGGGTCCCTATCCAAGGTTGACATGAGCCTTGAGCTTCGGTGCGACTAAATTATACTCCACTCCGCTCCCTGTTAGCCACCCCCACCTCGCCTCGCTCTCTTTCTCTCTCTCTCTCTCACTCACACACACACACACATACACACACACACACACACACACACACAGACTCCCAGTTCCCCCATCTTTCTCCCCTGTATACCTCTCTCTCAGTGCAGCCCAGGTGCTGATACAAGCAGAAATCCTCCACGCCCCATCGCTCCCAGAACACATACGCACTTACAGACACACACAAACACACATACAAAGTAATCACACACAAATGCACCATCACACACACACGCACACACACACACACACACACACACACCTCCACTCACTACACCTCCTCAAAAAAGCCGAGGGGAGGCAGCATTCGTCTCGTCTCTATTTGCTGTGTTAGCATGGACGAGATATGAAACACAGGAACACTGTAGTTTTTCTGTTGAGGGACGACGCTGCAGCACAACGGCTGCTGTGTGTGTGTGTGTGTGTGTGTGTGTGTGTGTGTGTGTGTGTGTGTGCCGGTGAGAGGCAGCAGAATATAAGAGATTATCACCGTGATGCATTGGCGGCTGTAGTCTTAAGTCACCCAAGGTTGTGGCCCTTCTCCCTCAATGAGGATGTAGTGGCCAATAACAGCACTCTGTCAGTCCAAAGACAGAAAGAGTTGAAGGAGACAGAAGAGAAAAGACAAGCAGAGGAAGAGTGAAAAGTAGTAAACAAGATAAAGGAGGTGAAAGAGGAAGAGGAGGAGTGGATTGAGTCTGCTATTGTCTCTGCTTCATCAATATCCTCTTATATAAATGTCAGCTGTACCATTTCCCTCATCACTGTTTCACCACCCCACTGGCTTTATCCTCTGGTACAAGGGGAGGGACATCACTCTCTCTCATCTCTCTTGATCGTTTTTCTCCCTCCCCTCTCACCAAATCGCTTTACTCTTTCTCCCCTTTTTTTGCCTTCCTTCCTTTTCTTTCGTGTCTCTCTCTCTCTCTCTCTCTTCGTCTCCGTGTGCCTCCTCTCTTTATCATTCTCCATCTCTGCTTCCACACCCTCCCGCCTCCTCCCTCCCTCCGTCCTGTCTCTCTGCCTCTCATGGCGATGCGTCACTAGCCTGCCCCCATGAAACAAGTCAATTTTCTGCCAGCTCGGCGGATGAATAAATCTCCCTGGCTCTGCTCAGAGCGATGGGGATATTTATCTAAGTGGAGTGTGTCCTCCTCGGCTCAACGCCACCGACTTCTCATCTAAGACCCCCATTGCCTCGCCCCTTTTCCTTCATTTTATTTATTTATTTATTTTTTTTATGTTTTACAGAAAGAGGAAAAGACAACTGAGGAAGCGATTGTTAAGGAGGAATGTGAAAGGTTAAGAAAAAAGAGGTAGATTAAAGCAGAGGAGGGGGAATTAGCCGATGAGAGGACGAAAACAGAGATCAAGGTGAAGGGAGAAAAATGAGGTGAAACTATGAAGAAGACGGATGGAAAGGGCGATAAAGGAGCCGTCTCCAAACAAAGCCTATAAAGCAGCGGCGCGGCGGAGAAGTGAGGCAGGGGCATTAGTCGAGCCTGCTCGGGTTTAAACGGCAGGAACAGGCACAGATCTGGATGAATGGCGGCCCTCCTCCTCCAGGCCACGCTCATCTGTTAGGGAGGAAGAGAGACGCAGGTTATTGGGCTTGCTGTGAACAATACTGCGTGACACCGAGTCGAAGGAGAAGACACGGGAACAGAGGATGAGCTCCGGATTGAAAATGATGATAGATGGATGTGGCTGTGTTCATGGAAAAAAAAAAAAGGAAAAAAAAGAAGGGTGAAGGTGTGTGACGGGCTCCAGATGCTGTGATGTTCTGTTGATTAGCGTGATAATCAGCAGCGAGGAGGGCTCCTCTTCCGTCCCCTAAATTTTTAATGCGGTGTTGTATTTTGCAGTGTAACGAGTCCGAAGATTTAAAAAGCTTTGGGCAGCAGCGGGGGTATTTGCACGGAGGAGGGGGGTCTTGCTCTCTACTTGCCACAGCATTAAAGCAAAGTAAATAGCTGTTGTGTCTCATTACCATTCATTTTTAAAGGGGACTGTTAGTATAATAAATGCCCGCGCTATCTTCTTTGGGCCCTCCTCCTCTTTCAATATTAAGAAGAGTAATACTATCATTCACGCTAGATAAAATGCAAGCAAATATTTCCTGTGCAATTAAAATGGTCAATTTTGCTTATGCACACCAGGCGCCGTGTAACACCCAAGTTTTGGACTTAATTACCTACAATAACAGTGTGATATATTGGGTATATGGTTCTTTGCTGGGAGAGCATGATATGAAACAAGACGCTTTTAATAAAGTCATAAACACCAGCCTCGGCCCTGTGGAGCATATAATGTGTGAGTGTGCGTGGGAGTGTGCAGGCTTTAATTTGTTTGCACACAAAAAGATTCAGAGACAAAGATGAGCACCTGCAGTCACGCGCACAAAAAGTACCAAACCTGCTTTTATGATGACCAAGTAAACTCCAAGTTCTGGACATTCAGGTCTTCCTTCTTCTTCTTCTTTTTTTTTTTTTTTTTAATTCAACAAACATTCAATTGTGTAACCAACCAACACGGACATGTTTTTCAATTACTGCAGGGTTAAAGGTTGAAAACCTGCCTCACCCCCTCTCCTCTCTCGCCTCAGGTTTTCCATTGTTTATGTTCTTACCAATGGTTGTTACCATCAACGCGGTATATAGGAAACTATCAAAGCCCTTTTAAATTGGTTGTAAAATTAATGCTGATCCTGTTGAAACACTCGCAGCAGCAGCTAAATTAATGTGTCACTTTCCCCGAAACCAGGTTTTCATTTATATTTTGAGGATTAGGCCTAATTTGTGTGCTCGTTTAAAGCATCGGCTCACACAACCTGTAACAAAAACGTCCCTCTCAGGTATTGTTTTTTAAAAATGGCTTTAATGTTTTCAACTTTGAGGAGATATGTGGGACTGAAACATTTATAAAGCACTAATATAGATTAATTTCACTTGAATTTATTATTCTAAAGTATAGAAGCTAGGAATTGGTGGGGAGAGTGGATATTCTTCCAGTCACAGGTATGCAGGTTTGATCCCCCCCATTACAACCTGTCCATGTGTTGAAGTGCCCTTGAGCAAGACAATGAGCCCCCTATTGCTCCCACTGGAGGTCAAGCACCTCTTATGTGTGTATGTGTGTGTGAGTGGGTGAATGTGACCAGCAGTATGAAGTGTGGAGAGACCGCTGACACACTGGGAAAATGTACTGATATGACGGCACGCTGCATTAAATCTGTTGGACTAAAACACTGAAAAGTTACTTTTTAAAATTAAAGCAATCTTGTTGCGAGATTTTTTTCTCATGTGTTTCTAATTGGTATGTTTACTGATCAGATATGACCACAAGAGACTCCTGGACCCAAAACCAGTCCTAATAATCAATGCATGTCAATTCATTTAATCAGAATAAAATCAGTTGATAAGTTTGAAACTGATCAAAAGTCACATAAATTTCATGATCATGCTGGAAGAATTGATCTGAATTTGATAAATGTGGAGGAAAGAACACAGTGTTGTGTGATCAGATTTGGGGTTTTGCACTTTAAAGTTAAAAACATTCATCAGGTACTCACATCATTAGTTTGAAAAAAAAGAAAAGTAAAGAATTTGGAAGTTTCCAAAAATTTAAAGGATGACGTGAATGATCTTAACTTCCAATGCTGTGATCATTTTTATTTATTGAAACCTGTATATTTCAAACCGCAGCCACATGAAAGGGTCGCAGTGTTTTTAACGCTGCGACGTATTTGTGAAAATATGTACTTGTGCAATGTGTTTAGACTGACCCTTTAAATTTCACACACCGCACTGAAATTGAATTGTTTATCACCAAGCGAGCGCAAAGTGGCAACACATATGTTTCCTGCACGTTTTAATGGCGCATGTTAAAGAAGGCGCTATAGGTTGCCACGTGCAATATTTATGTTGTCACCGCATTAGCATGACGGATGCAGACACTTTTCATTAGAGACAAATGGAAGCTATTCTGACACAATTATGGCAGAAACAATAACAGCGCTGTGTGAGCCGCTCCATGATTGATAATACTGCAGGGGGGGATTCAGCCGTGTTGGGTTTAACCAGGCTTTCCCTGAGGGGTTCTCCTTTGGCATTAGTCAGACAAATCCCTTTGTCAACCTCTCCCCTCGCCATTTTTATTCATAAGCATTTGGCCCCTAAGAAAGACATCAAACCAAGAATACAACGAGAGGTCAACATCATCTTTGCGCAATGTTAACCTCTGCATTGATGAAGCTAATTCACATTTCCTCAGTCCAGCCTACGGGGGTTCAGGAGCAGAGGAGGAGAATGGGGAGGCACTGGGATGTGTGTGTGTGTGTGTGTGTGTGTGTGTGTGTGTGTGTGTGTGTGTGTGTGTGTGTGTGTGTCAGTGCCCACTTTGTAGTGAGAGTCCCTCTTGACCCGGGCCCCTCCACATGGGGTTTGTATTGATAGAGTCTGCTGAAAGGAGGCGAAAGTGAATGTTGTCCGAGCTGATTGGAATGACAATGGGGGCATATGGTAGTGTGTGTGTCGGGGTATGGTCATGGCAGCCACCATATTCCTCTGTGCAGGGTTGCCAGGTGCTTCATGAACGGACCCACAGAGAGTCAACAAATCATGCACAAATGCTGCAGACTGGCTCGTGGCTCCTCTGCCCAGCAGGGGGGCTCTCTGCCGCCGTGTATCTGTCTTTTTTCCTCCACTTTCCTCTTTTTCCTCCCGTCTCTGATCTGAATTATATAACAGCCCGTGAGAACCTAATCACTTCGCGAAACGGAAACCACGCCAGAGATGCGTGTCAAGCAGAGTCACATTTCCATGATGTGTTAGCGCTTCTAATCAGAGCCCCCGTTCTTTGAGCACTGTAAAAACCCCACCGAGAACAAGAGAATAAAGATAACCTCATGTAGTAGCATCCCCTCCCACACAAAGCCCCTTCTTCTGTCATGAATAGTCAGCTCCACCCTAATGACTATTCAATACAGTCTGCAGGCTGCAGATGAACGGCCAATCCACAGCAGCATCTGCTGCAGGCCTAACTTGCCAGACGCCAGCCTTGTAAGAGGGCCATTGCAGGCTAATTGAAAGACAGAGGCCATCTCTCAAAGACCGTGTTTGTGTGTATCCGTGTGTGTGTGTGTGTGTGTGTGTGTGTGTGTGTAGGGAGGGAGGAAAAGAAAAGACAGCAGAATAATTGACAAAAGATGGAGGGAATGAGGAAGAGAGTGCGGAGGAGAAAGAAAGGCATTCCTCCTCTCCTCCCTGAGAGAACAGCTGACCTGTCAGCGCCCGGTCCCATGCGGCCATATTGGAAAAGCCCCTATGGGCATTGGATTAACACAACCCAAACCCACTTCTTGTAATTAGAGTGGCCCTGCGGTCTTACCATATTTTAAACACTTTTTTTTTTTTTTTTTTTCGCATTGTATAAGCTACAATGTGGTTAGAAAACAGCAAACACAGGCACATTTCCGCCGCCGCTTTAATCTCCTTTTGAGCTGATTAAAGTTGGAGCTGAACAGATATTTGGGATGATGAAGGATCACAGATTAGAAAACACTGAGCAGGTAATTGCAGGCAGCAATAAACAGTAAGTAACACGTCATAAAAATCCAGTTTGATTCACAATTTTTCATATGAGTAATCAACAGAAATGCAGCTGGTATTTACACTTCTGAATGTGACAAATTGGATTTTCTGTTGTTTTTCACCTCAAGGTCTCTTTATCCTCCTTTGCATCAAATACGAATAATAATAATAATAAAAGAAAACAGCCTGCACAAACGAAAACTAAAGGATTGCTGTCATAATTCTCCCAAGTTCTCCTCTGGCAGTTTTTATTACCAAAGGCATTGAGTAATCTTTTCCACCCTGGCCATTCCGAATAACACAATCCCTCAGCATCACTGCTTACTGTGTTTTATGGTGGAGTGCAGATGAGAAAGGAGGAACATTCAAAACGAAGCACTATCTGCGGCGGCGGCGGCGTGGCGTCCGTGGCGCAGTGGAGGGACTCATCTGCAGCAGCAAGCAGGGAACAAGCACGAGGGAGTGGAAGTGTAAAAAACAAGCCGCCTTAGAAATAAGGGGAACAGCTTGTGAAAGGATAAATAAAATTGGGATGAAGCATGTTTTTAGGGATGTTTAATGGTCAGAACTGGCGTGGCGTGGACTCGTTTCCGACGGCCACATATGTGCAGTTTCAAAAATGTGCCTTCTGTAAATTAGGGGTGCTTATGTTCAGGCGGCGCCAACAACAAGTGTACAGGCCCCAAACCACACCAGTATGATGAGGGGCGTGCAGCCAGTCTGCTACCGGCTGCCAGGCGAGTGTGAGATGAGCAAATGTTCCACCAGGTAGGACACAGTAAACAGATCTCATGGCCCCGGGGCCACTTTTTATCACCAGTAAAGAAGAAGAAATGTTGGCACATTTTCAGCATTAAAACAACGGTGTCAAACTATTTATTGAGCGAATGCCTCTTTGTGTAGTCCGACAGCGGTCCGGAGTTTTTTGGTATTATCACAGCCAGAGACCCATGAAAAGGTTTCTTTAAGGAGGGAATAACTCAACATTATGCTCTCTGCATGGGGTCACCACTTCTCTGCGTCTTGTATTTCTCGGGATACTGTGCACCTGTTTTTGCTTCTCCTTGCTTGGGGATACTGTCATGGCTTGTAATTCATTGGCTATTGTGACTGACCCTCCTCTAATGTTTCCTTTATTTCCTTTTTATTTATTTATTTCTGCAGGTTGTGGGGATGGAGTCTCGTTTTTTGAATGAGAATCACTTTAAAAGTTCAACTGAGGAAAAAACAGGATCATTTAAAAGACCTTAGTGTACTGATTTCTTCGCACAAATATATGTTATGTTTGTGTTATTTAAACATTATACAATTTTTAGAATGAGTATTCATGTGGCAGTTTTTCTGTATTATGTGTATTTTTGGCACATTATGTTCATTCAATGATTCAGAAAGAAATTCCAGTTTTTGCAATATAATAAGAAGGAAACTTTACATTAAAATCAGCAAAAATGTATTAAATAATGACCTTATAGTATTGTCTAGTAGTTATTTTCTGTACTTTGGCATTTATAATAATATGTTATATATATTACTTATTTTTTTCTCTTCTGGTGAGTTTTTTATAGCTATCATTTTGTTATGTTTTCCTCATTAATGCCTTTAGTGATATCTATGTCACTATTTTTTTTTAAGCTTTTTATTGAATAGATGGTACAACTTAAAGCTCTGAAGATGGTTTAAATCACAAGCTAAAGATTGTGTTTACTCCACAGTTTTAAATGGGAAGTTTTTGCAGTGTCAGTGAAGAGGTTCATTTGTAAAATCAGAAATTAAACCTTTGTTTTGGATTTAATAAAGCTGAGCTTGTATTTTTTTTTTCCTAAATCTTGGATTGACCATTTCTTGCTAATTCCAAACAACTGATGCAAAGGTATCCCTGAATGAAGAAATTTGCTAGCATTAGCCACCAGAGGCTAATGGTCTTATCACTTCCCCTCTTCTTTTGGATCAATATCTCCTGTCAGTTTTCCCATTCGCAGAAGCTAGCTTGTTCTGTCCCTACATTTTGTCATTTGCAGAGTTTCCTCGGTGATCAGCCTGAAAATCTAATTCTGACGCATAAAAACCAAACGACCACCTTCAAAAAGTGTAAAGAGTGTAGTGAGTGGCGGCGCGGTCCCCGTGCATCGCGGTGATAACGGTGCTGCTTCTGAGCCTCTGCTCCAGCAGCACTGGCACTGCACTGCGAGGCAGGAATAGCCGGGCCGTTGGGGATTTGTCAGCGGCCTGTTATTACATCTCCAGCCACATAAAATATGGCCGCCTCTCCAGAGATCCAACTGCCAGATAAATCCACTCTCCTCCAACCAGACCGGCCCTGGCGATGGAGCCGGCCAATGGTGTATCTCAGCCAGTGACCTCTGGTAATGACGTGTGATTTATACAGTACATGTTTTAAACAGAGGGACACGTCCCGGCCAGGTCTCTCTCTGGGTATCTATATCTGGTGTCATCTGAGATAACTGGCAGGCCTTTGGGAGAACCGAGACATGACACCCATCTTTGGGGTCTCACAAAATGGCCACAATGTGGACAGTTTCCCCCTGCAGCTGTCTAATCGCAGCCTGAGCCTGCAGTGAGCACTGTGTCTCCTCCTGCAGCAGGTCACACACACACGCACACACACACACACACACACGCGCACACACTGCTGAGTGGCACTTTAAGCTAACAGACCGCAGTGTGGAAGGCCTAAATCAACACCTGGTTGGGAAGCGCCACAGTTATTGTGTTCTGCACGCACAGATGACACAGCGCCATAAATGCATTACACGTTTCGGATTATGGCAAATCTGGGTTTTTAGGCTTTATTGCGGATAGAAACTGAATACCGAACCCTCGCAGGTCAATCCAGAATATCATTAGGTTGGAGCACAGTGACGAGTGAGTGAATAGCGTGCAGGCAGAGCGGTTTTCAGGCCAGTGTGAAGCGTCCCTGCCAGGAAACATCCGCCACACAGTCTAGTAACTTAAGGGATTAAGCTGAGTGGCTAACGGAGAGCTGAGAGGCAGGACATGGTGTTGACCTTGGCAAGCGTGACACCGGCGAGATGACACAACACCACAGATATCCGTCTTTTAATAAACAGGCTCTGGATGCCACAGTCCTCTGGAAACAGAAGCATTTACTTTCCTTTTTTTGTTTGTTTTTTTGCATATTCTGTTCATTTTGATTTGATTTTTCACAACATACATTCAAATGTCTTGACTGTATTTATATATTTTGATTGATATTTAGTGAGGAGGTGAAATGTGAGGCTTTATTCTGTGCAGCTAAATTATCCCTCATCTTGTGTTACAGTATGCATTCATCACATTTGTTTGAATGTTAGCTGTTAATGCCCTGATGTGTAGTTATTCTGATCATTTTATCTATCCAAAAGAAGCAGATCTCTTTTCAGTAAACATGGAGAAACATCTCAATGTAATTAAGATTATGCTGAAAGAAGGTGAAAGCTTCTTTCATTATAACCAAACATCCAAAACAGTTACCTATAACACTCTGTAAAAGACACCTTTCATCGTCAACCTTTTATTTCCTCTTCATATCCTAAAAAAAGTACAACCTGCTCACATAACTTCACATGGCCTTTGCAGACTGACAGCAGCTGTTTTTTACTCTCTTAAAAACAAAAACATAAATGGAGGGTTTAAATCAAAGTCTTTTGATGTATTTTTTTTTTTGTTTCTCTTCATTTTTCAGTGCAATATTTTGTTTTGTTTTCTCCATTATATCTGCTGTGTTATAATCAAGTAAACAGCAAAATAATCAAATGTAAAAATTAAAATAAATAAACAGAAAAACGAATTAAATCATCTGATGTTTCAATAAATAGTGTTAGATAGAAATACAGCATTTAAACCATTCATATCGTTATAATCACCTTGTTTGTTGTTGTTTTTTGAGCAATGTGAAAATTAAAAATACAGCAAAATAATTTGCAGCGTTTTGATCGGATATTTGTTATCAGAACAAATCCAACCACGTAGTAATTAAAAAACTGCATTAACAACGAAAAGGACACCAATAATAATAATAATAATAATAATAATAATAATAATAATAATAATAATAATAATAATAATAACAGTTTAAACATTTGCTATAAAGCGTAGATTTTAATGGAAACAGCTTGATATCGGTCTGAAAATGAAATGAAAATGAAGCCATCACCTCTCCCGTCCGAGCTGGAGGACGCGGGGAGATCTGAGAGGAAATGAAATATTTGTCGGATGATCTAAAAAGAGCCTTTTGGTCTGAGTTATGGCCGGTTTGGCTTTGCTGAGAGGGATGCATGCTGCTCCTTCTCTCCGCCCCAGAGGAGGAATCATCAGAGCTGATATATGGCCCGGCTCTGCTTTACCTTTACAAAACAAAGGATCATCCACGCTTTGGCTCGAGCAGAAAATCCTTCTGACTCTATAAAGCTGCTGCATGTAAAGTAAAGCATCCCGACAATCCCAACACTGTCAAATAGAGAGACTCATGTGCTGCTGGACTGGAGTTTAACGCGTAAAATGGCTTAAATGGGCTACAGATTGTGATTTTTCTCACCCCATCTCTCTCTCTCTCCCTCTCTCTCTCTCCCTCTCTCTCTCTGCTACCCCTCATTTACCCCATATACCTATTCTGGTATCTCACCACACGACTAAATTAGACCAAAGATGATAAGAGCACAAAGCATTATAATTCCGCCGGGCTCCTCCTCCTTCCAGCCATGCGTCCTAATTAATGGGACACCCCCAGTCGCAAAAAGCCCCGCACTGGACTGCAACATAGTCAAAGAGTGAAAGGGAAGAGGGTGAAAGTGCCACTGGAGATAATTGATTACCTACCAATCAATGATAACTTGTTAGTAATCGTCAACTCTTTGGACCTCGCCATTTTCAAGGAGGCATCTCGCTCCTGCGGACTTGTGCTGCTCCCGAGGATCGACACTTTGAACACATCCCACTTTGGAATAACATTTTCTTCCTCCTCATTCTCCCCTCCTTGTCTTTCTTTGTGAGTGTGAGTGCGTGTGTGTGAGTGTGTGTATGTATGCGTGTGTGTGTGTTTTTTTTTTTCCTGCCTTCCATTTGTTATGTGACTTTTTCCCCCCTCCTCAATAGCCTCGCTTGTTTTTAAAAGCTGAATATCCCAACTGCGGTCCTTAAAAACTCTGCGTACGACCAATGATGACATCCAAAGAAGTGGCCAAATGTGATGCAGTGGAAAACAGGAGGCGAAGTCCGCTGGACCACTTGCCGCCTCCTGCCAACTCCAACAAGCCGCTGACTCCCTTCAGCATCGAGGACATCCTCAACAAGCCGTCCGTGAAGCGAAGCTACACGATCTGCGGCACGGCGCATCTCATCTCGTCCTCGGAGAAGCACCGCGCGTCCAGCATCCCGCTGTCCAGCCGCGCGCTGCTCACCCAGACCTCCCCGCTCTGCGCGCTGGAGGAGCTGGCCAGCAAGACCTTCAAGGGGCTGGAAGTCAGCGTGCTACAGGCTGCGGAAGGTAAAAACTACAGAAAATGCATCCTTACAGTAAATTACATTACGGAAAAAAAAAAATCTTATTTCAAGGCCTGGATTACTGATTGGTTTATTGATTTTTTTTTTAATTTACTGTGTGTGTGTCTATGGATATACACGAAATAATATGCTTGTTGAATACTCAGAGCTAAATAATCCTCCTGCGTGAATTTTGTTTTAAATATCAAATCGAACAAAGGCTTGTTAATTGTTCAGGCTGTTCTTCAAAGAAATAAATCGCCGCCGCTTTTCTTTAATTTTATGGCCTCTTGTGTCTGGTGCTCAGTATTTCCCAGCGGTGTCTGTGTAATATTCTTCTAAGTATCTATTCCCACAAGAACAGACTCCGCAGACAGGACCGTTCTCAGCGTTATTTCTGGGTTAGGGGGACTTTTACGCGCAGCCCGTGAGGCTTTTTTCACTCATCCTCTCCTCTCCTGTCCTCTGTCCCTCTCAGGCCGGGACGGGATGACTCTGTTCGGCCAGAGAACCACCCCGAAGAAGCGTCGGAAGTCTCGGACTGCGTTCACCAACCACCAGATCTACGAGCTGGAGAAGCGCTTTCTTTACCAGAAGTACCTGTCCCCCGCAGACCGGGACCAGATCGCGCAGCAGCTGGGCCTGACGAACGCGCAGGTCATCACGTGGTTTCAGAACCGGAGGGCCAAGCTAAAACGGGACCTGGAGGAGATGAAGGCCGACGTGGAGTCGGCCAAGGCCATCGGACAGGTCCCCCTGGACAAGCTCGCCAAGCTGGCGGACCTGGAGAAATGCGCCAATGGCACGCTGGGCCACCCGCGCGCCGAGTCCCCCGCGCGGGGAGGCCCGCAGGAGCACGAGCTCGCGCAGAAACTGCGGACGTCGCCGCTGTCTCCGTTCTCAGACCACACAACGAGCAAGGAGTGCTCGGAGGACGAGGACGTGGAGATTGATGTGGATGACTGATGGCGCAGCGAGGGGCTGGAAGGTCAACAGACACGAAAAGACGATGAACAAAAAACAAAAAACAAACAAACAAAAAAAAAAACTAAACCCAGCGAGGACTTGTAACTTACTGCTTATATTGTATACCATATCTCAGAACATGTACCAAAATGTAATGACTTTTATATCGTCGCAGATAGACCTATTCATAGTGAAGCATGAACACAGAACAAGAAATATGCAGTGGTATTTTATTACTATGTATTCATTAGCAAACTGTTACTTCTTTCGATCAAAGCAATATGGTCTAAAAGGACATTTCCTTTCATTTCGTTTGTTTTTACAGTATACAGGCGCGCGCGCGCGCGCACACACACACACACACACACACACACACACACACACACCTGTTCTCTCTCCTCCCACCAGGCCTGTCCTCCTCACACACACACCACAATGAAAGTCCTCTACAGATTTCCATATTTTTTGCATGTAAATGCATGATTTGATTTGTGATCATTGTCTATTTATTTTTGCCTTTTTTTTTTATTTAAATGTTTTTTTTTCTATTTTCTGTGAGCCAAATCACCATCGAGTCACTGTCACTGCCGACACGATTCTCTTCCTCCTCCTCCTCCTCCTCCTCCTCCTCATCTTTTTGGCTGTAAACGTCCGTCTTCAGTTCATATTTGGCGTCCAGAAGCTGCAGTGCATGATGATGATGATGATGATGATGATGGTGATGATGATCGGAAAGGTGAACTCGGACATTCACAGTTTTGCGTTTTACTGGGAACTCTCCGGCGACGAGGACGCACAGCGGTGAATTCATATTGCGGTGGTTTTGACGAGCTGTAGGCTACTTTTTAGAGTTATTGTTTGGATACAATAGATTTACAGTTATAAATTTGTTATGTTTTGTACACCTGTAAGTGCCTTTCTAAAATCAGGACATTATTTGAAAAACCAATGCACAGACTGTAATGTAAATAGGCTACTATGGGAATAAAATTGCTTTTCTGAATATTTCCTTTATGTTGTAATTCTTGGATTAATGCCGAGAGTTTTTTTTTTATTATTATTATTATCATTATTGTGAACATACTCGCCTGTTTTCTTTTTTGTAAATTGAGAGCAGAAAAAAAAAAAGACCTCGGTGCCAAATCTGCGTGTGAGCGCGTGAAAAGCGGCCTATTTAGAGTTATTATGCTCAACTATTTTGTCTCTTTGTGTCCTTTTCTACTGCGATGCTCTAAACATTTTGTGGCCCGGAATCCAACACCCCCTTTCACGTCCTAAATGCGTATCGTGGCTTCTTGACCCGCAGACGTGTTTCTCCATTCGTGGCAAAAATTTATGTGAGAAACACAAATCTGGTGCCGGGGAGAAAAAAAGCCGAGGATGCCACAAAAAAAACACAAAGTTTTGGGCCAGTTTCCCCGGGCCTTTATAGGGGCTTTTTTTTTTTTTTTTTTTTTTTTTTGTTCTGCCGGACTGGGGCCGTAATTTTGTGCGTAAAGCATGAAAAGTGGGGACAAATGAGCAGCGTTCCCTGATGGGACGAGCCACAAAGGCGCAGGGCCGCTCCCCCGCGGGCTGCAATACTGAGACAAGTGTGTCCCACCGCACAGAAAGGACGCCAACGTTTGGAAGCCATATGGTTTTTGAAATTTCCTCACAAATTCAGACAATTTGATGGATTGAGTTAACCCTCCTTTTAAACAGTTTAACTGGGCGCGAACAAAGGCCATAATGCCTACATAGACTCTCCCTTCATGAGGGCATCTGCGGCTATTAATGTCTCGCCCCTTTCTTCGCCTGGCGTTTTGAACAAGTCAATGAATTACAATGAAACTGCCCCTTTTTTGTGCGCCGCTTGTCTTTCTCCGCTTTTTAAGCCCTGGAATAATATGTTTGACTTCTGTCCAATAAGCGTTTTTCTAAACAAGAAATGGATTTTGTTGAAAGTGTTTTTAATGTTAAGTAGGGAGCCATAAAGAGTTTGGACTGTGACATTTATGCCAAAGTCTGGTTAGGGAGCCCTTTTGTTTGTTTTCTTCTCATCGGGGTCTTTTTTTTCTTCTCTTCTCTCTCTTTCTTTTGCCTTTTTGCTTCTTTTGTTTTTAAGAAGTTTAATGAAGCTGAAAACACGCTGATGTGAGAAAGACAGAGCAGCTCCAAAGGAAACCTCCCGTTTAACCCTCTTTGTTAACGCAGACGATAAGTAGAGCTGTCTTCTTCTGGGATGTTTTTTTTTTTATGTCTTTGCTCCTTTTCTTTCTTTATTTTTTTGTACTTTTTCTTTTCTTTTTTTTTTTAATTCGGGCCCACCTGAATAGGTTTATAGGCCTGTAATCACTTTACATGACCGATGCTATTGTAAATTCTCTGCAGGCAAATTAGTCTTATAAAAATATTGTGTGACACTCACTTTATCCTCATTTTGCATTTGTAAATAGTGTGGATTACAGCGGGTTGTAATGTCACTGGAAGAGGATATATAAGTATCTGGTAGTTAATCCTATGGATCTGTTGCCATTTATGAATAAGATATCTGAAAATAGATGTATTGTTTTTTTTTGGAAAATATCCCTTAAAACTGTTTTTATACTCTTTATACATGTAAATTCAGATGGTAAAGAGGCGACATTCATATTTATTGCGGTTTACTACATAAGGTAACCCTCCATTTAAAAAAAAATCAATTTAATTCAATTATTTTTTAAATTGACCTGCAAATATGAACATGTCAAACTTATTTGTGCGTGTGTGTGTGTGTGTGTGTGTGTGTGTGTGTGTGTGTGTGTGTGTGGAGCCCCATTCTGAATCAAGCATATTTATGAAGGGAGGGAGTGTTAAGGCAGCCTCAGTTTATGGATTTCACTTGCTTATTTTATGAGGACTTGTCAGGCAGGCCCGGTGATAAGTAATACTACAGTCTGAGGGACCACTTCGTGGTAATTAATCTGGAGGTCTTAAGTGTATTTCAGTATTTCACTTCAAGATAGAAAAAATCACTACTTCAATCGTCCGGAAAATTGAAGTTTGATGCATGAGTCCCTACTGAAACAATAGAACAGCCCTCTCTCTTTTCATCTCTTTCTCTCCCTTTTAATGCTCTCTCTCTCTCTCTCTCTCTCTCTCTCTCTCTCTCTCTCTCTCTCTCTCTCAGTGTATATCTCTCCCTCTGCTTTTTCTTTTTTTTATCATTATATGCACCTTGTGGAAAACTGTGTCAGGTGCAAAGTGCAAACTAATATTTGAGGCACTGGTGGAGAGAACAACAGAGAGAGCATTAAAATGAATTAGATAAATGTTTCTCACCTTCTCAACTGAAAAACGACAAAATATAGCGGAAAAAATTAGAAAAATAAGCTTAAAATTCATTATTATTATTATTATTATTATTATTATTATTGAATAAGTATAGAGATGAGGTCTGTAAATGCCTTTATATTCGCCCGGAGTTAAATCACTCTATATATCTAAATAGAGCCGAAATGTAGAGTTTTAATCATGGCCTTCCTGTGGAGCCAGTTAATACTTCAAACTTCAATTTTACGGGCGATTGAACTAAGCATGTTCCTGACAGAATTGATGTATGTATTAATTTCCTTTAACTGTTGATTAATTAGGCTGCGCTGAAGGCTCAAATGGAACGGTTTGTTCAGAAAATTTGCATATTAATCAAATTCTAGTTGATCATTCAAATAATCAAGGCTGTGTGATTTTAGGGGCTGTAGCTGGAAAGCATAAAAAAGAAAAAAACTGAGAATATATTCTCTGAGAAGCTGCTGCTGCTGCTGGTGGTGGTGCTGGAGTTCACTGTATTAAAATCAAACATCCAGGAAGACTAAGCCACAGCATTTGGAATAAACTGTGAGTTTATTTTAACATAAATACATCCAAACAGAGAATATATGTAGCTCATAAATAAAGAGGAATAATGTCCAAGAGGAGAAAGGGCTGGCTGCTGGGCTGGATTTTGCTTATAGAAACATTTTCTTTTCAGAATGCAGGTAATCTTGATTGGAGATTTCTTTTTTCAGAAGATTAAAAAAAAACCCTGCAAGGCTGCAGAGCACCGATCAGATGCATTGATATATCAGAGAGGTAATCAAAAGTCTGCAGGTAGGTGAAAAGTGTGCAGACTGTTCAGCCTGAATAATACTTATGTAATGATTAAATGCTCGCAGCAGAGCTGGTTAATGTTAAACAGATCCCCTCCACGGCTGATGATGCTGGTTCAAGTCTAAAATCAATTCAGTCTAAACGGCACCAACTTTAAGAGCCGAATATTTTTAATCAGGGATGCGAAGCGAGAGTGTAAAGAAAGTCCCAAAACATTAGAAATAATCCTGTAAGTCATTAGCAGCACGTAAATATGTCTCCCCAAAGGAAATATTCAGGAAAAAGTCATGGGTGGATAATGTAAAGACAGCAACAAACGTGGTAATTGAGGAGCCAGCTGGGGAAGTTCTTCATAAAATGTTAGAGATGAGAGAGGATAAAATAAATACAGTGAAATGAGAAAGGTGTGATGGATTATTTGAAATGCAAGGTATATAAAAACAGACGTTTTAAGGAAATCTCTTTCCTTTCTGACTCTTATGAGAAAACCTGAACAACGTTAAAGAACAAGGGAGTAAAGGTGATAAAGTGTATAAAATTCCAGCTACCAGTTTATATTCAGTTGAAAGATGCGGACAGAGACCCCTGCTGGTGATAACTGGACACTGCAGGGACTCAAATCTGATCACACATTTATTTTAAATTAAATTAAATTAAATTAAATTATATTATATTGGCCATGTCGGGGTTAAATAATATTAGCGTGTGTTAAGTCACAGAGGTTGTGTGCATGTAGGTCTGACCATGTGGCTGTGTAGTGGTTAGCATGCTCCTATCACAGGGAGGAAGTCATGGGTTTGAATCTGCAATAGATCGTTCTGTGTAGAGTTTGCATGTTCTCCCTGTATAAGCTTTTTGTTTTTTAAGTATTTCCCATGCAGTCCAGAAATATGTAATTTGGACCCATAGTCATGTTAGATCAGCTGCATACAAACAATACAAACTGCAGAGTAGCTCATCAAACTGATCTGCAGGGTTGGCATGATGTGTAGGTTTGATCCCAGAGTCCAAAAGTACACATTTCAGGTTAATTAATGAGTCTACATTGTAATGTGAATGTGATTGTGTGAATGCCTAAACTCATACTCCTTCTGGGATCAGTTCAAGGGCTTCACAAACCCTGAGTTAGATAAGGCGGGTAAATAGATCATATATTAAATATTGACTATGATGACTAAGGCAGTTTGAAGTCACATTTTTGGACTCTGAGAGTGAATCAGAGGACTTCGAGAAAACTTAAACACACACACACACACACACACACACACACACACACACACACACACACACACACACACACAGCACAAAAACACAGCACAAAAAGACTCCCAAGTCTGGACTCAAACCAGTCATTCCTGCTGTGAAGTGACAGTGGTGAGCACTGTCACTTCACAGCAGGAATAACTCTGGAAACTGAATAACCACAGTGAAAGAGTCTGATTTGAGTAAGAATTGAATTTCTATGTCTGGCTAAAGCCTTTCTATTTCCCCACGTGTGACTAAACTGAACAGTGTTATAGTTTCTTCAGCGTTGTCACCATGTTTACAATAATAATAATAGTAGTTCTCTTCTGACGGTTCTCACCCTGTTGCACACACACAGCACATTTGGACCCATAATGACACCATCTGTAGACTCCAGCAGCAGATGAACACAACCCTCTCACGTGCTCGGAAGATTAATGACAGTCAGAAAGAAAAGAAAAACATAGGAGGGATGCTTGAATACTGCTTGTGTGAGTGCTTGAGTGCTGATCTTGAAAAGCCAATGCAGAGCCATGAATATAACAGATAATGATAGACAGATATTCTGTAATCAGAGTATCAGGCATGGTACTATCTTGGATTACAATATATCTGGAGAAAATAGGTTAATCAATTTAATTCCTAAAAGGTTTCTTTATGTGTTTTCTGAGCTTACTACTGCATGTGAACAAGTGTTAGTACCAATATATACATATACATATACATATATATATATATATATATATATATATATATATATATATATATATATATATATATATATATATATATATATATTTTTTTTTTTTTTTTTTTTTTTAAATAAAATTAGTAATTGTATAGATGGACGCACTAAGCATCAGAAAGCAAATATTCCGGTGTTTATTTTATGTTTTCCTTCACAAATACGGCAAGACTACCTCGAAGCTTCAGGTGTATCCCATGGCAGGGTGGTGCAGTGGCTTGCATGCTGCCCCACTTCACAAATTCCAGTGTTTGAATTCATTCTGAAGCCTTAATGGGCTCAAACTCCCATTTACCATAATATTCATGAAGCAGGTATATAAATGACAGATGATTGATGCCTGGGCCGGATGGACTCCTTATCCACCCACAGTGTGACTGATGCTATACTACTCTTCATCTGCTCCTTGCTTGTGATTCATTCTGTGAGCAACTGTTGGAAGCTCTTTGTTTTGATGTGGACTCTTGAAAACAGCTGTTGTACCAGTTTGGATTGATTACCCTTTCCCAGAAACTCTGGATTTTTAAAGATATATGAGCCAGGTTGATTGCTGTCTCTTAATTTGCTTTTGCTGGAAAGTGTTTGATTAACTGTGGGTTTTTTTTGTTTCCTCTGTGGTGCAGATTCATGAAACCTAGACTTGAAAACAGATCAAAGAGATCAATGAAATAAATAGATTCAGTAGTATCATTTCATCATTATTTGTGTTTGTGTTTTTTGCATTTTAATATTCTATTTGATTTTACAGTGATTTCATGTTACACATGTTGTTGCAAATACCACAGGAATAGCTGCCATGTTTTAATTATTTTCATAAAAAGGTCAAGCTTTACCTGTTCTAAATTTAAACAGTACAAATCTGCACTTCACTAAATGTGTTTAAGGAAACTCAAACATGTGTGATATGTAACTTTTCTTTTTTTTCTTTCTTATTTTTCCACGGTTTTTTTCCCCCTTTTTCCCCTTGTTATATTCATGTAGAATTGTTAAAGGAGATTATGTACACCGAATGCAGTTTGCCCGGATGTTAATCAGCTCTCAAAATGAATAAAATAAAGGTTCAGACCTTTACCTTATCGCTTTTTATGCGCGCGTTCCTCTCCTGTCCTGCGCAGCCGCGCGCAGCCGCGTCGCGCGTCAAGACGTTTCCTGCCGTGCGTGCTGACGTCATCATTGTTGGCGGTATTTTGGAAAGGAGACATTTGTGGGTTCGGTCCGTTTTCTGTGGATAAAAGTTCACATTTCCTTCATTATGGTGAGACTGCACGTCCTCTCACTCGTTTATTCATCGCCATTCCTCACGTGCGCGCATTGAAACACCTCGCGTGATGTTTAGTTTTTATTTATTTATCTATTTTTTTTTTTACTTCGTTTTTCACGTTAAAGCGGGATACCGCTTATAAATATATATTCCTTCCCTGTGGCAGTTCTGCGTTTCCGTTAATAGCTGCTGTCTGAGGTTTCTCTGAATTCATTCAGTCGTCCCACTTAGTTTAAAATGCTTTAAAAAGTGAAAGACTAGTTGTCCCTGTATGTTTGTGTCCAGGCTGAGTTGAGCTGGGACAGACAGGCGGTGGGACAGCTCTCCCAGGAGGCCCAGTCTGAGCTGATGGATCTCTGTGAGGAGCAGTTCATCCAGATGGAAAAGGTAAACATCACATTTAATCCACACATCTGCACAAACTCTAGTTTTAATTATGTGTTCAACGCTGCACTGCTTATTCTCATCCTCACGAGAGCCGATTCTGACAGGTAAAGGTCATCTTACAAGGTTTTGATGCATCAGACACCCTCAGGCCTGAAGACAGAAGTCACGTTTAACAACAGATGATCTCTGTCAATACTGAGAAACAGACAATCACACAGCAGAGCAGCTTTTCAGAGCAATGGATGTTTCTTCTCTCTGTCACCCTATTACTTTGATTTGACTCGTGTGTGTGTGTGTGTGTGTGTGTGTGTGTGTGTGTGTGTGTGTGTGTGTGTGTGTGTGTGTGTGTTTTGCAGCTTCTGAATGAGATGATCCTGAGCGAACCTGATTTCAATGAAAATCCACAAGAACAGGTGAGATGATTAAATCAGAAAGGTGATATACTTTCCTCTTTATATATAAGATAAATGTTTGCTTGTATTTGATCTGTTGCTGAAGTTGTGCTTTAAAACTGAAGCCTGTTTGGTTCTCATTCACTTGATTACTTCCTCCTGATGAAATTCAGCTTTCACTTGACCAGAGGATTATGTGGGTGTACCTTCAGTCAGTCCATATTTGTCACCTTTCAGAAAACTAAATTGTGTTTCACAAATGAATGACAGGACAAATGAATGAGTGTGCACATGTACACACTCACAAAAGACACAAGTAAATGTCTAGAAACAACATGAAACAGAGAACAAGATGTGGCAAAATGGTAACTATTATACAATAAAATAACTAAAATCTAAAACACGAAGACATACTATAGATAAAGGTTACTGTATTTACTATAAAACCAAGGTTAAAATAGTGAAGTCCAAACTAGGTGAAATATATTAATGTGACATTAAGTTAAACTGATAAATTAGGGAATAAAATACAGTGGAGAAAGAAACCCATAACGGTGGAAAGCTTCAATCTGTGGTGTTGTTGTATATTGAGAGGGATTAAAGCTGAATTGTAAATGACACGGTGGAAGCTGCGGGCAGCAGTAATGGATCATTTCTATGGAGTCTGACTTAGAGCAAACAGAACTACTGTTTATTTATGATTTCTCTCTTCTGGCTGACATTTCTGAAATAATTTTTCCTCTGTTTGAGGCAGAATAACCAGTCTGCCCTGATTCACTCCAGCATTCAGGCAGTACAGTAAAGAAAAAACTGGATGCCTGTGAGACTTTTCATTCATATTTTTAACATTTACAAGAGTAGGGAAGGATGTTTCTGTGAGTTCTTAATAACTAGAAATAAATTGAGGGTAAAACTCTAAATTATCTTTGCTTAATATACTGTATTACCAAATTTCCTTTAAATGTTTGAAAAATAATTAAAATATAAAAACAGCTTCGTCAGTGTAAAACCATAAATGTAAGAAAAGTTCAGAATACATCAGGAAACCTAATGATTAAAAACTCAAAGCCTCTAACTATAATTATATCTTTTATGTGATAGGTTGTGTTTTAAAGCTCTGAGTAAACATTGTTTTGAAATGTGCAAAATAAATAAAGAAAGAACTGTTTGATGAAGTTTTAATGAAACCTTCTGGTGCAAAATCCAGTGAAATGTCTTGAAGAACCTGTTGCATTATGCACATTTTCACAAACTCCCTTTTGTGTTTTGTGTTAAAAATGGATCTTTTGTGATAATTGTGGTACGTTTTCTTTCTTGTGCACATTCCCAAACAGTCGGTAAACAGACTCCTGGCCACAGAAGCTGAGCTGAAGCAGTGGATAAACATGGAGCCCAAACGTCAGTCCTCATTCAGATGCCGTGCACGTTTAGATAGTATTGAAGCCAAATGTGTTCTGAATTCCTTCTGTCCTTCTAGTTCTGTCGGCCAATTCAGAAATATTACTTCAAGCTGGAAAAGAGGAGGTATGTTTATGTGTAAAAAAGAATCAACAATGATCATAATTTCAATATTTCAATTGCACTATGAGAATGAATCACTCCTTTACTCTTCTTCTCCTTTTTCTCTCCACAGATGCTCAAACTGTGCTCTGAGCTGGAAATGGTGGCTTCCTGTTACGAAGCCAAGAGAAACAAACTGAGAGAGACTAAAGAAGTGTACGTCTCCGCGCGCCGCCCTGGCCTGAGTGCAGGATCTAAACCGCTGTCAGGATTGCTCTGTTCTGAAAGTGCTGGACTTGTTTTCCAGAGAACAGAAGTGGCTGGAGGAGACGAAAAAGGTCTTCACAGCTGTCAGTGATCATGCCGAACGTCTTAAAACGGAAAAGGAGAACTCATCGGAGCTCAGGTGAGTCAGAGATGTTTCAGATGAATTCCCAGAGGCACAAACACTGAAATGCTTTTAAATCTACGGTTGCATGCATGTGGCAGTTTGCTGCAGGACATGAAAGAAAAGATCCAGAAGATGAAGTCGTACCAGGAGAGACTGATGTCCTGTCTGGGAGACATCCTGGAGAAACACGTTCCTCCTCTCAACAAGGAGCTGAGTGCCAACGCGAAGAAGAAGGTGAGCTGCTCCTCACGTGAAACACGTCTGAGAAATGCTCCCCTGCTCCTCACTGCGTTTTGTTTTTATCTTTAGAACATCCAGGACGAGATCACCGAAAACCTGATTTCACTCAATGAAATGCTGGAGGTGAGTTTTACTCCACTTTGTATTCATCACGTTCATATTTAATCTCTCTGACGGGTTTGCTTCAATCACCATTTTTTCAGATTATTTGACTCTGGTTGATGCAATGTGTGCTGATATTTTTCACTTTTCATATCCAAAAATCTCTCATGGAACGATTCTTTAAAAAAAAATGTTTGTTTGACGTGCTGGAAGCGATGGTAGACGATCAGCACCACCGTCTCTAAAGAGAAATCCTGGACTTTGCTGTTGACAGACGATATTTACACAAGAGTGTGTTTTGGTGGGGACAGCAAGAGGGCGGTAACAACCACAGTGTGACAACACAATAACAGCTGATGATCTACTGATGTTAAAAACTGTTCCAGATTTTACTTTGTAGCAGCAGAATCTTCGTTATTCACATCATCTTCTTTGCTTCTGGTTGATGTTGGAATATGCCTCATGCTGTTCTTGTGTGTTTTCTCTGCAGATGCTCATGAACAAGGTTCTCAGCACGCCTCATGACCCCTACCTGACCATAGACGAAACCTTCTGGCCGCCGTACGTGGAGTTGCTGCTCCGTCACGGGATCGCAGTGAGGCACCAGGAGAATAACTTCAAGATCCGCCTGGAAACCTTCTTCTGAGGCCCGCGTGCACGTTTCCCTCCGTTTCTGACTGTGAACTGCCCCCGTTGACGTTTTTATAGACAGTTTCTGCGTGAATGAATGAATGTGTTCATTTCAAACATAGTCCATGTTCCTTTAAATCGGGTTGAATTGAGTTTGAGGGACTCTGGTTTGAATCTCAATTGTGGAAGGAAGGTCATCCATTTAAAGCTTTTCTATGGAGCACTGAGTTATGCAGAGGAGGCAACGAATAGACCGATCAATACATGCATTGAGAAAATAAAGAGTAGAATTTAACTTCTCAAAGTCTTCACTTTCAGTCTGGATGTCTCTTAGCATTCATTTCTGCATTATTCTCTTGATCCTATTTGTACTGTTTAGTTTGCCAGACAGGCTTGTAAATATTGTTTCCACAGCGATTTTTAATTTATGTTTATATAATCTCAATCTGACACTGTGTGTTTGTAGTTTTTGTGTTTTCCAATATGTTTCTATGTTCGTTTTCAATAAAGTTTAAGGTTTTAGATGTGCTTTTTGTGTTGCAGTTGTAGAGAGAAATGAAACATCGATGCCTCCTGAATCCTGGTCTTGGTCTTCAGTCGTTCTCAGGTTAGACGGTCTTGACCAGCTGACATGCACGTTCTCTTTGCATTGTTTGGTTAATTGGCGACTCTGAATTGTGTGTGGTTGTCTATTTCTTTGGAGTTACACCCAGGCTCAGTGCTAGATTAGTAGTTAGCAGTCATCAGCTCCAACACCCCAAGACTCAAGATGTAATCATTCGAACTGTCCTCTTAAAATGTTCTGGTCGAAGCACATTATTAGAGGATTATTTTAATAAAAAATAAAACAAAAATAAGATGAAAGATCATATTATATTTCTTAAGTTGCTGTCTGTTGTGAAACTTTTATGAATGATTTTTAATGTAAAACTTCATTCTTCAAAAACGCCGTGCGTCACTTGACGTCACGACGCTCGTCCAATCAGGAGCGGGCGCCGCGTCAGCGCTCGCATTCCTGTGGGCGGAGAGCGGATTCCGGTTCCGGGTGTTTTCTGGTCCCACTCGGAGGCGTTCAGACCTCCGATTATGAGATTTTATCAGAAACTTCTCCCGAAACACGACTGATCAGAGCCGACTTCATTCAATCGAGACAGTCCGAAGCCAGCCGCCGCCATGACGACCCGCTCGGAGAGGGAGAAGGCCCAGAAGCTGAACGAGCAGCACCAGGCCATCCTGTCCAAAATGCTGAGGGAGGAAGACAACAAGTACTGCGCCGACTGCGAGGCGAAAGGTGCGGCTTTACCTTCAGCAATCCTCCCCTGCGCGGCGCGCAGGAATCGATCTCTGTGTCAAACCGCCGAGCTGACGGCGCTCCGCGGCCGTTAGCTCGGCTATGCTAACAGAGAAGTGGCTGCTTATGGTCAGCTGACTCCTTCTTCCCCTCGAGCTAAACTAAGTAGCTAATAGCGAGCTAACTTCTCTAAACCTCCATAAGCTCCCCCTCCATGACTCTCCCTCTCCGCCGCTCAGATGCCGAGTTTCACCTGCTTATGCAGCAAGTTTTCCACCACGCTGTCCCTCCCAGGTCATCGGTGAAGCATGCAAAGCGATTTTCTTCACCTTCCTCCTGGTTTACTGTCTCCCAACAGGTCCCAGATGGGCTTCCTGGAATCTGGGAGTGTTTATCTGCATCCGATGTGCTGGGATTCACAGGAACCTGGGAGTACACATATCCAGAGTCAAATCCGTCAACCTGGACCAGTGGACCTCAGAACAAATCCAGGTATCCCATTTACATACCATCATCCAGGCTTTTGGGAGCTATATCCTAATCTAGATTTTAATAGTAAAAAGGTAATAAACATTAGCACACGTTGTTTCATCTGTAAATGAAATCAGATTGTGATTAAATATAAAGCTGCTATAATTAAAGTATACTTTATTGTGTCAGGGTAACCATTAGTTGCCACAATAGCAACAACTTAAAAGTCAGACCTTTATTACATTATACAAACAGATCGCTCAGAATTTACTGGAACATCCCACACTGATTAACAAAAAAAAAAAAAAAAAAAAAAAAAGAAAAACCAATACACAGATATTCACAACCAAACCCAGAGCAAAACTAAAAGTTGGTTTGAGAATGTGCAGCATGGCAGCTTGAGCCGTCCGAAGTTGTGCTGCTTTATTCCATCCATCCATCTCTACATCACTTCATCCACCTGAAGGCTGCTGGAGTGGACAGATTGTGGCACAGAGTATATGTGATGAAAATGTCTCTATTTTCAATAAACTGAATAATAATGACTGGAAATAACTACAGTCTCAACATGAAGCCAAGATTAACAAAACCTTCTGGTGAAAAATGCAGTGAAATGTTAAAAAACTTGTTACGTTATGCGTGTTTCAAACTCCCGCTGACGGCACGGCTCTGACGCTGGTTTGAAATCTTTCATGAAGCATCACTGATGTCTCAGTGTTTCGTCGTGTCTGCTACTCTTAAGAAGTGTTTAAAAACCTGTGTTTTCCTTTTTACCATTTGTCTGGTGGGTCAAATTAGAGCCTCCTGTTCGGCCGGTGTTGGCCCACGAACCTTATGTTTGACACCCCTTGTCTGGAGCTTTTTGTCTCCGGCTTCTTTTCTATTAGTTTTCCTTGACAGTGCAGCATCCGGACTGTGTTTATGTCACCTAAAAGTTTTGTAATTACTAGTTTTCACCTGCAAATTACTGTGGAGGTAAACATGGCCGTCATAATCCCAGCTGGGAAACGCCAAAACGCCCAAAAATACAGGCTCGTGTTTATATTATACTGGAAACAGTAAAGTGATGCTGTTGATAGTTTGAGATCACGGTTTCAGGTGTTTTTCTCCTTCTTTCTCCAGAGTATACAGGATATGGGAAACACCAGGGCCCGGCAGCTTTATGAGGCCAACCTTCCAGACAGCTTCAGAAGACCTCAAACAGACCAGTATCCTTCAGTCCTCTCAGGACTCGGTCCTCCGCCTGCTTTATTCTCTGCCTGTTTTCCGTTTTTTTTCCTGAACTGTGTCCTCAGAGCAGTGGAATTCTTCATCAGGGATAAATACGAGAAGAAGAAATACTACAACAAGAATGTGACCAACGGGAGCAGTGTGCGTGTTGATCACACTTCCACTGTTTTGCACAAACTCGATTCAGCTCTTTATCTTTTTTTGGCTGACTTTGTGATGTTTTCACAGCCCAAAGATAGTAAGAAAGAGCGGGAGGCAGACAGAGGGAGCAAGGTGTCTTCTTACACCAAGGTGAGTCTCTCACGTTCATCCATTCACAGAACCATCGCTGGGACGCTTTCTGATCGATGCCGTTCGTTGCACTTTTTACTTTAGAGTGAAGAGTCGAAGCCCGTTCCCAAAATCAGCCCAGTGAAGACTTCAGAACCTTCTGTGAACCTACTAGGCCTTGGTGAGTGAGCATTTAGGTTCCTGCTGAGATCATGAGCGTGTGTTTGACGGTGACAGTCGCCTGTGCTGCACCGTGAAGTGACTTCAGGCTTAACTCTGTGTTTTCTGTACCGTGGGATAACCTTCCATCCAGGTTTGTTGCCATGGCAACATGAACCTGAACAAGACCTGTGAAAAAGATCTGAGCAGGAATTAAAGACAAGCTGCTGAGCAGTGTGTTTTTATTCTTTGTTTGTTTGCATGTGCGGCTGTACAGTGGTGTAGTGGTTAGAAATACTGTCCCTGGTTGGAGTCCGGGTTTCGCAAAGATTTTTTCAGGGTGCTCCCAGCTTTCACCCACACAGTATTGCTTTGATAGAGAAAATGTTTTTGAACTTAACTTATCTGATATACTTCAGTATCAGTCATGATTGAATGGTTTGTATTTGTATTTAACTGCATTCTTTATTATAACATAACTGAGAAAACTTGAAAAAGCAGAAATATCTTCGCAATAAAAGGAAACTCTTTAGTCTTTCCACTCCCAACCGCTGGTGCAGAATAACTCCGCTGACTGTTGATAATGTGTGTGTGTAAAACAGCTTCCGCCTTCAGCTGAGTCACTCTGTTGATTCAGCACGTATTGATCAAACAGTGCAGGGAGAGAAAAGCCTGACCTTTGTCAGATTTGTGGATGTAACCACACCACAGACTGATTATGTAATAATGCCAGTCCTGATCTGATTATTGGATCCGACTGTGTTAAAGTCGTTTCCTTTCATCTGCATGGAACCAGCCGGGCGACTCCACCAAATGCCACGTTTGCTTAACCATTTCCACCATTTCTAGTTTGACTGCTGCTCTTTTAACCCTTTGAGGCTCTGCGAAGGTTTGACTCGCTGCTGACTTTAATCACAGCCTGTCTCGTCCTGACTGGACCGTCTGTACTGATAACCTGTGGCGTTTTCCTGATTATACTCCTCATTGTTGCTGCTGTCAGCAGAATTGACATGAGAACCAGTTTGATTGGATTTTATTCCCACTGTGTTTTTACTCTTTTTGCCTCCTAAAACAATCAGTTTCTTTGGAGAGAGGACAGATGTGTGACGTGTTGGTGCAGCTAAGTCTTCATCATTGATTTGTTTATTTAATAACTGTGGGCTCATTTGGTTTGAGTGAACAAAAACAGAAGCTTGTTCCTCTTTCTTTTGCGTTCAGTGTTTGGGGCTTTGCAAATAGCAGCTCTGTTTCTAGAACTTTTTTTTTTTTTGACTTTTCACAGCTGCTTTCACATGAAAACCTCAATTAGTGAGATTGAGGAAGTACTGCAGACCCGTAACTTCCTGTTTTGTTTTGAGAAGTGATGTAAACTTAGATGTGGAAGGACTTAGAGAGTGGATGCTGCACTTCATTACAGGCCATCTGAGGCACCTTCTGTAGAGGAAAGATCCACATTTTGAGTCAGGAAGCAGTAAATCCTAAACTTCAATCAAGCTCTAGTAAAGACAGTTTGTCAAGAAACTTCTCATCTCAGCAGAAATTGTTTTCAAATACACTTTGAGGTTTTTACAAGGTATTTTTCCTTCTAAATGCTTATTTTGTGAATGTTTGTCTTGTGTCCAGAGCAGTTTAATGCTGTAAGATTAAACTTCACATTAAGCTCCGTTTGTTAGTGAACTTTGCTCTCAGCCTTTCACTGATTGACTAATGTGTGCAGTTAAAAGCTGATTTAACAGTTATTTAGTTTATTGCAGTTTTATTGTAGCAGTTTGAATAAAAAGAGGCTGATGTTTGTTTTGTTTGGATTCTTTATTTACTGTTATTTTTGTCTTATGGCTGTTGAGCAAAACAGAGTGAAACTGATCAATCTTCTCACTGCGAGGGGATTTTTTTTCCTCTCTCTTTGTTGTATAACGATGCCGATGATCGGGTGTACGCCTGTGCTCCACTTCTCAAACCAGTTTTTCCTCCTCTGGCCGCAGACGCACCAGCAGCTGCATCAGCGAACAATGGTAGCACGAGCACAAGCCAGAACAACGACCTGGATATCTTCGGCCCCATGGTCTCCAACCCCCTCCCCGCATCCTCGTCCGCAGCGCCCTTCTCTCAGGTAAAAAAACAAAACAAAACAAAAAAACTGATTTTCAGATCTGAAGAAGCAGCTGCTCAGTGAGCCGGAGCAGAGACCGCTGAGGAGTGTCGATATCCCAGCAGACATGGAGCCCAACAGGAAATGAAACGACGCTCAGCGTGTCGTTTGTAGCACTTTCCCTCCCAAACAGCTTTGCATTATTAGTCACAGGAGCCTCGGGCTGTACCAGTTATTTACAGGCTACAACAAAGACGGATTGAACCCTTTTTTTTTTCTTTTGCATCCGCAAATAAATGAAATGGACTGTTTAGCTGGTTGGAAACGGCTGGTGGTGGTTTGTTCATTCACTGTTTAATTCGTAGTCCAGTCAGTGCTGGGTTCATCTCATCAGACATTATATCAGGGGTATCAAACATAAGGCCCGTGGCCCAAAAAGGCCCATCAAACCCTCAAGCAAAATGTAAAAAAATAAATAAAAGTTTTCTGTGTATTCCCCAAGAGAAACTGAGACATCGGTGACGTCGGCAGTGAAGCTGAAAGGCTTTGTGGGTCGAAGCTCCTCGTGAAGTGTTGCTGCTTTTCTTTGGGCTCAGGATGTCGTTGCTCCCCGCAGGTGAGCTCCAGTAACTCGGCCAGCACCCCGACACAAGCAGCGGCGGCGGCACCCGCTGCAGCAGCAGCAGCAGCCAGCTCGGGGTCGGCGCAGGGAGACCTGGACTTGTTCAGCGACAGCAGTAGCACCGCCAAAAGCGACGACACGGCCAAGAAGCCGCTGTCCAAGGACTCCATTCTGTCCCTGTATGGGACCAACAGCATGTCCCAGCAGGCCCCCGCCGGTGAGGAACCCCGCGCTCGCTGTGCTCAGAGATCTGGAGACGTTACTAAACTCTTCCTCCTCCTCCTCCTCCTCCTCCTCCTCCTCCTCAGCGGGCATGTTCATGGGTCCGTCTCAGATGCAGTTCCCCGTCCAGGCCGCCGCCGGCTACCAGGCCTTCCCCGGCATGGGCGGGGCCATGCCCCCAACCACCGTCATGGGCGCCATGATGGCTCAGAGCGGGGCCGCCATGATGGGGCCCAGCCCGGGGATGATGGTCGGCATGACGATGCCCAACGGCTTCATGGGGAACGCGCCGGCCGCCGGCATGATGGGCATGGCCCCGAGGATGATGGGGCCGCAGGGCGGGGCCATGCCCGCCGGCATGGTGCCCGCTCAGGGCATGTACGCCCTCCAGCCCGGGCAGCAGGCGCAGTGGAACATGGGGCAGGTGAGCAGCCGCAGGGCTTTCCTCTGGCCACCAGGGGGCGGCAAGGGGTTTAGGAATCAGGCCAGGGTATTTCTAGAAACACTCTGATCTTTCACAGATATTAAAACAAACATGATAAAATATTGAGAATGAAACGGTTTAATCTACTGGGAGGAAGTCAAACGGGAATAAATTGTAACAGCAGCTCAGATATGGTCACTTCCCCATGAAACTGTTGGAATTGTTGCTCCTTCAGTGTTACTAGGTTTCGATTTCCCCCAGTTGTGAGATACAGACGTTATTTCTAAAGGTTCACTCAAAGATTCCTCCTCTGGATGTGTAGGAACAAGATCATCTCTCTTTATGTTCATTTTTTTTAATGTCTTTACCAATTGACGGCACTAAACTCCTTTAAAAATCTCTGGAATGAAGCGATGCCTCTTCTGTGGGGAAACTCAGAACGTAACGAGATGCCATCTGTCTTTTCTTCCTGGACACAGAAACACATCACTTTTTGTTTTTTTCTCATCAGTGCAGGATGTGAACTTTAAAGTATCAGCTGAAGATAAACTGAACTAGTTTAACAAACCAAAAATACATCTTTACCTTTACCTGAGACACAACATGCTTATAGATGTTTGTTCTTCCAAAGAGGCAACAATACAGCAAACAGCATTTATTCACTGTGATTTTTTTAACTGTTTGTATTTGACGGAGCTGATATGCTTAAAAGCGAAAATAACTGCATGATGGAGATAGTTTGGTTTATTTATTTCAAGCACTCGACGAAACACAATTTCAGGAGAAGAAATAAACCCTGGATCAATTGATTTGTGCTCTAAAGGGAGTGGAAAGAAGACACTGCAGAGAAAAACACTTTGACTTTCAATTTGAGGAGTTTATGAGTTTTATCTTTTAAAAGTTCTATTTTCACTGATGTACAATAAAGCAGGCATTGATTTCCACTTGTGTAAAACTTTAAATTGAGCTAAAAAGAAGAAACTTTGTGTTGAACTTTATGCAGCAGCGTGAATTCAGTGTGAGAGCAGCTCCGATCTGCAGCTCCTGCTGCTGAAGTGAGTCTGAGCGGCGTGGAGACGTTGACCTTTAACCTGTCGCCCTCCTCAGGTGAACCAGCAGATGTCGGGCTTGGCCCTGAACGGGGCGGGGGGGCAGATGGCCTTCGGTCAGCCCCCCTCGGCGATGGGCGGGTGGGCCGCCGCCGCCGGATCCGGTCAGACTTTGAGCACACAGCTGTGGAAGTGAGCCTCGGCGGCGGCCGGCAGGAAGTGCTCTCCTGCGCCTCACGACGAACTGAAGCCCACTTCCTCTCTGGCCACATGGAACGTGTATCTCTCTTCTTCTTTTTTTTTTTTTTTTTCTCCTTCTCCCCTATCTGTCTCTCTTTCTCTCTATTGTGTGAGTGAATTGGGAGTTTACGCAGGATTACAGCCTGGCAGTTTCTGCCTGTCGTTGAGGTTTTTTGGATCATAACTTTTTATTTTCCTTTTTTGGAAAAAAAAAAAAAAAAAATGACATGTGGAAAAAAAAAAAGAACGCAGTCCGAACATCGACATATCAGAAAAGCTGCAGGACCAGTTACACGAGCTTTTATTGTATCACTGTATCATTATAAGATTATAGAACATTTAAATAAATAGTATTTAAAGGGAGAAGCGGCGGCGGTCTCGTCCACACTGCTCCCCGATGTACAGCGCTGTATAACCTTCTTTTAAAGTACTTGTGGTTCCCCTATAAAATTAAAGTGAAAATAAAGAATTCACTTTAACGCGTCTTGTTTGTCTCAAGTGAGTTTTCTTCAAAGTAGAAAAAATTTCCTCTGAGCTCTTCAACCTGTTGAAGTTATTTTAATCCAAAGGCATCACTATAGATGTTTCCGTTTCCTCTTTGTCTTCCCATCAGTTTGGCTGTATGGTCAACATTTCTGTCAAAATTTAAAGTTTAATTTGTCAAATAGATCAATAACTTTAAGTCATCAGAAGCAAATATATTAACTTTCAGTAAACCTTTTTTTTTTTTTTAAATCTCTTTGGTTCTGCACTAAACTAGCATTAAACTTTGAATCAGATTTAACTTGTTAAATGCCAGTTTGATGACTTAATGCCATTGTTATTTGTGAAATGTGGTATTTTATGACTTGAGCGTGGTAAATTATAAATCCAATCATGAAAATACTGCAGCCACTAATTATTTTGTGAGATCTTTGATGTATCCACAATTTTTTTTTTTAATAATTAACATTAGCTAAGAGATTATGCAGGGAAACAAACTGTAAAAATAGTAATTTGACAGTTTCTTTTTTCTTTTGATCAGAAATGGGGTTGAATTAATTACTGTAATAATTAATGATGAAAAGGTATGTTATTTGTTTTTAATGCAAGATTTTGGCCAAAAAAATAAGTTGTTTTTTTCTTACCAGCCTGTTCAGTCTTTTAACAGCAGCTAATATGCCTTATAATATAGTAGCACTATAGAGCTTTAATCACTAAAATGAAATTGTAAAAGAACTTTGACTTAAACACAAACATGTCTCAAGACAACCTAATGTCCAGATGAGGCATTGTCCTAACTTTACATACTGCGCCTTTGTTTTGCAGACAGACTTTGCATCAGAGGCAGAGCGTGGGTCTCAGTACAGAGGAGGCGGAGTATTCTCGACGGGCCCTTATGATAGTAATTTTACCATTCAAACAATACCTCATCAAACAACACACTAATGCTCACTTTTATTGAGCCAAGCAAACATCAGAAAGCAGAATAAAGTCACAAACCAGTTCACAAACTTGTTCTGAAGAATAAATACACATTCGCACGCGCACACACACACACACACATGCAGCCTGACAGCTGTCAATCCTGTCAATCTCAGAGCGTCCGCTGTCCATGGTCCTGAAAATTCAAATAAAAAGTCACGGGCTAACTCGACCATCTTTGATACAGCTTAAATGAAAGATGAACACAGCTGGTCTAAAATTACACAATCTATTCAGATAGATATAGACACAGCTATCTATATCGTTTGGAATAAAAGTATATTAGAGAAAAAAATAGACTCAGCGGTCAGTTGAGAGCAACACAAGGCACACTCAAATAGCCAGGTGTTTAAGACCACAGCATTCTGCTAAAGACAATATTTTTGAAGGTTTCACTGACTCACCAGTGGCTCCGATGTTAGGTTTTGGGTAGTACTGCTAGCGGCTAGCATAGTGTTTAGTAGAGGTCGACCGATATGGGTTTTTTGGGGGCCGATACCGATGCCGATGTTTTCCAAATTTGGGCAGCCGATGCCGATATGCATAGCCGATTTTTCCAATTTGATATTTAGGCTGATTTTTTTTAATAAAAATGTATATATTTATCACATTTTTGTGAAATGCAGCAATTTCTGGGCAACTAAAAGAAATCTATTACAACAAGTAGTGTCCAGTCCTCTGAACATTTATTCAGCTTTCAAAACAATGAAATATGTTGTCTGAGTAAACACACAATGTAACAAGCAGTAGTAAAAATTCACACTCTTCTTAAAGTGTCAAAAAAGAAATTTAAACTTTAATGCAATTTGAACAAAAGCAGTCAGAAACAAGGCTGTAAAAAAAAAAAGCCATACATACAAATAAAAACATAACTCCGGTCATGCATTATGTGGAGGAATTTGCGGGTGGCTAATACATGCTTCCAAGAACATTTAGTCCACATGCTGTGAATTCAGATTCAAACTCTTCAGAAAATCTCCATGGCTGCTTCTTATGTTGCATCCTTGATGACGTGTTAAAGAAAGCAGATTAAGACACAGAGATCACACATGAGTAATGTTGAATTAGATTCATTTTTATTTTCTAAAAATCACATATTTTCAATTCAGAATATGCTACTTTTTGTAAATGGATGTTACCTGTAGCTGATATGAACTTCTGTAGTTTAAATATGAGAAATTCAAATGTGGCCATACGTATATGGTCACTCATCTGACACGACTGAACTTTATGAAGGTATTTATATCACTGAAAGGAGCCATCTGATTGGTCACTCTGTCATGACAGATGACGTTTTTCTTATCATTGATAACATCAGCAGGATGTTAGAACTCTACATGTCAAAAAGCCGCTTCCCTTTATGAAAAATGTGAACCTGATATCAGGTCTGTCTGACTTTCTTTCTACCGCAGATTAGAAACTGACTGATAAAGATGAACAGGGCTGCTGCAACTCATTTAGGGGTCCTAAGTATGACTACTTTGTGGGACCAAGCAGGAACCCGGTGTCAGTTTGATTATTTAACATCACTGTTGCTGTTGTTCTGGCTCTGAGAAGGCTAACAAGTCCCATGAACTCATATTAATTACACCAAGAATAAGAAAAAGCTAATAACTATTGTAAACCCAAAAAACATTCTGTAGTGTTCCGGTGTTATTTCCTGGATAAATCGTAAAATAAGCTTATTTACTGGTCACTACTGAAATCAGTTTCAGAATTGCGCAATATCTCCAGTTGGTTCTGCCTTGCAGAGAGCATGAGAGCATGCATTTCAAGTCACTGTCTTGTGGAGCTACCAGAAGATGGTGAAATTGTTATTTTTAATAGGTCTTGCTTCATATATGTGCCAACGCAGTGACACTCCTGTAAATACTTGGTTTGGTTTAAGGCCACGCTACATGGCTGTGGGTTACTGACGGTCTTTTGCTCTGCAACAGGAAGTAAAAACCTCCCACATGTTGAAGCTGTTCAAATCTATATGCCCAGAGCTTGTTGTGTTTTCAGGTTTTTTTCCTCTTATAAACAGTTACATGGAAAGATCGAGTGGAAGACTGAATTTTATTTATTATACCAAGAAGACCAAACACTGAACATAAAGTGAACATAAATGTAACAATAAATTGCCATAAAGCACTTGGACCAGTATTTTATTTGTCTTGCAATGAATTGGATTGAAGCAACAGTATTAATAACAAGTTTTCGTGCAACTTGTGAGATTCTATTGACATAAAAAGTGTTTGATCTTTGAGATTGTCGAGGAATTTATGGCATAATTAGAGGACATATATTAGTTATCATAGCTTCTGGAGATCTCACACACACACACACACACACACACACACACACACACACACACACACACACACACACACACACACACACACATAACACAAAAAAACAACAGAAACCCAGAACATTGAGCTGTTCTCCTCTGAACCTGGTGTATTCTGACATTCCGTGACGTTCCGATTCTCAAACAAATGCATCTGGATAGAGACCCGTTTGAGATTGAGAAAAGATGATTTAGCAATGTGAGAATCACAAGGAAAATGCCGTTTTATTGTTGTTTAAATGGAAAGTCTCTCACGCTCTTAGCTGCCAATTTCCCACTCCAGACATTCCCATCTAATCCCATTATAAACTACAAAAAAATGGCAAAAATTCTGATCAAACTTAAAAGCTTGCAGTTTAATTTTGGTAGAAGATATTGAAATAAGGTTTTCACATCTGAACAGAGGACAAATACGGCAATATTTTAAAAGTTTAATGACATCTCTACGGGGAACCATGGCGAGGCATGGTGGACTTGTTTGGGGATGCATTTTTTCATTTTTTTTCAATCAGCTCTCTTCCATTTGCATGGGTAAAAAGTTGCTGTTGCCATGGTAACCAGCCATGGTAACCGATACCATGACATCATCAGTCCTGGCTGAGAATGTACATGGCTTTCATCTTTCAACTTTAAAGCCAGTGGGGAAGGCCTTATCAATGAACTGTCTACTCATTCCTGACGTGGAATCGAACAGTTCAGACACGCAAGAGATTCTCAGTTCTACAGAGCGAAAGAGCGGCTTGAGGAATTCATTGAATTTATTCATTCGTTCAAACACTGACAGTGAGGCAGAGATGACGCAACAGCAGAGAGACATGGCCAAAGAAGCAGCCTATTGGAAGAAGAAATTTGAAGACGTGAACGAGGAGCTGGAGGACGAAATCAGGGCCAAGACAAAGGTCCAGGAACGGCTCAAACAGGCAGAGCAGGCAATGACGGCTAATGGGGCCGAATGGATGGACGACAGGAAGAACGTGTGTGCAGGCATTCAGGGTCTTCTGAGGAATATTGAAAGACTGGATAAGATCGTGTCCGCGGTTGGCAAAGTGAACCCAAAGATCAGAAAGGCAGAGGCAAAGAGGAAAAAAGCAGAGGAGAGGATTGGAAAAGAAAAGAAGAAAGGTACAACAGAAGAGAAGAAATGTGAACAGGCAGAGAACTACCTTTCCCTCTGTACCACAACAGTGGCCAGCGTTGAAATGAAAGTGGAAAGCCTCATATGTGCCCTGGAGGAGTCCCCCGGTAAAGATCGGAAAAAGGATAATCAGGAGACTTACAGAGTCACAGCCGACGCGACAGATACGGAGCCTATGAAAAGCCGCATCAAAACTTTGGAAGATGAACAAGAAAAGTTGAACTCTCAGCTCAAGGAAAATGGCGTCAAACTGAAAGACCAGGAGCAGCAGATTCAAACCTTGGAAAACAATCTGAAGTCACAAACCAATGAAACGGAGAGGCTGCAGAGGAAGCTGCTGGAAGTCCAGAGGTGTGAGCCAGAGGAGAGCCAGGATGAGTTGGTCGACTGTGAGACGAACACTTCCTTCCTGGAAGAAGAGGTGTATCGTCTCAGAGTTGACTTAGAAATGGAAAAGACAGTGTCAGAAATTCTGACAGTGCAAGTTCAAGAAAGGATGGACGAGCTTACAGCCATTATTAACAACCTGGAGAGTCTGAAGGCCACAAAGCTGCAGGAGGCAGAAGAAGAGATATCTGCCCTGCTGTCTGAGTACCAGGAGAGAGTCAACCAGCTCAGTTCAGAGGTCGTCACCCTGAAACAGGAAGCCTCCTCATCTCAGCAAGCCCTTGAAAATTCCATCAAGGAGCGGGAGGTGGAGAGAGAGCAGGCGGCCGCGGCAATGAGAGGTCAGGACGAGGAGAACCGGAACAGGTTCAGGCTCCTCACTGACAAGATCTCCACCCTGACTGAAAACAACGTTGACTCTGTGGCAAAGCTCGAAAGGTTGAGGACCGAAATGACCCAAAAGGAGGCCGAGTGGACAGAAACATGTCACTTCCTAGAAAGAGTGCTCTGGGATGAGGCTCTGGCCAAAGAGGAACTGCTGAAACAGTACAGAATGTTAGAAGAGGGCTTCTTCACTGAGGAGGAGAAATGGATGGAGATGAGCAAAGATGAACAAGGAAAGTTGAACTCTCGGCTCAAGGAAAACGGCGTCAAACTGAAAGACCAGGAGCAGCAGATTCAAACCTTGGAAAAAAATCTGAAGTCACAAACCGATGAAACGGAGAGGCTGCAGAGGAAGCTGCTGGAAGTCCAGAGGTGTGAGCCAGAGGAGAGCCAGGATGAGTTGGTCGACTGTGAGACGAACACTTCCTTCCTGGAAGAAGAGGTGTATCGTCTCAGAGTTGACTTAGAAATGGAAAAGACAGTTTCAGAAATTCTGACAGTGAAAGCTCAAGAAAGGATGGACGAGCTTACAGCCATTATTAACAACCTGGAGAGTCTGAAGGTCTCGAAGCTGCAGGAGGCAGAAGAAGAGATATCTGCCCTGCTGTCTGAGTACCAGGAGAGAGTCAACCAGCTCAGTTCAGAGGTCGTCACCCTGAAACAGGAAGCCTCCTCATCTCAGCAAGCCCTTGAAAATTCCATCAAGGAGCGGGAGGTGGAGAGAGAGCAGGCGGCCGTGGCAATGAGAGGTCAGGACGAGGAGAACCGGAACAGGTTCAGGCTCCTCACTGACAAGATCTCCACCCTGACTGAAAACAACGTTGACTCTGTGGCAAAGCTCGAAAGGTTGAGGACCGAAATGACCCAAAAGGAGGCTGAGTGGACAGAAAGATGTCACGTCCTAGAAAGAGTGCTCTGGGATGAGACTCTGGCTAAAGAGGAAATGCTGAAACGGTGCAGAAAGGTAGAAGAGGGCTTCTTCACTCAGGAGGAGAAATGGATGGAGATGAGCAAAGATGAACAAGAAAAGTTGAACTCTCGGCTCAAGGAAAACGGCGTCAAACTGAAAGACCAGGAGCAGCAGATTCAAACCTTGGAAAAAAATCTGAAGTCACAAACCGATGAAACGGAGAGGCTGCAGAGGAAGCTGCTGGAAGTCCAGAGGTGTGAGCCAGAGGAGAGCCAGGATGAGTTGGTCGACTGTGAGACGAACACTTCCTTCCTGGAAGAAGAGGTGTATCGTCTCAGAGTTGACTTAGAAATGGAAAAAACAGTGTCAGAAATTCTGACAGTGAAAGCTCAAGAAAGGATGGACGAGCTTACAGACATTATTAACAACCTGGAGAGTCTGAAGGTCTCGAAGCTGCAGGAGGCAGAAGAAGAGATATCTGCCCTGCTGTCTGAGTACCAGGAGAGAGTCAACCAGCTCAGTTCAGAGGTCGTCACCCTGAAACAGGAAGCCTCCTCATCTCAGCAAGCCCTTGAAAATTCCATCAAGGAGCGGGAGGTGGAGAGAGAGCAGGCGGCCGCGGCAATGAGAGGTCAGGACGAGGAGAACCGGAACAGGTTCAGGCTCCTCACTGACAAGATCTCCACCCTGACTGAAAACAACGTTGACTCTGTGGCAAAGCTCGAAAGGTTAAGGACCGAAATGACCCAAAAGGAGGCTGAGTGGACAGAAAGATGTCACGTCCTAGAAAGAGTGCTCTGGGATGAGACTCTGGCCAAAGAGGAAATGCTGAAACGGTGCAGAAAGGTAGAAGAGGGCTTCTTCACTCAGGAGGAGAAATGGATGGAGGCGTTAAACAACAGCACTGTAGAAATCCAGCATTTTCTCCAGAGGATCAGTGAACTGGACCGGCTGGCCTCCATGACGGACAGACAGAAGGCCAACATGAAAAAAGCGGAGAAAAAAGCCAGAAAAGAGGCGGCCAAAAAAGAGGAGGAAGACAGGAAGAAGAGGAGTGAGGAGGAATCTCGGAAGAGGAAGAGAATACAACCTAAAACCTGAAGCCACCGTGGCAGGGCGGACAGACAGCTCCACCGGGGGAATTTAAAACCAAGAAATAGTTAAAGGAGCTCCACATGCTGCCGTTCAAAAAATGAAGAAGGTCACAGAAACAGGGGGTAAGAAACACAAGAAAGAGTAAGATGCACAATTGCCCCCCTGCCCCCCTTTGAAAAAAAGAAAGAAGGTAACGGGGGGGGGGGGGGGGGTAATAAACAGGGGGTAAGAAACCAGAGGGAGAAGGCCAGACACAGGGGTTTCAAGAACTTTAGAATGAAAACTGACAAATAAATCGCAAGAGGAGGCCTTGAGAGCACACACTACGGGAGAGAGGGAAAAAAAATAAACTTGAGCTTAATAAAATGAAAGATAAAACTAATAAATCCCGGAGGAAGTTTTACTTTGTGCCTGCCAGCTGTTGCCGACAGGAATCTCTGTGTGTGTGTGTATGTGCGTGTCTGTGTGTGTGTGAGATCAGCCATCACAGAGAGTCAGAGTCAGGGAGTCAGAGTTTGGGGATCTGGACCACCGTCTGGTGATCTGGACTGCCATCAGGGAACTGGACTGCCGATCCGCGTCAGTCCCGAAGCTGCTCGGCCTGGTGGAACCACAGCAGTTCACGTTTCTCCACGAAGGTCCAGATCCGCTCCTGTCCGTCCCTCAAGCCTCATATTGTCCACATTGACCTGTCTGGGGTGGAGCCTGTCTTCCACTGGTGCAGGGCAGACAGACACCCCCCTCACCCAGCTGGGATGGGCTCTATGACTCTGAACAGGATGTGAAACAAAGTGAAGGAATTAAAAATGAATTTGCTGATTGGTGCATTTAATAATTTTAGAAGAAACAATTTATGAGCATTACTCCACAAAATGATTTGACGGTGAAATTAAATTCTGAGTTATTATTAATTACATATATTATATATTGAAACAACAAGGGATTACAAGTTAAATCAACTCAACTTAATAACCGATGTTAAGACAACTAGAGCATTGCATTAAAATCAGCTTGATGAACTTAATTTCCTGAGTTGAAACAAAGATGTTCTTCAGGTTGAGTTAACTTGCATTTTCAAGACAGCAGGGGAACGAAAGTTACGTAGGTAACTACAGTTCTATGAATCCCGGATGACCGCCAGAGGCGGTGCATAAAGCACTGAATGATCATCCTTTCGCATACGCAGGTCGAGAATTAATGACAACAAAGTCACACGTGACCTCCCGGTGGCTGACGTGAGTCTATATAGCCACGTCACACCGGAAGCTCAGTCCCTTCCACTTCTCGCAAGCAGAAGATTCCGAGGGACCGAACGCTCTGGCGGTCATCCGGGATTCATAGAACCGTAGTTACCTACGTAACTTTCGTTCTATTTCATCCCTACTGACCGCCAGAGGCGGTGCATAAAGCACTGGATGACATATACCAGCGAAGTCACGAGGAATCGCCGAACAACAATGACCACCAACCCCACTCACCTCACAGCGTTGATGAGTGCTGTCGGAGGATCCCGTCAAGGGGGTGGGATGTTGCCACATTCACCCTGTAGAACCGTGCGAACGTTGACGCTGATGTCCATGAAGCCGCTTAACAAATAACGTCCAAAGGAACGCCGGTCATCGCGGCCCAGGAGGTGGTCAGACCCCTGGTCGAATGGCACCGCACCCCGTCCGGTGGTGAACGACCCTGGGAGAGATATGCCTGTTTGATAGTATCCACCACCCAGTGGGCCAGTCGCTGTTTTGACAGGGCCTGGCCCATGCGAGGCTCGGCGTGGCAGATAAACAGGCGTTCAGACTGACGGACACCCGTCGTAGCCCGTATGTACACTTCAAGTGCCCGAACTGGACACAGCGGTTCGTTTGAAGTCGGAGACCCGAAACGCGCCAGTCGGAGGGGGTGCGTAACAGTTGTAGAACCAAGCACTTTGGGGATGAAAGAGGCGTCAGGCCAGAGTGTCACCCCAGAGCCATCGGCATTCCACCTGCAGCCCGCGTCGCCAACCGACAGCGCCTGCAGTTCCCCCACTCGTCTACCCGAAGCCATCGCTAAGAGGAACGCAGTTTTCAGCGACAGCCATTTCAACCCTGCCTGATCCAGGGGCTCGAATGGAGGGGCCCGCAGGGACTCGAGCACCAAAGACAGGTCCCACGTCGGCACCCTTTGTTGACTGAGGGGGCGGAGACGACGCGCACCCTTTAAAAAAGATGAGACCGTCCTGTCACTGCCCACAGAACGGCCATCAAAACCCTGGTGCCAGCAGGAAATTGCAGCCGTATACACCTTAAGTGTAGATGGCGAGCGACCCAGGTTGAACAGCTCCTGCAAGAAGTCCAATATGGATGGCACCGGGCATTGAACCGCAGTCAGACCTCTTTCCTGACACCACCTGTCGAAGAACCTCCACCTGCTGGCGTACAGCTGTCGTGTGGAAGGAGCCCGGGCATTGGCGATGGTGTGGCCTATGTCCCCACTGAACTCGGAGAACGAGACGTCCGGCCCTCCAGCAGCCACACCCATAGCTGGAGGCGGTCTGGACTGGGGTGCAGGATCCTCCCCCCGAACTGGGATAGAAGATCCCTCCTGGATGGCAGGCGCCTCGGCGAGCTGCAGCAGAGCCTGCGCAGCAGAGGAAACCAGGTCCTCGCCGGCCAAAAAGGGGCTATCAGGATCAGTTGATGCCCCTCTCGAGAGACCCTGAGTATTGTAGGTAATATCAGGGGAAAAGGTGGGAAGGCGTATAGCAGCGTTTGGGGCCAGTCGTGTGCCAGCGCATCCAGGCCCAGAGAACCCGCGTCGTCCGTTATACTGAACCAGCGGGGACAGTGGGTGGACTCCCTGGACACGAACAGGTCTACCTCCGCCCTGCCTAAGGTCTGCCAGACCCGGTCCACGACCTCTGGGTGAAGGCGCCACTCCCCTGGTAGCGGTGACTGCCGGGACAGGAAATCTGCTGATGTGTTCAACACTCCCGGAATGTGCAGTGCTCTCAGGCTGGCCAGATGTGGAGCCGCCCAAGTCAGGATTTGAGTGGCCAGCCTTGTCAAAGCCACGGACCGAGTGCCCCCCTGGTGGTTGATGTGAAAAACCACGCTGGTGTTGTCGGTCCTGACCAGCACATGTCGGCCTCGTAGATGCGGGAGAAACTGCTGCAGCGCCAAAAGCACAGCCCTCAAATCGAGGACATTGATGTGCTGCCCTTGTTGCCATGGCAACCATTTCCCCTGCACCATGCGCCCCTGCCATGTTGCTCCCCAACCCCGGAGAGATGCATCCGTATGAACGATCTCCCGACGGCTCGGTAGGGAACCCATAGGAACCCCTTGTGTGATGAAGCGCCTCTCCCGCCACTGCGAGAGAGACGTCAGGCACTGCGTCGACACGCGTAGGTGCCTGCGCCTGTGGCTGTGTCGCTCGGGGCTCAGGTGTAGACTAGGGATGTGCCAATTTACGATATAATCGCGATTTACGATATTGGACAGCCGAGATTATCATATCACGTCATTTACAAGATATCGTCTGTTTCATCTGGAGACAAGCCCGTTACCGAAACAGCTACTGATCTTACCCAAGGTCTCAAAGCCTCTGCAGCAAAATGTACTGCAAACCACCACAAAAGTCCCAGATCCATAGAAAACCCCGAAAGTAAGTAATTTTATGTCAGGATGATTAAAACGAGGCATTAACGCGTTCGGCCCGACAGACACTGTACCGCCCCCCTCAGCGCACCTCCCGACACAAAACGCAACAGAACCAGAGATCCGTGTGCTCCATCCCAACGTACTGGGCCTCGCGTGAAACTAGAAAAGCTGCTCTTTAAGAGACACCAGGCAGAATCTTCTCTGAGCCGACCGCCTCCCGTCAGCGGCAAAACAAACCCAAAACCCATCTTTACATTTCACAGCCAGCGCCTCAGATTGCACGTTTCTCTCACACTTCTTCACCAAATCTCAAAGCTGTTCACACCAAACACAATATGTTTTATTTCCTTACCGTTCTGTGGTCATTTTCCATCTATCCACGCTCTCCTCTGACCAAAATTAACTTCATAATCCTCTGCAGTAGTGACAGCGCGTCACGCGCCTGAATGTTATTGTCGCCATCTTGTGGGCTTGTCGTTAATCTTGGGAGTTTAAATAAAGTTCGTGTCTGGTGAGCGTTCATACGATACGATACACGTGACTGAGGCATCATCCAGCTGGGAGACATCTTTTAGCGTAACCGCACGAGCGCCGCCGCCATCTTGGTTCTAAAAGACGCAGCAGTGCGCACCAGCGCGAGACACACGCGACACACACAATCAGTGATTGTTTCTGTGATATTTGGCAATTTTTTATTCTGAAACGTGCACATTTATCTTCATTGTGCGTTTCTACAGCTTATTGCTCATTGTTTTTGTTTTTTTCTTCATGTGTTTACATGTTGCAAAGGGGATTTTTTTTGTTTTCCCTGTCATATAATTGGCTATTTTTGTATTGATTTTATTATTATAAATATATTTCAGTTGGAAACTAAATGCTATGGCTCAGTCATTTATTAAAAAAAGTATTTTGTACTGTGCACAATACTGTGCAAAATTACAAGTTTCTGCACAAAAACTGCAGAAATGTATGATATAGTGGCTAAATATCAGAGCCAAAGGCTGCATTGCATACAGACTCCTGTAGTGTAAATTAAAAGTATTTTAAAGTCAGATTCCTTTCAAATAACTTATAAACCTACTTATTATAGTTTGGTATAGGTTGGTCTCCAAATGGCCAAATGAAGGGTTCTCCTGGTTCTATCCAAACTAAAGACTATAAAATCTGTGTGCTTTATGCTGATCTCATAAAAACCTGGTCCAGTTGTAGTCCAGGAGCTGCTGAATGCAGTCAGTGGCAGCTTTATGGCTGCTTCATTGTTATCATGGTGTTTTTCAGTATGGAATCTGGAAAAAAAAATAGGCGAGGATAAAAGTTTCATTTTTTCCCTCTACTTTATCAAAATGTGCTCAGGCGTGTTAAAATGCACAGTGTTGTTGACAGATGTTGATGGATTTCACAGTGTTTTTGAGCATTTTCAATTGTATTAAAAGCAACGCGCCAAATATCGTGATAATATCGTGAATCGTGATATTTTGGGCCACCAATATCGTGATATCAAATTTTCATATCGGCACATGCCTAGTGTAGACTGTTCAGCCACATCTGAAGTGGACGAAGAGATAGAAGACCCAGGGGAACCACCGCAGACGCCGCCACCAACTTGCCGAGAAGGTGGAGGTAGAGAACATACGGCGGGGCTCTGCCGCGCCGGAAGTGTGGGAGCATGTCCAAAATGTCCTGAACCCGCCGAGGTGAGGGGCATGCCATCATGGTCCGAGAATTCAGGACCATCCCCAGAAAAGTGGTCACCTGTGTGGGGACCAGGTTGCTCTTGGCCGTGTTGACATGCAAGCCGAGAGCGGCAGTGTGCTCGAGCACCGCCTGCGTGTCCCGAATGGCGTCCTCATGAGACGGGGCACAGATCAGCCAATCGTCCAGGTAGGGCAAGATCGTCAAGCCCCGAGTCTGCAGGGGGGACAGAGCTGCAGCCACACATCTGGAAAACACCCGAGGAGACAGGGAAAGCCCGAACGGGAGGACCCTGAACTGATAGTGCCTCCCTTGAAACGCAAACCGAAGGAACCGCCAGTGTGACGGCGCAACAGGGACATGAAAGTAAGCGTCCCTCAAATCGATCACTGTGAACCAGTCCCCCGGCGATATTGTGTGGAGAACCTGAGGGATGCGCAGCATCTTGAATGGAATAACTTTTAAAAAGTTGTTTAGACCCCGAAGATCCAGAACGGGGCGCCAGTCGCCTGTCTTCTTCGGTACGAGGAAATACCTTGAATAAAATCCCCCCGGGTCCCGCAGGGGATCGACAGGAACCACAGCACCTTTGGCCAGCAAGGTGTGAATTTCCTCGGACAGTGCTCATGCCCTGGCCCGGTCGTGGATTACAGTCATTATGGCCATGCACGGGAGGCCGGCGGCGGAACTGAATGCGATAACCCCGGGACAGTGTGGCCAGCACCCAAGCATCTGGAGCGTGGGTAGCCCAGTGTCTGAGTTGACCCGGGGTAAAAAAACCTACCGCCGGCCGTGGAGTCTCATCTGCGTGCCCCCTGCCCTCTGGAGGGCTTGGGGGGGCGCTGGTGTGGCTGCCCCATCCGTGATGAGCGGGGGGGGCAGAGATCCAGGCTGTGGCCTCCGGTCCGGAACCGTTCTGTAATCTTGGCAGCGAGTTTCCGGAAGAGGGTGCGATGGCCCAGCAGAGTACCTCCCTGAAGATGATGAGGCAGACCCTGGACCCACCCGAGGAGGGGGACGTCTCTGGAGACCCACCAATTGCTGCCGAGTACGGTTTGCCTGCGCGGTGCGCTCCAGGGCCTTCAGTGCCGCGGACCCAAATAATTCCCCAGGAACCACTGGCACGCTCCGCAGCGTCCCCCTACTGGACTCTGAAAGTGGTGACTGTGCCAACCAAACCTGGCGTCGAGTCTGTACGAGCGTAGACATTAGGCGACCAAGCTCCCTTGACATTAGGGCGAAAGCTTGTAGGGACACGTCCATTAGGCCCTGCGTAGATGGGTCGACAGAAACCTCCTCCAATGTTGACGACAGACCCAGCAGGAGGTGGGAGAGGGAGTTACCAATGCGGCCCATGCGTGCACCGGTGTCATAGGCTTTACAGAGTAGATCGTCCGTGATCCTACACTGCGGTCGCGGGCACCTGGCGTTCGTTCGTAGCGTCTCCTCCGGATGCACAATGAGGGACGCGATAGCCGATTCCACAGCCAGCATGCGTCCCAGGCCAAACTTATCGGCATCCTGCATCGCTGCTAAGGCCCGCCCATCCGTGGTGGGCCTGGAAAATGCCTTGTTATCCGTCCAACACGCATGCAGCTCCTTAACGTATTCCTCTGATGGCGGGACCGCAAAGGACTCAGCTGCCGTCTGGCGTCGGAAGAACGCGCTGGAGCGGACTTGGTTTGACGTGGGGACATCCAACTGCAGGCGGGTGAGAGCCGTCCGAATAGCCACGGCCACAGACACATCTCCAGTGCCCCGGGAGCCCGCAGAGGTGTGGGACCCGGACTCAGAAACTCGGGAGCTCAGCTCATCGAAATCACTCCTAAATTGAGTGTCCGACGCCGCCACCGAGATCACGTCCTCGTGCGATATCAAATCATGGTCCTGCTGAACCGTCGCATGGCGTCCTGTGTCGGCCTGAAGGTCCTGGAGCATCGCCTTCATCTGCGCCAATTCCGATGACAGGTTTTCCACTCTACCAGACAACCCGTCCCCGGGGTCCTCCTTCCTGCGCCTCTTCCTCGGACGCGCTAGTGCCTCCGAAGAAGAGTGCGTTCGCGTCCGTGACTGTCCAGCAGGCAACACCATAGACGTGGGATCCCCCTCCGGGCGACCCTCAAACTCAGCCAACCGCGCAACCTTCACGGAATGCGGCATAATGAAGCAACTCGGGCAGTCTGTGCCCTGGAGGGCCTCCCGTAGGTGGTCCACACCCAGGCAGGGGGGACACAAATCATGGCCATCCTCAGGTTGGAGTGCTGCCAAGCAGAGTCTGCAACACAGCTGCTCCAACATGGCGTCAAAAAGAAAAACCTTCAGCTGTCCTACCCACTAAGAAACTCAGTGTTCAGAAAAGCAACTACAGAGTCAGGTCGAGCAGAGAACGCCACTAGTGACTCCTGGATGTCCGAGCACGGGGTCACAAACCGGGTCGAGCAGAGAACGCCACGTGCGATTTGCGACAGGCTCACAATGAGGGAAAACAATCCTGCAGTTGGTTTTTCTCCTTGTTTTCTTTTGTTTCTTTTGTGTTTTTAATTCAATTATTATTATCAACTTCCTTCCTTCAAACAACTGAAGAGACAGTATATGAATCACACTCAGACAGAAAACACGAGCTGACAGACAGCCGTATTCAATAACAACGGGGCGAAGTAACGCCTCCTAATCAACAAATTAACAATTAAGCTGCACAGGCAATAAATCAGAGCAGCGCGCACCACACGGTGGGCTGTTACAACAGAAAACAACCGTCTAAAAGACATGGCGATAAACGATACCCGGTTTACGGGAAAGAAGAAAAAGAGGAGATGGAGTGCTGCTTGTGCAGCCCTTAAGGCCCGTCCATGCTTCACATGTCCGCGTGGGTGCGCGTTGCGCGTTGGTCCGCGTGACGTAAAAATCGTCATGAATTCCTGTCCGCTAGGGTCCGCGCGGACCGGTCCGCGGACGTCCGCGCAACAGCCAGAATTTGAGACCGCGTTGCGCATTGCGCGCAGGTCGCGGAAGTGTACGCATGTGCCAGAGCGCCATAGAAAACAAAACATGACGGTAAAAGTGAAAGTAGACGGAGCTCCAGCCTGATGGCTCCACTTTAAGACACGGAAAGAGTGAAAAACTCGTGGAAAGAGAGAGAGACTATCTGGAGGGAGGAGAAGGTCCGCAGACAGAAGTGAAAAAGTAACTAATCGCTCCGGCGCCGCCCCGCGATTCAGAAACAGAAAAAAAAAAGGCTAAATAAACTTTAATACTTAAAGATAATGTACTGACAATGTATGTGCTTAATTTTCTCTAAATAATCCGTAATAAAGGAGCAGATAAACAGTCTGTAGTGCCGGAAAAGCTTGTCGACGCTGTGTGGATCACCGCGCCTGCACGAGACGCGCACAGCTGAGCTCAAAATGTAGCATGGGAGAAAGCGCGTCCGCATCGGTGGTGCGCGGACCTTCCAAAGCGGACGCGGAAACGCGTACATGTGAAGCATGGACGGGCCTTTAGAGGGCGAGCAAGCTCTGACTTACCCAGTCGCAGGGCTATCAGTCACAAACAGCACATCAATCGTAAGTGGAGTTAAGCTCAAAATGCTCACCACCAGACCCAACCAACCTGCGCGCGAGAAGGTTTAAAGGGACTGAGCTTCCGGTGTGACGTGGCTATATAGACTCACGTCAGCCACCGGGAGGTCACGTTTGACTTTGTTGTCATTAATTCTCGACCTGCGTATGCGAAAGGATGATCATTCAGTGCTTTATGCACCGCCTCTGGCGGTCAGTAGGGATGAAATAGAACTTTCATTTCCAAGTTGAATCAGCTTGAAATGTCTCACAGTGTGTGTGCATGTGTGTTTGGACTGTGTTTTGTGTGCCTTGCGCATATTGGCTGCAGCAGCTTGCAACCTTGAACAGAATAAGTGGTATAAAAGAGGAACAAAAACAAATTCTTTGTTTCTATTCTTGTTTTTAATTCTTTTGATTTACTAATTGTGTTCTGACCTCTTTTTCCAGAATGTAGCCGAACTCCACGTGGTCACTGATCAGGTGAGCCAGACCCGTGTTCGACGCAGCATTAGCAGCGTTAGCCCCGCGGCACGACGCGCTCCCCGGCCAAACTTTTTTTTCTGCAGTAAACACTGATAAGCTGCAGACTGGAGAGCCAGAGAGCCACAAAAACGTTGAAATGTTCAACAAATCCATTCTTCACTGCAGATGCAACAGATGCAGGTTTTTCCCACAGCTTGGAATCCACCGGGCACGCTCCGCTCTGACGTAACTGAATGCAGCAGCGTGCCACAGGGGTCCTTTCTTGAGCGGCAGCTTTAGCTGCCCGCACATGTGCCTGATCAAAAATTGCGTCATTTTATACAACGGATCAAAAATCGGCTTTTTAAAAGAAAATACGGCCGATGGCCGATGGAGAAAAATGTCCAAATATCGGCCTGATATATCGGCCGGCCGATAAATCGGTCGACCTCTAGTGTTTAGCATACTGTTGAACTTCCCTCCAAAGAGTTCAGATCAAGTGCAAAAGGAAAAACTCGTTCAGCCAATCAGCGCTGGCTTACAGCTCTGATGCATTCATGGACAGTCGTAATGTAAGAATTGGCAAATTGGAGACAACACTCATATGCGTATACTTTCTCTCACACACTGCACATTTTATTATGATAATTTATTTGCGAGTAAATATGAACACATCACATAAAACGGGGCCCTATGACCTAGTGGGCCCTGGGGCGACCGCCCCCTTGCCCCCACTCTGGCTCTGCTACAGCTTTGCATGTTTGGACCTCAGGTGAAGCTGCTGAGCTCTCTGGAGCAGAACCTTGCCTAATCTTTAGAACATTAAGAATATTACATCTGTTTTATTAATGTTTGTCATCAAGTAAAGGAAAAAAATAATTAGTTTTATGCATTTTTCCTCTAAATTCTTGTTTAAAAAAACGACTTTCCTCTATGCACCACTAGAGGGAGCTGTTCAATCACTACAGTTAAAGTCTTGTTGCTTCCAGAGAGTGATTTCTGTAACTCAGGTGGAAGAGCTGATGTGGCTGTTTTAATCTTCACTGTGAATTCCTGGATTGGAGTGGATGAACTTGAGCTGCTTTAAGCCAAAGATGTCAAGAATGAGCTGTAGGTCACAGACAAGAACAACGAACTGTTCAATACTTCAAATACTTCATGCAGAACAAAGCACAGATTCTCCAAAAATATATTTTACACATACTGAGCTTATCTTTACCTCCATCCATTCACTATTGATCATTTCTCTGACAGCTCTTTGACTGGAAGGGGAAGCTCTTAGAAGTAGGGAAGGTTATCCGGAAAACTATTTAACTGACTGAATACTTTTTTACATTCCGCTGAGTGAAGAGTCCATTCAGTAATCACTCAAGTGTGTGTGGTTTAGAGAGGAATCTGCTTTTGTCACGTGTGACAGCAGATTTTAAAATTTAAGAATAAAAAGCAGTATATTGGTCTGTTTGGTCTGATCCAGGAGAGTCTTCCTCACTTTAGTTTGGGGGTCACATGCAGTTTCATCTGATTGGGTCAGATTGGTTGGTAGAACTTTCAGTGTTTCCGTTGACAATGTGATGTCTGATCCTGTGGAGCTTCTGTGGGGGGGGGGTGCCACAGGGATCTGTTCTTGGTCCTATTTTGTTCTTGCCGTATATCCTCCCTCTTGGCAAGCTGATTCAGCAGTTCAGTGATGTGTCCTACCATCTGTATGCCGATGACCTGCAGCTGTACTGCTCCTTTAAGTCATCTGAGCCAGAAAAACTTAAGTCGCTGATGAGATGTCTGGCCAAAATTAAGGAGTGGCTCAGTGAAAACAGTCTGCAGCTGAATTTCAGACAAAACGGAGACTCAGCGCCATGTCTGCCATAAAACATCATCTTGGTGACCTGAACTGTTCAGTTAAAGGCAGCCTAAGAAATCTGGGTGTTATTTTTGATGAAGGAATGTCCTTGAAACACCACACCAATCAGCTTGTGAAAAACTGCTTTTTCCAAATTCGGAATATAGCTAAACTTCACAAAATGGTCTCCTTCAAAGAGTTGGAGTTGATTGTACATGCGTTTGTCTCATCGCGCCTCGACTATTGTAACAGCCTGTTCACCTGTCTCAACAAAAAAGAACTGGTGCGCCTTCAAGTTGTCCAGAACTCCGCTGCACGGCTCCTGACCCGCACTTGTAGGAGAGCCCATATAAGTCCCATACTCAAGGACCTACACTGGCTCCCTGTTTCATTTAGGATAAATTTTAAAATCTTGGTTTTGACGTTTCGGGCTCTACACGGGCAGGCACCGGACTACATCAGGGGCCTGATCCAGCCCTATGTTTCCACTCGCTGCTTGAGGTCTTCTGACCAAAACTTGTTAATGGTTCCCCGCACATGTTTCAAAACTCGTGGGGATAGATCATTTAAGGCAGTGGCACCGCGCCTCTGGAACGAGCTTCCCTGCTCGCTCAGGGCTCTGGACAATGTTGATTCTTTTAAAAAGCAGCTAAAGACCTTTTTCTTTGAACAAGCCTTTTAGCCTGTATGGTACTGTTTTTATCTTGTATATCTATTTGTTTTCTGGCCTGCATGGTACTGTTTTATCTTGCATATTTGTTATTTTAGTGATTGTATTTTGTATTTTGTACAGATTATTTTTATGTGAAGCACTTTGTGACCCTGGTCTGGGAAAAGTGCTATACAAATAAAGTTTACTTACTTACTTACTTACTTATTGCTACTTTGGAAAATGACTGCAGTCTCCACATCAAGTTAATGATACCGATTGGTGCAGAACACAGTCAAATTAGAGAAATACACATAAGCAGTTATGGGGGAAACTGGTGAAAAGCATGAATGTCTGAAGAAAAAATAAAGAGTTTAGTTTTTTTTTTTTCATCATTTAATAAAGTACAAAGTGAATTTTCCTTCCAAACAGTGGTTATTCTCTGTATGATTACAGTTTTTGAAGGGATGGAAACACCACATGGCATCACCAGAAGCAGGAGAACTTTATTTTCCTGGAGTTATTTGGGCCATAACTCAAAACTGTGACACACACACAAGCAGCTACTGTGCACGTACAACCCCACAGAGTTTCTGTTAGAGTCACTGATGTTTGGAAAACATGACTAACTGTGATTCTGTGCCTGTACTCACGCATCCTAACATCTCGGTTTGGTTTTCTCCGCAGAGCAGATTTCTGCGTAGCAACACAAAAACACAGAAAGGCCTCTGGTGACGTAGAACAGCCGAATGAGTCAGTTCCCATCAGCTCCGTTATTGCAAGATGTTTCCTTTCAGGCACATTAAGCAGGTCTGTGTTGATCACCGACGTGTTGAGAAGAAGCTGAGTCTGCTGACGCTTCTCTGCCAGCAAAAAGAAAGTGCTTCACACACCATGAGTGGCTGTCAGGAGGAGCAGCGTCTGCTGCTCTCCTCAGCCCGGATCATGTTCAAATACAAACATCAGGTACAAACAAGGCTGTGACCTACCAGCGGGAAGGTCAAGGTGGAGTTTGCATGTTCTCTCTGTGCAGAGCTTGTCTTTAGTTCCTCCCACAGTGCAAAAACATGCGTTAATCAGAGTGTGTGTGGTTGTTAATCTCCAGTCTGTGATATTCTGGAGGGCTGTCGAGGGGCAAAAGAGATTATTTTTCCCACTTTACACCAAATGTGGAAACAATATCTAGAAAATATCTGCTAAAATCTTTTATATAGGTTTTTTTCTCACTCATATTTTCTTTTTTAAAGTTGATTAAACTATAATTTTCACATATACCACATATATTTTTTTAATTTTTTATTTTTTGCTTTAATCATTACTGTTATTGCTGTTATTTCATCATGTTTTAGGTTTTTTGGATGTCTTTACATGATTTAGCTGTTTTGGCTGGTAAGCTAATCAAACCACGGTGATTACAAATAACTTTCAAACTGCAGTGAAGGCCACTGGGCATGGCAGTGACACGATGGGATCCGATGTACATTTTGCTTAAAAAAAATTGCTATTCTTTCACTTACGAATCGGCCAAAAAGATAGCTGTTTTGAAAGACTGCATGATTTTTAGAAAGTCATAGGGAGCCTGAGGATGACTGGATGGAGAAGGTTGGTGAATGGTTAACAGCGTCAGGGTGTGTTTCTCTTGTTCATCACCTGGTGGCAGTCTTGCTTCACTTTTTCATCTCAAATAAAAAGGGTGCTTTCTTTGGAGTCTGGTACCAAAAACACCTTCATCTCAATATGCAGTTTATTCAGTAGATTTCATTTCCAGTGCGTATTTGCACAAACTGCAGTTTTCAAACCTTTTCTATTTGAATTCAGACATCAGGTTTGTTTCCTTCCTCAACATGCTTCAGAGCTTCATGCACAACTTTATGCTTGTTTTCATTTATATACTCAGTACGATGAATGCTCTTTTGTTGAAGTTTATTGTAGATCTAAGGCACATACGCACACATAATCTGGAAAGTCATAGTCACGCTGTGTGTTTACAGTCAGTAGCAGTTTTGTAGGGAAAAAGTGGCTCACTCTGCCTGTGGCCAGCGCTAATCAGTAGTTTTTTCTTTCCGTGGGAAGTTGCTGTCTGAGTGTTGTAAGCCTTTTACTTGGATTTTAACACAAAGTATTCCTTTAAGCACAAAAGACATATAAGTTGTTTTTACATCACTGAATGCATGTTTGGATATGTTCCAGTGGACTTTACACACGTTGTGGTTTAAAAAAAGAGTCAGGGCAGAGGAATGTGGCAGGATCGAGCCCATCCTTTGTCTCAGTTTACTCTCTCAGATAAGCCTGCGTTGTAAAAGGAGCAGTCGGCTGGAAGCGGGTCTGTCCTGGTCTCGCAGCTCTTGGAATTTACGCCGGGTGCGGTTCTCTAAACGAGCCCTACCTGTTAAACTCCCACGGCCCTGCACTCCACAGACACATGCCTCCTTATCTCAATGCAGTGTTTGCAGACTCAAAGTGTAAGAAGTGTGTTTAGCGTCTGTTCCTGGTTGCACTATAGGTTCAACATGCATGCAAATGGATGAAACCTCACATCCAGCTCATGCTTGGCGAGGCCTGAAAGGCCCAGAAATGTGTTTGGTTTGGTTCCAGTGGCTGCCTCTGCACTGTTCCCCTGCCTTCCTGCACCGCCAGTCCAGAATGGAGACTTTCACAGAGAGGTCTGATGCCATGCAGCGTCTGAGGCCTCTAGCAGAGAGGCTCGGCATTCCTCCCTGAGTGTGTGTCAAAGCTAACACTCCTCCAGAATAGAGTCCGTCATCCCAGTGAAGAATGTTCCTCCTCTTTTTTTTTTTCCCCCCTTCCAACCCCTTAATGGACTTTTTGACCCTGAGACATCAACATTCCTGTTGATAGGGACATCAGCTGCACAGATGACTGATAAAGAAATAAACAGTTTACTGATCCGAACAAGTTCATGCAGTTTGTTTAAATTTCACACCGAAACACATTTTGGTGATATGTGCTGAGAACCGGGTGAGGTTCGCTCTTTTAAAGCATCTTTTCTTTACAATCTGTTCAGTTTGATGCAATCAGTTTGTGCAAACCAGTGCAAATATGTTCAGTGCTCTTTTTACAGATAACTCATCATATCAGAGGACTGTCTGGCTCAATAGTGTGAAGTTGAGCACCTTTTTGTGATGTGAGCAATGAAACATGATTGCTTTCAGTACTTTTAAGTGCTTCACTTGAAAAAAAAAGAGGTCACACCTGGTAAAAAGACTGTGCTGCTTCCACACCTTCCAGATTCCAGCTGAATACTCTGCTGCAGTAGGGTTAGGGTTACTGTCAGCTAACCCTAAGGGTTAGTAGTAAGGTTAGGGCTGACTGTCAGCTCTAAAACTACCAAGTCCAGGAGAATCTGGACTGGAGGTCAAAACACTCTGGAGGAAAATGCTCTCATTGTTCCTGTGCAGAGGAATTATTGACCACGGCCGTGGTGCTCATGAGCCTGAGATGAAATGAGCTCTACTGAAAGGAATCGGTTTTTGTTTGAAGCTGCAGCACTGCACTTCTGAACTTCTTAAAAGACGGTTTTGTGTAAACGGGGCCTGAAGCGGCGGACCTCTGCAGGACACGTCAGGCCGGCACGCAGCGGACCAGAGTTCACTCGTCTTCCTCTGAAAAACAAAGCCGTCTAGTATCCAGACCCGGCCGACTCACGGCGAACTCCTCATCAGATTAACTGAGCTGAACTTTCCTGTCGAGCGCCATCCTCTCCCATGAGCTCATCCCGGTGGCCTCGGGCTCCTCTTGAATGGCAGGCGGCCACAACAGGGAGAAAAAACCAGCGGAGCGACTGCTGGCAGCTTGGCTGTGTTGTTGATGTGCCTCCTGGAGGCGCCACGCGCAGACCGTCTGCCAGCTCAGGCTGTTAATAACAGCCCAATTACACCTGGCGTGTTTGATCCCTGTCTTTCTTGCTCGCCGCGGCGGTGTCGTCTGATCCAATAAATCAATCACTCACCTACGCTTCCTGCAGTCTGTTCCATTAACAATGGGAGCGCATTAACGTGACAGGATTAAACTTTGATACAAATTGAGGGAAATGACTGGACCGCTCCCACTTCCAGTTTAGTGAGCCCGTCTATGGTTGACAAATTACTCCTGGAAGAAAAAGTGTGAATTTGACTGTCATGGCATCATAAAAACCTGACAGGGATGTTTTTAAACACGTCCTCAGATGAGTTTTGACTCGGCGTGGCGTCCTTCACTCTCCTGTTTTCAGGCAGCAGACCGAACCAGACGCTGACGGCCTTGGTCGGCCTGAACCGTGGCTGAACCTCTGTCTATTTAAAGCGTTTAGATAAGCAAATGGATACCACTCGAGCGGCGGCTCGACTCGAGCCGACAAAGCAGCGGCATATTTTATCTTGTTTCTTCAATCGCTGGAGGAAACGCCGTGTGATTTGGCTTTGTGGTACTTTTTTTTTTTTTTTCTCACAGGAAAACTGACCACAAATTGTTTTTACACTTTGCTTTTTGTTCAGATTAATCCAAACTGATGTCATGTGTTTGAAAGTGACCTGCAGAGGTGATGGAAGGTTTTTTATTTTTACCGTTCAGGACGGCTGTGCGTGAATGTTTTTGACTTTTGGAGCAGACGCGGTGGATTTACCATCAGATTCACGGTGCAGAGACGGAGCGCATCAAACAAACGTTCACCTGCAACCAAATCATGGTTCTACGTCAGGGGTGGGAAACTAATTTACCCAAAGGGCCACATGAAAAATGAGCATAACCATTGAGGGTCGAGACATGAGCTGACTTGAGTTTTTCTCAATAACAATTATCTCTTGATGAAAACATTTTTTTCTTGATTTTTAGGAGCTACTGTTTTCATGTCTCCTTTCTTCACTCTGTTCTCAAGCGCAGCTAAAGGGCCATGTGTGGCCCCCGGACCTTATGATGACCACTTCTGTGAAAGCATGCATTTTGTACAGTTTCAGAAAATGAGAATACTCATTATTCTCTCTGGTGGTATTTGCTCTTCTGCATTTATTGAAATTAATGAGTAACTCTGCTAACTTACTACACATGCTCGGAGTGCCACTTGAGTAGGAACACAGGTGTCGGTGGGGGTCAAGGGTCATGCTGCAGAGTCACAACCTGTCAGCAGTGGGATTCAAACCTGCAAACCTCTGCTTCCAAGTTCACTCTTCTAACCTGCGGGCCACCACCAAGAAAAATATAGCTTTCAGAGCTCTGGTTTCCACATGAAGAAACAACACTTTAAATGCACTCATTGAAATATCTTTAAGTTTGTTTAACTGTGGTTGTTATTCAGTGGGATTTCAGCACAGTTTTAAAGACACAGTGAATAAACACTGCCACACTTAAATAGAATACTTTTTATTATTTTTACAAAATGTTTAATTAATATTAGTTATCTCATCGGGGCTCGACACAAAAACTCACATAAAGTAACCGAAAAAAATCCCAAACTACAAGGACATTTATCAGAACTATTTCTGATGTTTCACGTGTTTCACATTTTAAAGTGATGAATAAGAAAAGCAAGAACTTTGAGATATTGTCATTAAAATCATCAGGTGGGACAGTTCCAGGTTTTGTTGGTGGTTTTCCCTGTTTGATGAAGCAGAACAAGAGAAATCTAATTGAACAGAGGACGCAGCCTGAGTATGAAGGTGTTGACCTACATGTCTAGACAATGTGGGTGGTTTAATACCGGCGAGCATGCCAAGAATTTGATTTAGATCTGCCATTTTACTGAGGAATACAAAGTGCACCGATGGATAAGATAGTCATAAATCTCAGGCTCTATGATAAGCTGAATTTTAATAGATGACGGGAATGAGCGGTAAAAACACGCCACAGAATAACATGGGGGGGGGGGGGGCAACAAATCTGTTGGAAAGTGGGGAAATGACCAAATTCAAAACACTCCTCTAAAACAAGATGAGAAAGTGTGTGTGCTCTAAAAGGTAGATGTTTTCTTTAAGCTGTCATGATATTATAATATTTAGTTTTGAAGGAAGAAGAGAAATTCTGGAAATGGCCATAAATGGTGAAACACATTTCAGTTTTTCTCTAAAACAAATGTGAGCCAGCAAAAGCACACATTCTTCCTGTGCAACGTACGGCTCCTTGTATAAGAAAAAAACGTCTCTGATGAGAAATAACCCTCTGAGTCATATTTTTAGACACTCTGGTTCTTTAAACCTTTTTCCTAAACAAGTCCATGTGTGAGCAATGATGAGTTTTCTTCTTAAGACTGTCATTTTTTCACTGTCGTCATTGTCATCTCATTCCCTACCAGCCTAATCCCTAATGTCACACACTCAGTTTCCCTGACTTATGTCTCTGCATTATTTTAAATCTTTATATTTTTTATTTTGAATTCAATGCACTCGTGGATGGAGAAGTAAAATTACTGTCAATTTACTGTAACTCAGTTAAGTCTAATTAAAAGTAAACTCACACAGAACTTTGTTTCTGGACTCAAATTCTAAACAAAGTCATTTTAGGACAGTAAAGCTGTATAAGAGATGGTGGAATGATTAGCGTGCTCACCTCACAGCTAGAAGGTCAGAGGTCAAATACTGGCCGGGCTCTCTTCTGTGTGGAGTTTGTATGTTCTCCTTATGTGTGCACATTTCCCCCAGTTTCCTCCAACAGTACAAAGGAATCTGCATGCGAGGAGTCGGTGACCCTGAGTTGACCTCGATGTGAATGTGGTTGTTTGTCCCGTGATGGGCTGGAGACCTGTCCAGGTGTGTCCTGTCGACCTCCATAGTAACCTGGGATTGGCTCCAGCGCCTTACAACCCCGCACAGGATCAAGAGGCATTAAGAAGTGGATCGATAGATGGAGCTCAGTGATATATTCATTCTGTTCTCTCAGACCAACTTTGCAGGATTTCACTGTGATTTCAGAGGCTGCGACTGTTGACCTGAACTCAGTGCGGAGGATTCATCCTCCTGCTTGTGGACCCTTTATCAGGCAAATGTTTGGTAACTCGTGCCTCTTCCAAAAAACACAATTAATACGAAATGTATCAACACAAGAGAAAGGCAGTATTTCTTCTGAAAAGGCCACAGTGTTTTTCTCCTTTGCTTTATCAAATTATGTGTCAGTGCAGCTGATCGGTGTTTACATGCTCAGAATATGATTAAATTAAACAATTTGCTTGAACATCTGCACAGAAAACCACTGCTTGTGATGTTTTTAATTCATTTCCTGATGAAAATAACATTGCATTGAAGGCCAGTGCTGCTCTATAATGAAGAGGCACTCTTTAAGGACCATTAAAATCAATAGGACATTTCTTTTTAATTATAGAGTGTGAAAAGTTTGCGATTCTGGTCCTTTTTGCTGCTTAGGGGATGTCATTATAAAAAAAAAGCACATAATGGTGTATGTTTCTACTGAAGTCTTGAAATGTATAATGTCCTTAACATTCCCCTTATAGTTAGAGTGCTAAAGTCCCAGGGCCTTGTAAAGGGTTAAACACACTCAAACTCGGACCACATGAAAATGAAGTGGGTATTTCCTTATTAAACAGGCAGCTAGATAACAATCTTTCATAAGAGAGAGCAGAGCTGATAACACCTGTTCCCATAATGATCCTCTTTGTTCTGTCACTGTTTGCCTTCGCACTGTTTGTGTCCGGCGTCGGGTGTGTTCCTGTTCCTAGGTGACTGCAGTGACACACAGACTTCATATACCGCTGTTAAAAAAAAAAAAAAAACCTCCAGGGCAAAGATTGGTCAACCATTTGGGTGTGTCATGTTTGAAAAAAACCTCTTTGGACAAACTCTGGGGTCATTCGGTTTATTCGGCCACATAACTTGCACTTTTCCGTCTCCTCGCTCTGTTTGAGTTTTTTGAAAGCTTGAAGTCAAACGCTCCCCGCTCTGTCCCAGCACTTTCCTCACTGGAGCAGTTCACCATTGTTCAGCCTTTCCTGACAACAGCCCCGTTATGTAACATACATTTCCTCAACCGCATATCCCACCTCCCACAATGTAATGCAGTTTCCATGGTGATGGCCGAAACAGAGCCGTGTCATGGAAAAACATGTCCACTCAGTTTGTTTTCAAGGTGAAATACCACCAAAGGCACATCATAACGCAACGCCAACTTTTATAGTCACCAGCAGATTTATTTCTCAGACAGGGCACAAACACACACATCAAAAACACACACGTAAGACTACATCAGGAACTTCTTCATGGTCTTCTGTAAACCTTCACACGGGTTTTCTGCACATTTCAGGTCATTTCAGTACAGCTCCATTCGTATCGTGTAACAGCTTTTATTAGGAACATGTCTGTGTGTGTGTGTGTGTGTGTGTGTGTGTGTGATGTGGGTGTGTGTGTCTGAGGACAGTGTGTCCTGCCAGTTGTGCCTCCTTCTTAGCTGGAGCTGCGCACAGTGGTGGTTGTGACTGTAGTTGTTGAGCCGCCTGTAAAAGAGAAGGACAGTAAGCATTGAGTGCACGGTGTCAGTCATTTGAAAGACTTCCTGCTGCTTATTATCTGGTGTCAAGTGAAGCCAGACGTCACTTACCTCCGCCAATCGGCCTGAAACAAGAGAAATGGGAGAGAAAAGAACACTCGGTGAGTGAAAAAGGACAAATGCCTTTGTTAAAGTTTAGCTTCGCTCATACGTCCACACGCGTGCGCCTACCTGGACTCCTCGGTCTCCAGCAGCTTCCTGTAGGTTGAGATCTCCTGCTCCAGCCTGGTCTTGATGTCCAGCAGCATCCTGTAGTCCTGGCCCTGCTGCTCGATGCTGGCGCGCACGTTGGCCAGCTCTGATTCCAGCATGTTGATCGTGTTCTGGTAGCCGGCGAGCATGGCGCTGTAGCGAGCCTCTGTCTCTGCTAACGTGTTCTCCAGAGCCCCTTTCTGCAAGGAGAAGTAGGTGAAATGATGCTCACTGACAAATCTGTGGCACTCGTTAACTGCAGTGACTCATGTATGCTTTAGTCTGGAGCCAAAAGCCACACCTCGGATACAATATGTTGGAGACTAAAGGATGTGTTTGCAGCTTGGCTCGTTTTGTGCAGGGATGAATGCTGGAGGAAAGGGTTTTGAATGCATGTGTCCGTTTTCCTCTCCTTCTGCAGCAGCAGTGTGTGTGTGCCTGCTGAAGTGAGTGTTGAGTGAGCGCTGCAGCTGGGTGCAGATAATCCATGGGAGCACAACATTTGGGCTGCAAAGTTCAACATTCCTGCAGCTTTCTTCAACTGCTTTTATGCCTTTCAGAATTTGAACAGATGTCTGTGAAATGTTTCCCTGAGCAGGAGCCCTCCCTCCCTCCCTTTCTGCCCCCACCCCCCACCGCCCACCCCCAATGCTGAAATATCTCTCTTCCTCCCTTCATTTTTTCAATAAGGCCTCCCTCCCTTACCCTCCCCTCTACTTTTACCCTCCATCACCGTCTGTTTCTCCCTGACAAGACAGAGATCCGGGAATTTTGCTCATATAAGGCAAGATCAGTGAGATGTGAACAGATGGTTTTAGGTTTCATGTTTTGTTTAGTTTTTTTTCCCTCCATCTCACCATGCTGAGCTGAGACTGCAGCTCAATCTCCAGCCCCTGAAGTGTTCGCCGCAGGTCGTTGATCTCTGTCTTGGACGTCTGGATTGTCTCTGTGCTGATAGCCACTTCCTTGGACAGAGTTGCCGACTGGAGAGAAATACACAGAGTTAGGATGGAGGATGGTAACTCGTCTTACTTTCACAGGAGATCCTGTTAAATTATGGGCTGCACCGCCGTGGGAGTCGACCCAGTCATTTGCAGCTTTGGGGATATGATGAAAATGTTTGCACCTTCTCATTAAACCAGCTCTCCTGTTCGCGGCGGTGCTTGTCAGTGATGGCTTCATACTGGGCGCGGATCTCCTCCAGGACTCTGTTCAGGTCTTGCTGTGGTGCGGCGTCCACTTCTACGTTGACGGTGCCGGTAAGCTGAGAGCGCAGTGCTGCCAGCTCCTGAAAAACCGCAGCAGGAACAGTAGGAATGGCAACATGTGTTAGAGTTTTAAGCAGGTCTGCAGGCGTAATGAAGACAAGATTTGCTGCACATGCAAAAACGGTTGCGGATGCGCCTCGTTACCTCTGCGTGATTCTTCTTGAGGTAGGCCAGCTCGTCCTGCAGACCTTCAATCTGCATCTCCAGGTCAGCCTTGGTCAGGGTGGTCTGGTCGAGCAGGCGGCGGAGGTTGGCGATGTCGGCCTCGACCGACTGGCGCATCATCAGCTCGTGCTCAAATCTAATTAGTCGGGAGAGCAGGAAGCACCGCCGTGAGACAGCTGTCACCCTTCACGCTTCCTGTTTGATCTCAGCGGGGTGACAGTTCACAGACGTGTGTCACTTTGTGCTTACTTGGTCTTGAAGTCATCAGCTGCCAGTTTGGAGTTGTCAATCTGGAGGAGGATGTTGGCGTTGCCAATTGTGGCAGCGTGGATCTGAAGAAAGCAACGAGAGTTTGGTTTGGTTATGTCATGGTGCAGTCACAGGAAGGTTTTCATCTGTTTAAACTTTATTCTTTGAAGTCCTGTAGCTTCATTTAATGAGAAAACGAGTCATAACATCCCTGAGACAATATTATTTGTAATTGACCACAAAAGCTCAAACACTCAGTAGAATAGCAGGTGATGCCGTCTCTCTCAAGCCTCTTATCTTTAACTTTTTTTGGCCCTCCCTTAGTAATCATTAACGGCTCTGCAAATATTTGAGTTTTCTGGGGTTTACCCTGCAGCGGCCGGCAGACACTCTACCTTGTCCTTGAGGTCGTTGATGATGGCCCAGTAGTTGCTGTAGTCCCGCTCGGCCGCAGGGCCCTTCTTCTCGTAGTACTCTCTGATCTGCAGCTCCAGCTTGGCGTTGGCCGCCTCCAGGGAGCGGACCTTCTCCAGGTAGGAGGCCAGACGGTCGTTCAGGTTCTGCATGGTGGCCTTCTCGTTCAGGGTCACGCTGCTTTGGTCCAGGGCGCTGGACAGGTCGAAGCCGGCCCCCATGCCGCCCCCGAAGCCCATGCCGCCCCCCATTCCCAGGCCTCCTCCGTATCCGGAGGAGACGTTGCGCACGCTGGTGGCGGAGATGCGGGGTCCGCCCAGGCTGTATCCCGACATGCTGAGAGCCTTGCGGGGAGCGGCACTTGAGGTGTAGCTGGTGCGCGTCTGTCTCATGGTCTGGAAAGACATGATGGCCGACTGTCTGCTGGTCAGGAGAGAAGACGAGAAGAGAGGACCGTTACACAGCGGTGGACTGTGGCAGGACTGTGGGGTTTGATGGAGGGAGGCAGGCTCTTGATATAGTCCTGCATCTGGGGCGGTCCTGGCTTGGAGGAGGGAGGCGGAGAGGGAGGGCGGAGAGGGAGGGAGGGAGTTTTCTTTCACTGTTCAGCCATGGGCTTGGCAGAACCACCATTTGTTTTCCTTTAAGGACCAGGGTTCGGTTTCTTTCCACCCCTGTGAGGAAATTGTTGTGGAATGTGTGTGTGTGTGTGTGTGTGTGTGTGTGTGTGTGTGTGTGTGTGTGTGTGTGTGTACAGTTTCTTCAGTACCTGCACATATAGTTTAGATCACACCAGTCATTTGGTGTCTGGGTGTAAATAGAAGAGGCGTTGATTTATTGTTTTAGTGTCCCGCCATGAGTCAACAGCCACAATAAGCAATAAGAATATCTTTCACCACTGTTTTGTTTTCTGTTGAAATTACCTGTGACGGCAGGATGAAAGTAGGGCCCAGTTAATCCAAATTAAACATTTAATCTCTCAGTTCTTCCGATCCGGTTTTAACTTTTCCAGACACAACAGCTTATCCTAAATACTGCAGAATTGTTTTAAACAGTTAAAAATATAATCATGACTGCAGAACCCCAGATTAAATCAGCATGCAGTCAATACTTGTTGTCACTGATTGCTGGCTGCATGAGACCCGTACAGCCTTGAAGCTGAAACAACCTTGTTTTCTACATTACTGGTCCCGGGACTTTGTCAGCACCCCCATTGTTCCCCATATCACACACACACACACACACATGCACACACACCATATCCCCCTCTGCCCTGTATCCTGTGTGTGCTGCTTCATTTGTTGGTTTTGTCTTGCGTCACCACATGTGTGAGGGATGACATGACGGGCTGGAGGGGATCGTGTGCTCACATGCATCCAAAATGTGGGTGTCGGCGTGCAGCACACATGTGCGTCTGTGCATGTTCGTCCTCCGCGTCTCACAGAGGGGCCCCGGTCAGTTTCTGGAGATTAACATCTGGTGTTAGTTGGAGGGAGGCGAGGCAGGCATGGGGGGTGAAGTGGGGGGGGGGGGCGCCTCACAGTCAGAGGGAGGGAGAAGTGAATCATATTTTCTCTGTGCTTTGTTTAAGGGCAGAGTTTGATTCCTCCTTCACTGCATTACATAACTCACCTAAAGGGTGGATTTTCTTTGCACATACTTACAGTTTTTAGTTATTTTTTTTTTCCAAAAACAGAAACTTAACTTATTGTAGAAGCTCATCTGGGTCCTCAGATTAAACCTTTAAAAGCTTTACTCTTCCATCGCCACACCCATAAACTAAGCTGAGCACAACAGCTAAATGACTGTTTTCAATCGTTTTCAGTAACAAACAGAAAGACGGAGGTCTCAAGAAATAATTACACGTTTCCTGTTGACGATGACTCTGTGCACAGACCGCCGCTGACAATCCTTTGACCCAGCAGATGAACTTCTAACACTTTCAACCAATCATGTGTTTGTGCTTTGGCTGCTTGCTTCCAGGGTCCTCAAAGTGAAGTCATGTGACCCACTTGTTGGGTCTGGCCCACGCTTTGTGCCCTTCGTGATGTGGTTGAGGGCTTGCTCAGGGACCCACAGCAGTGACCCACTGAGAGCTTTAAACCAGCGAGCTTGTGGTTGCACACTGGCTTGACTCACGCCGAGCCCACCGCAGCCCTTCTGGCTACTGCTGACAATAAGCACAACTGATTAACAAGGAGACAACAGTGAATCACTGTTCAGCTTTAAAGTGGTTCAGTGTGAGCTAATCATTAAGCTTCTCTGTAGACTACAGGCATGGCCGTTTTTAGTATTAGAATAAAGCCTTGTGCGGAACTCTTTGCTTCAACAGTTCACATGCACTCGGGGATGCATTAGTCTGCTTTTGGCAGCCGCTTCAGTGTCACTGTGATCTCATATATTCTTGTTATCTCAACCACGACTTGAGGGAATTTGGTTAAATTTGGCCCACATGTTCTCGCTCACTTAACAAATTTCCTCTCTGGGTTTGCTTCCCGAATGTGATCACTATGACTTCACAGCTGTGAATGAAACGTCCCAGAAAAACCTGAACCGAAAACTTTTAAAAGTCAAACTCCGTCAGTACAAGAGAGCAGGGAGGGGCACTGATGAAAATGTCCTTGTTTTCACAAAAAACAAACAAATGCAACTGAAAATGACTGAAATCTCAACATGAAGCCAATTTTAATAAAATGCTGTAGTGTAAAATACAATGAAATGTACAACGAACTTCTGGTAACTGCACTGTGTGCGTCTGTGCATGTGTGTGTGTGTGTGTTTTGTTTTCTTCTCCAAACTCACCCAGAGAGGATGACTTTAAGGCTGATGCTTGTGTGCTCACGAGGTCGCTCGCCTTCATTCCAGCTTCACTGATAACTCAGCTCGGGTCTCAGCATTGTGTTGTGTTGTGTTGTGTTGTGTTGTGCTGTGCTGTGTTGTGTTGTGTTGTGTTGTGTTGTGTTGTGTTGTGTTGTGCTGTGTTGTGTTGTGTTGTGTTGTGTTGTGTTGTGTTGTGTTGTGCTGTGTTGTGTTGTGTTGTGTTGTGTTGTGTTGTGTTGTGTTGTGCTGTGTTGTGTTGTGTTGTGTTGTGTTGTGTTGTGTTGTGTTGTGTTGTGTTGTGCTGCGACTGCTACTCTTAAAAACTTTGTTTCAAAAAAACTGTTTCCTTTGCAAGTTTCACTATTTACTTGGTTTTGATGGGCCGGGTTGAAGCCGGTTGTGGCTCACGGGCCTTATGTTTGACACCAATGAATCAGAAAAAGTCCATTGTGCTCCATCCATGGAGCAAATATCCATACTGCTGTTTCTTGCATGCTGTAGCGGCACACAGCTGCTCTTTGATGCATATTGAATATCACTGTGAGTTAAAGCAGAATAATGAATGAGTGCAATAAATCAACTGAACCAAATTTTACGGGAGCTCATCGTCTGTCAACACTATGAAACTACAAAAGATCCAAAATGACTGAGAGTGAGAGGAGATATAAAGGTTCATACAGTGTAAGAAAAGTTGGCACTTATTATAAAGTTTTATATTCGGAGTTATGGGTTTTAAAGTGTCACTGAGTGTTCTGGTGTGAAGGTTTCCACGCTATTGATCATCATTTTGATGTAATACAGCTTGCTTATTGTTGCAGATATGCGCTGCTGTCCAGATAAACAGAAAAGCCGATAAAGGAGGAAGTCTTCAGACACGCTTCACCGCTTGATTAAATCAAACTTCCAGAGATTAGAAGCGCTGTGCATTTAATCATTCAGAGTTGTTCTTGCGCAAACAGACTACAGTTATCATCGTCCTGTGTGTCTGATCGGAGTTAAACCCAGTATTGACACAGATTATCTGTGAAGGTCACACATGACTAATGTCTTTACAAGCTGAAGAATTTGTCGAGTGTCGGTGGAGAGGCACGGTTTCGTAAGGCACTCGAGCATAAAATGTCTTCAGCAGACAATCAGATGGAAGAAACTACTTGCGAAAGCTTCTGATTCAAAGAGCAAAATGTACGAGGAGTTAGTGGGAGTTTGATTCTGTTTGCATGTTCTTCTTGTGTACTCTGACTCAAAGATATGAGTGCAGGGTTAACATGATTCTAAACTGAATTCAAATCTTTTCACAGTGAATCTGTACACCCAAACCATGAACTCTTTATTGTGGATGAAAAAAAACTGCCTCTTTCAAAAATAAGCCTCGTCTTTTGTGTTTCCAAGTCTGATTTTGGTTTATTCCTGCTGGTTGATTCCTGTCAGAGACCACTAAAGGGCCTCATGTGACCTTCGGGTCTGCTTTAAATTGTCCTTTTTTTGAGAGTTCTTTCTGAGTGGACGCCTGCTTCTCTGTGCTCAGATGAATTAGAGATCAGTTATTGTCTCTGGAAGAAAGCACGTGTGTGTCGTGTCATGTCAGGTCAAACTTCCTTTCAGTTATAAAGTTCAGGAACAGAAATCCATTCCTCTCTTGAATTCCCTTCAGCAAAGCTCATTTCATACAAGGCCCTGTTTACGTTACAGCGTTTTCCGAGTGGAAAACACAAAACTTCCATCTTCCCTTTACACGGCGACATGTAGGTTTAGAAAAGACTTTTTTTATTTCCGTGGGAAAAGACAACATTTTTAAAAATTTGCGCTGATCAACACGAACACGAGACACATTTTGAGCATGAAACTGAACATTTTCACGATGTGCTTCCCAGGTCACTCTTGACAGAGTCGAGATAAACAGCAGGTTTAGTTTATTTGATCTAAATCTGTGCAGATATCCAGCGTCTCGGAGGGCTTGTCAGAACCCACGCTGTGAAAACAGAGACTGAACGATGACTTCTCTAAACTAAGATCCTCACAGAGAACATGAAAACACTCCCACTGGGAGCTCGCAGGGGGAAAAAATACACAAAACCCTGGGAGGTGCCGCTCGGTGTCTTATGGGTGAGAGAGGAGGCGGAAAGTAACTCCGCGCTGTCCAAAAGATGTTCTGATCCCTCGTCCGCAACAGGTGATGCGAGGTAAATCCTCGCAGGTTGCAGAAAGCCGCTCTTTATTTGGTTTCCCGTCCAAAGCAGCTTGGCCAGAGTGTCAGAACAAAGCTGGCCAAGGCGCAGAGGAACAGGCAGGTACTGTCAAATTCCTCAGGAGGAGAGACCACTGGTTTACATTAGCAACGCGATAACAGAGCGGATGAGTTCATGTCTCCGATGGGTGTTTTCTCTAAAACCAACCTTATGACTCAGACTTTCATGGCTGAGTGAACTCTCGTCTCGTCCTCAGGGACTCACACAACACTTCTTCGTTACAGAAATTCCCCGGTGGGAGCATCAAATTGCAAACAAATTCCTGTAATTAAGTAGCTCTTCTGGATATTTTTATGAGTATATTCTTCAAGAAGTCACTGAGCGGTTGGTGTCACAGAGGAAATATGACGGAGGCAGAACCCACAAGAAGAATCTGATTCCTGATTAAGAACAATCTCAGTAGGATGTAACCTACTTCTCTACTTTTAAAATTGTGACAGCGTTCGCCCACAATTTGAACTGCTTTATCTGTGAAATTTGCTCTCAATGGAAATGTATTAAGTAGACTCTTTTTGGAGCACATTTCATTGTAGTTGGTAGAATTCAACGGTGCTTTGTTGAGTCTAATTCGGGCACTGTACCAGTAGTTGTTCTTGAATATATGTTTTTAATAGTCTTTCACCTCTGGTTGACTTTTCATTATTGCACTATTTGTTGTCTCGATCTGCAGAATTAAGAAAAAAGGTCTTTTTAATCAAACAGCATCGTTCCTGTCACAACCTATCTCAAAGGAAACACATTCTACCGTATAAATACAGTAAGCTCATTTCTTTGATCTTTTCTCCTGGTTGTCCTTGAGTGTGATTTAATTATTTGTTTGCACTGAAAGATATGATACAGAAATACTTTTTGATCACTCCCACTTCTAATCCTTTCAACACACGGAGGCCAGAATAAGATAAGACTCTCCAGTAAAAAGACTTCAGACTTTGCTGAAGGAGTTTCTCAACATGCAGTCGTTACAGATAGCCGGCCGAGTCAATCTTTTGGTATTTCAGTCATGTAACATCCTGAAAGTAACTGGAAGCAGTGCTGTTATTAAAGTGGCATGCAAGGAAGAGACAAAATAATATTTTATGGGCATAAAATTGCACAAAATGAACCACCTCCCCTTGAAGTAAATAAAAAGCCTAATCTCCGCTGATTACCTGAGACAATAACAGTTAAGCTGCACATTCATCCTGTTCTGCTCTGAATTTCCTTCTCCCAGCTGGAAACAATCACAAACAAAAGGCTGCTTTCTATTCAAGGTAGAAACAAAAAGAGTCAAGGCCGTAAGTGGAAGAGGCATTATATGAGACATGAAGGGAAGTTCTCTGTTTTGCTAAAGGTACATATCAAAATGATCCTCTGTTTGTTTGCTGCATAGCAACCCAGCGGATGTCAGAGCGTGTGTGTGTGTGTGTGTGTGTGTGTGTGTGTGTGTGTGTGCAGGAATCTATTGTCTTGAGGTCTGGATGGTCCAGATTCTTGCACCTGAGTGCAGATGGGCACAGCGTCCTCGCCACCGGTTTCATTCTACACTGGGAATTATTCTCAGCTGGCATTCCCATGTCGATCACGTTCTGTCCACTTCCGGTATCGACGCTTAGAATAACAGCCCGTGTCCTGTCAAGTTGACATTTCAAGGCACCTTTGTTCATTGTTTCAAGCGGAGGTGAGTGAGCCAACATGCAGCTGCATGAAGTAACACTCTCATCTTTGCCACCATGTTTCATTAAATTACACGTATCATCCTTCTTCACAATATCGTCTTGCAGGTGATATGCAAACAACGCCCTTTTCTTCTTCCCAGATAATCGATAAAACTTAGCAGTTGGGACTTTTAATGAGTGAAAGCAGGTTCAGTAATCTGAAGCCTGAACATGATCTTCTGGCATGTTTTTAAACTGCGGGTGGAAACCGGAGTACCCAGAGAAAACTCGACTTGAACCAGCGATATTCTCATTGTGAGGCCAGACAGCAAATACTAAAGCACAGTGAAGCTGCTTCGACTAATATTCAACTCTAAAAAATAATCAGCTTAACCAGAAACTTCCAGATCTTCTCTTCTAACTTTGTTTTCCGTCCAGTTTTTGTTCCTCTGCAGCTGATTGAGATTATTACCATATTTGCTTATCAATAAAGACTCATATAAACGACAATATTTAGAATGAGAACGCATAATTTTTAAGTTTTCGTTTCAGAAAGTTTTCACTTTTGCTCGGCAGCATAGCTGGTTAACATAGAAAGGACAGAAACGCTGAAAACAATGTAGTTTTCATGTTGGGCCACTAGTGGGTGCTGTTGGTTGTTTTCGTAATGAGACCCGACACACATGGGGCAGAGATAAAAACACTATGAACATGACCGAGGGAAGTTTTCTGTTGCTTGAGTGGTCATGTGACTTATTTTAAGATGAAACATCCAGATATATTGACAGAAACCCTCTGGGACCACTTGGTGTCTCTGAACGACAGAACGCTGCTGCAGACAATGTAATCAGGAAAAAGCCTCTATGTACTGTTTCAAACATACAGTCAATGTGTTTCTTTGAGCTGTATTTTTTCTGTTGTAGCAGTTTAATGCAGGACCGTAGTAATAAATGTGTGGCTGCAAAACATTTTTCAAAAAGTTCTCAGGATTTTCCTTCTGTCAGTTGTCAGATATATGTCATTTTAGTCAGTTTGGCTTTTAATGACAGATTCTATTGTAATACGTGTATGCATATAAAGTCTGGAAAAGTGCTATATTATGTTTCTTGGCTTCTTCAAATTTCAAAGATTAAATCAAACAGACTCGCCAACAGCAGCAACAATCTGCAGAGATTTAACACAACCTGATGCTCTGCTGCTCATCCCACAAATGCGAAAACAATTCTGGATTATCTGTGTCTTTTTGAGAGTTGCAGTTTTTGAAAGTTTCAGTATTTCGTAAAGTAATACTGTTGTTGTTAATCTGCGTGATTTTAAGGTTTAAGTGTCTCCAAAGCCGCAGAAACATAATGCTGATATTTCTATTTGAAGGAATGAGACGTGCCAGAGGGAGTTCACACAGACGAGCATTTTCCATGTTGATGTGACGGTAATGTGCTTTGGGAATGTTTTCTAATGAGATGCTTTGGTGCCTCTTAATAAAGATTCACTCCTTGTCATAATCTCTTAATCTGAAAGGCTTAAGGAATATATGCATGTATGTTTTAGAGTGAAAATTACTGAAGTCAACTATCCAACAAGTTCACCGATCCTCAAACAACACAACTAGCTGTTCCATGAGTCACAACCTTGACTCATGATCACTGATTATTACTAAGTATTACAACATTAACGGGCTCCATTACTAAAGAAAATACCCTGAGCTCTGTGGCCTGGAGCGCTGTCTTTTCTCTCTGGGTGAGTGCAAACTGCAAACTGCACTGTTTCTGTGCAGTAAACAGGTAGCAGCTCCATTTCACCACGGTGTGTAAAACTTGGCACAGCAGTAAACTGAAGTGACCTCTGCGACCTCCAGTGTCCGTCTGGTCTCATAACAAAGGCTTTGTCATTCAGTGTCTGTGTTATATGACTTTCAGTATCCACCTTGTTTTTTCTCTGTTTTATTGTCCGATGACTCAATTACGGGGAAAGATTATTTCAGGCGTTTTGCCTGCAGGCTCATTTGGACTTAACCGTGAATCACAGATGTGGGCCCGCCCGGACCAAAGTGGTCTTTCGAGCCTCATCTCAACGTGCCCCGCCTCCCTCCACAGACATTATCACATCCTGCTCAACTATGTCCCGGAGTGCAACATCGCTGTCGAAGCTCCAGGACTGAATCGGCGAGGGAACATCTGCAGGGAGCCGTGCAGACGGGTGGGATTACTCTGAGGGGTGGGATTACTCCTGGGCGTGGCGACCTGTTTGTCTGTGTGTGACATGAGGTGACGGCGTGCGCGCTCAAGCCAGTCTGTTCAAACCAAGTTAAACATTCGCCATCACGTTGCTGCACATATAGACTTACGGCTGTCCATTCATCAGCTGCAGCAGGCGTCAACGCCGGCGTTTCAACCCGCCCGCTCATTCCAGGACTTCACCTCATAATGATGAATCACAGTCAGCTTTCTCTGAAAAGAGAGCTTTCCTGAAACAACACTTATTTTCTTGGGACTTGCTTGGTTGAGGTTGTGTTCATTGCAGAGTGAAGCTCTCTTTTTTAAAACAGGATTATTGCAAGACTTTAAATATAGAGGGAAGCTTCTGGAAAACACCGAAATGTCTGAAAAAGGCAGAATGTAATGGGACCTTCTGGGGCTGATGAATCTCTGCAAACGCTACAGATTATCACAAGGCCACACCCAGCAGGTGAGACTCCCAGCTGATGTGCACCATCTAGTGCTGTCCTGAAGCGTTGCTGCTGGAAAAGGCATGCGGTCAGACGAGTGCTCTCTGCAGGAGTCACCAGAGGACTGCAGAGCGCCACGCCCAATGGACGCCGAATCTGCACCAAGTTCCCTGCTCTCAGTGAATTTCCTTTAGTTCAGTTTATTAAGTTATAGCAATGCTACAGTAATTAAATAAAGGGAACAAATGGTGAAAATAAATGAGAATGTGAAGCAGCCTTTGGTTTTGCAGAGTCTTGGTATCTCAGGAGTGTTTCAGGTTAGACTGCTCACATGCTTCTACATGGAACATAAAGAAAGAGTGAGATAACCAGACTGAGACTGAAGTGTTCATTACTAATAACAGCATGTTGCTCATACAGATTATTATAGAGCTGCAGGAGCAACAGAAGCGATGCCTCCTCTTCCTTCAATGTGTCGCAGTCTGCTGATACCTTCATCAGAATCCATTTCAGCCACGCCGCACTGACCCAGGCCTTTGTTTATGCATTGCTCATTGTCTTCAAATGATTCAGCAGGAGGTTTCATTCGAGGAATCTGACCGAAGCACAAACCCAAATTCAGTCAAAGAAATTCCCCTTTTTCAGATTTCTAGCATAAGTGAATGTCAAACAGGTTTTTTAAGGCATCAAAAGCACATCCTCCTCACAAGCAGGAGGCCAAATCGTGACGGAATACTTTCATGGCTCTGTGTTTCATAGAAACTGTGTGTTTTAGCATTTTTTTAAATATCTATTTTATCATTAAGGATGCACAATTACCGACACCAGTACTGAACATCGGGTCCAATACTTCACATCCGGAGAGTTTTACATGACACACCACCCATCACTGACGCCTCCAGTGCAAATGGACCTTTGTCCTGCATAATGTGTGAAATCAATCCTGTATTGTTTGTGGGAGTTGACTTGCTGACCAGAATAAGTGGAAATGGCCATGCCCGGTGTACAACTGTGTGAGAATCATGAAAAATGCTGTCTGATATTTGCACACACACAAAAGCGGTGACAGTCGTGCACAAACAAAGTGTGTTCCTGTATGCATGAGTGCTTCAGCCCGTTGACAGCTGACATGAGCAGAATGTGTCTGCATGAATGACTGAGACGACGTGCAGGAAGAAAGACACACAATGCAGCCAGTGTTATTTTCATCGTCGGTCCTGCTGTTTGTGCATGCTTGTACGGAATAATCAAGGAGGTGTGGCGAGCCGGTGAAGGGCGGTGAGCCCACGCTTACTCGGGATTGGTCCAGAGTGGAGTCTTGTAAAGTTTTCCTCCCCGCTTCTTCTCTACGCACGAAGATGTAATTTTAGCCACTGAATGTTGGAAGAAAATCATTAAAAAGCACTTACTGAAGACAGAACTTGTACTGTTTTTTTTGTTTGTTTTTTTTGTTCCATGTAAGGAAAGTGTAAATTAAAGAGGGTTTTTCTCATAACATTGCTTTAAGATAAAACTGTCAGTTTCTATCAGTTTTGGACAAAAATCTACCAAAAGAAAAAAAAAAATTGTTTAATTACCCCTAAAAACAAAATGTTGAATGAACTAAGAAAATCCAAATTGATATGTCTTAGTTTTACAGTGTGTTGTATCTTTTTTTTTCTTCCTGATCTTAACACTTAGTTTGTTAACTTTGTCACAATTAAAGAAATTAGGACAAATGAAGTTTGATTCATTTGTGTTCATCCATGCAGTGACCTGCTGGACTGTGGCTGAAAGCAGGTTCACAATTTCTTCTGAGAGGAAAGTAGAGAAAAAACAAACATGCAAACTGTGTAGAAAGATCCTCAGTTTCTGGGCATTTTAACTGCGAGCGTTAACTACTGCAGCCTCCAGTTAAATTTTCACAACAGTATTTACAACATAGTCAACACACTGAGCCGACCACAATGAAGTCAAGACTTTACCAGAAACTGAAATTAGTTTTCATCACATTTCTAAAGTTCAAATTTTATTCATTGTGCCTCAAACAAAGTGCAGGCCTGGGAATGAAAATGGAAACCTCTTTCTCACTCAGTGTTTGTAAGAAAACAGATTTGTGTGTGTGTGTGTGTGTGTGTGTGTGTGTGTGTGTGTGTGTGTGTGTGTGTGTGTGTCTGTCTGTCTGTCTGTCTGTCTGTCTGTCTGTCTGTCTGTCTGTCTCTGTGTGTGGATTTGATACAGAATGAAACTAAAGTTGGTATTATTATTAATAATATTATTAAAATGACAGGTGTCTTTCTTATCATTCGACATTTTACACAAACATTGCTTGTGTTTAAACCTGAGAAAGATCCACACCAGACTGCTGATTTCTCATTATTGACATGCTCGTCGTCTGCCTCTTGGTGTGCTCATGTTGAGATATTTAAGGTATGGCCGAGTGTGGAAGGGCTTTGTTTCTCCCAGTTTGTGAGGAATCAGTTCTATAAGGAGCTTTATTCAATGAGTCAACAGTCAGGTATTTCATTACAAGAATAAATCCTAGAACAGACACATTTGGCTGCAGAATGAATGTGTTTGCATCAATCAGTGGTTGTCCTGTGTTTGTTTGGGTGTGTGCATGTGTGTGTGTCCGTGTTGACCCTCCACTGAACATGTATAACACACATCATCTGATAAAAAATAGTCAGTCCACTTGTGTCTGCAGCTTTCACATTCATGATAAAAAAAACTCCCACACAGGCAAATACAGGTGTGTCACTGTGTGTATCTCCAACCATCGGCAAACATCTTTTTCACCAAAGGGAAAATCTTTAGAAAGTGCTGGAGTGGCACAGCAACGACAGGCAGAGCAACATTTTTACCTTTAACAAACTTCAACAAAGAACCTTTTCAAAAAAATGAACTCTGCAAAACACTTAGATGGATTAAAGTGAAATCGAGAAAGTGGCTTTGCAGGCTTTCAGCGTGTTTCTTCACAGGACGGCTGTCAGGCCACAAGACTGGTCTACTTCTACAAGGCAGACAAGGAAGATAAACTTGTTACAGAAAAGGCTGAATGTTCGCTGAGTTTCCATGCCTGGAAGGTCTTGCAGTAAAGTCAGAATGGGACTTGGCTGTTTCAAAAAGTTGGCAAAGAACAGACAGGAAGTTATTGACAAGATAAATCACTCTATTCCAGTCACTCCCAGGCGTTACAGCCTGGGAAAAATCATTTCCCACCTGAATAAAAACCAGCCAAGCTTTGAGTCCTACTACAGTCACAGAGGAAAATGAAACTGATGTCTGTTTTTGTAAGCTTTAAACAAGGTGTTGCATTACAGATCAGCCAACGCTGGACTTGGAAAAACATTTTGTTTGTCACTCAGGAGAAAAGCTATGTGGACTAGGCGCCCATGGCGTTACGTTCTCCGGCGTGTTTTCTTTGAAGAGACAAAGCGGCTGTTGCTCTTCGGAAGCAGATCCAACCATCAATCATCGAAGTTCAGACCCGCCCGCCTTATCGAGACGCCCGCTGACTGAAGGGACAAAACGTTTTGCAGCACACATCCTGCACACAACATTTTTAAAATGTTCCTATTACATGTTGTTCTTTTCAACTAGTGCACTTCTTTTTACATTAGTGTTTGTTTTTAAAGGTGCATTAAGGAGTTTTCAACTTTAAAATCTTTATTTTCCACCATAAATATGTTACAAATATTCAATGACGTGTACATTGTGCCCTGACATATTCATTGCAAGTACCGCTAACAGCGTTAAATTGTCACTTGAAAGTTGCAGTGCCGGTCCGGCACCAGGATTTTTTGGGGGAGAATTTGAGATGACGTGACATAATGCACGTTCCCGCTTGGCTGATTTCCTTAGGTTTTGTTTTGTCCGCCATTACTGCGCCAGATGCTTAGCGAGCAACAACTGAGCAGTATTGAGGATGGATCTTCCAGAAAGTAAGAAAATACCAGCTCCTAGCACTGCCACAACTCCAGCACAGACCCCACCAGGTAAAAGAAACTTAAATTTTACTCGAGAGCTACTAAAAGAGCGAGGAAGGAGCTCCCCTCTTCCGTGCACGTACATGGACGCAAGCCACAGGCACGAGTGTTTCACTAAGCTGCAGTTACACCCAAGGCCTGCAGGGGCCGTTGCTTCGCATTAAATGTGCAAACTCCTTTATGCACCTTTAACTTTTCTTTTGCACTAAAATCTGTTATTATTATCATCACTATTTAAAACCAGCCATGGGGTTTTTATATTTGTTTATTTTGGTAAGTTGTAATTTTTTTAAAACTTTTTTAAGATTTTTAACTAGATTTGGCAAAGGTTTTCTGATAAAACACTCATTATTTTAAGAACAAATTCAACTTTGTTACGATTTGACCCCATTTCAAAAACCGACATAGCTTAACTTTTTATTATTATAATTATTATTGCTTAAAAAGTGCATGGATGGTTCTCTACTATGCTCAAGTAAAATTACATGACAATATCTGGTGAAATATTTTGAGTCATTTGCACATTGATATTTTCATAAACACTTTGAAACAATTTAAACTGATGAATTTTCCAGAGTGAACACATCGGTTCCAACATCAGCACTGATCTTGAACTCGTTTTGTAATTTTGAGTCAGAAGTAGATTATTTTCTAAACACCAAGCAGGATAATTGGGACTTTATAGACTTTGTGGACTTTATTGAAATCAGAAAAAGGAAGCAGTGGCATTCAACCTGTTCAACTTCAGGATGGAGTTCTTGTCATTTATTTCAATTTTACTCACTTCACTACACAACTCTGAATGATCTTCCTACTGACTAAAACATAGAGGGAACCAGTTTTATTGATGTAAAGAGAAGAAAGTTCAGGTGTTTGGTTCAAATGTGGGGAGTAAACCTGCATTTGAAATGAGCTTTATTTTTATTTTTCTTACCTCCTGGTTGACTGAAAACAAAATGTAAATCATTTTTCATTGAAACTTGAAGGAATGAATTCAAACCTGTGGTGTGAGGCCGTCGCTCCACCAGCGAAACTCCATCAGTGTGATTCACTAACTGATCAGATAATCAGCCTTCACAGGGCGTCAACAGTTTCACGGTAATCTGATTTAAAACATTATCCCTTGTGTGGTGATTGCTTCTCAGTGTCTCCCTAACTAGCATCGGATTTTCACATCTGAGAGCATCATTTTGCACGACCCCTAAAGTCTGGTATATCATAAATATAAACCATAAACTCTGCATCGAACCTCTGCAGTCTAATGTGATCCAATACAATAACTTCCATGCATTATTGAAGCGTATGAATCGATTGTCATTTATTACTATTTTGATACACAAGTGCATCATTTAATCTTTAAAAATCAAACAGAAAGGCTCTTTGAGATTAATTGAACCTAAATCAAGCTTTGTGATGTTGGCTAATAATCATTTAAAATATAATAACTGCAGATGTGTCTAAAAGAATTATTATACTGAAGCCTAAATGTTTTAAATCGGATTTCTTGGTTATGTTTTATAGTAACGTTTTGGAAACCCTTATATATCTTTAGTTAGTTCCCTTAATCATATTTCGTTCAGCTGCACGATAACGTTGTGTAAATCTTAATTACCACAGTCCTCAGCACATTGCTCCGAAGCTTAAGTGACAGAAATAATTTTAACTGGCTTGCCCTCCACCTTTTCGCCCCAACTTTCACGGAGGTGAAATTGTCGCTGGTATGTGTCACTTTTGCCACTTCTGTGAGCAATTAGCTCTGACTGAATATTTTACAGAAAGCCCCCACAGTGCCGCTAACACACCGATTTAAGCCTCATGTTTGTGTCTTTAAAAGTCGTTAAGCAAGAGCAAACAGCAGCGCCGCGACACCAGTATTTGAGGAATGAAGGCCTTTTACTTGAGATAACAGTAAAATGTGGATTCACAAGTTTGACCTGAACTGAAGGGGATGCGCCCCTTCCCACCCACATCCACGCTGATGGAGAGATTGCTTTGAGGAGTCGGGGGGTAATCCTTCAGCCGCATTCTTCTCTTTCAGCTCGCCGGCCGGGCCCAGCCCACTTCACCGTGCGTGGCGGCTATATAACCTGCCGGCTCAAAGTGATGCCCTCAACTGCAGATCGGCTCCAGTGATCCCACCCGGTCCAGACACAGACTCTCCAACATGTCTCTCAGCACCAGATCCTACAGCAAGAAGACCATGAGCGTCTACGGCGGCGCCGGAGGCCGCGACACCCGCATCTCGTCCTCCCAGATGAGCTACGGACTGCCCTCCTACGGGGGCTTCAACCTCTCCGACGGCCTGGACCTCCACGTCAGCGCCAACGAGAAGGCCACCATGCAGAACCTGAACGACCGTCTGGCCTCCTACCTGGAGAAGGTGCGCACCCTGGAGAAGGAGAACGACCGCCTGGACAAGCAGATCAGAGAGTGGTACCAGAACAGGACCGTGATCAGCCACGACTACAGCAGCTACTTCGCCATCATCGAGGACCTGAAGGACAAGGTGAGAGGAAGACTGGATGTGTGTTTTAACATTGATGAGCTGCCACTGACCAGTGAGAGCTTCACATGACACAGATCAGCTGATTCTTCAGACTGACTGTACTCAGATGGGACTGCACTCTTTCTGACTCGTGTTTTCTTCCCTTTCAGATTCGTATCGCCTCCAGGCTCAATGCCAAGACTGTCCTGGACATCGACAACGCCAAGCTGGCTGCTGATGATTTTAAAGTGAAGTGAGTTTATTTTTAGTTTTTCTGTTTTTCTCTCTTCTCACACATTAAAAAAGAGTTTGGAGCTGAGTGAAACCGCTGTCTCCCTCCAGGTTCGAGAACGAGCTGTCCATGAGGATGGCCGTGGAGGCCGACATTGCCGGACTGAAGAGGGTGCTGGATGAGATCAACCTGTCCCGGATGGACCTGGAGAGTCAGTATGAGTCCCTGAAGGACGAGCTCATCATGCTGAAGAGGAACCACGAAGAGGTTAGAGCCGGCGACAGGGGACCATGAGTAGAGCTGCACCGACGTTAACCTGCTAAATCTGCACTAATGATGCTTTTACAAGCAGCAAAACTGATGAGTTTGCACATATCTGCACCCACGGCCGCACCTGTACTGCAGCCTGTTCATCCACTGGTGATCACTTGTCAAACATCATCCATCAGCCAGACAAAAATGAGGATATTTATCATCTTTTGTGAGCTGAGCTGGTTTGAATCCATTCATGACCTCAGTTCCACCTCTGATAACACTGAGGAAACACAATGTGGGGTTAGTGTTTTTATAAACAGCTCCTCCGCCTTCTTCTGTTCATACTGCTGCCCCTCACCATCCTGCACACTTCCTTGTATTATTCTCTGCTTCCATTAGCTCATTGCTGCTGTTTGAACCCCCCCACCCCCCCAACCCCCACCAACCAAAAGATAAAGAAAACCCCACCACAATCACCATCAGTCACAAAAAAGCACACATCAAAGAGCCAACAGCATTCATGCACACAACAAACTAACTCATCATCTTATTGTAGTGAAGCAGAAATACTGAATTATGACCAGCTGTTGCTTTAGAGGACTGAAATGTTGCCCTTTGACCCCTGCAGGAGTTGGCTCTGCTGAGGAGCCAGATGGGCGGCCAGGTCAATGTGTCTGTGGACGCCAGTCCATCCACAGACCTGAACCAGACCATGACGGAGATCAGGGAACACTACGAGGGCGTGATCAACAAGAACCGCAAGGATCTGGAGTCGTGGTACCAGAGCAAGGTGAGAGCGTGAGAACGGCTCCGCCGCCGCTCAGATCGCTTCCAGCGGGTTCACCGCAGCAGTGACGCATGCTGTGGTTTTGGTTCAGATCGCAGCAGTGGAGCAGGAAGTGATCACAAGCTCAGAGATTCTGGTGACAACCCGCACGGAGATTAAGGAACTGAAGAGCACCCTCCAGAGGCTCCAGATTGAACTGCAGTCCCACTTGAGCATGGTACGTCCACTTCCGATTAAACTGAATCAACCCAAAGATGCACATTTCAAGCTAACAACACTGTGAAAATGTACGAGAAGCTGTGAAATCTACAGCTTTTATACGAATTTAGTTTACATTATATAGATTGGCTTTCTTTAAAGGTCTGAGAAAGCGTTTTATTTTACATATAGTCTGTATTTAGCCAGTTTTTTTTTTTTCATTGCCTTCAACTTCTGTGTGCAAACCCAACAGAAAGCGTCTCTGGAGGGAACCCTGGCAGAGACCCAGGCACGGTACGCTTCACAGCTCGCAAGCCTGCAGGCCGTGGTCACCAGCCTGGAGGCTCAACTGACCCAGCTCCACGCCAACATCGCCAGCAACAAGCAGGAGTACGACATGCTGCTGGACCTCAAGACCCGGCTGGAGCTGGAGATCGCCGAGTACAGGAGGCTGCTGGATGGGGAGGATGAGAGGTGAGAACCGAACACTGAAAGACAGAAAACTAGGAACATGTGTTCAAATGATGGACCAAAGGCAATCAGGGTATCCATACTGATCATTTCTTATTTTCTTTTCTCTACATTTGCAGCTCCAAACAAGGTGAGCACCATTACAGAACAATCAGCAACCAGTGCAATCAGCAACGAGTGTTCGTTTAGGTTGGTAATAAATGTCAGTGTTTGCTGATGATTTGTTTCTCTTCGGTTCCTCAGTGGTCACAAAGGTCATCACAGTGGTGGAAACAGTTGTGGATGGAAAGGTGGTGCAAAGCAGCAAGACCGTCGATGTGGATGTGGATGAACTGGAGTAAAAACTGGAAGAATTGGCAAAAACCAATAAAGATCATGCAGTTGAACTTACATTTTTTTTTGTGTGGAGTTATTGTACTTCTGCTTCAATCATTCTCTTTTCACTATTTTTGTTCCACGTGAATCAATATTGCAGGGGGAAATTAAATCAGTCCTTATATTCAAGTTGGCGGCATCATGAATCAGTTGAATCAGGTCATCTGGACCTTTTACCTTGGAAGATGTTTTATCTTTTATCCAAACTCCTTCCTCTTCTCATACTTTAAATCTTGATTAGGCTAGTCTGAGATCCTGCAGTACAAGATCACACCACAAGGTGGTGTATTGAGTAACACAAAGAATCATCAGAAGGAACACAGGCTAAAGGTTTCCCCAACACCCAGGGCAGTGATCTGCATGACTAACAGGTCTACAACATTTACCTCTCAGGGTACAAACATGCTCAGCTAAATGGGGACACGCGCTTCAAATTCTGGTGTGGCTGTTGAACAAACATCCACTAGAGGACAATACCCGCTGATGGTTTCACAGGGGAAATCCATACAACAGATTAAAAACTGATCAAAGAAGTTTGTACATTCCTGGTACAAAAAAAAAGAAAAAAGAAAAACATATACTTATGCTGACTGATGCACAAAACAATATCTACGATTGTCTGAACATTTTTGCCTCCATGTGGAATATCAGAGATGTGTCCAAGATTGCCGGAAATACTGGGAGGAGATTAAGCAATTTATTTAATCTGTTTGAAAAATAGAGTGCTTTCTCCATTCATCAGCTACTCCGTTGTTATTGTGATGAGGGGGACTTTAGTTCATGAGTTTTTAGTTATGAAAACATTTTTATGTTGTGCCGAAAGTTTTGTCTGTGTAACCAATCATCTCCTAGATTGAGCTTGACATTTGTGTCATTTATTTTTTTTCTGCCAAACTGACATTTATTTGTTGCAACCTTTCAGGTGTTACATAACCTCTTCCACCAATGTGTCCATTTCACTGTTGGGTTTGGCGCTCAGCGCTTCGTTCGATCGCTCCATGGTGAAAGCAAGCAAATCAACTATGAGATTCCCAGCAGTTTTTAACTCGTTCATGTGGAAATACGTCCTAAACCATTCAGAATGCCCATTTCAATCATTTTGTTTGCACGAGATGTCCCTCATTGTGTTAATCTTCGTGAATCACTTCCAGAATGTTCAATTCAATTAAATTTTAAATTTGATAAGTGAAGATAATATGTAATTTGAGCCTGTTCATCGTTAGTTGAAAAGAATACTACACATACACACAAACCTCAATGACAACTGACAGGATAAGCAGAAAAAGGGTGCAAATTTATCCCTTTTTTTGTTGCATTTTAAGCTAAAAAACATTAGTTTCATGCAAAAACTAAACAATTAATTGACCTATATTAAAATATTTTCATATTTTGGTTCAACTGTCTTAATTTTTAACATCTACATGCTCAACACTGACATTTCTTCTCCTATGATGTTGTTATTGGCTAATGGTGAGATGACCCTACATCTGTGAAGCTCTAAAAATGGACCTGATGACCCACACTTTTGGGTTTTGGACCAGCTGCTGAGAATCAGTGGACGAAGTGTTGTTTCTTTAACACAGGAGAGTCAAACTCATTTTAATTCAGGGGGGCACATACCGGGGGCATATACAGCTTAATTTCATCTTGAGTGGGCCAGACCTGTAAAACAGTGCCATAACCCATAATAACCTCTAAGTTTAAACAAATTTTTTCTTTTTGTGTCACAAAGCATGAAAATGTTTATATTTCAGCAAGGCCAAACAAGTACGACCTAAAATGATTTCGATCTCAGCATAATCAATTTTGATTGAACCTTCTGCTGCAAAAAACAGTGAAATGTCCATAAAGCTCATGTAACTGTTGCATTGTGCATGTTTTTACAAATGGACAGTGACAGCATGGTTTCGAGGGTCTTTCATGGCAACTTCAGCTTCAGCAACACCTCAGCTCAGGTCTCAGCATTGTGTTATGCTTCTCTTCTTTGATATGCTTGCACTTTGCTTGGTGGCTTGATTGGAGCCAATTGCAGGTCAAAGTTTGGTTTTTTGGGTTTTATTTAATCTATTGAGGAAAATGCCTCTGAGCGTGCATATAGAAATGTTACCTTTGTCAAAGTTTCGAAGGGCTCTTAAAGAAATCCTGCTCTCATTCCCCCACTTGAATTGAGCATGTTATGTGATAAAAAACTATATTCAGCTTTCAGTTATGTGGTTCAACTTTGAGGTTTTGACAAACACACCATGAAAACCCCCTGAAACTACAATCAAGATGGTATGGTTTTCTTATATCAGGCAATTTTTCGAATTCTTGAGACACAAACTAGTCACAACAGTAATCAGCAGAGTGTTTTATTGCATTGGTGTTAGAGGGAAGCCGCAGTCGTGTCCTCCAGGTATTGCCCCGTGTGTTTGCTCTCGCTGTATGGAAACGGGTTATGTAGTGGTGGTGGTGGAGGACGACACCACAACGCCGTCCCTCATCTCCTCTGTGACAATGACCACCGTCTTGGAGGTGGAGGAGGAGGAGGAGGAGCCGCTGCTAACGCTGTGGAGGGAAACAGAAGGTGTGGTTCTTCAAAAGGCAGCAAGACTTCAGTTTGCAGAGTGTGTTGATGACGAAGCAGCAGAGTGCACACAGGTTAAATTCATTCTGAGGTTTCCTCACCTAGCTCCCTCTCCGTCCAGCAGCCTCCTGTACTCTGCGATCTCCAGCTCCAGTCGTGTCTTGATGTCGAGCAGCATCTTGTACTCCTGGCTCTGGTTTTCAATGTCGGCCCGCAGCTGCATGAGCTGCTCCTCCAGGCCGGTTACCTGCATCTGGAGGGCTTGGAGCATCATGGAGTATCGTGCCTCTGTTTCAGCTAAAGTGTTTTCCAGAGATGCTTTCTGAGATGGGACAAAAACAACAGAGGAGGAGAATCGAAAAACTGAGGATGGGTAAATGAAGCGATTTTGAAGAGTCAGGTCCAGATTTTCATTGTTTACCATGCTCAGTTGAGACTGTAATTCGATCTCCAGGCCCTGCAGCGTGCGACGAAGCTCAGTTACTTCTGTCCTGTTTGTCTGTAGGGTCTCTGTGCTGACTGCCACCTCTTTGGTGAGTTCTGCTGTCTAAGGAAGACACATGGAAACGTTAGAATCATGTATCACTTCCTCATTGCAGCAACAGACAAGGCAGACAAGATGGCATTGCTTATCAAAGCGTTGCTTTCTCACCTTTTTTTCGTACCAGTTCTCAAGATCTCTCTGATTCTTCGCGGCAATACTCTCATACTGCTCACGGAGCTCATTCATGACGGCAGTCAGGTCGGGCTGTTGTACGGCGTCCACCTCCACATTGACCTGTCCAGTCATCTGTGCTCTCATAGCAGCCAGTTCCTGTTGGAAAAAAGGTTTTCATATGAGGCCTGCTTTGTTAGATTCAGTCCATTTATTCAACATTTCAGCTCTTGCTGCCCACCTCCTCGTGGTTCTTCTTGAGGAAGATCAGCTCCTCCTTGAGGCCTTCGATCTGCATCTCAAGGTCTGATCTGGCCAGCGTCAGCTGATCTAACAGTCTCTTCAAGTCTGCAATATCAGCCTCCACGGACAAACGCATGGCGCGCTCGTTCTCATACCTGCCAGGCAGCAAAGCTTCAGACTTTCTACCACTGCATCTCTTCAAATGTGTTGCATTAGAGTGGATTAAGTTATGACATTGATTGTGTTTCTCATCCTGATACTGACTTGATTCTGAAGTCATCAGCTGCCAGCTTTGCATTCTCCACTGCCAGACAGACGCTCCCATTGTCACGGGCAGCATTCTGGATCTGTGCAATGAACAATAGCTTCTTGTCAAATCATGATCAATCATAAATTATGCAGTTAATTCACCATCAGACTGTTCCTAGCATTACAGACCACGGCCTGATGTGCTTTGTTATTGAACGACAGTCTGACAGGTCAAGTGACCTACCTTTCCCTGCAGGTCAGCGATGGTGGCAAAGTAAGCCGAGTAGTCACGGGCTGCAGGGGAGGTCTTCTTGTCCAAGAACTCCCGGATCTTCAGCTCCAGCTCAGCATTGGCTTGCTCCAGTTTGCGCACCTTCTCCAGGTAGGAGGCCAGACGGTCGTTCAGGTTCTGCATGGTGGCCTTCTCGTTGACGGTGACATCGATGGAGCCAATTCCACCCCCTGCGCCCCCTGCACCCCCTGCCCATCCTCCTCCAATGCCAGCGCCACCTGCTGAGCTGTAACTGCTGAAGCTGTAACCACCTCCACTCGAACCCCCATAACCAGCAGTGGCCGTGGAGATCCTGGATCCTGGTCCCATTCCGCTATGCAGGCTGACAGCATACTGGCGTCGGACCGTGGGTCCACCGAGAGAGCGGGCGGACATGCTGGTTTTGGAAATATTCATTTCTGGAGATGCTCAGGAGGGCTGTCTGGCCTGGAGAGAAGCTGAGGTGGCTGAGATACAAAACACCTCTCCCGTCCCCTTTATATACTACAGAGCGCTGCTGCTACCCCTGAGTGTGGGTGGAGACATGCCACGCTGAGAGGAGGAACATGACCGAAAGCAGATGCTTTGTTCCACCCGTTACACCAATCCCGTACATTCGCTATGTTCAAGGTGGAATTGAACTTCATCATACTTTGATCAGGAACATTGCTGAACTTATTCAACAAACGAGTTGAATACAAAACACAAACATCTCAATACTTTTAAAAATGTAACTCCGTGTACGTCTGCATGAAGACCATACTTATACAAAATTGCAAAGGTCACACATAATGGTATCATACATACACAATATTTATTTAGTTAAACTCTGCAGGCTGGTCATGTTGTCGCTGTTCTGTCGGTTGATGAAACTTTCTTGAGCTTCTGCCATAAAACTTGAGCAAAAGAATTGTGCCATGCCAGCTCAACCTGTTTAGTTTCCAAGGCAATCAACACAGTAAACAGTGTGGAGGGGATGAGTATCGGCCACATTGTTCTCTCTTGACTTTCTGCCAGCCTGCTCACTTTCACACACCTGTCATCTCATGCTCCGCTCTCATCTTACCTGTTTGCTCCCTTGTACTGACATATAGATTTCTTTCTTTATTGAGGTTGTCATACTTCAAACTTTAGTTACTCCATTTGCTTTTGTTCAGTGTCCTGAGGCCTTTGCAGTCAGAGATGGATTCTCAGGTGGGACTCGGAGACTTATTCACAACTGGGTGTAGCACCTCTGGTGAACTCACCTCAGAGGCCTCTGCATGTTTTTCCCTTATCTGGGCATGTGAATAATTCCCAGATAAGAACAAGCCCCTGCTTGTTTGCTTTTCATCTCAACAGCATTTCTTTTGATTGCTTTTTTTTTTGTTTTGTTTTATAAAGCCCACAATGATTTGACTCTACTGGCTCACAAAAATCCTCCGTATAATCGGATTGTAAGGTGAAGCAGATTAAAGTAAATATAAGCACCTGAGTGGATCCACTTCACTTGGAGCAGATTCCATTTCGGATCGGATTGTACAAGGCAGTCTATGCCAACTGATAATCCGCTCTGTGTCTCATATATACGCAGGGCCGGCGATTAGGCTGGGCATCCGGGGCAGTTGCCCAGGGCGCCGAGCCATAGGGGGCGCTTGATGTAGCCGTGAGGCGCACCGCCCAAGTTGCGCTGCTGTGACGGCTGTGTGAGCAGCGCACTGCTTGGTTCGCTTCCTCGACAAATATTGCCGACTCCCCCCCCCCCCCCCCCCCCCCCCGCTCAACAACTCTCGCGGCGCGACTCTCCTCGACACCACCACGGGGCGTCAGGTTTGCCCAGGGTGCCTGACAAGCCCGCGCTGGCCCTGTATATACGGTGCTTGACAGCGGAGCAGATTAAATAGGGGGTTAGTTGTTCCGCACATGTGTTCTCTCATGCATAGTGATGTGATGACGTGCGCAGTAAACGGGAAGCAGGAATGTCAAAAACAAGCAGAAGAACTCAATGGTGGTTGAGAAACACTTTTTGACAGATGGGTGCAAAAATAGAGGTGTTTGTTAAATTAAATGTTTTCTTGATTTGATACCACACCTTTAATAAATGCTTAACTATAGGTCCAGTCCCTTTAAATGGTGCAGGGCTTCTCTTAGTTGTATTGAGGGGGTGGCGCTAGAGAGCCGGCAATGTGGTAAGGTGTGTTTTTACCAGCTCCTCCACCTCAACTTGATAAAAGTATTTTTCACTCATTTTTTTGCTACTTCTGGATGGTGAAATACATTTTTTAAGACCTTTTAAAATGGGCAAGCCGAGGAAACTGGCTCAGAAAACACTCGAGTTTCATCCAGCGGGCGAAGATGACCCACCGAGCGAGCCGGCTAATGCTAACTCACCGGGCTCCACGCGCTCGACCAGCCCCACGCGTCCAAGGGGAGACATACCAGAGGAGGATGCCTCCTCGTCGCCCATCCTGGAGGCCATCAGACGGATGGAAAACGCGATGAACGTCAGGTTTGACAGCCTGGAGACAACCCTTGCCGGGGTTAAAAATGCTGTAGCCTCCAACGCCTCCCGCATTAAAGATTTGGAAGACCTGCACGGTGATACTGAGGGGCGCCTGGTTGAGCTGGAAAGATGCTACGGTGACTTGTGTGCACAGAATAAACTTCTCAAAGCCAAGCTAATCGACCTAGAGGGTCGCTCAAGGAGACAAAACATTAAAATTGTTGGTCTGCCGGAGAAAAGTGAAAGAGGCTCTCCGACCACGTTTATTTCTGATCTACTGCTCAAACTCCTGGGAGTCGAGCACTTTCCCGGTGGAATTACGGTGGACCGCGCCCACCGTATTGGCACGCCGAGCAACCGGCCACGAGCTATGATCGCCAGGATACACCACGACGCCGTGAAGGAGAAGATAATCCGAGTGGCCCGCACCGCCGGACCGCTCAAATTCGAGGAGCAGCGCATCAGCATCTACCCGGACCTCACGGCAGAAGTGATGAAAGATCGCAAGGAGTTCAACGGAGCTCGGCTGAAACTGAAGGAGGCTGGGATCCGCCACGGGTTTCTGTTTCCTGCTCGTCTCATTTTTACGCATGCTGGCCAAACTAAAGTATTCGAGTCGCCGAAAGAGGCTGCCATTTATGTTGAAAAACACATCCAGCCTCCGACGGCTGAGGACACTGGATGACTGGGCACAAGGACACCATCAACGCGACGGAATGCGGTATGATTCACACATGTTGCCTGCATCAATATGTAGGGTTTTTTTTCTCTTTTTTTCTTTATTATGGACAAATGAACTAAATGAACGGTGAGGCAAGAGCGGCAGGTGTCTCGTTTTTTTTTTTCTTTGTGTTGTCATAATTAGAGAATTCGCAAGCAGGAAGTTTAGGTTAGGTTATGCCGCTCTGTTATGGCGCCTGTTCAGGCGTTCAGCCAATTATTGCTGCCACTATGTTGGGCACTGACTGCAAAGACAGAAGGGAGAAGGAAAAGATTCACATTATTTGTAAACAGTTTATAAAACGGGATGAGTTTTTTTTTCTTCCCTTCTCTTAGTTACTATTATTTACACTTATATTTAATATTCAGAATTCTCCTGGAAATTTTAAAATGAGCACCAGAAGGCTATTTGCTTGATTCAAAATGAATGCTGATAATTCAACTATAGGAGGGTGGTAAGGAGCTGAAACAGGATGAGGTTTTTTGTTTGCTTTATTAGGTTCCTCTCTACTACATGTATCGGCTCCTTTCTCAGCAGCTCCGCTACCATGTGGAGTTTATATTATCCCTCTTCTTATGGGTGAGAAACGCAGGGAGTTTGTTTTTTGCTTTGTTTTTTTTTTTTTGTTTTTTTTTTTTTTTTGTTGCTTTTTCATCAATCATGTTTATGCTGTGCGTAAATTCTGTTTGTACATAATGGCATCATGCATATCTACGTCTTAGAGGTGTCATGACTGGCAGAAAGAAAGATAATACCGCAAATACAATTATTAATTTAACTTCTTGGAACGTCAGAGGTTTAAATAATCCATTAAAAAGGGCAAAGATATTTTCTCACCTACATGATTTGCACGCTGATATTTTGTTTTTGCAAGAGACGCATATTAAACACAAGGAGGCCCTGAAACTCAGGCATAGCTGGGTAGGACAGATCTTCCAGTCAACTTTTTCAGCCAAAGCACGTGGTGTTGCAATTTTAATTAAGAAGAGTATTCCTTTTCAACATATTTCAACTAAAGCGGATCCAAATGGTCGCTATATAATTGTGAATGGCACTATTCTGACTGTACATGTCACCCTCCTTAATTTGTACGGACCAAATTTTGACAACCCAAGTTTTTTTCGAGGGGTTTTCGAGCTAATACCTGATCTGGCAACAACCAACTTGATTATAGGTGGTGATTTCAATTGCGTTCTGGATCCCTTTTTGGACAGGTCCTCACCTCGCCCAGTGAGTCCCTCAGATTCTACAAAGGTGTTAAACAATTTAATAAAAACTTTAAACCTGGTAGATATCTGGAGGATCCACAATCCCACTGAGAAGGAATACTCTTTTTTTTCACAAGTCCACAACACATACACAAGGATTGATTATTTTCTAATTGACGCTAAGTTAATAGCAAATACGAAGTCGTCTAAATATAATAATATTATAATTTCAGACCACAGCCCAGTCTCTATAGGTATGGACTTTGGGTGGAAAAAAACTCCCTATAACTGGCGATTTAATCCAAATCTTCTCAACGATAAAATATTTCGAGAAAAATGCTCACTTTCAATAAAGGACTACCTAGCTTTCAATGACACAGGCGAGGTTTCCGATTCAACTTTATGGGAGGCCTTTAAGGTAGTGATAAGAGGCTTTGTTATATCATATGAGGCTGCGGGGAAAAAACAGAGAAGACAAAAGTTATCTGCTATAGATCTACAGCTTCCCCTTCTTGAAAGACAGTACAGAGGAGCCCCATCTCCTTCTTTATTAAAGGAAATACTGAAGTTAAAGCATGAATATAATAATATTCTTTCCCAGCAAATCAACACTATGTTGTTGAAAGTAAGGTATAAACAATTTGAGCTGGGTGACAAACCTGGCTCTCTTCTCTCAAGGCAGCTGAGAGGGGCGCAGGCTAGCAGGGCCATTCATGAAATTAAAAGTCAGGCGGGTTCTATTGTAACGGACCCAGTCGAAATAAATAAGTGTTTCAGAGATTATTATGAAAATTTATATAAATCCCAAAGTCCCACTGCTGAAGAGGATATTCTACAATTCCTGCAATCCCTCCCACTTCCGAAGATAGATGGTGATGCGCAAAACAAACTTAATGCTGAAATTACACTACAGGAGGTTGTCACGGCCATAAAGGAATCCCCAAGTGGAAAGTCTCCTGGCCCTGATGGCCTCAGCATCGAATTCTATAAAGCGTTTATTGATGATGTGGCCCCCCTACTACTAAGAATGATTCGAGAAGCAGCTCGATGCAAAACATTACCCGACTCATTATACACAGCAAATATATCTTTAATATTGAAGAAAGATAAAGATCGGACCGATCTGTCATCTTATCGACCTATTGCTCTTCTGTGTAGTGATTACAAAGTATTCGCCATAATATTAGCAAATAGATTAAACAAACATGTTGCAACAATTGTGCACCCAGACCAGGTTGGGTTTATCCCCAGAAGATTTTCTTTTTTTAATGTCCGTAGATTGTTAAATATTGTATACAGTAAACAAAGTAAGTCAAAGTCTGCAGTACTTACTCTCGATGCACACAAGGCTTTTGATCAGGTGGACTGGAAATACATGTTGTTGACAATCAGAGAACTTGGCCTGGGTGAAAGCTTTAGTTCATGGGTCGAAACGCTTTATGCACACCCAACTGCATCTATTCTCACTAACTCACACAGATCTCACCCTCTCAGTCTGTATCGTGGTGTTAGGCAGGGTTGCCCGCTGAGCCCCCTGCTGTTTGCTTTGTGTATTGAACCTTTGGCAGTAAGTATTAGATGTAATCCCGAAATTGTTCCGATACACCTGGGCAAAATAGATCATTATATAGCTTTATATGCAGACGACGTAATTTTATTTTTATCCCAACCTGAAAAATCTATTCCACCATTATTAGATCAAATTAGAAATTTTGGGAAATTATCTGGTTATACTATAAACAGGCAAAAATGTGAATTCATGCCTCTATGTGAAGATTTAGACCCTGATTTTCTTAGGAATTTACCAGTAAAAGTGACTTCTAAAATTCATTATCTTGGCATTACAGTCTCTAAGCAATTTGATCAGCTCTACATACTCAACTATAAAGTTTTGATTGACAAACTTAAAAACGATATTGAGCTCTGGCGCACATTTCCCATGTCAATGATCGGCAGAGTCAATTCTATAAAAATGGTGATCTTACCCAGATTTTTGTACCTATTCCAGAACGTGCCCATTTTTCTTTCTAAATCTTTTTTTAAAACATTGGATTCAGTCATCATGCCTTTCATTTGGGGGTATAAACCACACCGAATAAGCAAAAAGCACCTTTGTAAGCCAAAAGAACTGGGTGGACTAGCGCTCCCTCTATTTCAACATTATTATTGGGCATCTAATATGTCCTTGTGTATTGGCAACAGGCATATTCTTCAGGCCCCAACGAGACTACCCCCTCATGGCTGGCTATAGAGCAGAACATCACTGGCACCTCTCTCCCAGCACTACTCAATACAACTAAGAGAAGCCCTGCACCATTTAAAGGGACGAGAAACACTTTTTAATAAGAACCCACACAACAAACACTGGAGAAGAGAGATGGCTGCAAATCGGGCAAAAGTGAGTTCTTCAAAGAGCTCCGTGGATTAACTGGTTCTCTTGTTAACCAGTGACGGATTTCTGTGTAAGCACATGCTAGTAACACAAAAGACTCACAAAAGACTCTAAACTTATAAATTTACTGTAACTGTAGATAACCAACGTTTGCTCGAACGACTAAAAGTTTCAGTCAGGTTTTCAACATCTGTTGGTCACAAGTTAACATGGACACCAGTTAATTCGAAACATCGGCATGTAGCGCGAAGCCCTGGGGGACTACCAGCATGTGACGCTCGGTGGGGCAGTACTCTGGCCGCTCGCTCATTATTTGAGCAGATATCCAGCAGATTAAAACACATTGCCAGGCACTGAGGACTGCTGGCTGCAAAGCTAAAGACCTGGAAGTTCCGTGAGAGACTACGTGAGCATGTCACAGGACGCCATATAATCCGCTTCAATCAGGAACCTTGTAAACAAGGATTGACTGTGGATCACTTTGTGCGCAGTCCATGTATACACATGCGTTTAACACGATTGTTCTCAATTGGATTTAAAAAGCACCCATGTAAACTGGGCCATTGAGCAATGATGATTTGATTGAACTTTTACTCTGCAGTGATGGATTTATTTTATAGTACTGGCAATAATAGCAATAGATGTACTATGTTTTATGTATGTCATTGTTGATCAATGAAGAAATCTTGACCTCCAACTCTTAAATGAACATTGCACTATCAGAAAATATGTAAGTTTAGTTAAATACAAACCAGACGTTTTCATTTTGAGGTTTCAAACCCATTTGACATGTGCTGGAGAACAGTAAATTATAGCCATTACCCTGATTAGTTTGAAACCTAACTTCAGTGAGCAGCGATGTTTTCATCTCTGTGGAAGCAGCCTTTCATACCACCACAGTAACCCGTCATGTGTTCATGACTAACTCTCCTCTGCTGGGCGAGCGGCCGTGCTCTCTGGCTGCTCCACACTTTGATTGACAACACGAGAATGCGGAAGCTCGAGGGTTTTCCGTGGTGCGTTCAGGTGCACACAATGGCGGCCAATGGCGCACACAGGTTAGCAGGTGCTGTGTGCACCTTACGAAAACCGTCTAAACCGATTCAAACTAGCTGGTTCACGATATTATACATATCCACCATACTTCTGGTTTGCTTCAGACAGCAATATATTCTACGGAGAAGCGACAACGTCAACAAGACAGTCAGTGAGTGTCTGCATGTTGTCTACGCCAAACTGCTGAACTACGGATATGCTGCTGTCACCCCAAAAGCGCATGAAAGGATGAAGACGGGACATACAACTTCCCTGATAATGGAACTATTAACTGTGTTGTTACTCGCTGGGGATATAGAACTAAATCCCGGCCCCCAGCCCTCCATGAGCACGGCACCATCAGTTTCATCTGTCGGCTTTGGCGGAAGCTCTCCCAGCCCAGCTCACTCACCTGCCGGGACTCTGTGCCCGCTGGGGGTGTCGGCCGCGAGCGTGGGGACGGCCGATGGAGCGCTATTTTCTGGCCTGATGCCTGTGTTGTCCGTGCCACGTTTGGCGAACTTGGAGCGGCCTGAGAAGGATGGGTCCGCTGCGAGGAAGGCGCCCGGTGATCTGGCACTGTGTCCTGGCGTGACGCGCGGAGGGACGGCAGCGAGTGTCGGCGACTCCCACGCTAGCGGCGGCGCTTCAATTACCACGAGTACGGAGCTGACCCCCCGCTCGGTGGCCATCCCACGGGCCACTGGGTGTGTTTCGGACGTGTGGACGGATCAGCGGAGCGGATTGCCAACTGTGGGTACATTTATCAGTACCTTAGGAGATGGTGTTTTATACGACGCAACGAATTCCAGCGCGGTGAGTGGAGATGCTTTGGCATCCGAAAACACACATGGGGTACAACAAACAAGCACAGCAAAGCAGAAAGTGAAAGTGACTGGGAAAGCGAACTCTGAAACTGCTGCACTTAACCCTGTACTGCCCAGAAAGTACAGGGGCTCAGTAGACAGTCCAACACACACCAACAGAACAATAAAAAATCAGCAAACTTTGAGACTATTTCAAACAGTAAACCACGCAAAAATACTCTGGGAACCTAATGCCAAACCAAAGGGGATCCTTGGAGGACATTTGAACATTTTCAGCGTCAAGACAAAGTCTGAGCAGTTGGAGCATCTGTTATCCGAGTCCAATTTGGATTTTTTGTGTCTGTCAGAGACTTTCTTAAAGCCAACTACACCAACAAGTGTTTTTCATGTACCTGGTTATAATGTTTTCAGATGTGACAGAAAGCTAGGAAAAGGAGAAGTAAAAGGTGGCGGTGTAATGATATATGTGAAAGAGAAGTTTAACTGTAAAATAGTGGAACATTTTAGTGATCAAATTGAATGTTTAGGATTAACCATCCAACTCTCTCCAGAAATGTCTTTTGTGGTTGTAGTGATGTATAGGCCACCTGAAGCAAAGAACATGAACATATTTCTTAAACAACTTACTGAGACATTAAAAAAATGCAACAACAAGGAAACAATTCTGATGTGAGATTTTAACATCAATTGGTTGGATAAAAAGGATAATGATAAGATTAAATTAAAACAAATAATTTCAAGGTTTCATATGACACAAATGGTTAAGGGTGCAACACGCGTCAGTAAAACCTCCCAAAAATTGATAGATCACATATTTGTAAATAGAGAAGACAGAATCACTAAGAGTTACAACTTGATAACGGGAATATCTGATCACAATCTCACTTTGATTGTTAGGAGATTGTCTAAAAGGAGATACAAAGATCATAACATTGCTGATCCAAATTTATTGACTTCGTATATTCCGAAAAAAGACATGCAATTGTTCCATAGAGAAATACAGCAGATCAAATGGAATCAAATAATAGAAGGGAAAATTTGTCAAACAGCAAGTAACGACTTTTTGAAAACCTTCAGTGAAGTTCTGTCTAAATATATAAAAAAGGGTCCTTTTAAAAGAAACAATAAAATACCTCTTCCCTGGATAAATGGGGCAGTGTGGGATCTAATGAAATCTAGAGATGCAGCCCTTAAAAAGTCCCTGAAAACACGCCTTCAAACTGACATTCTTCTTTATAAGGGACTTTGAAACAAAGTAACCGCATTGTTAAGAAGAGAAAAGGCTAATTTCTTCCTCACTCTCATTGAACAAGCAAGAGGTAACACAAAGAGGCTGTGGCAAACTATTGATAAAATAACTTGTAAGAAAAACAAAAAATGTCAGAAACTAGAAATCAAAATCAATGGAAATCTTGAAACTGACGCTCAAATAGTAGCTAATCATTTCAATAATTATTTTATAGATTCAGTCAGTGAACTCTGTGAGTACAACAGCTCTGTTAAGCCATCTGATTTGTTAGTCCAGAATGAAAATTTAAATTTAAGTAGAACTCAAAGTATGTTATATTTCAGAAGAACAAATGAAATTGAAATAAATTCAGTATTGCAAACATTGACGAATGCAAAAAGTAAAGACATATGGGGTTTGGATAATACTCTTCTCAAATTACATAAAGAAGTTTTTCTCACATCGATCACACATTTGGTCAATAAATCAATTGAGGAAAGCATATTCCCAACTGCTTTTAAAACTTCAGTAATTACTCCGGTTTTTAAAGCAGGTGACAAGCAGGAAGTGAGCAATTATAGGCCCATTAGCATACTACCTGCTGTTTCAAAAGTTACCGAGAAAGTGATTGCAGAGCAATTAAAAAAATATCTTGATAAAAACAATCTCTTGCATCCCATGCAATTTGGATACAGGAAAAAACACTCCACTGAAACTGCATGCTGTTATTTTATAGAGGAAGTTAAAGCAAAATTGGACAAGGGCGGAGTCGTGGGTGCCGTGTTTTTAGACCTTCGCAAAGCGTTTGACACGGTCAACCACTCTGTGTTACTAAAAAAACTGAGCAATTACAATCTGTCTGGAAGTGCACTGCAGTGGATAGAATCCTATCTCTCTGATCGTGTCCAGTGCGTTAAAGTCAATAACAAACTATCGACAACCAAAGCTTGCAACACAGGTGTCCCTCAGGGCTCCGTCCTTGGACCGTTGCTTTTTACGCTTTATATAAATGATCTTCCCTCAGTATGCAGTGAAGTTCACATACAAATGTATGCAGATGACACTGTTGTTTACGTGCATGGAAAAGATGCCACCAGTGTGGCTAAGAAACTGACTGACGTTATGGCAAACATCACTAAGTGGCTCATGGAAGCTTCACTCACTCTGAATATTAATAAAACTGTGGCAATGTATTTTACTAAAACTCGATGGCTGAAAATCTTCCCAAGCATCTACGTAAACAACAGTCAAATCAAAGTAGTAGATGAATTCAAATATCTAGGCCTCATTTTGGACCCAACACTCTGCTTTAAAAAGCATATTAAAAAGGTCCCCAACACTATAAAGTACAGTCTGTCAGTTTTTAGACATATTAGAAATACACTGACTCAAGATGCAGCTAAAATATACCTCGATGCGATGATTTTCTCTCATATTAACTATTGTATTTCATGCTGGTCACAGACAAGTGAAACAACATTGAAACCTTTAAAATCTTTGTATAATCAAGCTGTAAAAGTTCTTGATAAAAAGGCATTAAGATACCATCACTGTCAGATCTTCGAGAAATACAAAATGTTAAACTTTGATAACTTAATTGTGTTTTCCAATGTGCGATTGATTTTCAAAATTGTGAACAACTGTGCACCTCCACCACTGAAAAAATGTGTCCAACTTTGCTCAGAGGTGACAACCAGGACTTCTAGATCCACAAGCCATAATAACTGCAGATTGCCTTCACGCGACTCTTCATTCTCACGATCGGCCTTCTCATATAAAGGTATTGAACAATGGAACAAACTCCCAGACGTACTGAAAATATCAAAAGACTTAAGAGACTTCGCTTGCAGTATCAGAGAAAAACTTATTGAGAACCAGCGGTGTTGCCATTGAAATGTGATTGCAATTTATTGTTTTAATGTTTATATCTTTTAATTTGGGGTACAATTGTATGACTGATTGGGATTGAGTGATGTGTAAGTGTGATTGTAGAGCTCTGCGATTGTAACGCTTTTATATTTTATATTTACCTGCTCAGGGACTACGGATGGAAATTAGCCTAGGCTAAATCTGGTGTGAAGCATCTTTAAATAATGTTTTTCACACATTGTCCCTGTGAAATAAACCAATAAACCAATAAACTAAACTAAACTAAACACAGTGAGACACAGCAGGAAAGAGACTGACTGAAAACCTGAAGATGAATTTCACTGTAGTTAATTGTTATCAATTGTTGTATCTCATTTCAGGGAGATGTGGATCAGCTGATATGGAACTGATCACCTTCCAGCAATAATTTGATCCATCATCAAAAAGTGCTGTTGTTTGAGGGGACAAGTCTCAGAGGATAGCATTGCTGATTGAGGCAGAAGATTATGGGAATACAGTCAAGTCGGCATCAAGCCAAGTCGGCATCAAGCCAGGGGGGGGGGGGGGGGGGGGGGGGGGGCTCTCAAGTGGCCGAGTTGGTCGGTGCCGACTTAACTATAAGCTGCTTATCAACTCAGCCAAAAGCCTCTTTTTTTTATCACGATGCCGGCTGTGGCACGACAATTTGCACAGTTTTTTGACGATCTGTTTGAACCAAGTAGCTTAGCTACGAGCATTTAACGGTTGTCTGGTCATGTGACCGGTCCCCAAGGCATTCTGGGAATCGTGGTGCAACGATGACGGCTGCAGCGCGATGATTTGCACAGTTTTTTTTCGTGCCGGCTGCACCACTTCTCCTCACGTAGCAGGCGGGGGAGTGGAGGACAAACTATGTGATTATGTTGACTGACAGGTTAGAGGTGGATAATGGACCTGGAGCTTCATGTTTAACGTTCTGTTTGAACCGAATAACTTCGCTACGAGCACGTAGTGTGAGCGGCTGTCTGGTCATGTGACCAGATCATGTGACCAGGCGGCGTTTGATCAATCCAGTCGCCTTTCATTATAATTATAACTGTGCAAATCATCGCGCCGCAGTCGGCATCAGCTCCAGTGTATGTGTGTGCTACTAAAAGAGCGAGGAAGGAGTTCCCCTCTGTGCACGTACAAGGGCGGAAGCCACAGACACGAGCATTTCACTAAGCTGCAAAACAATGGGAAACTTGCTTTCACTGACGGTGAAAATCCTGGCAGTGCGTCAGATGCGTTTTTGCGGCACGATTTGACATTTTTATGGCCCGTTGGTGCGTTTCTGGTGTCGGCGGCGTGTTTTTTGTGGTTGACGCTGAAGTTGGGAAATCTGAACTTTTGACAAAGCGTTTTTGCAGCAAACCAATCAGAGAGCGTGTCTGTGGTGACGTAGGTCAGGGAGCGGGGACTGGAAGAGAAACACTACAACCAGCCCTCCTTTCCACCACAGACTCACCGTGTCAATGTGCCCCATGTCCTCGTGGGCCTGGCGTTGTTCAGCGTCGGACCTCAAAATTGACCCGCGCTCAACTTCTTGTTCGGTCTGAACGCGGCTTTAGCCTAGTAAACTAGCCCCGCCCACTCCACATTCACATTTGGATTTTGGAGCTAGGGTCAGTCTGGGGACAAGGCAATACAAAGAGAAAGCGACGGCCGAGCCAATCAGCATTGCTGCTTTTTTTTTTTTTTTTTTTTTTTTTTTTGGTGAATTCTGTTGGTAAAACCGGAAGTGATGCCATCACTGCGCATAGCTTCTTCTAAAGCAGATGTTACGGAGATGAACATTAACCATAGTCTGAAAGCTGCAATAAGTAAAGTTATAGCCAAAATACCAAGTATTACAACAGTCAAGCAAGAGCAAGAGTCTTCGCTTGTTGAGTTTCTAACAGGAAAGGATGTTTTCGCCTGTCTTTGCGTGTAGAGAAGCTAGAGGTAAAGCTAACCCTTAGAGAAGCTAAGCATTTTGATGACAGATTTTTTTGAAGAACTGATTTGCTGAAGTGCGCTGTCACTCAAAGGAGGAACCAACACCCAGTGCACAAAGTTTGTACTGTCTTGTCTCCAGACCTACCCTAGCTCTACAACCCAAATGTGGAGTGGGCAGGGCTAGTTTACGAGGCTAATAAAGTCTGCCTGCAGAACTGGTCTGCAGCTGTGGTGTGGATGGGCATGTCCAGACTAGTTCAGGCTGCATTTATCAGGTCGCCAGCAGGCGGTGTTGTTGGACTTCTACCTGTAGGGCTTTCTCACACAGCCGGGGACATTTGAACTCCACGAAAAAGTTTGGAAGTTGTGTTATCCTCCAAGTAACTGATATTGGGCCGCTGGATGAGCCATGCCACAGGCCAGACGTAGATCTTGTCTTTAACCTGGACAGTGGTTGTTCTAATGTTTCCGTCTGCTCCAGGGTGGGTCTTGACAACTTTGCTTACTGGCCAAAGTGCTCGTGTGAGCTGTGTATCAACAATGAGGACTACCTTGCCCAAAGGCAGCTTGTCTCCCTCAGTCTGCCATTTTGATCTTCCCTATAGCCTTGGCAGGTACCGCCAGGTGAAAGTTGTACACAAGTTGTCTGCTAGAAAATGGCTGTGTCTCCATCGTCGTGTCCCCAGAATGCTACTGGAGTTGTACACAGCCTGTGGCAGGGAGGAATCACAACATCCCATAAGTAGAACATGCAGTATTATTGGGTCAAGGTCGGCAGAGTCACCAGAGACATATCTGAGTGGTTCAGAGTGATCAAGGGTGACTAAGGGTGACTCTCAGAGGAGCTGCCTTTTCCGAACTTCTCACTCCCAGGTCCCTCCGAAATGTGGAGCACTTAGGGGAATCAAGTGGAAAGAAATCCTCTGTCTTGCCAGCTGATCTTGTAGCTCTGGTGCCATGGCATTGAAGGCTTCTCATAACTCCCGTTCTCCAACAAAGTTGGTGCCATTATCACACAGGGGTTCAAATGGAGTGCCACGTATGGAAATGAACAGCCACAGGGACAGCAGAAATGCATCTGTATCCAGGCCCTACAGCAGCTCAAGGTGGACACACCTGGTGGTTAGGCACTTATACATGATCGCTTTTCAGTCCTCCAGCTGCTCTTCATGATAAAAGGGCAGAAGCAATCCACTCCCATGAAATAGAAAGGTGGTTGTTAGATGTGCAGCCTGAAGGGTGGAAGTTCTGCCAACTTTGGGACATCTGGCTTGGCCTGCCAGAGCTGACATTACTTGCAGCCATATTGGTGTTGCCGTATCACTTCTCGGCCACGAAGATACCAGTATTGGCATTACATCTCAGCTAAAACCCGTTCAGGTCTCGGATGGAGAAGCTTCTGTTCAAACTCTTGAATCAACAGTTTGGTGATCTGATGAGTTGGGTCTAGAATGATTGGATGGATCACATCTACTTCTAGATGCACTGTGCGTCGTAGTCTCCCTCCAACCCGTAGAAGTTCTGTGGCTTCATCATACTTGGGTGAGAGTGTCACACCTGACTGACCAGACTGTCAGTTGGGACAGGTTAACTAGCCTTGAGGACCTTCAACTCACCAGGAAAGGAGTCCTGTTGAGCCTTAGCCAACAATAACGTCTCTGCTGAGATGTAAGTGGCTGCATCTGCTGTCTGCCCTTCACCGGAGGTGGCTGCTCCATGATGGGAAGTGACTGTAGCATGGACTAGATCCGTCCAGGTGTGGAACTGATTCGGATCAATTAGGTCTGGATCTTGCACCACTGATATCATACCATTGAGGATGGACTTTCTGAGTTCAGCATCAAGCACCACTTCTGTCACTGTTGGCATAGTCGGCCTCTGTTCATAAGCCAGGTGGAGGAAATCCTGACCGCTGATCCATCTGTGTGAATGTTCCACATCTGAGAGCTTCACACCTCACGTTATGTCATCTGATGGATTTTTTGGAGAGTCCACATGTCTCCAGCTAGCTCCTTTGGTAAGAGTTTAAATCTCTGCTATGTGTGTGCCAACGAACACTTTGTAACCTTATGACCCTGATCTTAGCCAGGGGGCACCCTGGTGGAATCTGACCAGAGGAGTGTCTGATGGATGGATAGCGTAAGCTCTTTGTGGATAAGCTTTGCGTTTTCGTCACTTGTTAGTGCTGCACTAAGTTCCAGATGTGGCATGCTAAGGTGTTTTTTTGGTGCCACTCTTGATCTAGCAAGCATGAAGGAGAAATGGATGTGACCTTGATCACTGACTGTGCATAAGAAAGCCACTGACTCATATTCTCTCTCCGATCCATTACAGAATATGTGGAGCTCAACGTGAACGAGATCAGGAAGCTCATTCACAAAAGCTGTCCAATGTTGTCTCAGAAGTTGAGATTCAACCTGATCATTCCATCTATTGTCATGCTTCCAGATGTCTTGATGAGGACCTTAGCCCTGGTAGTGAAATGAATGATAGAGCCGAGTGAGTCATACTGGCTGGCTAGTGCCTTATAAATATTCCTCAAGGTTGGCTCAAGGAGTTCCGCTGGACAGAGCTTGAGGCCTAGGGAGTCGGTGAAACAGTTCCACTGGAGGCACAGGGTTGACTCTTGCAGGTTGTTCCTGCTCTTAGAGAGCCAGAGCTCACAGTGCTCAAATTTGGCATCTGGGGGAAGATGCATGACCACTGTTGGCACATTACTCGCCCGCTTCTGTTCTGTGCTGCAATGCCTGGGAAGTACTGCTTCTGCAGGAGCATGTAGAGCAATGCTGGCTGCATGACAGAGAAGAGGTGTGGCGTAGCACAGGATCCCATCTACTGTCACTCTAGTGGTGGCTATCTGGAGCAGAGTAAGAACTTGTTGGTCTTCCTTCAAGCAAGTTACAGCTTTCTCACTGAAGGGCAAGGTGACCGTCTGCCAAAGGCGCTCCATGTTCTGAAGAAGCTCACTGGGGGATGAGGCTGTGGCGATATGCAGACTCTGTTAAGCCCAGGTGAGAGAGAGACAGTATCAGCTGGCCCTTGAAGCGACCATCCCAGTTGAGTGCAGATGGCAATGGGTCCGCCTGATGGTGCAGCATGTACTGGTTGGACTGGAGTTATCAGATGAAGCATGTCAGACCCATTCAGTAGGTAGAGGTTGGCCACCATTGACAGGGGGTAAGGGAAGCCCTCTGACATATTGGTATTTCTGCTGCAAAACAGCCACTGGATAGGTGCGTTCAGCAAGAGCAACTCCCTCTGCGGTGAAGGCGTGGGATATGAAGTGCTTCTCGGATGGCCATAGTGGTGATGATACCTCCAAGGAGACTGATGCACCATTAACTTGTTTCACACTTTGATGCACAGTCTGAAGCGGTAGGTTCTCCAGCTGGCCGACAAGGTTGAGCTGCAGCACTACCTGAGGGAGGACAATGCTCCTCTCTGATTGAACATCAAGCACAGCATGCTGTAAGTTTCCATCCTTCGGTTGCCATTATGGAGGAGGACCTTGAACACTTTCAGCATGACTTTTTCAGGCTTTCTCACAGTTGTGTTCAAGGTGTCTTTTAACATTCAAGAACCAAAAATTTCTCTCACTGACAGGCTTCAGTACCGAAGACCTGCTACATCACCCCTGACTCCAAAATTTTGGAAAATAAATATCCTGCAGAGTTGTTTTTTTTTTTTTTGTTTTTGTTTTTTACAGTAGTCAAACAGATCTGCAGATGATATGAATGAATGCATCCATTTTAATAGTAACTGGAAAGTGTCAGAAATGTTGCAACATTTCCCCCTCAGGTAGCAAGGGGTATGACCGATATTTCAATCTGCCTACATAAAAAAATAAAATAAAATAAAATAAAATACACAAGCAGCAGAAAGCTGAAGATTCAACAGATAATAAAATCAACTTAAGGTTTTCTTTTCATATAAAACAGGATTCATTGGAGACTACTGAGTGCATGTTGAAGTTATGGCAATTGAATCCGTGTATCATTCGTTCAATTGATATTCAATTAAGAATCAAAAAACAAAATATTGAAAAATGAGTCGTTTTTCCTTTTTTCGTTTTAAAATGAAAACAAATAAATGAAAATTGGTTTGTTTTTCAATATCCCGTTTGTTAAGACAGATCAAATAAAGGAAAGTTGAAATGCGGCCACAGAGCAGACTTTAATGTGATTTTTCAATTTCTTCGATCTCCGTGACCCGGAAGTTCTATCGTCTGTGTTTTGGTTTTTGTCGGCGGGAAGGTGGGCGGGTCACGGGACCCTGTGGGTCAGTTTAAGGCCAGCACACACTACTATACACTACTACAGAAGGATCAGGCCGAATTTTGCCCCGATCTTCTCCTCCCGACCGAAGCCGACAAGGTCCGACTGTCGGGAGTATGATAATGATCTCGGGTCTGATCTTCGTGTAGTGTTCGGGGGGTTCAGAGAGATGTTTTCCAGTCGGAGCCTCTCGGGAGGCGTCGGAAGGGGAGATCGTAAATAATGAACATGTTTAATATTTCTGATCGCAAATCCTGTGGTGCGTGGAGCTCTGAGAGGCGCTGATCAGCTCCGAGTAGAGCTGTCCACTCCCTCGAAATAAAGCTTCCTGATTGGCTGGTGCTGCTGCTTAAAAAAAAGTCCCCTCTCAGCTGTCAGAGATGGAGACATATGTGAAATATATTCACTATATGACAGTGAAAGAGAAAAGTCAGAACTCCTAAACTCAGCAGTGAAGAAAGTGATGGTTAATCCTCAATACCTGGATCGCTCCTGGATTAACTGGATTTCCTCCATTCAGACCCAAACTCTGATCTGCTCATTCATCTGCATCGCCAGTCCTGCAATAATCCCGATGTTTGAATTCATGTCCACTATTAACCATCATGGAAAAAAAAAAAAAAACAACTTTCCCTGCCTTCAGAGAGATGAGCGACGCATAATGAAATTTACCTAATCGCTTAAGAGCAGTAGCAGACTCTGACAAAGCTACTTTTTTAGATCACCAAATATCTTAAATCATTCTTTTTGTCCCCATATTGGATAGTTTACACCAGAATAAAACCTCGTTGAGCTTTGATTAGGTAAATTTCATCATGCGTCGCTCTTCTCTCTGAAGGCACGGAGTCAGGATATTAAAGTTGTTTTTTTTTTTTTTTCATTTATTTTTTTCCTCATTCTTCCGTGGTGGTTAATGTAGGACTTGCGATGCAGATCAGAGTTTGGGTCTGAATGGAGGAAATCCAGTTTATCCTGGAGCGATCCAGTTATTGAGGATGAACCATCACTTTCTTCACTGCTGAGTTTAGGAGTTCTGACTTTTCTCTTTCACTGTCATATAGTGAATATATATCACATATGTCTCCATCTCTGACAGCTGAGAGGGGATTTTTTTAAGCAGCAGCACCAGCCAATCAGGAAGCTTTATTTCGAGGGTGTGGACAGCTCTACTCGGAGCTGATCAGCGCCTCTCAGAGCTCCACACTCCACAGGATTTGCGATCAGAAATATTAAACATGTTCATTATCTACGATCTCCCCTTCCGACGCCTCCCGAGAGGCTCCGACTGGAAAACATCTCTCTGAACCCCCGGAACACTACACGAAGATCGGACCCGAACTCATTAGCATACTCCCGGACCTTGTCTTCGGTAGGGAGGAGAAAATCGGGGCAAAATTCGGCCTGATCCTTCTGTAGTGTGTGCTGGACTACAGGTTGACGTGACCCGCCCACGTTTCCCGCCGGCAAAAACCAAAACACAGACGATAGAACTTCCGGGTCACGGAGATCGAAGAAATTGAAAAATCACATTAAAGTCTGCTCTGTGGCCGCATTTCAACTTTCCTTTATTTGATCTGTCTTAACAAACGGGATATTGAAAAACAAACCAATTTTCATTTATTTGTTTTCATTCTAAAAACGAAAAAAGGAAAAACGACTCATTTTTCAATATTTTGTTTTTTGATTCTTAATTGAATATCAAATGAACGAATGATACACGGATTCAATTGGCCTGACATGATTTTACAAATCAAAATGATCTCCTATAATGGAGTGAAACTGGTGCATATTTCTCTGTTCTCAAATGTTGAATCCTTTACACCAAACATCATCATTAAATCAAAGTTTGTCCAGTGCTTTGGTGTAAATTGTACATATTCACAAACACAAACACATGCACTTTCTAAAAGTCTCAAATTGTGTCACTGTAATCGTTGCAAAAAACTGACATGAACATATAGCTTGAGCTCCAAAATAGACCACTATTTGTGGTCGGTCGGTTGGTCTGTTAGCAAGATTCCGGAAAAAGTAATGGACAGATTGCAATGAAACTTTGTGGAAAGGTGGGTCTTGGGCTAACTTAGAATCCGTTAAATTTTGGTGATGTTCTGGATCACTGTCTGGATCCAGGAATTTTTTAAAGGATCCTTTATCATTGAGAGATACGGCAGTCTTTCACATAGTTGGGCAGGCCCACCGACAGGGGCCCTGTGCAGCATGCACATGTAACCCTATAGTGGTAGTGCTATTGATAAGCAGTCTGAATATCTATATATACATAGAGCTATCTAAATCTAGGTTCAATGAGGAGGCTGGTTGTGTAGACTATCATGAAGCAATATGATACATAGACTCCACTCCAAATGAAGCACAGGACAACAAATTGAATTTTAAATGGAAATATGTATTCTTCTTCCTTTCTTTTGATTCTTATATCAGTTAAATCACACAAAAATAGGAAACAAAGGTATTACAACCCCCCCCCCCCCCCCCCCCCCCCCCCCCCCCCCCCCCCCCCCCAAAAAAAAAAAAAAAAAAAACACTGAGATCTCAGGAAACAAAAGAAATAAATGTAACCTTGAGTGCACTCATAAAAGTTTTTCTAGACCGGTCATCACTTAATTCTTAAGCGTCCATTGCAAAACCTGATAGGACCGTTGCAGTGCTGATGAGAGGAGACTCGGACGATGGAACCAGGCACCAGATGAACAGTGGAATCCAGCCTCAGGAACAGCCGACCAGGGTCCAGCACCGAGAGGCCGGGTGCCAGGAAACAGGGTTTAGAAGAGCCCTTAAAAAAAAACAGTCTTTTGGGCAACATCCACTGGTGGTAGACAGCCAAACTGTTTTTCTTATTCACCTCTTATCCACGAGAGAGATCTTCTCAACAACTGGGTTCTCCCATGTTTCAAACTCCCATACCTTAAGGATTTCTTTTCTTTCTGAGTCAAAATCAGTTAAAAACGTTTCGTTTTGGTTCAGCTCTGTCCAAGTTCTTACAAGTTCTCCCCAGCCCATCCAAGATGGAGGACCCACGAAGAAGAACAAATTATGATGCACTGCCCCACAGTGGTGGACAAGAGAAGTGCGCATATCCAGTACACAAAGATCGTACATTTCAGGAACATCATCAAAGATTAACTATAAACAAAAATACAACTCCAACTATTGCATAGGACATTAACAGGGTTACACACGCGCCGCGGGGCGGCGGGGGGTGACGACGGAGGCATGCACCCGCAGAGACCGGGGGGGAGAACCATCAGGTCGGGATGCGTGCGTCTGCTCGAGGGCTAATGTGTGCGTACATGCGTACGTGCGTGCGTGTGTGCGCGCGCGCATGTTGGAATCCTCTCACGGGCAGGATTGGACGGTTCCGCGGGCCGGGTCCGGCAGCGACGGAGGCATGCACCCACAGACCGGGAGGGAAACAGTCAGTTCGGGGTGCGTGCGTCCGCTCGAGGGCCCGGATAATGCGTGCGTACGTGCATGAGTGTGTGTGCACGTTCGTGCGCGCGCCTGTTGGAATCCTCTCTCGGGCCGGATGGTTCGGCCATTTGGCGATACCTGATATATGGTGTTCTTATTGTTGTTGGTGAGTGTTTTGAGCTGTGGCAGAGGTCTGTGCTCTCTGAGTGCCAAATTCTAGTTACTGAATGTAACTACAGTTCTACGAGTGTGTGCTTGCGTGTATGGGCTTCGCTATTGGTAACTCCTCTCGGTGCCAGCCAGACACTGAGACAGATCAAAGCAGTTGCTGCGGCAATCCTGCAGGTGCAATGGCGCATGCCACGCTCCTCACCATGGCTATATAAGCCGGGTGAGCCCCTCAATCTCCCTTCTTTGAGTCAGCTCACAGGAGAGAGGCAGTCCAGCTGGGCTTGCAGGAAGGTGGGCATGCACACAATCGTAGAACTGTAGTTACGTTCAATAACTATTATTTCTACTTTCTGTGATGCTTAGCCCATCTACGGGCTTCGCTATTGGTAACTACCAAAGGCGGGGGCCGTAGGGATAAATGTACCTCCAGCTGGACAGGCTGACAAGATTGGCACAGGAATGAAGGAGCAAAGCAGGCTGTATGCCAGGCACCGCCCACAGAGCCCCCACGACACCGACGTCAAGTGCCCTCGCAGTCAGGCGCTGACTGTACAAGTGTCAAATAACAGTTGTGACATAAGGACAGCAACACAGACACACCAGGCAAGGCCTTGACAGAGCCCACCCAGCATGCACCAGGATTCATCACTGCAGCCTGTATTCCCCAAGGGAAAACACAGCAGCCAGCGAGACCAAATAGGTCCTCTGCAGGTCGACCCCTGTCCCCGCTTAAGACCGACAGAGCCACTGAGTCCGTGCACATATCCATGAGATATGACCGCACAGACGTGGACGCCAAAGACCAGGAGGCAGCCTGACAGATGTCACCCACAGTGAGACCACTGCACAGAGCCACAGAAGCGGAAACTCCACATGTGGAGTGAGCCTGGATCGCCACTGGCAGAGGACGATTGCGTGTCTCGTAAGCCGCAGCAATAGCACCACCAACCCAGTGGGCAAGGCGCTGTTAGGACCGCGGGGCACCACGCCCCCTGGCCCCAAACCCCACGAATAGCTGGTCCGTAGTCCAGAAGCCAGCTGTGCGCTCCACTTAGCAACGCAAGGCCTTGACTGGACACAACAACCACAGCTGCGCCTCGTCCACTGACGAGCCTGGCGGAGTGTCAAGTGTCCTGATCCGGATTGCTCGTGACCGAAAGTCTGAGGTAATCACGTTGGGGTGAAAGGCCAGATTGGGCCAGAGATGAACCAGTCCGCCATCCTGACTGAAGGATAAGCAGGAAGGATGGACCGAAAGGATGCACAAATCACCCACTCTTTTGGCCGAGGCAAAGTCCAAAAGGAGGACAGCCTTGAAAGACAGAAAACCGACGTCCGTCTATTCCAGAGGCTCAAACGGAGGTCCCCCCAGACCTCCAACACAGTGTGGAGGTCCCAAGGGGGAACCACATGCCTAGGGGAAGGCTCAGCCTGGACGCACCCCGGAGGAACCACTTCACCAGTGGATGGCTGCGTGCCGAAAAGCGGCCGAAGCCCCCGTGACCAGTCGCCATTGCAGACGCAAGCACCCCAAGGGTGGATGCAGACCAGCCAGTATCCAAGAGTCCCTTTAAAAACTCCAAAACCCCGCCGACGGAGCAGGAGCTGTGGTCCAAACCTCTTTCCTGACACCATGTCGCAACGAGGCACCACCCGAGACTTATAGGCCTCAATAGTGGAGGAGACCCTGGAACTCTGGATAGTTGACACCACCGATGGGAAAAGATGTAGCTCGGCTAGTCTGATCCTCTCAGCATCCATCTCCTGCCCAGGACAGGGCGGGACCGAAGGGTGCCCCCTGCCTGGATTAGAGTGTCGGGGGTCAGCCAGGGATCCCCAACCGCCATCCGCACCAGGTCCGGGAACCACCTGGCACTGGGATTGTCCAGGGCCACTACCAGGATGTGAAGGCCCCACAATGTCACCCTGCACAGCAGGGGGGCAAGGAGGCAGGTTGATGGGAAGGCATACAGGAGGCCCTGAGGCCAAGAGCTGTGAGCCAAGGCATCCACCCCGAGAGGAGGGTTGTCTGATGACCTGAGCGAGAACCAGATTGGGCACAGTTCTCTGCACTTGTGAAAAGGTCGGCCATGGAGCGGCCGAACCTGCACCAAATCTCGGTAGTTATCCGGGGTGACAGGCACTACTCATCGGGCAGTGGGCCTCCCTGAGACATTCTGTCCGTGCCGACATTGAGATCCCCGGGCACATGTTGCGCTTTCAGAGAGGCTAGGTGAGAATCTGTCCACAGCAGAATCTCCACCACCTCCATCGGCTTGTGATGCAGGGGAGCAGATCTGGCGCCCCCCCCTGGCTGTTCAGGTAGGCCACAACCATTGTGTTGTCTGACCTGACGAGAACATGTTTTCCCCGCAGCTTGGGCCGGAAGTCTGAACTGCTGTCATTTCAAGAAGATTGACGTGGGCGGGCGTGGACTCCCAGACTCCACCCACTATGGAGTGGCCGAGAGTGCCGCCCCAACCCTCAAGCGACGTGTCCGTCTCGCACCTCGACGTGGTGTGAGACGCAGCCCATACGCATGCCCTATTGGAGGTGACCCAGGTTCATCCAGAACGCTAGATCCTCCCGTGCCGAGGGCGGGACAGGAACCTTCTTGTGTCTGTCCCTTACCGACTGTAGGTGGAGGCGACTGAACCACCTCTGGAGCCTCCGCATGTGCAAGAGGGTGACATCGTCAGAGTCCACTGCAGGGACAGAAGTGAGGACTGTCTCTCCCTGGAGAGAAGAGCCGTCATGGTCAGAGTGTCCAGCTCCAGACCCAGGTATGTGGTCCGCTGGGCCAGAAGGAGCACATTCTTTTCTCTGTTTACAACAAATCCCAACTTCGTGATGTGTTGTAGGACCCAGGCTGTGGGCTCTACGGCTTCCTGCCGAGAGGACACCAGCACCAGCCAGTCGTCGATGTAGGAGAGAATTATCAGACCTTGAGGGGAGGGGCTCCAGCGCAATCTCGACGCATTTGGAGAAGGTGCGTGGAGCCAGGGAGTATCCAAAGGGGTGGCAGTTGTACCGACAACAACGGTCCCCGATAGCAAACCTGAGGAACCTCCTGTGCCTCACAAGAATGGGGATGTGGAAGTAGGTGTCCTTCAGGTCGATTGACGTCATCCAATCCCCGGGGCAGACACTCTCCAGGAGGTGTTTGACCGTCAGCATGTAGAACCTCCTGGTGTTCATGTGTGAGTTGAGGGTGCACAGGTCCAGAATAGGCCTCACTCCCCCTGTTTCTTGGGAACCAAAAAATAGGGGGAGTAGAAACCCGAGTGCCTCCTCCAGGTCCACCTCCGTTATTGCGCCCCAGCGCAGGAGAGAGGACACCTTCTCCATGAGCGCGGCCGTCCCGGAAGGGCAACTGAGCCGTGTGCGGAGGATGCCACAGAATCGGGGGGGACGATGTGCAAACTGCAGGGCGTAACCGTTTCTCAGCGTCCTGGACAGCCAGAGTGAGAGCAAGCGCAACACGTCTCTCCACGTTTGGAAGTGAAGCGTCAGCGACTGCACTGCGTTCACGTCCAGAAACACCGGCCCGCCCGCCCTCTCGGAGCACAGACGCGGGGGGCCTCCCCCCAATGGGCCCTGCACGGCCTGGGCTCGGGGTGGGAGGAGAAGCCAGGTGTCCTGCCAACCCCTGCCAAAACGTGGCGGCCGACACGTAAGTGGCCGTGAACTCGAGCTGCGTCGAGCCAGCGGCGCCGTAATCAGACCCGGGCAGCGGGGAGACAGCACTGAACTGCTCCACTGCGCAGGCACCGTTACTCATGGACCTGGGCCGGTCATACTTTCCCCGGCTCCACCGCAAGCCCGGCGGAGGAGAGCGGGTGAAAGATGCGGGAGAGGAATGCTCAGCGCTCCTGGCCTGGGAGCATGCAGGCAGTGTGAGGGGGGGGGGGGGGTTACTCACCCCAGCGAGAGTCAGCCTGGGGCGCTTAGCAGCGGCCGCAGGATCCTCACTCGTTCCTCTCTTCCGCATTCTGCAAATGTGGAGGTACTGGAGATGACAGGGCGCCTCCGGTTAGTTTTATGTTTCTTGTATGTTTTTTTTTTTTTTGTTATCTATTGAGGAAAATGCCTGTGAGCATGCATGTAGAAATGTGATTCTTGTCAAAGTTTTGAAGGGCTCTTAAAGCATCCTGCACTTATTCACCCTTTTTAATTGCACACATTAGATAATAAAAACTATATTCAGCTTTCAGTTACATGGTTCAGCTTTGAGGTTTTGACACCCACACCATGAAAACCACCTGAAACTATAATCAAGATGATGTGGTTTTCTTGTAAAAGGCATTTTTTAGTATTATTGAGACACAAAGTAGACACAATAGTAATCGGCAAACAGAGTATTTTATTGCATTGGTGTTAAAGGGAAGCTGCAGTTGTGTCCTCCAGCCATTGCCCCGTGTGTTTGCTCTCGTTGTATGGAAACGGGTTATGCGGTGCCGACAGAGGACGACACCACAACGCCATCCTTCATCTCTTCCCTGACAACCACCACCCTCCTGGATGAGGAGGAGGAGGAGGAGGAGCCGCTGCCAACGCTGTGGAGGGAAACAGAAGGTGTGGTTCTTCAAAAGGCAGCAAGACTTCAGTTTGTAGAGTGTGTTGATGACGAAGCAGCAGAGTGCACGCAAGTTAAATTCATTCTGAGGTTTCCTCACCTAGCTCCCTCTCCGTCCAGCAGCCTCCTGTACTCTGCGATCTCCATCTCCAGTCGTGTCTTGATGTCGAGCAGCATCTTGTACTCCTGGCTCTGGTTTTCAATGTCGGCACGCAGCTGCATGAGCTGCTCCTCCAGGCCGGTTACCTGCATCTGGAGGGCTTGGAGCATCATGGAGTATCGCTCCTGTGTTTCAGCCAAAGTGTTTTCCAGAGATGCTTTCTAAGGAGGGGTGAAAAACAACAGAGAAGGGGAAAAATTAAAAAAACTAAAGATGGGTAAATGAAGAGATTTTGAGGAGTCGGGTCCAGATTTTCATCATTTACCATGCTAAGTTGAGACTGTAATTCGATCTCCAGGCCCTGCAGCGTGTTACGAAGCTCAGTTACTTCTGTCCTGTTTGTCTGTAGGGTCTCTGTGCTGACTGCCACCTCTTTGGTGAGTTCTGCTGTCTAAGGAAGACACATGGAAACGTTAGAATCATGTATCACTGCCTCACTGCAGCAACAGACAAGGCAGACAAGATGGCATTGCTTATCAAAGTGTTGCTTTCTTACCTTTTTTTCGTACCAGTTCTCAAGATCTCTCTGATTCTTCGCGGCAATACTTTCATACTGCTCACGGAGCTCATTCATGACAGCAGTCAGGTCGGGCTGTTGTACGGCGTCCACCTCCACATTGACCTGTCCAGTCATCTGTGCTCTCATAGCAGCCAGTTCCTGTTGGAAAAAATGTTTTCATATGAGGCCTTCTTTGTTAGATTCAGTCCACTTATTCAACATTTCAGCTCTTGCTGCCCACCTCCTCGTGGTTCTTCTTGAGGAAGATCAGCTCCTCCTTGAGGCCTTCGATCTGCATCTCAAGGTCTGATCTGGCCAGCGTCAGCTGATCTAACAGTCTCTTCAAGTCTGCAATATCAGCCTCCACGGACAAACGCATGGCGAGCTCGTTCTCATACCTGCCAGGCAGCAAAACTTCAGACTTTCTACCACTGCATCTCTTCAAATGTGTTGCATTAGAGTGGATTAAGTTATGACATTGATTGTGTTTCTCATCCTGATACTGACTTGATTCTGAAGTCATCAGCTGCCAGCTTTGCATTCTCCACTGCCAGACAGACGCTCCCATTGTCACGGACAGCATTCTGGATCTGTGCAATGAACAATAGCTTCTTGTCAAATCTTTTCTGCAGTTAATTCACCATCAGACTGTTCCTAGCATTACAGACCACGGCCTGATGTGCTTTGTTATCGAACAACAGTCTCACAGGTCAAGTGACCTACCTTTCCCTGCAGGTCAGCGATGGTGGCAAAGTAAGCTGAGTAGTCACGGGCTGCAGGGGAGGTCTTCTTGTCCAAGAACTCCCGGATCTTCAGCTCCAGCTCAGCATTGGCTTGCTCCAGTTTACGCACCTTCTCCAGGTAGGAGGCCAGACGGTCGTTCAGGTTCTGCATGGTGGCCTTCTCGTTGACGGTGACATCGATGCAGCCAATTCCACCCCCTGCACCCCCTGCACCCCCTGCCCATCCTCCTCCAATGCCAGCGCCACCTGCTGAGCTGTAACTGCTGAAGCTGTAACCACCTCCACTCGAACCCCCGTAACTACCACTCTTACCCCCGTAACTAGCAGTGGAGATCCTGGATCCTGGTCCCATTCCGCTATGCAGGCTGACAGCATACTGGCGTCGGACCATGGGTCCACCGAGAGAGCGGGCGGACATGCTGGTTCTGGAAATATTCATTTCTGGAGATGCTCAGGAGGGCTGTCTGGCCTGGAGAGAAGCTGAGGTGGCTGAGATACAAAACACCTCTCCCGTCCCCTTTATATACTGTAGAACGCTGCCGCTACCTCTGAGTGTGGGTGGATACACGCCACGCTGAGAGGAGGGACATGACTGAAAGTGGATGCTCTGCCCCACCCGTTACACCAATCCCTTATATTGTCTGTTCAAAGTGGAATTGAATTTCATCATAATTTGATCAGGAACATTTCTGAACTCATTGAACCAAAGAGTTGAATACAAAAAAGAATGAAAACAACATCTCAATACTATTAAAAATGTCACTCTGTGTATGTGTGCGTGAAGACCACACACACAGATTTCAACGGTCACACCTAATAGTATCATACATGCACACAGTTTATTTAGAGAGATCCTGCAGGCTGGTAATGTTGGCACTATTCTAACGGTTGATGTAACTTTCTTGAATTTCTGCCATAACTCTTGAGCAAACCAACTGTGCTATGCCAGCTAGACCTGTTTAGTTTCCAAGGCAATCAGCACAATAAACAGTGTGGAGTGGACGCCCACCGAGCATTTTTTTGTCTAAAAAATGTGTATATGCCTCATCTAATATTTGACATTTTTTCAACGTCTAATACACGTCTGTTCATAGCTGAATTGAGACTTTTGACAGAAGTTTATTTATACCAAATCTTTACCCTTGTCTATTATTAGACGTTAAATCAACCGCTATCATACGTCTATTTATCTGATGTCTAGTTTGCTGGACGTTCACAATATCTAATTTAATCCCATTACAGAATCTAGACATTGTATAGACATCTATTAAACAAGAGGAATGTTTAATAGAGGGATTACTTGGTTGAAGTTCCGGAATGTTATGACAATTTATTTAAATTCTGTGTTTTTATGGATCTTGGTATCTTAAAGGCAGATTCCTTTCAAAGGAGTAAAAAACCCATTAGGCACAAGTTGGGTCTCCAAGTGGAATCTTTGCCGGGTACTATCCAAACTAAAAACTTTATAAAATCTGTATGCTTCGTGCTTTTCTCATGTAACTTGGTATAACTGTAGTCAATGGGTTGCTGAATGCTGCTTTATGAGTGGCTTCATTGTCTTGGAGTTTTCCAATGTCTCACCTGGGAAAAAAAAAATCGGAGAGGGGAAAAATTTAATTTCCTTCCTTTACTTTATCAAAATTTGCTCTGGAATGTTAAAATTCAGTGTTTCTGACACTGAAATTCGATTTTGTAAAGTCTTAGCTGTCTGTTGAAACCAAAATTATGCATATTGTCTAAATAATTGTGGTGATACTGTTGATGTAATATAGATGGGTGTTTTTAGGCGAACCTTGAATCCAAAAACCCTCGGGCAAATTCTTGGTGTAATCATACCTATCCATGCTCTTGTGGGTGCATGTCTTAATTTCTTTCCCTCTGACATGAGACAGCTTTGCAATCTGTGAGACATTAAAAATGATCAGTGTGAAGAGCATGGAAGTACTTCAAGAAGTGCTTTTTAAAACTGAATTCAGTAACTCTGTTTGCTCCTTTAGGCAGGATTGACCTTTACGAGTCTGTAACTCTGATAGTGTAAATATTAAACCAAATAGATCCAGTCAGTTCTTTAGATAATCTTGCAGACTGAAAGGGAGACCCTAGCAAAAGTTTGAGAAACACTGATTTTAAGCATTATTATGCTGATTTACCATTGCCCGTCATACATCCTGTTTCTCTTCCGTTTCCCCGAATGTGAAAATAAATGAAAATGAAACGTAATAAATATACAAAACATTTCTTCAAGACCGATCCTTTTTTTTTTTGTTTTAAGAAAGCGGCAGCGGCGCAACTTTGCTCATCATTCAGCTTCAAATGTCTCTTTGCTGCCGCTGAGTTGTGTTCATTAGTCCAGTCAGGCTGTCCTCTCTGCAGACGTCTGGATGTGAAACTGTTCTTCACTGGGTGGCAACGATGGGTGGGACTAGTTATTGTTGGGACTGCATTGAGGAGCACGACAACACCACCCTGGGAATTTCACCCAGAGAATTATTTAAAGCAAAAAGGCACACGAGTTTGTTGCTCAGTAGAGAGGCATGCCACGTGGTTCGGAATATAAAAACAGATTTTATTAAACAAATAGGTTTAAAAGAAATATCACACATGCATTAAAACTCAGTCAGGGTGGGGAAGGGAAGACTTACTCTGACTGAGGCCTATTGAGACAGGAGCAGATACACACATACACGCCCAAAAAGAGGAAGGCAGAGAGGAGTTCAGCCACCAGCAATTCATCTGTGACCACGCTAGCATTAGCCACCTGTTAGCATCTCGTACACTGCAAAGAGGACACCTACCACAGCCAATCAATGCTGCAGCACACAAGAGTATCGCACAGACAGTCGCCCTACAAACCAACACCCATGCTGTAAAGTCTGAATGGACCAGTAGGAGTATTCTAACCACACCCTATAAAAAACGTTATTGGGTAAATTAATATATTTTACTCTCTACTGTGGAGACTTCGGGCAGAAGACTTCATGTCTTCAGCCTGATCCGCTGTCAGGTCGTAGCTGAAGCTAGCTGCTGTTTGGAGCTCCGCGCTGTCTCAAAATGCTTCACAGCCAGCCGAAAAACTGTGAAATTAAGATATTATTAGCATATTTTTTATGTCCACATCCTCCAAACGTGGACCTGCAGCCAAAATAAATCACAACATTCATTTAACATGCAGCAGAATAACTGTAGAGTTGTTTAAGGCATTTAAAAAGTTTTAAAGTAAAAGATAATATGAACAGTCTCGCATTTGTTGCTGTTCATAAAGCATGATGTTTCCTTCAGAGGTCTGCTGTCTGCCACCCAAAGTATAAAAAGTCACATTGATCATCACAGACAAAAGACGACAGGATATCACTGCATTCTGCTAAAACTCACTAAAAATATCCTTTAAACAGAATTTATACTGACTGCAGTTTTGGGACTGTGTCATTGTCTTTAGCGCTCCGTGTCACTGGAGTAGCTGTTGAATTCATCTTCCAGGCTCGAGTTCTCAAAGCAGGTTCAGTTAACCGGAGCCTGGACTCCTGCTCTCTCCGCCCGGAGCGACTATAGACCCCCCAGCCTCCCGTGCAGAATCGGTGTCTGTAGCGGGACTGGCTGGAACAAGTCGTCCAGGCTGTCGCAGATGACTGTCCGGGCTCAGTAGGGGAGGAAGCGTCTGCGATTCGTGTTATTTAGTTAACTTTTAACGATACAGAGCAGCTCAGAAAACAAGCCGCTGAGGGGCTAACTACCGGAGAGTTCACTCAGTAGGGACTGAGCATACATTTTCTATAAACTGGTCCACAGACTTTAAGACACGCTGCCTGCATCGGGAAAAGACGAACAATCAATTAATCCAACAATTGAATCCATGATCACATGATCTGTTATGGTTTTATTCTGAATTTAATTTTTTTGTATCACTTAAAGGGGCATTAAGGAGTTTGCACGTTTTGGTGGAGTCTGTGCTGGAGTTGTGGCAGAGCTAGAAGCCGGTCTTTTCTTACTTTCTGGAATCTCCATCCTCAATACTGCTCAGTTGTTGATCGCTAATCATCTGGCGAGTAATGGCGGACAAAATGAAAGCTAAGTGCGTCAGGCCAGCAGGAGCGCGCATTACGTCACATCCTCTCAAATTCTCCCCAAGAAATACAAATTGCCGGAACGGCAGTGCCACTATTCAAATGACAAGCTAGCGCTGTTAGCAGTACTTACAATGAATATGTCAGGGCACATTGTACACATCATTTAATATTTGTAACATATTTATGGTGGAAAATAAGTATTTTTAATGTTTTAAACTCCTTAATGCACCTTTAAATTAAACAAACATAAGTATATTTAAACAAGCAATAAATATCAATATATAAAGATAACACAAGGTAGTTGTGATTACTTCTATAATCAACGTTAATTCTGTAGCCAATTGTGGAGTCCAGACAGTTTCTGAGACAGATCTCTTCTTTTACTCTGAGGGCCAGGAGTCTGTGAGGGCAGGGAAAAAAAACAAACTCATTTTACTGAACCAATCACCTGTTATCAATGTTACTCTTTTTTTAATCTTGTGAAGTGCTTTGCCTTCGATGCTCTACTGAGTGTCAAACAAAGAAAACTGCACATTTTATCTTTATCAGCAATGAAGTCCAACTGTTTTTTTCACATGCCCTCCATTTATTCCTCACAGCCTGTCCCTAAAGAGACGCCTGTCTGCAGGGGACACTACCACTTGGATTTTAGGATGTCCCCTCATTAGACCTGTGCGCAAAATGCACCCGTATTGTTTTGTGACTGTTCAATACCTATTTTCCAGTCATGTATTTTGTCATTTCATTTTTCTTTAAAGTAAAGTGGAAATCTTCTATCATGTCTTATGTCATGAGCTGAGCTGAGCTGAGTGCTGAGAGTTTAACGCCATTATTTTGGACACCAGTTGTGCAACTTACAGTGATTTCTTTGGTCAATATTCACTATTTAATGTATTTAATTCAATCTTCTAGATTTGGTCTAAAAAATAGACGTCTATATGAGGTCTTGATTTAGACGTCTAGAACGACTCTAGATACAAACTACACGGTACATTGATTAATGATTGCTCCAAATGTTTTAACCCAACATTTGCCATCATTTCTAAGATTATTCACGACTGGGTGTGGCACCTCTGGTGAGCTCACCTCAGATGTCTCTACATGTTTTTCCCTTTTCTGGGCATTTGAATTATTCCCAAATAAGAACAAGCCCCTGCTTGTTTTCATTTCAACAGCATTTCTTTCCTTTTATTTCTTTTCTTTTTTTCTTTTTTTTCAATAAAGCCTACAATGATTTTACTCTACTGGCTCACATTGAGAAAATTAAAACATGTCTGCGGATATGAATGAATGAATGAATGCATTTTAATAGTAACTGAAAAATGATGCAACATTTTCCCCCTCAGGTAGGAAGGGTGTGGCCGATATCTCAATCTATCTACCTCAAAAAGAAAAAAAAAACAGGCAGCGGAAACCTGAAGATTCAACATGCAGATAATAAATCAAATGAAGGTTTTGTTTTCATATAAAACAAGGTTCATTGGAGGCTGCTGAGTGCACGTTGAAGTTGTGGCATGAGGCACTGACGTGAATTTCCAAAAAAATAAAAATTGTCTCCTGGTAACATGATGGATGCTGGTGCATATGTCTGTGTTCTCACACATCTCTGTGTTCTGGTGTAAAGTTGTACATATTCACAAAGACATGAACTTTCTAAAAGTCTCAAATTGTGTCTCTGCGATCGTTGCAAAAAACTGACATGAACATTCAGCTTGAGCTCCAAAATAGACAACATGTTTGTGCTAAATGAAGCAAATAACTCCTGAATATGATTAGAGGGTTTTTTCTTTTCTTTTCTTTTTCTAACCTGTCCTGTCAGCAGAATGGAGTTCTGGCTGCTGTTATGTGCCTGACAGATTTGCTGAAGAGGCGCTTATAAGTATAAAGCTCCTCTTGATTACATGGTTTCTTACTCTTATTTTATTTATTTTGAATACCGATACACGATATTGCTGGACCTGACAGGGGGGACAGAAAGAGAGACAGACAGTGAAGGAAACAAACAACAAGCAAGCGAAATATTGATTGACACTTACACTGTAAGTGTCAATTCAGTGAACTCTAATCAATTTTTCTTTTCTTTTTACTCTGGCATATAGTGCAACTACTGCTAAATTATTTTCTTCTTTTGTGCTATTTTCAGGTTGTTTACTTTCTCATGCATTCCCTGGGTTCACATTTCAAACTGTTCTTATCTCATCAGGCATATAAATTACAATTTCTAGTTAGTGTCAGTGTTTAATAATATAATCTGTTTCATTCCTTATAATCTAAGAAATAAGTTCAAAGAGTTGCTGATCTGAAGGTCTTGATTAAGTTGCAGTTTGACCTTTTAGTACTTATCAACCTTTTCATTCAGTTCATTTTCTTGCTGTTGACTTTAAGCTTTCATGCCCAGATCTCAACAAAAGAGTCTGTCGAGCGGTGTAGATGTTTATCAGCTGCGGGAGTGATTTCAACAGACCTCCAAACAATTGGAATCCAGCCGCTGAACCTTGACACACAGTCACAAAAACGTAAAGCAGATTTCAATCAAGTTTTGACACGAAGCAACTTCAGCCCAAAAAGCAGTTGATGCAAAAAACAACAAAACTCAAGAAGCTCGGTGTGTAATTACAGTGTGTCCATGTAGTGCAAACGTGTGTGTGCCTGCAGTCATTGGGAAACGGCACCGTTTTGTCCTGCACGAGAAGCAAACAGCTTCATGGAGTCTCATGTAGTTTCAGTGGAAAGGCTGGCATCGCGCGCTTTCCGGTGTGCCCTGAGAGCATGGCTGAAAGGGAGCGGCATCTGGCTTCGGTAACAATAGACCTGCTTGTTATAAAACAAAGGCGGCTTGTCAGAGGAGCCTGAAGCTCGATGGTGTAAATGTTGTGGCTGGCTTTGTTTTCACGGCTTTCAGTCTCAGAGCAGCTCGCCGTCGTTCACTAAAAGTGCCACGAAATAATGTGAAGATTCAGAGTCTGTGCTGAAATGTACAACATGAGAACATCGAAATCATAGCCAGAATTTATCGTTTGTAATCTTCAACTGGAATTTTTGAGAGGAAATCAAGATAAATTAAAAAGAAATAACATAACAACATCTTTTGTCTTTGTTTCCACACTGGCTTTGTTATCGCCCGGTTTGAGGAGCGCAGACTGAGAGTTGTCCTGTGGACAGATGGTCTGTCCTGAGCTGTGGATCTCTGCAGCTCCTCCAGAGCTGTCATGGACCTCTGGGCTGCTGCTCTGATCAGCTCTCTCCTCAACCGTTCTGTCAGTTTTGGTGCACAGGCCTCCCTGATATCTTCAAAAGTTGGGAAATTTTTATAACTTAGTAACTTTCTCCCTGATGTGTTGTGCTCCTTGGTCTCCATGATACCGTTTGGCTGATCTGGATTTTATTTCTTGGTATCAAAGTAAAGTGGGCTGAATACCTTCACGACTCTCTGTGTATGACTGTGGATCTGGAAGTTCTTGATCTTTAGTTTCTGCCTTCAAAAGCTGGCACTATGCTGACTTCTTTGTTCTTCAGTTGGCTGTTTCTTGTTTTCGGTTCTTTTCTCTTTTTAATGCCCCAAACCCTAACCAGACGTTGCAGATCGCAGATACCTCTCTGGATTTTCTGGTTTCTAGTTTCCAAATGAGTTTTTCTTTTCCACTGCCAACCCTTTGCTTGTCTTTGTTATTATCTGCATTTGAAGTACTTTGGGATTAATGGGTTGAAATGGACAGTGTTAAGATAAGCTCGTGTCAAATTCTGCCAAATCTGAAGTGGGATTTTTGTTTTCACAGGTGAATTTTTAGTGCTTACAGCTGTGAGAATAACAAGAAAAAATGAAGATCTGAATGATTTGGGTGTTGTGAAGAAAAGAGTAACAAAAATATTAGTGGTTGATATTAGCATTGACCTGATTGCACAATATACATGAAGAAATAAGGAAAATGTATTGATTTTACTGAACAAAGAGCTGAAAGTTTCTTGCATTTTTCACCTTCTATGCTGTATGAAATATGTTCAAATATCTGCTTCCATGTTATAAAAGCCTTCAGAACTGCCCTAATACTTCGTGGTATAGATTCTACAAGCTACTGGAAACATTCCCCACAGAGTTTGGTCCATATTGACATGATAGCATCATGCAGTTGCTGCAGATTTGTCGGCTGCACATCCATGATGCCAATCGCCCGTTCCACCACATCCTAAAGGTGCTCTATTGGATTGAGATCTGGTGACTATGGAGGCCATTTGAGTACAGTGAACTCATTGTCATGTTCAAGAAACCAGTCTGAGATAATTGGAGCTATATGGCTCGTTATCCTGCTGGAAGTAGCCGTCAGAAGATGGGCACACTGTGGTCATAAAGGAATATCCCCCACACCTTGACACCACCACCACCAGCCTGAACCGCTGATACAAGGCAGGATGGATCCATGCTTTCATGCTGTTGATGCCAAATTCTGACCCTACCATCCGAATGTCACAACAGAAATCAATATTTTCTCTTTTTCAGACCATTCTCTGTAAACCCTAGAGACAGTTGTGCGTGAAAATCCCAGTAGATCAGCAGTTTCTGAAATAGTCAGACCAGCCCGTCTGACACCAACAACCATGCCACCTTTAAAGTCACTTCTATCACCTTCCTTCCCCATTCTGATGCTCGGTTTGAACTGCAGCAGATCGTCTTGGCCATGTCTACATGCCTAAATGCATTGAGTTGCTGCCATGTGACTGGCTGATTTGAAATTTGCGTTAACGGGCAGTTGGACAGGTGTGCCTAATAAAGTAGATAATCTTAAGTTCAGTTCTTCACTTGATTCTTTTAAGTGACTACCTGCCCCCTGCATGCCTCTGCAGGTTCTCTGAGTCCTGAGAGACCGTGTGGCGGGTTCAGGTGGACTGACTGATTCATGGTGATGACATGTGTGTGAGTGTGTGTGTGTGGGTGCAGCTGCAGTGTGAAGCAGGGTATCTAATCAGGAAGATTTTCCAAATAAAAAAAAAATTGTTCAAATGACCCTAAACTGTCCATTGGTGTGAATATGATTGTGTGTAGTTGTTGCGCTGTGACGCACTGTTCAGGTGTATCCCTCCGTCGCTCATAGTTACCTGGGACTGGCTCCAGCGCCCTGCAACCCTGCACAGCGTAAGGCCCTATAGAAGATGGATGCATCTCACTGAAAGCTCTCCTGCACTGGTGGGTGATTGTTGCGTGTGTCGTAGGCATGGAGGTTACCAGAGGTTCAAGTTGTAGGTCTCTGGTCAATCGAAACCTATTGCAGTAAGTCTTTTTGACACTTTCATAGTGTCGCATACTCCTTCCACATTTCATGTAAGAGAGAATGACTGCTCACAATGTGAAATGCTCCTTGGAAACGCCTTGTTGATTTAAATACCTGCAGCTTAAGATGGGAGCACGGTATGTTTAAAATGCGCCATGACATGATAAATAGCCCGGAGTGTTTTTTTTACCTGGGCGTGGAGGCTCACTCTCACACACAAGCCAGCACAAAACAATATCTCACTTTGTATCTCCGCATGGAGGGGAAGTAAGCAGAGCCGTGACTCACTGCTGAATCAGGTGTTTTACCTGACAGCAGTGTTCCTCTGCCTTTGTGTGTGTGTGTGTGTGTGTGTGTGTGTGTGTGTGTGTGTGTGTGTGTGTGTGTGTGTGCTTTACTCACTCATTTCAGGTTTCTGTTGCATCTTGCAGAGCCCTGCAGCCATCGACCACACCTTTCACAGACAGGGATCATTCCTGCTCGTCCTCTCCCAGGTCTGGAAAGTTACAGCGCACAAGCTTTTGAAGCTGCACGTTTTAAGTGTACCTCCATTTAAGTAGTAAAGTGTAACGTGAATGAACAGAGGAGGAGGAATCGTATCGGTAATAAGAATCGCGGAGCCACATACACACATTTGATCCTGACTGGGATCTGACCAGAGAAATGAGCATGATCACAACACCACTTTTTACAACCCTGCCAAAAAAATTATTTTGCTCTAGGAATGTGTTCTGTGAAAAGCCAGTGAAATGGCTGGCATTTAGCCTTCACGCATGCATATTTTTAGAAATTCACTCTGACAGAAGGATTAATTTATTGCAGCCCTGCATGTGTTCAATTGCATGTTTAAACAGATGGACTGCAATTTTATTTTATGTGAATTTTGGAGGAGATTTACAAAGAATGACCTGCAAACAAGAGTATTCAAATCAGGGTTTTGCATGCCATAGATGCTTTACACAGAACATCTAAGGTGAAAATAGTTCCAACAAAGAAAATGTTTTATTAAGAAGCCTCCAAGCAAAAGTGGTGATGAGCCAGTTGAGAAAAAGCCTTTCATCACAACAGCAGTAACATCTCTGCTGGGTCAGTTTACATAACTTTTTCATTAAAAACTGAGGCAATGACAACACAAGCCTTTTTAGTGGTAATAAATCACATTGTACATTAAACGACTGACACAATGAATGGATAGTGTGTGATCTGCACATTAGTGCATCAGCTCCTCTTTGTGTGCCTCATGGCTGTTATGCTGTTGCCACTTCACTAATCAGGTGCGATTAACTTTCAGTGCTGCGTCACTCACCTGCTGGTTCAAGCCTCAGAGTCGTCTTCTGTCTGCTTCTCTCACTAAACCACTGTAATCCCAATCAAATAAATGACTCGCATGAACTAGTCTTTATGGGAAAATGGCAGTCAATGTCTTCTTTGTTATTTTTTAAAATCTTGCCGTGTCATTCGATCAAACCTTCTGATGGACCAGTTTTGGTCCCCAGGCCATATGTTGAACACCTGCTGTGAATTTATGAGTACATTTTTTCAAATAATTGATGTTTAGGCTTTTTTTTTTTTTTTGTAAATAACTGGTTAAATTGTTGCAAAGTCAATTCAAATACTGTTTGAAATGTAGGAACAGGATTTCATTAGTTTTACAAAAATGTGTCCCTCACTATGACATTTAGAAGTCATTTATTGGTTCTATTTAAGACTGACTCTAAAAAGTGACAAACATAAAAATGTAACTGTATTGAAATAAAATTTAACAATGCCAAACATTAAAAACAATACCTTAGTTTCAAGTTTTTAAGTGAGTTCCACAAAGGGTTAAAAGAGCTTTGTGACTCTGGAGCACACCGAGATTATGAAACATTTTTTATTTGCTTTTAACAAGACTTTTATAACGACTTTATTAAAGGTTCCTCGTGTCCTGGCTCCATTTCTTGTTCTCACTGTGAATCACAATGACTTAAATCCTCGTGGTCAAGGCTAAAGACAAGGACAGATTTCTTTTACTAATAAACGACTTAACTGCAATCAGCTGAAAGAATAGTTTCATTTTTTTCATGAAAAACATGTTCAGGAAATTCTGTGCTTTATGGGGTAAAGTGTGAACTCTGAGTTTTGGGGTCCCTGGTTTGAACCCTGCGTGAGCAGAAAGAGAACCAAACAGCAGGAAGCTAGTCTGCAGATTGACATGACTCTCTGTTGTGATCCCTGTGAAAAAAATACATCTAACACAATGAAATGCTGCAGTAATGCACATTATGTTGAGAATTTGCTCAACCTCGATGATGGCTATTGACATTTTTCAACATTCTACCTGACAATATGAGTTGGTGTATGTCGGGGACGTCTTGCTGCTCAGATGTTGCATTTTGTCTCATCCCAACATGCGGTATAATGGAAATGAAGACACCTAGACAGGTGAATAAATCCTGCACTACAGTTTACTCTACCTCTCTGCATAAGGCAGCAACAATAATTCAAAGGGTGTGACAGTTAAGTTTATTAACCCTGGTGATAAATAACATCATTGTGCTGAGGCTGCAGCACAAAGGCAGTGAGAGGAAGTCGATATTGAATCATGAGTCACTTGATCTGCATGAGGAAGGTGAATTATCAGTTTTTAAGGGATCTGAAGTCTTCAGCTCCACCCTGAAGAACATGCATGTTGACTCACCCCTGAGAGCGATGTTTTCAACACCTGACTATATTTTCTAAAGATCATTTGTTTTCTGTATCAGATCCTCCAAATCCCACTGAATGGCCTTCTTACGAATCATTCTTATCGTTCTGTGTCTTTAACTCGTCATGTTTCTGCAGCCATCTGGTTCCACTCAAGCAAAATAAGTTACACAACCCCAAGGAGCTGCGCCAACATTTCTACATTTTACTGTGGACTGTAGTACATGTGTTTTATAGAGGTCAATACTGCCACCTGGTGGCCTTTCTGTAAATTATACTACTGATTAAAAAAAACTACAAAGTTCACAATTTTCTTCTTCTTTTTCTTCTTGTATGTCTAAGCTTTCCTCTGTGAGCTCTTCAATTAGTGATTCAGAATGAATTCTGCTACTGAGGCTGTGAAATGTAGAAATGTAAAGAAGAACAACCTGATTCAGATACTAACAAATCAAATTCTCACAGTATGGAGAGCTAAATCTATACAGACTGTTCACTAGCCACTGCAAACATGTTATATTCATATTCACAATACAGTCAGGTTTACTGTGTCACTAACATCTTAAGCTGTAGAATTTTATTTGATGAAATATTTATGGAGATAATTCATATGGAAAAAGAACAAAGGAAGCATAAGACAAATACAGCAATTAGTTTACCCAAATTAAAACGGGTGTTCAGAACTGCTTGAGGTACTGTGCAAATATGTGTGCCACCCGTATGGCCAGTCATCTGCTGAGGATGTGAACGATGCAAGATACAAAGCATTCTGCATGGCATCTTCAGCTTTGCCAGAACTATCCACTCCTCCAACATGTGACGCTTTACTCCAACACTGCAAAAGGGCAAATTACCAAGCAGTGATAAAGGGACGTTGTCTGAAAACTAATATGTGTGCACTCTCACATATTGGTAGTGGGTGGCACGTTGAGGATGGGGAGTCAAGATATGTTGAAGACAATAAGGTTACTCATAAAACAACTCTTTATTGTAAATTATCCTAGGGAAACTCACAACAGAGATAATATTTCATGTGATTTAAGATCAAGAAATATTACTGCAGTGTTAAACTATATTCCCTTTCTCAAAATCTGAGGCTCAGTGAATAAGCAACAAATAAGCACCCTCAAAAGTTCCCAATAACTGCATTAATAATGTAAATAACTTTATAACAATCAAATTCAAGTTCTATTCAACTTCATGAACAACAACAATTAGAACATTTAGAGCTCAAACTTATGATACACGTTAGTTATTGGAGATAAGTTCTGGAGCCTTAGAGCCATTGACATAAGACAGACACACACGCACACACACTTCTTCCATTTTGCCTTCCAAATATGTTTTACAAGTTCAAAAGTCTTGAGTGAGAGTACTCTCAGTAAAACACTGAATCCTCTTTACGTCTTTATTTAGTCCCTGCTTCTCTTCTCCAGCTCAGCACAGGCGGCCCTGGACAGACCGGTGGAGACTGCCCTGCTGTTGAGCTTGGCCGACATTGGCTGTCGTCCTCAACCAGTGGCACGGCAGCCTTCAGCAGAACACACAAACCATATGGCTGCTGTTTCAGGTAGGAGGCCATATTTATTGATTTGAAAACATGTTGCAATGAAGAAAATTAAATAAAATCCTTCAAGTCAGCCTAGGAAAGTTGTTTTTAGTTACAGCACCCAAGAATAGATAGTTTAAACATTGTTTAAGTGGAGTCTTAATTGCCTTTAAACCTATGTTTCTTGCCTGTGTGCATCATTACAATTACTCTTCCTTGTGTGCAGAGGCGGAGCGTGGGTCTCAGTACGGAGGGGGTGGAGCATTCTCGGGCCCTTGTGATAGTAATTTTACCATTCAAACAATCCCTCATGCTACCATCAAACAACACACTAATGCTCACTTTTATTGAGCCAAGCAAATCTATATGCCTCAGAAAGCAGAATAAAGTCACAAACCAGTTCACAAACTTGTTCTGAAGAACAAATACACATACGCATGTGCACACACACACACACACACACACACACACACACACACACACACACACACACACACACACACACACACACACACACACACACAAATGCAGCCTGAAAGGTGTGTCAATCTCCGAGCGTCCGCTGTCCATGGTGCTTAAAACTGCGATGATGAAAAGTCACGGGCTAAATCTATACCATCTTTGATACAGCTTAAATATAAAATGAACACAGCTGGTCTAAAATTACACAATCTATTCAGATAGATATAGACACAGCTACCTGTATCTTTTGGATTCACGTATATTAGAAAAATAAATAGACTCGGCGGTCTCTTATAGTTGAGAGCAACACAAGGCACATTCAAATAGGCAGGTGTTTAAGACCACAGCATTCTGATAAAGATAATATTCTTGAAGGTTTCACTGACTCACCACTGCCTCCGATGTTAGGTTTTGGGTAGTACCGCTAGCAGCTAGCATAGTGTTTAGCATACTGTTTAACTTCCCTCCAAAGAGTTCAGATCAAGTGTGAAAGAAAAAACTCGTTCATGCCGCACAGCCAATCAGCGCTGGCTTACAGCTCTGATGCATTCATGGACAGTCGTAATGTAAGAATTGGCAAATTGGAGCCCACACTCATATCTGTATACCTTCTCGCACATACTGCACATTTTATTACAATAATTTATTTTCGAGTAAATGTGAACACATCACATGAAATGGGGCCCTATGACCTTGTGGGCCCTGGGGCGACCGCCCTGTTGAACCCACTCTGGCTCCACTACAGCTTGTGTGTTTTCACATCTTGCAGATGTACTGAATGGCAGACAGACCTCTGGCCAGGCCGTCCGCGCCCTCAGGAAAAGGGACACTTCAGACAACGCCCGTCACACCATCACGCCATCAAACGGTAATTCTAAAGCACACATTTGCTTTCTTGAATTCTGCAGAGTTTACCGCCGTCCACTAGGTGGCAGTGCAGGGCTAGTATTGGGCTACTGCTATGTTCTTCCTGTGGGAGTGAGTCAATGTTGTTGTTTTGAGAGAGTCCGGCTCTGGGAACGTTCTTACTTCCCCAGAATATATTCATGTTGATACATATTACTATTGTAAGTATTTCAAGTTTGTTAGTAGTGCAATCTATCAAGCCTAGCTAGTCCAGTATGTTATTTCTGTGACTTATTCTTGTCTTAGAATGGCTAGTGATAGCTTGTTGCTTCCTGTTTATATAGTTAGCATCTGTTAATGTTGTTCACAGGGCTCCCTCATCATTGTGATTAAAACACTAAACCATCAACGAGGAGCGTATTTCTTCAAATTCTAAGTCTATGAAGAAGAAAATACCCGAAGAAGGCGAACTGAAACTATAAATGTCAAGTCGTCTGAGTTTTTGTGCTGCTCCGGACTTGAACGGAGCGTTCTCTTCGCATGGATGTTGAACAGGATTTCACTCAAAGAATCAGTCCAAGTTTTCCTTCCATTCTGTTATTGTCCACAATTTTCTTTGGTTTGGTTCCTTTAGTTTTCTTTTTATTTCTTAACCCTTTAACGAGTTCTTAGATTTTTTTGGGCTCTTCTTTAGGTTCTTAGTCTTTAACTCTTAGTTGTTAGAAGGTTAGAAATGTTAGAAAACAAAATATAGCTCAATTAATCCTACGTGTGGCATTTACAAAAGTTTTACAAAAGTTCATTTAAAGTAATAAAGAACTAATAATTATTTGTCATCAAAGAACCAAGTAATTTCAACAAAGATAGATTTTAAACAAACTTATTTAACAGTTCAAATCTAGTAACACAAACTTTGCACTTCAATGGGGGGAAAAAGCACATTAAACTTAAAGTTTACATTTGAAGCTGGAATATCCCAGGTGCTCCCGAATGCAACAAACATTTCTCTTTTCAACCAGGGGAGATATTTATTCAGCCACCATTCCGCAGCTCTTACCAGCTGTAATTAATATTCATCATCAATAATACTACTCTTTATTAAGTCTATTATGAGCACTGTGACGCTCCATTCGCTTCCTGGTCACCGATACTTTGGCTCCATCTAGCGGCGTGGATGTGTAACGACAATCTAGTCCTCGATTATAGTACTACCCCATTTTGGAGAACACAATTTCTGGAAAAACAAAACATCCTCCTATATTCGAGCCAATATTGTAATTGGAAAAAAAGAAAATAAAGAAAAAAAAACTACAGATGATGGAATTGACAGTTTTATTGAAACATTTTGACCCATTTTGGCCCATTTTTAATCAATATTGGACCAAACCTGGTGGAAGAAATCCTTAATCCATATCACGATGATAATCTCATAGAAAAAATACAACAAAACAAAGCACAATGTTCCTCACAACAGTGGAAGGTGAGGGAATCATCAATACTGTAAATAAACGTAAAGAAAAAGCAACTTAACTCTCCCATAAAAATTTAATATCTAACTTATTTCAAACTGATACTCCTCCAAACAAATTCCAAGCATGCTTCCTTGCTACCACAATTTTCAGAACCCCAACCAACAAAAAACATACAAAAAATTAAAAGGAATAGATGGATTAATAATGGATGGATGGATGAAAGGCACAGAGTTGTAGCTGCATAGATTCATCGCTCTGTAAAGATTCTTGATACTTATTCACACAAGAATAAACAGAAAAAACTTCCATCATACTCCAAATTACAGATCACACAAAGAAAACAGTGTTGAGCTTTTATTTTTTTTCTTTTTGTCTGTAATGTAAAAAAAAATTCGGATTTCCAACCTTCTGCTTTATTTTGGTTCTTTCAGATGTATCAAAATTGAGCCCCAATTACCTATAAAATATAATCTGGATGGAAGTCAGAGTGAAAATCCTCAAAGCATGTATGAGAGCTGAAAAATGTCAAAAAAAGACCATCATTAATAGAATAAAATTGTACTTACCATTCTGTGTAAATTGCATCTCATTCAAAGTAAACTGTTTTATAATGTGTTCTTTGCACTGAAACCATTTGGAGTTGTTTTGATGTTTGTTTTTCTCTCAGGTTACTGACCTGAGCCCCTCGAAATGGAATTAATGATGATTAAAATGAGTTGACGCCTCTGGATTATTAATATGCCTAAAAATCAGCTGTGTGATTAAACTCTGTTAAAGACTCACTTATCTGAACTCAAGCACCAAATATAGAAGAATGCACATCTAATCTTTATTCATATTTAGGTTTCATATTTATGAGAAAGAGCTGCCACCAAGTCAAAACATTTCTCAGCAAAACAAGACAGAAAATCCCAAAGTCGACATCTGATTCGTGGGAAAGGGCTCCATTTCTGAATCCACGGCTCTGCACGCTGAAGCTCATTGGCAGGAGTGAGCAGAGGCGAGCTACTGAATGGACTCCACTTTAACGTCATCAGAGACGGACACCACCCGTCCATCCACCAGTTCCTCCACGATGGTGCGCACTCGCTTCTCGATGTGGGGTTTGTGCTCTGCAGGGAGACAGAAAAAGAGAGAAACAATGCATCACACCGTCAGAGGATCAGAAAGTTTAAAAACCCGTCGGGATGCTCACCCTCCACTGTCTCCTCCACCTCCTTGACGACGACAACCTCAACCCTGCGAAGAGAAGGAACATTATGACCAAAAAAAAAAACAAAGCAGAAAGTCTCATTTCCCGCAGACTGAACTGGTCAGTGTGTCTCACTTTTTTCGTTCGGTGTACTCCCCCTCCAGCAGCCTCCTGTACTCGGCGATCTCCAGCTCCAGCCTCATCTTGATGTCCAGGAGGATGTTGTAGTCCGTCTGCAGCTTCTCCATGGTGAGCCTGAGCTCCTGCAGCTCCGTCTCCAGCGTGGTGATGGTCACCTGCAGCTGGCTGAGCTGAACGCCATACCGGGCGTTCACTTCCTCCAAACTCTGCTGCAGACACTGATGCTACAGAGAGCCAAAGGAATCTTAAGTCTCCTCAAACCGATAAGACACTGAAAGTATGAAATTTCTGCCTACATTTCTTCCCAGTGAAAGCGTAATTTGATGTGTGGTTTACCTCTGCAATGATGCTCTGACGACTTATCTCCAAATTCTGGTAGGTCCTCTTCAGCTCTGACAGCTCACTGGTGAAAGTGTTCACCTCTGTGGTGCGAGTGGTGATTTCAGTCTGCAGTGACGCCACCTGTCCCCCGCACATGAAAGCGACACACTCCATGTCAGCTTTCACACATTCATCTCTTACATTTAACCTCCTGGGTTTGATTTCATGCGCCTCACCTTCGTCTGGAACCACTGCTCGAGCTCCTTGGTGTTCTTCAACATCATGGCTTCGTACTGCTCCCTCGTCTCCTCCAGGATCTTCTGCAGGTTGATGGACTCGGCAGTGTCCACCTCCACGTTCACACTGCCGCTGGACTGGATCCTCAGCTGGCTCATGTCCTGCAACAAGACCACAGCAAAAAAAAAAAAAAAAAAAAGAATCAAACTCTGACTCTTCCCCTCCACCACAGGTTTCCACAGTCGCACACACTGCCAGCAGATGGTGCTAAAGGGTTAAACAAGGTGGCCCTCTGGTGGTGTAAGTTGGTATTTCAGGTATTTATAATAGAATAACTGATCAATAAAATGATGACGTGTGGTAATACAGTGTAATTAAATTCTAACTCATTCTTAATTTATCTGACTCAGATGCAACAAATGTCTTTACCTCTGACCTGAAGCACAGCAGGTGGTCTCCAGAGGAAGAGTAGCAGGGGTGTATCATATATTTTCACCATTTTTTTCCCTTAATGTCTGAATGAATACTGTGAAATGTATAGTCCACTTTGCACATGATTTCTTGCATTTCTCGTAAATAGAAATGACAATTTGTGAAAATGTATGGACTTCAGCTTTCAGCTCTTTGCTTTGCTCTTTAAAAAACCTCAGAGCAGCTGTGATAAACCCCACATCATGATGATTTTGTTGTTTTTGGAGGGATTAGTATGGATTTCACTGCAATTAGTCTATGTCTCAGTGAAGAATTGTTCTATTTTTGGAGTAAATGTTTCATCTTCGTTCAATCAGGTTGGAGATTTTAAAAGTGGCTTTATGATTTTTCAGTCTGGATAATGGCTGGTGAGAGCACAAAGTGCAGCTAATCCCACTTTTGTGCGTTAGATGGAAGCAATGAGTCAGTGTTTGTCTTCAGCTCTTTCTGCCTCCAACAGCTCTAGAAGTGCCTCACCTCCTCATGAGTTTTCTTAATGAAGACCAGCTCCTCCTTCAGACCTTCCAGCTGCCCCTCCAGGTCGGTGACAGTGAGGGTCAGACCATCCCGGACCCCCCGGAGTTGAGATATATCAGACATGACGCTGTTACTCATGTTCAGCTCGGTCTCATACCTGCAGAACAGACACACTTCCATCCTCATCATGCTCATTTACAAACACTTTAAATATGTTTCATATGTACTTTAAAGATTTTATTCTAATCAATAACCAAAACTGAAATTTCTGATTGAATTTGAGAATGTTACTGGACGTTTTGTCTTTAATTATAAACCTTCTTGTCATTTGGTTTGTGCACATTAAAATAAAAGGATTGCAGAGAAAGCAGAAAGAGAATGAGTTCCTACTTTATCTTGAAGTCATCTGCAGCCATCTGAGCGTTGTCAATCTGCAGGATGATCCTCTGATTGTCAAGGAATTTCTGCAGAATCTAAAAGACGGGGAAGATTTTTATTACCACAGGAAAAAAAAACAGTTCTCCTTGACATTTCTGCAGATGATGAACTTTTCAAGAGTTGAAACTCAAGTGTTTTTCATTGGGCGCATATTTATATGGAGGAAAGTTTCTTCCTTTGTCTTTTTTAATCCAGTCTACATTTAGTTGCACACATGGGCAGATTAACCTGTCTGGGAGCACATGGGGTGATAAAAGCCTCGCTCCCTCAAGTTATTATGTCTGTCACGTCAAATGAGCCTGAGAAATGTGTCTCAGAACAAACTGCATGTGAGCATCTGAATGGAAGAGACTGGTTCCTCCATCACGCTTTGTGTTCAAGAAGAGAGCATTAATACGCGCTGACATTTCAAAACAACATGTGTCTGTAACTGCAGCGTGTGCACACATGCTTGGTTGCCTGTTTTGATGGTGCGAGGAGCTACCTGAGCACGCAGGTCGCTGATGGTGACAAAGAAGCCTGCGTAGTCTTTGGAAGCAGTGGGAGCTCTCTTCTCATAAAACTCTCTGATCTGCATCTCCAGCTTTGTGTTGGAGGACTCCAGGGAGCGCACCTGCACACACAACGGCATCCAGTCACAACAATGCTCTGTTTGACCCATCAGGACTTCACAGAATCGGTTAAACAGAGTGATTCTCCATCTCTGTTTGTTGAAATGTCCAATGCTTTGCCAAGAATTCAGATGTTTTACATCCAGATGTGCAATTGTAAAGAGACAGAAGGAGAATGCAGTTCATGCCAACATAAGAACAATGACAAACATAAAAGGTGAGTTAGCAGTATTTGAGATTATAATTCAACCCATATATTTCTATTTCATGTTCTCTGGTAAACAAGACATTCCTAATGCCACTTTATCCTTATAAACGTTTACTATTGAAATACTTTGAGACTACTTGAATGAAAAGTGAATTAAACATTCAATTATTATTATTATTATTATTATTATTATTATTATTATTATTATCATTATTATTATTATTATTATTATTATTATTATTATTATTATTATTATTATTATTATTTTCATCATCACCATCATTATTAAATACAAAAAAGCAGCATACATATATTTTTATGCTAAATTTCATTTTTCAGGGGTTTTTCTTTGATAATGTGATTGATTTAACCTCACCTTCGTCCTCGTGACTCACCTTCTGCAGGTACGCGGCCAGCCGGTCGTTGAGGTTCTGCATGGTCAGCTTCTCGTCCCCCACCACAGAGGTCTCCCCGGAGAGGGCGGCCATCCAGCTGGCGGAGGATCCCGCTGCAGCGGAGGAGGACGAGGAGAAGGAGCGGGACAGGGAGCGCGAGGCCACCACCCCGACGCCCCCCGGTCCCAGCTGCACGCTGGGCGCGTAGCTGGAGATGCGCCTCCGCGCGAGGCTCATGGCGCTGGAGCTGGAGAAGCTGCTGCTGCTGCGGGCCACGGCGACCGACATGATGGATGGAGACGGATGGATGGATGGAGGAGGAGGAGGAGGAGTGCGGCTCCCGGAGGAGGCTGCAGAGTTTTATAGCAGTCCGGGGGAAGGACGCGGCGTCTGGAGCTCTGCCTCAAACGCGTGTGGTATGCAGGTAAATATTTTTTCTGAAGTGTTTTGTGGGGTGTGGAGCTGCACTCAGGCTGTCTTTCAAGTTGAGTAGCTTCACGTCAGTCGCATCCTACCAGACGGATAATTATTTTATGTTTTACAGACTGATAAGTCAGACGTTATCACCATGATTTATGGTTGTGTTGATTTTTACAGTTCCAAATGTGTTGTTTTAAATACATTGCCATTTCCAGCTATTACAGAAAACTTGTGAACCCTCTTTATTAAATGATGTGAGTGATCGGATTTACGTCAAACTTCAATAATCACAGAGTTTAACCAAATGATGCGTTCACTGGCTGGGAATTTGGAGAACTTTTAATTTGGGGGCTTTCACGTGACAGTCAAGAAACAGCAGCAACTCACACATTCTGAGCAGCATTGTGTTTATATTTTTCCCTGTGGGACTAAGAAAGAATTTTCGATTTCTTTTTTGAGCAAATACAAGAAATAAAAAGTGTTTATAAAGTCTAAATTGTTCCATAATTTTCCCATCTCCACACATTTGAAGCAACGTTTTACTGGAGTGAAATTTTGTTTTACCATTCTGATCATGTACATAGATAAAACTTTATCATTTGAGAATCTAAAGTTACACCAACCGTGGTAAGCACTGTCACCTCAAATATACAAGTTTTTTGTTGTTTTTTTGAGTGTGGAGTTTGCATGTTCTCATGCATTTGATTTTAGCAGGTGACTCTAAAACACAGGTGTCAGTGTGTGTATGGGGGAGGTAGGATGACTATTGTGTATTTTGTTTAGTCAATTCAAAATTGGCGTGTGAGAGTGTGTGAAAAGGTGAATGTGACTTTGGAGGTTGGCATTTCAGTGGAAAATTCCTCCATGGTGACAGTCATTTGCCAAAAGTCATTAAAGGTTATCATTTCTTTGAAACAGGTTTGATTTCTGTTACACTTACCTCTCTACCAAGCAATTATCTGTATCCCTCACTGACACTCAGCTTAAAAAAGGCGTGTGTGTGTGTCTGTGCGTGTGTGTGTGTGCGTGCTTGTGCGTGCATGGTGAAAAGCCTTGAGTCTGATGTGGTGTGTGAGGAGTTGGCAGCCGTGCATTGTGGTTGTTTTTGGAGCTACCGAGCCGGACTGACTTCGCCTCACCTTCTGTATGTTTCACTGCTATAAAACAATGTTTCATCATTTAGGCGTCCTTCTTTCTCAACTACTGGCTCTTTCTGTGTGGAGTTTGCATGTTCTCCCCCCCTCCAGTGTGTGTGTTTCTCCCACAGTCCAAAAACATGCATGTGAGGCTAATTGCTGACCATAAATTTGCTCCATAGGTGTGAATGTGAGTGGGCGGGGTCGTCTTTCTCTGCGTTTTCAGTGATGAACTGATGACCTGTACAGGTGTGTCTGACTGGATGGATGGATGGATGGATGGATAGAACTTTCCATGAACACAGTGAAAGTGATTTTTGAGAGTTTCTTGACTTGGTCGATAAAGAGCAACAGTTAAACGGACTGTATGCAAATCAGATCACTTTCTATGAAAAGTTGATACTTAAAACTCGAAACTTCTGAAGCTAACACATTTTTTTGGAAACGGTGACTGTTAAAAGTTACATTGTAATGTTCTTTATGTTCTGACCAGAGGTGATTTTTCTCACATTAATTCTGTCTAAAGAAATCATTTCATGCGCTGAATGTGGAACAATGAGTTTGCAATTCTTCCCATTGGTGTGTCTGTGTGTGTGTGTGTGTCTGTGTGTGTGTGTGTGTGTGTGGTATGCAGATAAATATTTTTTTAAGTCGCTTGCGAGGTGTGGAGCGTCATGCTTCTTTGGGAGAAGCTAGATATTCGAGCTCAGTCGCTTGAGGGTTTTTATATTCATCCAGATATGAAGGTAATTGTTTAGGTGCCAAAACTTCCTGGGGTTTTTTCGTGCTGATAAGTCATGAGTCCAGTGATGTTAAAAAAGTCTTTGCTGTTCCAATGTGTGAGGACTTCAGCACCACCCCCAAACGGTACCGAGCTCCAATGGGAGAATGGCGGAGCCACACAACACTAACTCACAGTGGCTAGCAGGCCTGCAAACAGAACACTGCAACCTCCCAGAACAAGAACCAGTAGTCATCACAACAGCAGACATCCAGAAAAGAGTGGCAAAGATGAAGAACTGGACAGCTCCAGGTCCGGACAGGATTCACACCTCCTGGCTGAAGAAGCTAACTGCACTCCGTGAACGCCTGGCAGCCCGAGTGACCCAGCTGCTAAGGGAAGGGAACCACCCACACCGGCTGACCCGAGGTCAACAGTCCTCATCATGAAGGACCCCCGGAAGAGAACAATACCATCCAACTACCGGCCTATAACCTGCCTCAGCACCACATGGAAACTCCTGTCTGGCATCATAGCAGCTAAGATGATATAAAAACATGACAAACTGTAATTATGCTGTTTGTTCAACAAAATATGGTTTAATTATGTAAAAACTATGAGCGAATCGAATCACACTTTTTGATCAAATCATGCCAAAAAATGTAAAAATTCTAAGAATTCATTCATTTGTTTGCCTCTGTAGCTGTGAAAAGACTCTATGTACATATTTGCTATCTTTGTTCTTTTCCTTTAATATTCACTTTTTAAGAGTAAGCAGTTTCTGTTGAATTTAAAACCAGATAGGTGCATTCATTTTACCTGCAATCATCAGTGTTTTTTAAACCTCATCTGCTGGAAACCATCCCAAAATGCATCAGTGCTGAGTAAATCTTAGTTTATTTGAATCATATCAGTTTTATTTACATGGAAGCATTACAGCATTGCGATCACACATGAGCGAGCGTATAGTGGAGAGGAAGCACTCCTCAGAAACCTCTGCAGACAGAGACACATGTCGGCGACTTAGAGGAGCTCAAATATTTCAGAGTCTAAAGCAGCTCAAGCAGAAAATGGTCCTGAACTCAGCACAGTGACGTTTTAAGCCTGATCCTGCAAAAAAAAAAAAAAAAAAAAAAAAAAATTATGTAAGATGCAACTGAAAGTTTAGGGATGAGTGGATTTGCACAAAAAAAAACATACACACTCACACACACCCTCTCAATGTCTTCATGAGTTGACACTAATTGTCAGGTTGTCAGTTTAAAGAACTTCAGAGTCATAAAGTCAGAGAGTGAAATATGTACAGTGAAAAGGTCGCTTCACGCCTCCGTTACAAAACAACGAAGGCGGAAGACAAAAGCTGAGATGGCGAGCGACTGTTCAGAAAGTATGTCTGGTTAGGTGTGTGTGTGGGTTACCCCCACCCATACAAACACATACCTCAGCACAACTAGCGAACAAAAGGATGTCACACCTCTTTCTCAAGAAGTTTAATCAGGACGTGATTTAAAAAAAATAACTTGTGAAGTTCCCAAGACAAACATCTATTAAAAATGATCCACTGTTGGCGCTCTTCCCGAAACACTTCCCACGACTGACTGTGATTCATCGTTTCAGTCCAGCACACTGGATTTAAGCTTTTCCCGTCATGTTTGTACCACCTTAAGCTTTTGTTGAAATTTCTTCCTGTGTTTTCATTTGTTTGTGTAATTATTTGTTCCCTGTAATCAACTTGGGTAATTAAAAAATAAATCACACAAACAATGTTAAGATGAGATGAAATAATCCTTTATTTGTCCTATGTTAAGCGAGCAGTAATACAATAAAAAGCAAAGGAAATTAATTCTTTCTGATCTTTGTATGGACTTTCTGAAGGAATAATATAAATTATGAAAAAAACAACATGCAAAAATGTTTTCTGTACAAGACTGAACACAGCTCCTCTCTTGCACAGTCTTTCTTTTAGTCCTATAACTCATTAAAAAAAACACATTTTTATTTCTATAGCTTAGAAATGCCTATGAATTAAAAAAAAAAAAAGCCTTCAGTGAAAAGTTTCTTTAATCAAGTAAAAGACTGATTCATCACAATGGGAACGTTTCAGAAGGGAATACTGTGACCTGTGCTGTTTTTTGTGAACACTCATCATCAATGTGTTGAAGCACCTGCTGAGAGGATGAGATGACTTACTAGATGAAAAGAGGCAGATCACTTCTGCCGAAGCAGAATTTAAGGCAAACCCTGGCATTAGCATTTGAAAGCGCTATAAGGAGAAAATTGAGAATCGGCTGAAAACAAATGATTTGGGTTCTGTTTGGGACAGTTTGAAAACGATCACTGGGGTGAAAGAATGTAGCCGGAAAAACATTCAACTCAATGGCTACAACTCAGACTTAGAACTAGCTCAGAGCCTTAATGACTTTTATGTAAGATTCGATGATTCGGATTTCCATAGAAAACATACTGAGCTTAAAAACCGCCTCTCATCTGCTCCTCCTTTAAACCGCTTCCTTGAAGGGGAAGATGTAATTAAGTGTTTCAAAAAATGTAAACCAAGGAAAAGCCCGGGCCCTGATCATATAAGTGGTCGCCTGTTAAAAACGTGCGCTGAACAGCTTGGCCCTATCTTCAACTATATCTTTAACATGTCTCTCTCTCTCTTCAGACTGTGCCATCTCTATGGAAACAGTCTATTGTGGTACCTGTTGCTAAAACAAAAAATCCCAGCACACTGAATGACTTTCGGCCGGTGGCGCTGACCTCCACAGTGATGAAACAGTTTGAGAAGTTAGTTAAAATGGAGATACTAGCAAAAACCGAGCATCTACTAGACCCCCTCCAATTCGCTTATAGGAACAATAGAGGTGTTCAAGATGCCACAGCTACTTTTACTCAACCTGGTATACAAGCATCTCGAGGGCAGCAAGAATCATGTCAGATTGTTTTTTTTTTTTTTGATTTTTCAACAGTTTTCAAGACGATCCAGCCTCACATCCTAGTAGAGAAACTGGTGGACTTGTTTGGTCTAGATGCGTGTCTTGTGGGTTGGATTCTTGACTTCCTCACTAACAGATCACAACAAGTCAGAGTGAATGGAACATTGTCCAGCCTTCTATCATCCTCAACCGGTTCACCTCAAGGCTGTGTTCTGTCTTCACTTCTTTACATTCTGTATGCTAATGACTGTCGTAGTCGTCACACAAACAGATTCATTATAAAGTACGTGGACGACTCTGTTATAGTCAGTCTGCTCCATGATGAGGAGGTCAGCCACGGCCAGGTACTTGGCGATTTTGTATCCTGGTGCGACGATTTCTTTTTACAGATCAACGTTACTAAAACTAAGGAAGTCTGTATTGACTGCAGACGTACGTCTCAGGTTCCTCATCGCAGTGTCATTCACAATCAGGGAGTTGAACTGGTGAGCAGTTACAAATATCTGGGCACGATAATAGATAACTCGCTCAAATTTGATGACAACTGTGACATGCTCTGTAAAAAGGGTCAGCAGCGCCTCTTTTGTCTGAGGAAGCTCGCCAAATTCCAGGTAGACAGGAGCCTGATGAAAATGTTTTACTGTGCTTTTATCGAGTCTGTTCTTTCCTTCTGTATCCTGTGTTGGTACGGTAATCTTACTGTCAAGGACAAAAACTCCTTAGGGAAGATTGTGCGCGTTGCCTCCAAAGTAGCCGGGGTGAAGTTCAGCAGCCTAGAGGAAATTTATAACATTCAGCTGCTTAAGAAAGCCAAGAACATTTGCAGAGACGAGACCCCCCCCCTGCATCAGGAGTATCAGCTCCTCCCCTCTGGCCTCCGCTTCACTGTCCCTCTAGCTACTAAAAACAGATATAAATTTTCCTTTGTGCCTCTCTCCATCCACGCTTTAAACGCTGAGAAGAAGAGGAAGTAATAGCATGTCTACCAGTTGCCCTGCTTTACTAAGCAACTACTGTATATTTGCTGACAGTAGTTTGTCATTTCTTATTTACCGTCTGGAATGTTTCACACAGCTTGGTTTCATGGGTCCACCTTGCTGATCTGCTTTTTATTTGTACTGGAGCTAACTATGCACCGAGGTTTGTTATGCTTTTATGTTGTCTTCAAGGTGAAAGTTAGCGAGAGGCCAGAAAGTGAAACATTCATCAGATGTCAGTGATGGGTGTATCAGGAAGGTACTCAGACATGTGATAATCATTACAGAGATAAGCATCAACGAGAGCAGAGGCTTTAAGGCTTTATAGAATCACAGAATTCAGGAAACACTGTCAGATACTGGGAAGCATTAGAGATGGAATTAAAAATCAAAATAGAAAATAATTATTAAGTGTTGTGAATGAATTTTACACTCTAGCTGAAGACCCAAACCTGGCGGACGAGGGTGACGGAAGCTCAATGTAAGAACTTAGAAACAGCAAACAAACTGAGGATGTTCTGTCTGTTGACGTCATGTGTGGACTGTGATAAGGGGGAAATCCTCCGATTTCACCTGACACCTGAACCTGCTGTGTTCAGTCTGTAAATCACCCGGCTCGGCTCATGGTTGCTTCAGATCATTTGTATTGGTTTTTAAAAGCCTCTAAGCGACTATTGGATTTCTTATGCAAAGCTATTGAGTGGTTTTACTGCCACTGCAGTGAGAGAAAAAAGGATTTTCCAGGTAATTGAGAAACAAACTAATCGTTTTCTCTATGTAGAGGTGTTCTGTTTCCTGTACGCACTTCCTCTCGGTGACTGCTGTTATCACGCTTTGAATTTATGGCTATATTTCTCACGTTGAACTTGCAGTATAAAAAGAGCCAAACTGCTCTTGAACACCAGATTTGAACCAGCAGCCTTTCCTCGAGCATCGTCGTGGTCTTCCCGTCCTCAGGTACGGCGACTCCAGGTTTCCAGATGTTGTGTGAAAGTGACTGAGTTTAAGAAGTGTTCTTCTCCTTGCAGTTTGCAGGCATGTCAGTGAAAGTGATGGTGGTGTGTTTGCTGCTGGTGGCTCTGGCCATGCCCGGATCGTCTGCAGCCGGAGACGCCAAGGAGACGGACGTCCTGCAGCAGCTTGCGAGGCAGAGGGGGAAACCGCGAGAGGCTGCAGACAGACCCAAGACCAAGCCCTGGGCTCCGGCTGGGGCCCGGCCGGCCAGACGGGCGCCGCTGTCGGAGGACGAGAGAGAGATCATGACCAAGCAGATCATGCAAGCCATTACAGGTACGTGCGCTGCAGGCCCGGGCACGAGCCGCCTCACACGGCCTCACCTGGTCCGTGACGGCTAACGATTTAATGTCAAACAACGCCAGTGGTGGGATCAGCGTACTGAAGCTGATGTGTGTGGTTCATGTAGGAATGGTTTGTTCACAGAGATGATGAACTCCGACTGCATGTTGGATCGAGACTACCAGGGCTGGGTGGACTTCGGACGCCGGGACACCGATTGACACGGCGGCGGCGGCGATTATTTGGATTTTAATAAACTACACCCAAGAAATCAGAAAATTGTGATTGATGGATCATTTCTTCATACTACCGGAAAGCCCGCTCAGCTCTGCTGCCCATCCCACAAATGCACGATCCAATGTTTGTTAGCCGGCGACTCTGAGCAGCCCGCAGATGTGAATGTGAGTTTATGAATAAAGAGTATTGCAGATTTATGCCAGTGGTGTGTTGATTTACTGTGCAGATTGAGAGTCTTCCACAGAAATGCAAAGTTTTATTGACAGGTGGAACATTTCAGACACACGGCAACATTTACAGCTGGATGCTAACAGACTAGAGCAAACAGTCCAGAGAAAAATAGTGGTTTGGTTGATTTCAGGTACGGTTTCTTCCCTTTTTAGTCCACAGTATCCTATGCCTTTTTCTTCTTTTTTGCTACAGTTGATTGTTCAGAAACACATGCCGTTTAAATAATTAAGACAACTCATTTCTACTCTTATTTATTAAATAATTCCCTCTGAACATCACTTTGAATGCCCGGCGTGGTTCAGATCCCAGCAGTTTTCATAGTTCCTGATGACTTTAAATACACAGCAGATCTGTACAACGAGCAAAAGATACAACCAGTGCCAACAGTCGGTACACTTATTGCTTCAAAAAAAACCAAAAACATAAAAATCCCAGTCGCTGGCGAGGATGCAGAATGGCAAACCTGATTTGGTTTAGGTGAGATTTGGCTCAGAGGAAAAGTCCACAAAGTTTCACAGCTCAGAGGAAAATACTGCAGGAGTTGTGAGACGTGAGCTGAAGGATGTCAGTGAAGGTTTTTTTTTTAGGCAGACGTTCTCAAGACGGTGAGAAAACGGGAGGTTTTTCTTCATTGAGCAGGAAGACCGGTGTGTGTTTTAGTGCATTCGGATGATTCTCAGTGTGACAGCACTGGTTTGGTTTGTGGTTTTAACAAACAGTAATTTACTGCACGTAGTCTTTTTTTTATTTTAAACAAACACTATTTACATTTAGCTGACGTTTCACATCGGAAACTAAAAAAAAAAAAAGCAAACAAACTAAGCACAGCTCGTGAGGTTTTAAAACCAGTGATGGAGAAGTTGTAAAATGACATTCAAAAACAGTATAAAAAGATTAGAATTTCTCTTTTCTTTGTTTTTGTGTAAAAAGAAGAAATGTGCAAGTCAAGCAGGCCGGTGGTGAGGTGGCGGTCCTGAGATGAAGACGTCTCACAAACTACTGACTGTGCTGGAGTTCATTAGAGGAGAGGAGTGCTGCACGCCAGTAACGACTCGATGAACACGTGCTGTGGCGGGAAAAACGTGGCTCCGCGAGAGAGGAGAGAAGCTGAACCCCTCACTCTTCGGGAGGGTGCTGAACAGATTCCCTCTCCTTGCCGGGGCGGTTCATGATCCCCCACGCCGCCACTCTGTGCAGCCCCAGACTCTGCAGCTTCTCCACCAAGTTCCAGCTGAAAATGTTCCCTCCTCTCTCGCCGTCCGGAGCCGAGCCCTCGCCTCTGTCCGTGACCGTGGGGAATGGAGGGCGTGCACGATGGCCGTCGTGCAGGCGGCGGTGCGAGTGAGTGGAGGCCGAGATGCCGCGCTCCTGCAGCAGCCGCAGGAGTCCCAGCGACGGCGCGGAGGCGGCGGAGGAGGAGGAGGAGGAGGAGGAGGTGCTGCTCGCTGCGGGGGCTGTGCGCTGCTGGACTCCCCGGCCGAGGTACTGCTGGTGGCGGGGAAGAGGCGAAGGGCTCACGTGCTTACAGTTCCCACAAGATGGCATGCCGCAAGAGTGAAGGCTGAAAACCAGCAGAGGAGAGAGACGTTAAGACACACGGCGTCCCAGCACACACACACGCACACACACACACACACACACACACACACACCATCAGAAGTATGGGTTAGTACGATGAGTCGTTCTGAAGAACGAGTGAAGATGATGTTAGTGAGGTTGAAAAACGATTAGGCACCCGAGCACAAAATCTTCAAAGAAAAAATAATGAAACATTAAAACATCAATCTCAACACACCAACAAAAGATCAATCAAATGAGAGCAAAATTCTGCAGCAGTCATGTGTTAGTACAATCTGAAGAGTTCTGTTACAGTCATGTTAACTGTTGAAAGGTGGAAGCAACCAGATGGAGGTCAAAACAAAGATTTAACAGGTTTTTGTCAATTAAATCAAAAAACATCATATAAAACATGCTCTGTACAATTACAAAAACAGTTAACTGAACTGAAGATGACTTTTTTCTGAGGAGAATCTCTGTGTTTACACACCGTCTCCAGACGTCGGGCCAGTTCCATTCAAACTTTCAACTGTCAGTTTTTCACCACAAAAAACGCCTCCAGCTCATTTTGTCCTTTGCTTCAGTGAAGCCTTATTCTGTGGAACATTCTTTATTCCTCTTCAGACTGACGTGCACCGTTTTGCCCTCCCGCTGCTGACTTTGTGTTTACCCTCGTGTTTAATAGGAACACTTTTCAAAACTTTTTAAAATATATTTTTAAGTAAATAATTAAATTTTAATGCAAACACTTGAGCTTAGTGACAATAATGAATGAAATACTGACTCTATTTTTAAAACTGAAACAAATTTGACGCCGGCCTCTTGACCTCTTGACCTGCCTCCAGTCGGCCTCCCTGAGATTTGAACATAAATCTTAACAGATGATGGATGGAAGGAAAATCGGTGCATAAATATTTCTTCGGGCGTGAATAAAGATGTCAGTCATTTAACCCAGTGGTTCCCAAACCACTCTTTCAGAATCTCCAATTTTTCCAGGGTTGCTTCCATTCAAACTCCACCGCAGCGCTTTCTACTCAATCTTTAACATTAAATGTGCAGATTGTACCAAACAGATCAGCTGTGTGGTTTAACGAAGTTTACTCTCTCTATCGAGTTGGTCATCGCACATCAGTACAATGGCTCGGAGCCCCCAAACCTCTGGGAACCACTGATTTAACCACAGGTGGCCTCGGCTGAATCAAATCATGCATCCATAACGGCATGCTCTTACTTTGCCCCGACGGCTCCTAATATCGGAGAAAGAGCCTCGAGAGACGCTTTCTGCTGCTGAGAAAGTAAAAAAGAATAAGTTAAGAGAACGAAAGAGAGGGAGGCTGCAGGACACAGACCAGGAAGTCTTCACTGGAAAAAAAAAAAAAAAATCAGGTTCATCAAGTCGTCAAACTCTGTAGAGAGATCAGGGCCAATGAGGTATAATGTCAGACTTCAGAGGCACGCCACAGTCACACAAGAAAAACAAAGGTTCTGTTTTTCTGAATTAAAGCCAACAGTTCATGGGTTCTGCTGGACGAGATCTGCTCACTGGGCCGCAGCCAGAGAGCGACGTTCAGGAGACTTCAGATGAAACGGAGCAGCTGGTCTGACACAGGGCGAATGGGAGAAAACAGCTCACTGCCAGGCTGTATGTCCTTCATGTTACAAGCCCTGTAAAACTATTGTTTGGCCTCAGAGAACAAAATACGAAAAAAAAAGACGAATTTCTAAACAGGTTTCCATGCTGTCGATTCACTTATGGATCCTGCAAAAATCTTTCAGTACCCAGCAGGTCACCCTCAGCTGCTCATGCAAAGATACCATCAAGTATTTCTTTGTTCCTGCAGGCAGCAGAAGCAGCTGCACACTCAACAATTCACTCATTCACACTCACTCACACAAGCGGACGCCATCTAACAGGAAGTAGGCTCTTACCTATTGGAGAAGGAGGAGATGAGGAGGGAGGGTTGCAGGACTTGGCAGGTGGTGATAGTATGTGTGGGGGAGGTCTGAGGGAGGTTAGGGCCCGATGGAGAGACTGTGAGTTCATGGAGGGAGAAATGCACATTAAGCTACGCATGAACTCAAACTCGCATCGGACGGCGCCGCAGAGGAGCCGCTGCCGATGCGAGCTGCACGGATGAGGAAGGCAGAAACCACGAAAACAACTTCTCTCACCCATGCCGTGAGCTCCGGCCAGCTGGGAGAGGTCGGGCTCGTCCTCCTCCAGGTCGTTCAGGCTGTACACGTGCTGGATGTCCACCTCCAGCTCTCTGAAGTCCTTGGTCAGGACGCCGGGCCGCGGGTGCAGGATTCCCCCCAGGTTGGGTTTGGCCAGCTGCTGCCACTGATGAAGAGTCACGGAGCCTGACGGCCAGAAAGACAAACAGGAGGGTCAGACAACAGCGACAAATTCCTTTATTCCTCTTGGCTCCGCATGATGTGTTGGAGGTTTTATTCTTCAAACTGCTTCCATATTATTTCTCTCCACAGTGTGATATGTATCAGCGCAAACCCTAATAAATGAGTATGAAATACTAAAACGAGGATTTAAATTGACAATAATGTCAAAAACAGTTACATATGCAATTCATTACTGGCAAACTAAAACATATTAGAAACTTTCTTTCCCTCAGAATTTAATTGAGACTGTTAAATCTCCCTATAGTTTGTATTTAATATGTGGAAACAGATATAAATCTTTATTTGATTCAATGTAACCATAAATTTTATATCATGAGTATCAAAAACATTGACATTTCTAAACATTAGAACATTTTATCAAATCAGAGGTTTTCCTTATTTTTTTTTTTTTTTTTTTTTTTACAGAGATCATAATTATTTCTGAATGCATAAATAACTGAGCAAATATTCAAATGTTTCTAAGGTTTACAGCTAATACAAGTCTTTATTGCAAGGTTTTCTTTAACTTATGACCCTTAGACTCCTTTCTTTTGTCATTTTTATTTAACAGTATAATACTATAAATACAATATTTCTAAATGTCCACTTTGAGGACTGTTTTGTAAGTAGCAGTGTTAGACTGTAGTACAGCAGTGATCTTTACACACAGTTTTAACATGATTTGGTGAAATCCTGTGTGATTTTGTTCAGTTTAACAGCACCCTGATAGAGCTGGGTTTTTGTAATTGGCATGTGACGGTGCAGAAAAACATCCTTCAACAACGATTTATCGGTAAATTTTCAAATCAAGCTTTTTTAGAGAGAGCTCAATGAAGGTTTATGAGGTCGTTTTTTAGAAAAAGCTGCGATAACCTTGCAGCGTTTACCTTCCAGAGGTTTGACGATCTGCAGCCGGTCGGGCAGATACGACCGGGACCCCCCCGAGGAGCCGCAGGAGTGGCGCGAGCTCCCGTTGGAGTAGTTGGTGCTGGTGGAGGCGGCGGGGCTGGAGGTCAGGCTGTCGTTCGGCGTCAGGAACCCGCTGGAGGCTTCGCCGTCCTCGCAGTTCGCCGCCAAGGCACGGAGTTTCCGCTCCCGCTCCACGTCGAAGAAAGGCCGCTCTGAGGAGTGGCTCTGCTGGCGGGCTGAGAGGTTGCGTAACGCCGCCTCCAGGTCCTGGCCGCCGGGCGTGCCCGGCTGGCCCAGACGCTTCGGCCCGCTGGCGCTGCTGGAGCAGGACGTCGGGTTAACCTCCACACACACTAAAACCCAGTGAATGGTACAGATGCACCTGGTCAGACTCAGCAGTGTGTGCAGAGCGAGCTCACCTGCTGTCCTCCTTCTGAGCATTATTACTGCTGGGCTTGTCCTCCAGGGTGAAGCTGGCGTTATCGGAGCCGTAGTAGCTGGTCCGCGGCGTGCTGTTGCAGCTGGACCGGGCGGAGACGGGGCTGGAGCCCGGCAGGCCTGGAGAGTGGCACCGCGACCGCAGCCTCACGGCTTTGTTCGCCACCTTGACGGTTTCAAACACACGCCACGGGTGATTCCTGCCGGCAGACGCACGGGGACAGGAAGCGTTACTCACAGCTTGTTATTGGTCTGATTATCACAGTTACATCCACACTCCTGTTAGAGTGTTAAATAAACAGCTTCAACAGTCATTTAGGTTTAGACTGCTGCATCGAGATTAGTCAGCAGAAGAGGAGACGGACTCACTTGTACTCCGAGGGAGCCGGGGTGTCCAGGCCTTTTCGGAACGTGCCCTCGATCTCTGCGGCCAGCGAGTCCATGGGGAGGACCGAGGTCAGCGCAGCGTAGCGCTGCACCGTGCTGTTGGGCAGGCTCTTGTTTCGCAGGTTCTTTATGTCCTCTCGGGCCTCGTGGAGCATGTCCTCACACTCGGAGTACTTGTCCTGCAAGTCCTTGAGCTGCAGGCAGAGGGAGACAAACACAGTAACACATTAAACCACAATGAAATGAAACTGATATCAGGTTGAACTTATTCTCTAGTATATACATATATGGAAAGCAGAAAACCAGCACTCATCATCAATCACAGGGTTTATCTTGCCTCAGACTGAAGCTTTAGCTGGCTCTCACGGGAGGCACTCAGGTTTTGATTCAGCTCTTCGTTCTCATGTGTGAGCTACAGAGGGGGAAAAAGGAACAGGAGTGAGTTTTAAGACTTTAGGTGGATCGTTCTGAAGTGTCGGTTCGCGGTCCAGCTCCTCACCCCTTTACAGCGAGCCTGCAGGTCAACAATCTGAGCGAGCAGGGAGCTGATCTCCTCCTGCTGTCGGAGGGAATCCTCCACTTTCCGAGCCAGCTCCTCAGACAGGTCAACCACCTGCTTGTTGACAGACGCTGAAAAACAACAGTCCCATGATGCACCACAGTGACACTCATGCTGTTTTCAATCGCTGCAGCCAGAAAGAGACACTTACAGAGTTCTTCCACACACACCATCATCAGCTCCTGCTCCTGCTCCTCGTAGTTACTGGTCTCTGTTGAGAGCTCATTGGCCTGCAGAAAAAAAACAAAACATTTGAGTCATGTTCGCAAATGAAAACACACATTCTGATGGCTCTCCTCATGTGGAAACAAACAAAACTGAACAGAAACGGTCTCTGACACTGATTCCACACTTGACTATCAGCTGTTACTGTTTTAAGTGGAGAAATGGTTCACCTCTAATCTCAGTTTGCGGTTCTCCTCCTCCAGTCCCTTCAGTTTCTGCTGCAGGAAGTCGTAGTGGACGAAGTTGCTGAGAGAACTGCTGGATTCGTTCCTTTTCATTCTACATGAAGAAAGAAAACATTTGTGAACATGCATGTCCGTAAAACATGGAATCCCTGCAATGAAACCATAAAGAATGATCTGGAATAGTCAAAAAATCAACATGTAGGAATAAAATAATGTTTGATTGGGGTTGTAGAACCCAAAACAATCTATCAAAAGATAGATCTTTTAGAGAGAGAGACCAAATAGTGTGTGTGTGTGTGTGTGTGTGTGTGTGTGTGTGTGTGTGTACACTCACGGTGACTGCGACTGAGCGTTCTCTATCTCCTCGGTGCTCGCGTAAAACTGAAGGAGGTCGTCCCGCATCGACAGCTCGTGGCGAAGTTGCGCAATCTAGAAAAAAAAGACAAAAATCACTTCAGTTTAGCAAATCAGGATCAATAAGAAAGGTCAGGTATTTCAGTCAGAACCCCTCTGCGAGCATCCTTCTGTACCTCCTCCTTGGCGATTTCCAGCTGCTCATCCAGCATTTCATTGCGTGTTGTTAGTTCTTGGTTCTGTTTGAGGAGGGACTGACCGATCCGAGCCGCCAGCTCCAGATCCCGCTCTTTCTGTGGAGACACGAACGGACAGAAACGCCGACGTTGCATTTTTTGGAAAAAGTGGAATGTGTAATTCAGCAGTCAAAAATGTGTGACAAACGGCGGCTGTTAGTGAGTCACTTCAGCTGGATGCCGAGGAAGCGGCGCTCTCACCTCCTCCAGCAGGTGGGTGACGGCCTTGATGTCGTGGTACGTCTTGGTGACCTGGCCCACTCTGTCTGAGCACAGCACTGAGAGAGGAGGAGAGAGAGCGACTTGGTGAGAGGAGGAAGGCACACAGATCACTCTGGACCATCCACACAAAGAAATACAGAGTTTGACATGTCTGAGATGGAAACGATAAAAGCAAAAGAACTGCTCTCATTAGCAAATCCTAGTAACAAAACTAATATTACCTTTTTTATTTACAATGAAAACAATATTCTTATTTCCACAACATCTCTATGTGGTCAGCCAGATACAAATCCTCTTAGCTTGATCCCTTTTAGCCCAGATAAGACACCAGTAAAGACCTCGTTCTCCTGGATACCAATATAGCTCGGCAGGAGAGACGGCCAGGACTGAGCTGAGAGAGTTCCCACCAGCGGGACACGCACGGCAACAGCGGGATAACGGCGGCAAGCTATTGACCTGCAACTCTGTTTACATCCTGGAGAATGGTTTGTTTATGTCCCCTTTAAAGTAAAGGTGAGATTAACAAATTAAATTACTCAGACAGTTCAGCGGGATCCATGACCAACAACATGGACGGGATTTTCAAATCAAAGCCGTCCATGTCTGCAGTCTCATTGTAATTTGTTAATTAAGCATATTTCACCGGTAATCTCAGTGTTCTAATTTTTTTCTGGGAAGATTGTCAGTTTAAAAAAAATCAGTATATTATCTCTATACATTTTGTTGCAACGGGAAGTTAAAAGCACACCGACAGAAAATGCAAACACGACACATTTTTATCTGCGCGGAGCAGAATCTGCCGGCATGAGAATGCCGCAATGAATGAAAAGAGACGAGAGAAAAGCTGAGCTGGACTGAATAAATAGGAAGTTTCGAAGCATCCGTCCATCCATCATAACCTGTCCTGTACAGGGAGGCGCTGGGGCCGATCCCAGCTGACTCGAGAGCTGCCAATACAGTAAGGTAATTAGACTGGTGTCTCTGAATTTGGCCTGGAAACACAGTGATTGGATGGAGTATCAGTATCCAATCAACCTAATGGAAATAGCCTAACCTTGAGCCGCACTGTTGAGTGAACCATATACTGGCCACGTCTTACATAACATAAATCAAGCCTGTCGCGGTTGGAGGTAAGATACTACTGGATGGAGGGTTTTTTGTTGTTTTGTGAAGTGTCAAAATCTGAATGGTGGACGCTTAACGTGACTTCAGGAAATCTACTTTTAAACACGATACTTGTAAGAATTCAACTGCTCTCCAACACTCTGCTGACATTAGGAGTCGTTCATGGCTGCCCTAAAGCAGAACAGGAGCTGCAGCATGAAATCCCGTGTCGATAATAAAACTGGATATAAACTGTACACTGCATGAAACAGCAGTTCAGACATCATCTAACTCATAGATTCTAATCAATGTCAGTTTAAATTCTTTTTGATAACACTTATCAGTCTGATATGGTTTTGTTTTTTTAAATCAGCATGAATGGACCAATAAATAGCAGTTAATTTGCTCAAAGTTCCAGTTTACAACACTGTACAAGACACTAGAACACTAAACAGCTCAGTGTCTGATGGTGAGAGGCCCAACTATAAATTGACAATGGCTAATCAGATAATAGTTCATCTCTTTTAAATCCTATTGTGCTGAAAGTGGATTGCAGTGCTTGTGCTAAAAGCTAAGACTGAACTGATTGACCGAGCACATAAAAAACAATTAAACAATATACTGTATGTAAGTCAACACAGACGTAGAAGGGCTGTTAAATGTGCTGCTCAGTCATAAATTTTCTACGATGAACTTTCAAATATACATGACAGTATTTGATGAGGGTTTGCTTCAGGAATATTATAGTGAAGTTGTGAATATGTTCCTCATCATGTCAGTATTGACGCCTAAAAGCATCTTCAGAGGCTTATGTGCCCTCCACCGAATCCCTGTAAGTCCATAAACTGTTCACTCATCAGAGGCCTCGTCAGCTGGAGTCCAGCACCTGATCCATTTCCTCTTGACCCGACTGCCGCAGCACAGAGCAGATCAGGGAGAGCAGAGCCGCCATGCCAGCTCCAGGTTTAAGGGTCTGGGGCCGAGCTAAATCCAGGCAGGAACAATGAACCGCTAGCCTAATACTGTCCTGAGGATAAACCCTGCTGACTTAGGCATACTTATGACGTCTGTTTCGTTACGTAGGGCTCAGACAGGTATGGATGAGCCCCAAGAACAGACAGAAACGGAGCTCCGTTGTTCAGAAGATGCAGATAAGGCCAGATCGGCACAGAAGGAACTAGAATTTTCCTCAATGAGCTAGAGAGTTTAATCTGTCTCAATATATTTTTAGTGCAGTCTCAGGCATAAACATAAATTTATATTGGTCACAGGAACATAAAAACTCCTCTGAAGGAGTATGAGATATATAAAAAATGCTGTTTTGTTGTCTGACCACTGTGAGATACAATGCAGCGCAAGTGGAAAAACCGTGTCTCTGAATCTTCCTGGCATGCAGACATGTCAGACTAAAAATCTGCCCAGTGTCCCGGTTCTTTGGAAGAGAGCCCATGTTGCAGTGTTGGCGCAGGTGCCAGGCACATGCCCTTATAGACAAAGAGCGTCCCGTCCAGAGGAGAATTAGAGGACTCCCTGCAGCCATCAGATGCTCTATTAACGCAGACAATCAGCGAAGGCACAATAATTCAATTAATGACCATAAGTGTGCAGACTTAGCCAGACGAACAAATCGGTAAATGATAAACTCTGACATGTTTGCATTTATTCAAACACACCAATATTCAGCATTGCTGAAGCTATTCTCATAAAATCAACGTCACCTGGACGCTGCTGATGAAAACTAAGGTTGAAGCGCAGGTGACGTCCGTGCAGATACTGTTTCCTGAACCCATTACAGACTCTAAAGATCGTGTGCTCGTTCTCAAGGGGCCAAAAACCTCCTCCAGAATGCAGTAAACTATATTTATAAGGAACTTTAAAAAAAAAAAAAAAAAACATATATATTTTTTTTTTTTTTTTTACACATATATACATATATATGTATATATCACAACAGAAATGTAAATACAGTAGCAGCATCTGCACAGAGCTCGACTGCAGCCTGAGTGAATTCTCTGACCTTCACAAGAGGGAAACGGCTCAGAAAACCTCTCTGGGCCGTTTTATATGAAAATAAAGTGATTCAGAGACAGTTTACTGCTTTACAGGATGGACTTTCCACGACGTGACGGCAGCCTGCGGTACACAGTGCACCCTTTAAAGTATTAAAGAGCTTAGATAACCGGCCGCTTGACGCTGCAACGTCCCCCAAAGGACACCAAACACATATCACTCACAGCGCAGAGGAAACACACACTGACACTGAAACCTCAGACAAAGCTCAACTTTTAAATGCTTCTCTCTATTTCTAAGCACAAATGTCAGTATTTTATCTGCCGGTCTTGTCTCACCTTGTTTCACCTCCCTGCAAAGGCTGTCGTTGTTGTTGTTATTATTGCTGTTAAGGCATCTCTTCTTCTCATCCACTATTTCCCCAACAAAACTGGAAACACTCTTGTCTTCTTCCTCCTCCTCTGATGCCGACGAGCTCCACACCTCCATGGTGACAGGAGAAAAACCGCCCTCCGTCTCTCCGTCCATGGCTTGAATCCTCTTTCTTTCTATTACAACACCTTGGATGCACTGAGGTACATCAGCTCTGTCGCCGGCATGATTCTGCTGGATTGTGTTCGGTGATGAAACTCCAAAAAACAACAATGCATCCACCTGTGTGTTTGTGTGTGTGTGTGTGGGTGGGTGGGTGTGTGTGTATGTGCAGCGGAATCTGAGCTGCTTGGCGCTAATGTATAATCCCTCAGACTGGAGAGACCATCTGTCGTCATGCCTGCCTCCGTTTACCTGGCCACGTTGGACTACCGGGTAAGAAGAGAGGAAGAGGAGAGGGAGGGGTAAAGGAGGGGACGAACTTAAACCACAAGCCGCAGATCCTTGATGTTATTCACAGCGAGCTCGTGCAATGACTACAGGATGAGAAAAATGCAGCTGGGGCCCAAAAATCAATACAGGATGAAAGCAGCGATGCTGCTGGAAAGGATGCTGCACAAAGACGGCCCACCCCTGCTGGATGAGGGAGATGGTAGGCTCCGCTGATGCTAATGGTTGCTTTTATTCCCCACACACACACGTCAGATCAGAGCGAGGCTGCTGCAGACTGAGCCACACCCACTGGGGTCTGACCGGCCGATGCTTCAGTCTGCAGAGCAGCAACATGAAGCATTCAGACAGCAAATGCTTTGCTGACAATCGCCTCCACACACTGTCTCGGAAAATCAAATCTCAATCTGTGAGGATTCAGTTCTTTGTTTCTAGATGCAGAAATTGCACTTTTCTGCATTTTTAAGGGCAAACAAAGAGGAAATCTGTGACCTCTTTTTGCTTATCTTTCATTTCATCCCCACCATGATACAATCCCAATGAGTGAGTTTTCCTTAAATATTCTATAAAGATCTATGATGAGGTTTAAATTAGCTTTGTTTTGTTTTTGTTCATCTGACTCAAATACTGAGATGCAGTAGCAAAACTCTTTTGCAGTGGTCACAACACAGTTTCCACTTAATTTTCCAAACAAGTCTATGATACCACTTCATCATCCTCCTCCTCATCATCATCATGACTGATCAGCGCCCGGTGTCCCTCCACTTCATACCCCAGATGGAGCAATTTCTTACAATTAAATATTAACATCCTCATTCATTTTTCACTGACAAACTGACTCCTCTGAGGTCAAATGCAGCACGCAAAAGACCTCTGAGACCCAACGTTCACCATTTGGACCATATGATTTCTTTCTCCGGCACGCACAGCTTCGCCCCTGCAGAATATTGTCTTTCAATGTGTTTGGTTTAAAACAAAGTCTGGAGGGGAAACGGCTGAGACAGTTTCAGGTAATAAGTTATTAGTACAACATGACAAGAGATCAATGCAAGAGAAACATCTGATGAGTGGCAGGAAGACCCTCAACAGTAAAAATGTGAGAACCATCCCATAATCGTCCGCCAGCAACAAAATCAACCATTATTTTGATCAATTCACTTAATTAAGTTATCAAGTACTCCAAACATGTTCATAAAATGATTTTCTACAGCAGCAGGCCTGCTTACACGCACATCGAAAAATAGAATCAAGTTAATTTCCCCACAACTGAATTCAAACTGAAGTTACCATATAGTGTTTTAATTAAAAAAACAAAAAAAAAAAAAAACAAGAATTCTTTTCTTTTCCTTCAAATGTTTTTCTACTTTTTAAGTTGAATTCATAATTATCACAACATGTCTGGCACTTTTTAGTTGCACTTTTATTTATCTATTCATTTATTTATTTGTAGAGTCATCGTCATCTTTCTGGAGTTCCCAGCTTCAAACAGTAATAATAAAATCCAATAGAGAAAAGTCTTGCACGCAGTCAGAAATGCTCTGAGACGAATGGTGTGAACGCTAAACAACAGGACCTGAGCAGCATCAGATCAACTGAGGAAACGGTGAGTTCCAGGAGAGACAGCTTGAAACAACACCATATGCCACCAGCTAAGAGCTACTCCCTGCAGAGCATCCCAATCTGTATGGATGGGTTTAGTCATTCATGCTCCTGATAACAACAAGAGGCTTGGCGTCCGTTAAGGACAGCCTATCCAGCAACATGAGGACAAAACCTGATCATCTGCATCATTTTCTCACAGTGAGCATGTCCTGGGAGAATGGATAACTTCATGCAATTTTGTTGTATTTTGCACATCAGAACGTCCATTTTCCATACTGTTCTGTAGGACTGATCACGTCAGGTCAACAGTCCATCAGAAGCAAACGCACCCACATCCACACACAACTTCTTACAACCACAGATCAAGCCAGTAGCTGAAAACACATCAAACTTTGACACACACGTCTAGAGAACCCAGTAATTATGAACTTGTTCGAGACTGCAACGGTAGCTGACGAGGCCAACAATGTCAGACAGACGTCAGATGTCAGTCTGTCTGCGTCTGCGACGCCTCGACGGAAACTCCCGGAAGCCAACGGACGGCGGGTTAATCGGCTTGGTGACATTTGACATCTGTGACTCACCTTTGCGGCACTTCGGCAGTAACTGACAGAGAGATTAGGCTCCACATCACAGACACACACTTCATTTTCACTTCTGCATTTAATCACTATATTAATTAAAAACTGCTCTTCAAGTTGACTCATGTCAAGTCAACTGCATTCTTAGTGTCATTTTCAAAATTTTGATTGCTTAAGCTTGTTTTCTTCTGAACTGGACATAAGGTACTTATTGTTATTAAAGCTGAAGCAAAATTAACTTAGCTGCGTAACAAACTGAGCAAACGGGGACAGTTTCTTCTCCTGCACTAATCCCAGCACTGGAGATGAAAATAAAATAATCTTCTCGTGTATTATGAGTCATGATTTAAACAAGATGCTTCACAAAGTTTAAAAATTAGCTAAGATGAAGTATTCTTGATTTAAGTTTAACAAATAACCAGTTAAAACCATTCATCAGAGGGAATTTTTTTGCTTAAAAAACAAAACCTCCACGTTATGTTATCCTTACTGATTACAAAATTTCTTTTATAGAGAGTTTTATGTGAAAACTTATCCAGATTATCTCTGTCACTCAACTGCTGAAAGATGTGTATTCTTTTTATTATTCAGTCTTAGAACCATCGTCAATTCAAGCTGTATTTTCAGAACACATTTGAAATATTGCGCTCATCTATCTTTAGATAAATCTGATTGATTGAAATCACCAATGGATTTCTCAGATCAATATGTCATAGTTCTGTCATAGTTTTTTGAAGAAGTTCATTGAGCTTTCAGTGCCCGCAGTAACATGCTGAGGAACATGGAGCCCAATAAAAAGAGGTCAAAACACAGGTCAAAAGGTCACAGAGTGACAGCGGCGCCACATCTCTGCACGTCGTCATGTGGAATTAAAGACTCACAGAAGTACTTGAGCGTCTCTTCAATCTGCTCTCGCGTGAGTCCCAGGACGACCTCTGGGGGCAGCAGGGGGGTCTGCAGCCAGTCCTCATGGTCGTATCCGAACACACTGTCTGCTCGCAGGGTGTAGCTGGGCTGGCCCTCGGACAGGAGGCTCACGATCTCCAGTTCTGGGAGGTCCGAGCACAGATCTGAACGTGGGGTGTGTTGGGTGTTGGTGTGTGTTTTGTATTTAAGTTTGTGGATGAACAAAGAGAAAGAAAAAACAAAATTATCTCTCTAAGAATCAAAACATTCCCAATGTCAACTCCAATGCTACACTGCCCTCTACTGGTCAATATGCAAAACTACAACAAACAACCAGTGAGCAAAATTTAAGACAATCTGTTATCTTCATTAAAGAAAGTCCGACCGACCTGTTAAAGTTGACACATCATGACGGAGTATTCCTCCCAGGTCTCTGAGCTTCTCCGATGAATGGAGCTGGAAAGGCTGGGGGTCCACATCCAGGGACCCCGCCGCCTCCCCCTGCCCCTCATGGAGGGAGAAGGCTGACCGGGAGTCCAGGCGGGCCGGCGGGGGCCAGGAGGAAGGAGAACGGGAGGCTCCAGGAGAGGCAGAGGAGGGAGGGAAGGCAGGGTGGGACAGCTTGAACGTGGCTGGAGGGTTCAGGGTGAAGGCCGACTTCAAGCTGGGAGCCCCACTGGGAGCCTGCTGCCCCCCTGCCTGCTCAGGGACGACGCACAGCGGTCCGGGGGAGACGCAGCGGGGAGGAACTACAGACAAACACAAAGAGGAACACAGAATGAAAAAAAAATGCAATGTACTGCACATCTGAATGGTGTTAACTTTGGAGGAAAGAAGCACTGATGAGGATAACAATAGATGTGCAAAACCTGTTATCTGGCCTGGTGATTGTGACATGTTTATTCAAGAGATTGATTTATGCTTCAAGCGATTTGAACTTTGCCAGCATCGAGCCTTTTATTTGATAAAATCATCTTTTATCTACCAGGACAGGCGGACCTGGCCTCCGCTGGAGGTTTGAGGGTCAGGTAGATCCAGTTTCCTCAGCCTGAAGCCACACGGATCATGTTCCTCAACATGAAGTCACACTCTGAATAACACGCCGTCCCAGCAGAGGGAGTGCATGAATTATACACAGGGATATCATTCATAGAGGGCACAGCCAAGGTAAAAACAAACACACACACACAATACACTACGTGCTATTTTTACCACTTTATCTTAGATATAGTCATTAACTTTACTATAAAAAAATACATCCAATTAGAATCCACACATTCTGCTGATTTAATCTCAGTGTATTAAGAAGTTCTCATTCAAACAACAGTGAAAGGGGCAGAAGACCAGAGCTTCAAAAATGGCTCAACAACTCGTGCTTTATCAAAAAGTGTGTTTTAAAAAGAGAGAAAAAGAAAAGCTTGAACAACACCATCAAAATCAAGTTTGAGCTTTTATCGGCTGGTGTCCTACACAAACATGTAAATATTGTGAATATTCTCTATATACCAATACGATTATCTGTGCACTGATGTCTTTCTCATGAAGGCGTCATCTTTTCCTCACTGTAGCAACAAAAGGACACTTGATCCCTCGACCCAGATATTCCAGTCAATAAAACCTGCCAGAGGGTAAGGTCCAATTAAAGCAACAGCGGCTCGTTTATCAAGGCGGGTACAGCATATGCACACTCGCTCATGACACAGCTGAAGTGTGCAGCTGTGTACACAGCAGCCACATTACACATGAATGAACCGACTCCCAGAGCTGGTATCACTGTCGCCACCCCCAGCAGAGGCCCCGTCCCCCCTTCATCCCCGACGCTCGGCTCTTTTCTACACCGCGGGGCTCATTCAATCAGCTGAGTGCTCTGATTCAAAGCCAGCCCGTCTTGGAGATGTCAGAGGAGCCGCAGCAGGTTCACCTTTATGATTTCTGGCAGTAAATGTTGGAGCTCAGAGCAGATCTTCGCTCACACCGGCAGAGTCAAAGGAGTCACGTCTCAACACTTCACACACAAAAGACACCTAACCTCTGCGCTCATGGGTACAAAAATCAAATCAGGCAGGTCTCAAGCTTTTCAGTGACACCGTGTCGCTTTCAATTTAGCAGCTACCAAAACACACAATTAGTCAGTTGCCCATGCATCCAAGCGAGACCTTGTCGGACACTCAGGGCCGACAGGAGGGGACGACGTTATTAGCCAGCTCTCCCCTCCTTTGTATGAAGGTCTTTTCAGTGGGCTAGGCCCGATGCCAGAGGGTGGAAACTGAAATCAGCTGAGTAATCAGCTAGGACATCATTTGTACAGAACAGAATGAAACTGCAGAGAAGATTAGAGCAGCAGCAACAATCCCAAACAGACTTAAAATACCGTCGGGGATTTTTGCGTAAAAGGACACAGGAGACATTTAATCCCATGGAATAGCAGCAAATCAATGATATTTGAACTGTACTAACACACGTGCCGTCAAGCCACCAAGAACTAAACTAAACTAGGAAAAAAAGGAACAAGCTGGTGTTGACCTTGGAGCCTGGACTGGACTCCAGCTGAACTCGGCAGACATGAATGGAGTCAGACATGCTCCACAGTGGTGCAAACAATGCCCTTCCAGGAGGGTGCGTACGTGAGCCCAGGCACACACAGACAGATAGAGGCGGGAGGGGGGAGGGAGCGAGGCAGGGAGGACGCCGACGCGCCAGCATTTCAAGAAGGGGTGCATTAAATGGAGGAGGGGGTGAGAAAGACGCTAACACTCAACACTTTCTATTCAAACTATCACCAAGCTTCAAGTTTACCAAAAGCCTCTTAACTTACTGCAGGAGGTTTTATCTGCTAGGAAGGAAAAACCCAAGCAATACATTTGTTTTAACAATAAGAGCAATGTTGATCATTTTGAAAATCCAAATTACACTTTACATCATAGGTTTGTAGCTAATCGTGAACAGAACTGTGATTGTCCGTCTAATCTCTCACAATGTTCTTGATAGAATGACTCCACCTGGCAAATTTCAACATTAAAACACGTCATCTCCAAGCTGCATTTACTTCAATCTGTGACATCTGTACACACCTTAAGCAACATGTCCTCCCACTATACAACCTGCTCATTCCAGTTTATCTATTCCCTTCTCTAAGGGTCGAGTTATACATTTATTTCAGTGCTTAGAAAATTTACAAAGTTTGTGCAAGATTGTTGTTGAGCACATTTGTTTCTTTTGAAAGAAAAGTGAAGGAACAGTTTGGACAATAAGTCAGGAAATTGGACATGCAACCTGACACAGCTTTATAAACAGTTATAAACACAGTTTTGGCAAAAATATTAAGTTCCTTTAAGTCAAATGAACAAAGAGTCAAGAAGCTCTTTGTTTTTGCTTTTAACATTTTTCCTCCACAAAAGTGGACAAACTTGCATTTGAAAAGACGTCCACATGGCATGTTTAATGGAAAGTATTTCCCTCCTGACATGTGAAGTATGACTGGAGGTACAGCTGTACTCCCAGCCTGAAGGGTCACAACCAAAATAAGGTGACATTTATTTTAATCCTTTGCAGGGCAGCTAAATGCAGTGTGCAAATATTTAAGGAACTTCAGGCTGCTTCATGTTCATCAAGCACCAGCAGGTATGCATCTGTCCCAAATTAACCTACGACTCCTGAGAAACATTCCCGAAGGCCGAGAGGAATAAAAAGTCCTGCAACAGATGGTACGACCCCAAATTCTAACCTCGGCATGATGGAGTCAGCATCAAAATCCTCCTGACGCTGCAAAACCCAAATCCAGCAACTGTGACGACTTCTCCTAGACGACCCTGATCTTCTATGCACTTAAAAATGTGTGGATAAGTGTTTGAAACAGAACTGGGGCAGTTAAAAAAATTCTGCTGCACTTACGCCAAGATAAGACAGAAAATATTGTACATATGTTCTATACATGACGATAGTGCAGCATTTTTTTTTTCGTTTTAAAGAGTTTCAACTGAAGAACGTGCATCAGGCAACTTCTATAAGAAGTTTTTGGAACATTTCACTGTATTTTGCACCAGAAGGTTTAATAAAAATTAGCTTCATGTAGAGATTACTTCATGTAGTAATTGTTTGGTTTTGTGAAAACACACACTCTGCACCACACCAAAGAAAAAACTTTGAAGTTTAAATTTGAAGGTTATGAAGTCACTATTTTATCATTGTGGCCTTGTCAAGAACAAATTGGGCTTTTTACGGCCCCTGAACTAAACTGTTTGAGGCTTTAGGAGTTAAATATGTGCCTACTTTTATCTTTTATTTCTGATGAACAAAACTTGTTCAAATGTTTGAGAAACACTTAAAAACAGCAACAGTAACAGTAACCAGGGTCCTGACATCAAGCACTTTAATCCCTCAGATAAAAACACCCACAATGCACCACATGTCAGCCTGAAGCGAAGCGGCGGTGGTCTGGATGACTGCAGCTTCTACACTGTTGAGAGTCACAAAATACTTTGAGGTTTAATCTGCTCTATAGATTTTATTTCAGTGATCCAGTAAGTTTCTCGAAGGCTGACTCCAACATCGGAGTGGGATAAATGTTATCAGCCGAGGGGAAGAGGCATCTTTTTGGTGACCGTCAGTCTGCTGGAGTGTAGAGATAAGGGCACGAGGTTATGATCAGCCATTAAATCCACAAACACGCCAAGCTACCTGAAACCTGCTCGCACGTTGGTCACAAGACAATTTATGGTTCAATAAAACTGTGACGGGACGTTTGAGGAGAAATAAATGTGGATCCAATATTCTATCGCACGTTTATCAACTTGATTCAAGAAAAGTAAAGAGAACTGAATTCAAGAAAAAAAAATAAAGTTGGAATATTGCAATGTCAACCTTTATCTCAAAACTCCTTAAATGCTCACACTGCTATTAGGCTTTAGCAGTGATGCCTGATAATAGAATAACAACTTCAGAGACTCTTGACACTCTTCAAAATTTCAACGTGGATAAAATAATGAGACCAAAAGTGAAACCTTCCCCTTGAAATGACCTCACGTTCTCCGTTCTGAACAACAGCAGTTAACAACCCGGCTCCAGCAGTCATTCATCAGACCAAACATGGTTAAACATTACCAACTCCATAAAAAAAAAAACACAAATCTACTCATCATTTCCTGATGAAAGAGACAAAGGAAAAAAACCAAGAATTGTGAGGTTTAAATGTGACATTGAGGACATGATCAATGTGATATTATATAATAATGAGTCAAAGATTAATTCCAAACAACATTAATATGTCATAAAATACCTTCAGGCATTACTTTATTGAATAATATCAGCCACAATCAGTAGAGTTAACACACTGGACCTCTACATGACAAACGACAATCAGTGGGGCAGGATTCAAGCAAACATTGAAGTTTGCCGAATTACAAGGAGCAGGAAGGAAGCGGGAAACGACCTGAACAGGAGGAAGAGGCAGAGATGCATCCAGGAACTAATACGCCTGTGAATAATCTACTCATCTAAATCTCATCTATATTACTGGAGACACATAAAGGTGGAATAAAAAAAGAACCCGAGGAAAAGAGCACATGGCGCAAAAGAGGACTTTGAAAAAATGCCACCCGGAACAACTGCGGGAGCTAAATCTGGACTGCAGCTCCGCGAGAAAAGAAAGTGCTCACAAATAAACCCAAATACCAGTCAGTCACTCTCCAAACGGGAATCTTTTCTGGCCACTCAGCATGTGATCTACTGAATCTCCACAAGCTGTAAAACACAGTCTGATATCTGACTGAGAGCCAGGGCGCCTCTACCTTACTTCCATCAGTGTGAGGATCTGTGAGATTTGGAGGGAGGAATGACGACTTGTTTGACTCCAAGTTAAATATTAGACTCACGTGTACATCTGAGTCCGGCTGCTTAGTTACCCACCCAAGAAAGAAAGGAAGTGATTACTTCAGACCGTAAATTTCAATCAGAATTCAAAGTCCTGACTCCATGTGTCTTTATATCTGCAGCCCTACATCAAATCTTATTCTCTCTTTTAATCATCAACAAATGTTTTTCAATGTTCATTTAAAATTAGCTTTGCTGGAAAATTTCGAGTATTTTTGTTTGAAAACACAATAGAAAATACAAGCGATGGTTTATGTACCAAATGTAGAGAGAAAAATGCCAGAAAGCTGAAATTAAAACCAGAAGAAATTTGTCATGGTGTAAACACAGTGACTAAAGGCTTTGTAAACAAATTACAGTTTTCACAACTCTAAACTTCCTTCAAGACAGATTTATAAGATCAGAAGGAATCAGTCAGATTAAACCTCATCTGAAGCTGACTCTTGTCAAAAAACAAACCAAAAATGCTGCAAAAAAGAGTCTATTAAGATATATATAACACAACATGAATGTCTCAAGTTATAAAACAAGAAAACAAGAAGCAGGAAAAACTAAATAAAAGTCACACCCGATAATGACACCGTCTTGGGCCGTCTTGTATTTTGCCCGAAGCAAAAGTGAATCACTGCCACAATGGACTGAACAAAAGGTGAATATCACCAAACTTAACTGTAGAATTCCCACAGAGACTTTCCCTGTCGGGCTAGGCGCAGCTCCATTAAAACAAAACAGACAAGTTTGGCCGTGGCACGACGAGTGAAAGGAGTGGAGGAAAAGCAAACACACATATGTTTCAATACTGATCAAACAAGGAGATTGCAAAAGGACAGCATACGAGCGGCGGAGGCGCAGCTCTCAGGTCAAAGCAGTGAAACTTACTTACGGCGGTAGTTACTGCAGCATCTGGGGTTCTGTTCAGGATGAGTCCAGCCTCCTTCAGAGAGTCTCCATCAAATGAAAGGCTGTGCGCAGCTGACGGCTTCCGTCCTGCCAGAGGAGAGAGCAACAGTGAGGCAGGGTGGAGGTGGGGTGGCCGGCTGAAAGGGAGGAGGAGGAAGAGGAGGAGGAGGAGGACTGGGAGGAGGAGGAGGAGGGGCAACCACACAAGAGGAGCGCTGGATAACCACAATTTGCTCGTGAGACATAATGGACACAAAGAATCAACTTAAACACAGACATGACAGACGTTTCTGAGTCAGCAGGCGTTCGCGTTGTCTGACACAGTCAATCTCAAACACACACACACACACACACTTCTCCCTCACGGACACAAACACAACAAAACTATCAACCATAACATCCCAACGAGAGTCACTGTATCAAGTCTGCCTCTCAGCACCGCTGGTCACTGATTTACAGGAAGTTATCAGCCATTAATTACACTGTATCTCTGACTGATGTGTAAATATGCTTCTTTATGGTTCATACGCAGGGTGGCTCCGGTGCTGGAGTGTGAGGTATATTTCATGAACTACTGTTGGATAAACGCTGAACACTAAGCACACCGAGTACAGCAACCGTCACCAGTTTCTGTGCATAAGCATCTGTGAATGAATAACATAAAGCGCTCTGAGGCTGCTAAAAATGGTCAAAAAATGCAATATAAGTGTCATCCATGAACGGAAAACTCATGTTTCTTTCGTGTGTGTGTGTGTGTGTGTGTGCGTATGTTTTCGACTGCTGTTGCAGATTATTGTCCGATTCATCTTGGATTATTCCCGCACAAAATTCTATAGGAGAGGTTACACACCTTTTCATTCAGAGGGAAATGTAAAGTTTAAATTAAGTTCACTTTGGTCACAACTTAACAGGATAAAATTGTAACATCACATCATATAGAAACCAACTACTCAACATTTTTCCTTACAATGTGAAGGGAAATCTTCAAACTTAATGCACTTTTCACAATTACTTATAAAGTATATTTACTGATTGAATCAATTTGGTTTTGCACAGTAGGCTGCATGTGTGAGAAGAACAACAAGAAATCAGATGTACAAAATCAGCAGAGCTGCACTGTTTGTCACACCAGGAGTAACATGATACCGTCCTGCAGTTTTCACAAAACAACCCGTTATTTTTAATAAAGACAAGCTGTTTGAAGTCTGGCCTGCATTATTGATGGTGGGCCAGGCTCCCATGTTCCCACACACACCAAAAAAGACCACTGGAATAATTCTGATGACATGACGTAACATTTGCAGGTGATCTGGGATTTATTCTGTGGGTTTGTCTTTTAAATGCTCTTTCATTGTCTTGATATCTTGTTTTATGTCTTGTTTTTATCTCTTTGTCTTTGGGAAGTACTTTGAATTTTCTTATGTATGAACGGCACGATGCAAATAAACCTGCCTCTCCTCCTACAGCGGTTTGTGGAGTAACATCAGTGTTGTGCTGGTTTTGCTGCACAGTGAAGGTGTACCTACAGAAACTGGAGGGAAATGAATGGAACCTTTGTGTGTGAACTGCATTTTCTTCGCTGTGTATTCAACAGAGCTGACTCAGACCTGAAACTAAAGCAGATTGAAAAATGCAGCCGGGGCAAAGTCCTGGCGCTGAAACGAAGCCGAGTTAAGTTTATGAAGTGACGAAAACATGATTGTCCTTCATGTCGCACAGCCAAGGACAACAAATAATTAATCAGACTCCGGCTTTCTTCTTGTTGCTCATGTAGAAGACACACGTGACAAAACAGGTTTTTTAAAAACGTCTATCAAACATTATGTAATCTACTGGACTGCAGTGGAAAACAGTTTACATGGGCTGATCTGCAGTGACTTGCTCAGATACAAACTGTACATTGCACATCTGAGGAGTTGGGCCTGTTCGAAAAAAACAAATTGAAAAGTAATAATAAAATAGTATCTAAGAGTTTTAATTATTTCTTTATCTCATAAACTTCATATTTCCTTTTCTCGTGGCGTACCTGCAGACATTTGAGTTAGCTCTCAGGGCTGGAATTCTCAAAAGGGGAAGTTACTGTAATTCAGTGACATTTTGGAGTCCTGTATTATAGTATTTTACTCTTACTTTAGTGGCCATGTACCGTAATCTACTTCTAAACATCTGGGAAGCTAAGTACCGGCAGAGTGTGTCCATGTTCTTCACACATCTTAAGTGTTTTAACAGAAACGTCTTGTTTTGTGTGCAAATCTAATCCTTTTGTGCATGAAATTGAAAACACAAGCAAACTGGAAATAATAAGGAAGTGATACCTTGAGTAGGCCTCCGTCCAGTCACTTCAGGACGTTTAACATCAACTTCAACACGTAATTCAGTAGAGTTTTTTCTTTTTCAAATCTGATCGCATAGCTCTGCTGGTAAAGCTGGTCTTCCACCAGACTTTATGTTTGTGGTTCAGTCTTCCTTCTGATCCTCTTGTCCAAATGTGTCTGCTTCCACTGCAGGCTGAGCGCCTGGAAGGCCATTGGTGTGTGAGTGCGTGTGGAAGCATGAATGAGACTAACTGTGATGGAGTCCATTAAAGATAATGTTTGACTCCAGTAATCCTTTCAACATTACATGGGTGAACATAGTGTGTGTCTCTGGTAGATCTTCTGTCAACACTTCTATACATCTTGTTTTATTTCCTCTGCAGCTCCATATACATCTATAAACTCATTTCCAACCATGAAACACACTTCTGGAGCCTGAAATAGTGTATTAATCATACTCAAATAATCCAGATGAAGTCTATATGAAGCAATGACAGAAAGCTAAACCCACTTTCTTTATTTAACAGGTACTGTGGCATAAAAACATAACTTTAAGTTAACCCAATAAAGGTTTCTGGTGAGGCTGCTTATATGTCTGCTAGTTGTCCCCATCAACATAAATTAAAAGATAATGTAAAACGAGGACTGACTGATGCTTCATTTCAGTGCGAACAAAGACAGAAAAAAAAACACCTAAAACACCACAATTTAACAGGATAACTGCCTTTCAGTGTGAATTAAGCTATAACCTGTGTTATTAATCAGTCGGCTGGTTTAACATTGGATGAAACCATGAAAGGCTGGAGGGTATCCTCCAGTCCTCCGCCCGGAGAGGAGCCCACCCTCCAGCAGCGCCGTGGAAATTTACCCTCACCGAGTATGAACAAAACAGCGGAGAGACGTGTCCGAAAAGGACGTGCGAGAGAAGAAAGAGGCGAAGGAACAGAGGAGGAAGTCAGACTTACATGTTAATTTGACTGGAGTGCGCGTTCAAGGTCGCAGTGTGCCGTGAAGTTTCTCCATTAAACTTCTCAGCTGTCACAAAGGGGGAGCTGCCGCGGGGCACCATGGGAAACTGAGTTTTTTTTAATAGACTCCAATCACAATTAGCCCTGTTTTCTGAAACAATTTCAACTTTAATGAGTCAAACGAGTGTAACTATAGAAGAGTAAACTGTAAACAACGAACATCTCTAATTTTCTTTTGCTTTATTGCAAGGAAGTGTTGTCAAAATGTCTATTTTTAATTAAACAGCTTAGTTTTTCACAAACCAGAAGAAGTTGAAGAAAAACACAAGCAATTTTAACCATTTGCTGTTTCTTTCTAAAGAATCTTCACAATAAAATGTTTGTGAATGTGTTGCATTTTTTTTACTATGAATTTTGTTGCATCCAAAACTAAATGCTTAATTTGACAATTAGCCTGGCAAAAGATTAGATTTTTTTTTTTATATTTAATGTTACATTGTAATTTATTGTTTTTCACAGTCACCTCATGGGCCTGATTTGACCCCACACACGTTTTGGCTAATGGGTCATCTGTCCATCCACCTGATCCAACTGGTTTTATCCCGTACAAGGTTGCAAGGTGCTGGAGCCAAATGCAGAGAGCAGGATACACCTGGACAGACCACAATGCATCACAGGGCCGACACGCAGACAGACAACCACACACACTAACATTCACAAATAAGGGCAATTTAGGGTCACCTACTACCTCACATGTATGCTTTTCAAGAGGGACGAACACACAGGAAGAACATCCAAATAGCACACAAGAAGGCCCATCCATATCTGAGTATGGACCTTCTTTCTATGAGGTGAAAAACTCGACACAATTATTATCTAAACAAAGGTTTTTACAGAGAACCAATTTTTATTGTTTTTGAGAATTAATAGTAATCTTTATAAATTCAATAAGTATAACCATTACCCTCTCGAGCATTAACTTAAATTCTCAGATTTCAGTGTAAAATTATCGCTTTATGTGCAGCTTAATGCACGCTTTAACATAAAGAGAAACTCTCATGTACAGGCAAACTACAGAACTCAGGAGTATCTGGTCACATGAAATTTTTTTCCCAGTCACTCACTCTGTGGATATTCTTAGCTGCTGTGTGTGTGTGTGTGTGTGTGTGTGTGTGTGTGTGTGTGTGTGTGTGAAAGAGAGCTATTTTAACCAGAGCGACGTCTGGGTGTTGATTGATTGTCTCTGTCTCCCTCTAGTGGATAAACACAGGAGGTACAAAATAGATCGTCTCTCGACCATGTCTTCCTCTGTGTTTGAAAAGATTCCAAAGTTTTACATACAACCAGAGGCGTCGCTACGGGGTAGGCAACACAGGCATTTGCCTAGGGCCCCGAGCTGAAGGGGGCCCCGAGCGACGGCTGACATCAGTCAATTTCAATGACAAATTAAAGGCGCTACACTTGACGCTGCAACGAGTGTGTCGAAAATCCCCCGCAAGGGGCCCTTTTCCGAGTACTGACCGGTTAGTTTCTAGTAGGGGGCCCCGACAGACGAACCCCCCCCCCCCCCCCCCCCCCCCATTACAATGTTAAAACGATTTAAATGAATTGCATATTGTGAAATGTTAATATTTACATTATATGATTAAATTAAATATGATGCACTTTACTGTGTTTTGAAAAAACAAAAGACCTTTAAAACTGATACATTGTTGCCAACTCCTCACTTAGTAACGTTCTGAATGACGTCATCTTGTAATTTGTGTAGAGGCTCATTTGCATATCTAGGTCAAATTAGATGATGGCGTCACTTAAAACGATACATTGTTGCAAACTCCTCAGTCAGGAAGGTTCTAAATGACATTTTTATACAGAAAGAAGGAACCATATTGGTGCAAAGTGAGTCACGTGAAGTGACAGAGCTACAGCCATAGAGTCCTGACTCCTGATCATTCAAAGGCAGCTTTTAAAATGAAGTACAGGAATCTATTGTCATACATCTATTGTGTTTTATTATTCTTTGCAAATGCAGAAATGCTATTTACAGTTACAAATCAAATTTGATTGGTGCCTTGTCTCATGTTATCACACAGTAACATTTGAATAATTTAGATTGACTTGAATTGATTCAAAGTCCTTTTTTTTTGTCCCACAGGGGGAAAATGCAGTGTTCCAGCAGCACAGAGAAAATAAATATAAATGGAATAGAAATGTGAAATGTGAAATTTACAAAGCCCAACCATAAATAAAAAAATGTAATATAATTCAAATATAAATTTAGGATAGATATAATTAAATAACAGTTGCAAGCTAACTGACATAATAAAATATAATTTAAATATACATTTAAGACAGATATAATTAAATAACAGATATAAACTAACAGATATAAATTAATAATTTACATATACATCTAAGACAGATATAATTAAATGAATAACAGATATAAGTAACAGATATGAATTAAATATTATTCAAATATACTTTTGAAACAGGTACATATGTAGACTATAATAATAATAATAACAGATATAAATTCAATATAATCTAAATATACAGTTAAGACAGACACATATGTACAATATAATAGAAAAACGTGAGAAACACAAAAAATACACACAGGAGTTTCACAGAGCTGAATGGATTATGGATGATAATGAATGATTGCACCTCCCCCCCCCCCTCCTTTTTTGATTGACATGTAAGTGAGAGGCTTGCAGACTGTTTGAGTCCTCCTGGTTCCATAGCCGCGGTGCACCAGACAAATTTACCAGTATTTTTTTTTCAGCGTGAGAAATACAATGTGTGGCATGAGTGCATGACAAAAGACCGAAATGCGTGACTGTCACGCTCAGTGCGTGAGACTTGAGAGCCCTGCCAGTTTGCATGGGGCTTGGGGCCGACATGACTGTAAGCCCTTGCATCAACATGCGGTCAGTGATGTCAAACACACACAATGAAGCGGACATATCCCTCAGGGCAAGCTGAGAGAAGAAAAATCAAGAAGAGGATGAAAAGAAAGAAAATTGATAGTGGTAAGTGAGAATGTGTCAGCTATGTGTGTTACTTTAAAAAAAAGTTAGTGCCAGTTAGTCCACGGGACTTTGTCCCAAACTCCCAGTCATCCACCACCAAGCACCAGAAAAGTAAGCTGAGTCCGTGCAAAGTGATTTCAACCATTTTCTTCAAAACACATTAATAAAGTCTGTATATAATCATTCACATTATTCACATATTTACCTCTGCCAGCGGAGGTAATGTAATCGTCATGGTTTGTCTGTCTGTCTGTCTGTCTGTCGACAACATAACTTCCAGCACGGATTATGACAACATTTTCACCGTTATGAATTCAAGTATTTCTTTGCTGATCCTTCGTCCTGGACTTCATTCATCATGATTCTGGGCCCGAGAGGCCCCATAGACCCTCTTTCCCAGGGGATCTAGAAATACCCCTGCATACAACCCAAAGCTCTCAAACATCCTCACAAAAATATATATGATTGTATAGATAGCCCATTAGGCAAAACCTGGGGTCAAATGAGGCCCATGAGATGACCTTGAAAAACAATCCATTCCAATGCAGCATTACCATACAACAACTTTGTTTTCAAGGTGTGAGAGAATTAGCTCAGGAGTTGTTTTTTTTTTTTTTTTTTTTACATGTATAATAATATATTAATTGGACAGGCAGTCACGCTGGTCTGGTTCTAGTCTGGGTCTGGAGGCTTTTATGTACAGAGTTCATGTTATCTCAAAGCATCCATATGTCTCTTCTGGATGCTCCAATTTCCTTCCTAAGTCCAGACCAGACGCCTGTGTTTGAGGTCGACTGGTGACCATAAATTACATGTAGGTGTACCGTGTGGTTGTCTGCCCCTCTGTCTTTACCTTCACTCGCAAAACCATACAGACGATGGACGATTCCTTCTCAAAATGAGCTTAAATACATGATCAGTGTATTTCACAGACTGGATGTCTGCAGCTAATAAAACCATGTTGCTCAAAACTTTGAGAAGACTTCAGTTATTGGATCTCAGTATGGATTCTTTAATGAATTAAGCTTTCAATTCGAAAATGACAAGAAATTCGACAAAAAAAAACAACTTCAATGTAAGTTACCACACTTGGAAAGTGATTGAAAATGTCTATATTCTGATTTTAAAGTCAGTTTCCTTTGCATATTTTATGAACGATCGAAGCAAATTTTCAATATTTGATTTCCTTGCTTCAGATTCTCATGTTGCAGTCACTATTTGTGTCTTTATTTCAGGTAGACTGTTATAAGACATAAGATCTTAATTCCCAGGAGGGACTGACACTTCAAGTCAATTTCCATAAAGTCACATTTGAGTTAGAGAAGGAAAAACGATCATTTGAAATAACTTTATCAAAGTTCTCAGGATGAACTCCAAAACAAAAATTCCTGAAAATTACAATTCAAAAACCAAAATACTGTAAAAACTAGAAGAGAGAAAGGCTACAGAGAGAGAAAACAAAGGTCTGCAGGAAACTCCAGACAAGGGAAGGATACGAGTCCAGTATCTTTCAGTATTCCAGTTGTAGGAAAAAATATCGAAAGTGTTCCATCGGATGGCATCTTAATTTGGAAAGTTGAGGAGTTGTATTATAAAAATGCATGGTAATATCTTCAACAAAAAATTATAAAACAAAAACAACTTTACCCCATTTCTTCAGTCTGTTTGAGGAGTCATTAAAACCTGAGATGGGCCATGTTCCACCATATAATGGTTTCTGCTTTATTTTGCCAGACCTCGATACAGGTGTTCTACTGTCCATTGTTCCAACACATTCCTGCGTGGACAGCCGCCCGCCACCGCAGCGCTCGCCTGTCTTCCATTTGTTAGCCGGGATTAATAATTTACTGCAGTCTCCATCAGCCCAGCGAGCCAGTGGTCTGCTCCAGGCCACTTCCTCTCCCAAGGACAATGGGGCCATTTCCTGTGGGGTGCGAAGCAAAGTAAGAGAGAGAGAAGAGAGAGAGAGAGAGTGTGTGTTTGAAGCTGACATGTCGTATCGCCGGGTCCTGTCCTTGGAATGAAAGACAGACTCAGATGTGCAGCGAGATTCATGAGCTGTTTGCAGGGAGGTTACAGGGCAACAAGAGAAAGAAAACAAGCAGATATAAAAGAAGACATCTTTTTGACCCCTGCTGAAGATGTACCAGCACAACAATGACACTGCACAGAAACTGGGGCACCTGTGATGTGTTATATCACGGCTTTTCAAGGTGGACCGACATCAGAATTGCGCCGAAGTTGCTGAAAGTAAAGTGGGAAGTGGAGTCAGCAGGAGCTGCAGTCCCCAGTGGATCCCACTCTTTTAATTCCTGGCTTATTTTCAAGATAAAGAGGCTGCTGTGTGGGAAAACAATGGCTCCATTCATGTGATTGAAGTCCCTGTGTCTACTATCCGCAGGGATATGTGAGGTAGCCAAAGTCAAAGGCAACAAAAGGCCATTTTTAAAGTAAAATTAAATGTTCTGGTTTTGCCATATGAAAGCATCAGTGAACAGTCTAATAATCATGGAGCCCCTCGAGCCACACACCAAAACCCAGGAGCGTCAATTGGGCCTGGAGCTATTTTTATGAAGAGGGCTGTCAGTCCACACGTTCACTCTGACAAATATAATGGGCTCCATGAGCAGCGGAGGCCCAGCACGCCCCGTCCCGCCTGTCTCTTTCATTGTGTGAGGCGCAGATGAAGACTGTCACAATGGCGGAGAGGACAGAGCCGTGATAGTTCACCCCGAGGCGGAGCACAGCGCACGGCCTGACCTGACTGAGTCCATGACAGCCAGCAACTTTCCTCTGGTTTTGTTTTTGCACTCTATGGCTTATTTCAAAGAGATGTTGAATTATTTTACACAGCTGTCTTCTTACAGGATGATTTTTACAGTAACAGGAACATTGTCGTATTGTCAAAAAGCATCCACCTGATTTCTACTATGAATTTTTAATCAGTATTTACAGGTAAACATTTCTCATGGACCAACATACATATGGGTCAAATGTTACACTGAAAGATGTCACTAGTTGTTATAAAGTCAGTTATGTATGTAATATACAGTATATATCATAATGATTGACCACACAGTATGTTCATTTTCAATATCAATATGATTTTCTTTTCAGCGCTATATTTCATTAAAGTGATTTTCCAGTCTAATGGGATAAAAATTTGTGAATTTCCACTGTAGTTTAACTATGACTTTGTACAGCATCATTATAATTCAGGCATTTTTTAAGTATTGGATGATTTTCCATATCAGTGGAACCTTGATGTACAGTAATAAACATTTTTTTACATTTTGATGTGATCTTTAAAGCAGTGCAAATATAAAAATGTGGTTCCTTTGTTGTCAGTTTTATAACATTTAAGTTGATTTTTAAAGCAGGTACAACAGTGAATACAGTACATACGAGTGTCTATTTATTTATTTATTTCTATTCATTGTCTTCTATTCTAATTTTATTCTAGTTTTTTATGTTTTTTTTTTTGTTATTACTTCCACAATGTTGTATGAGAAGCATCATAACTTGGTCTTTCATTTGTTGGAGCAGTATACATATTTCTTCTGCTTTTCAGTATAACTGTTACAGATTTTTTTGTGTTTTAGTAAAGTTTATTATTGCGTTTTAGATATACACTATGATTCACAGTCATGAACTGGGCAGAAACTCAGGAAATTGCTGTGGATTTCCTACAGTGGTACTATCAGTGTGTTGTCATCAAACTTTGCAGAAACCAGATGACAAACAATTCACAAAAAAAAAACAGTGAGCTGGAGCAGGAGAAGGTCTTAAGAAACATTATTTCATAATATATGATGCATCATATATTACTGTACATTATGAACTGGATTCTTCTTCTGTTTTTTTTTTTTTTACAAAATAGAGTCACAAGACAGAATTACAAAACAGTACCTGCGGAGTTGGGAGGGGGGTCAAAGGTCACTTTCAGTGATCCACAGTGATGACCTGTCTTCTGCTGTGAATCAAACCTGCGAACGTCCAATAGCAACTCCTTGTTTCATGGCCCATAACTAAAGTGACTAAAATGGTACTGTAGCTGTCAAAGTGGTTTGGGGTTCTGTGCCTTGCTCAAGGACACTTCGACATAAAGGACAGGGGGGGACAGAAACCGAATCTGCAACCTGTCTGCCAATTTGCACAACAAAGGGAATTAATATGTATGTATTACTGGGTGGGTTTACATGGGACTTTTAATCCCTCTTTAATTCTGAATAAAATCTAATTCCAATGTCAAATGACCATGTAAACACCTCATTCCAAACATTTTAAAATCAAACTTCATGAAACGTGTTGTGTCTTTGACCCTTCCAGGCCACCGTAAACCCCCGCGGTGAGCAGGGTTTCTCTGTGAAACACCGCCCCTGCTGGCGGTGACTCACCTGTCTGCTCTGGTTTCGGCCTGTCATCAAGGTGTGGTCGATCCTCACGCAGGTGCGCGGACAGACTCGCGAAAAATAAACCGAATAAAAGCAGTAAATACACAATACATCAGCTCATGACTCACTAGGAAGTCGCTGTACCGTTTTACACCTCTGTAGTGTATTATTTATGGAATAAACCAAAACATAAACAGTCCTTTATGTCAGGAATGTCGGATCAGACAAATAGAATTTGCTGCGGCGGTTTTTTTTTCCCCTTTTTTATTAGGAAGAATAGGAATAAATCTAAAGCAGGACTATGTGATATTTCTTCCAGCATGTGCCTTGTAAAATACAGAGTTTTATTAAATCTCATGTCTGTGTCCAACCTGTGTTTACCGACGGCAGAGCGCAGCGCTCCCCGGGTCGACCAGCCGGCCGGCCGGGCGGGCGGGCGGGCAGGCAGGGTGGGGTCCGGGTGCGGGAGGTGGAGCCTGAGCCGAGGTGACGCTCCTTTTTACTCATTTTTTTGTTCAGAGAGGAGTGCTGGCCAGCTGCGGCGGGGGACAGACTGGAGAGAAGTGAGGGGAAATACGCACAAGTGTCCTGCGTCGGAGCGTCAGAAAGCGGGATCTGGAGTAATCCACTGCGCCTTGGACAGGTAAAGATCCTCTGGATGTGTGTTCAGGACACTTTCACTGCGCTTTATTGTTTCTTTCTGCCGATGTTTGTTGGTTTTTCTGACGCCTTTTTTTCCCGTAAACATCCAGATCCTGTTTTTAAACTCAACCGAGCCGATTCATCAGCGCCCGGTGTTTTTTTCTTTGTTTCCTTCTTTTCATTTTCTCTATTTTTCCTACCTGGTTGTAAATTTCAGCTTTGTGTGAGGAAACCATTTCCGCATGCCAAACTGAGCCAGTGTCTCCCGAATACTACGACAACTCCGGCAAAACTTTCCTCTTTTCTATCAAACTAAGTTTTCTTCACACACCAGAGTGATTAGAAACTGTAACCCATAGTCTTCCCCCCGGTATCGATCCGGGGTTCCTCAGCCTGGGCTGCCAGAGGTGCTGGTTTCAGGTTTGCGCTTCGGTTTCTGTCGGGACGCGTAAAAGAGGCAGGTGAAGAAAAAGTGCGTTGCCACACAGTCGGATCCTGTAGTGTCCGAGACCGTGATCCTCAAATCAAATTGATCATTGACATTTCTGACATCTTATAACTGTAAACTCAAAAATAATCAAGAATTTTATTTAGTTTTATTTTAAACATCAATTCTATATATTAAAACAACTAAAAAAATGTACATAGACATGTAAGACAAGGTAAAACCAGCATATTCCTACTTGATTCCCACTATTTTACCGATAGCAAACCTTTTTTCTTAGTGATAGATGAATAAAACTCCAGGTTTGTTGAGGTCTGTGTTCATGTGGCTGACCTGGGTGTGAGTCCTGGCTGCTGAAAGAGTATCCAGTGTAAAAACTTGTATCACTGGTGACCCCTGTAAAAATGAGCAGTTGAGCTGACTCTCTTATTACCAGATTGAGTTTCTACAAAGCACACAACTAAACAACTGTTCCCTTTACTGAAAAAGTTCTCCTGCAGTGTTTGAATTGCTAGATTAAAAAAAAAAAAAATCATCCCGTCTGACCCTCCTGTATTATATTGCTCATATATAAATAATATGTATGATGTAATATGTGTCTTTCTGTAGCTGCATGTCAGCTCAGGCGTTTGAGTTCAGACATCAGCACAGTGAGGTGAGTCACGGGGTGGCTGAAGTCTGCCTTCATGCTCATTTGTAATCCAGGCTAGCGATAGATCCGTGTTGCTAGATTTCCACTCCCACATCGCCGTGCATGCCACCGCCGATGTTTCCAGGTGTTGCCAAATATTCCATGACGCCATTACCTTTCGCAGATGCTGCTCCAGACCTGACACAACAGACAGTCCTTAACCTTTCATCACTGACTCTCACTCGATATTATGAGCGTTTCTCCAGTTGGTGGGGTAAAATAAGGTTTTATCTGCTTTTATTAGGCGGCTGAGTCATTTGCAGTCTTCTCCACGGCTAACTTAACCACCTCTTAAAGTCTAGTTTGACATGGGTGGACTTGGAATGAGAACTTAAGCTGCATGTTCTCTGTCTCCTGCCATCAGACGGTAAATTACACCTCCTGTTGTTCTTTGATATTCAGCAAACATCAAGAGTCGCTCTGGATAGCACCAAACAAGCGTGTGGAATCCAGCTGGGCTGTGATTGGCTGCGTCCAGCTGAGGCCTGTGAATGTGTGTCAGGTTGAATAGGACAGGTTGCCAGCGCTGTGTGCCAGCCCGGCCCGGCCCGGCCCGGCCCGGCCCGGCCCTGCTGCTGAGCTCGCCCTGTGTCATCAAGTCGTGCATCAGCAGGAAAGCTGTTCCCGTCTGCCCCCCCGGGAGGCGGTGGGATGGCGGCGGGGGTGACTTACTGTAGATTTCGCAGCTACAGCTGTGGTGGCGCAGTCATAATCCCCCACCCCCCCCTCCTGCTTAATTCCCTGATACTGTCCTACATTAGCAGAGCAAGAGGCCCGGAGATCCTTCAGTGTATTAATAGGTCTACACTTTTCAAAGGGGATTACAGTATGGCATATCCTAACCTCTTTTTTTTTTTTTTTTTTTTTTCCTGTGGTTTCACCGTCTCACCTCGCCTCTGTGTCTGTCCGCTGGTGCCTGACTGAGCACTTTTCCTGGGGCTCGGTTACAGCAGCTCGGCGCACACGCCGTGCGAGCCGCTCTGTGTTTTCCCGTCACCCTGCCTTTGTGTTTTACCGTTCCCATGGAGAGGGTGGGGGCGCGGAGAGATAAAGTTTCGACGGGGGTCTTTGCGTCAGAGGTAAAAGTGACATGGTGTGACAGCGTCCGCTCCTCGTCCAGAGGCTTAGCGGCAAATCTTCATTAAAGAATGCTGTCATGAAACTCAAAGCAGATTAATCAACTGTGCATCCTCCAGACGCCCGCTGCTCCCAGTGTTATTATTATGGTACATATTGGTGTATGAAAAGAGTTGGGCTTGGGGGGCTTTCAGTGTAGAGTTTGCATGTTCTACCTGAGTATGCATGAGTTTCCTCTCACAGTCCAGGGTGGTTGAGGTTCATTCGTAGCTGTTTGGTCCCATCTGGGTGTATCTCTGTGTGTTTTTTGTGGGACAGGTTGGCTTCCTTTAAATCCAGCTGTCAGAATGGATGAATCTGAAAACACTCACTCAGTTTCTCAGTTTTTCCAATGGAAATGTGGAAATGTTGACATGAAACTGTCAATATGTTCATGGTGGATGTGAGTGGACGAAAACATTTCTTGATGCAGTTTTCTATGTACCCAAAACTTTTTTTTTAAAGGGAAATGTTCTTGTCTCTATGCTCTAAACTGCCAGTTGGTGTGTGTGTGAGTGTGTGTGTGTGGCTGTCTGTCTGCATTCAGCCGTTGATGGACTGGCGATCTGTCCCCGGTGTACCCTGCCGTCACCCGGAGTCAGCTGGGGCTGGCTGAAGTGCTTCACAACAGAGTTGAATCAGGTTGTACTGAGGGTAGACGGGCTGATTGAACGTGACACAAACGGTTCACTCAGTTCAGCTTTTGTCCACAATGACTAATATGAAATTAAGTAATTGGCATCATCAACTGAAAAACATCAATTCATGCTGAAGGCTTGAATGGCGAAGGACGCGGCTTCCTGCTGAGCAGTGAGAGCTGGCGATGCCCAGCTGAGCCCTGCCCACCACGGCCCCCAAAGGTTAATTATTTACCTGCTGCGGTTCTCCTAGTTGGATCAAACAAGGGCAAGAAAATGTCCCATACTTAAAATGTCAAAGGCCTAATGGCTGTTTCTGCCCGTCACTCACGCTCTAAAAGCCGTATGAAAGTCTGCCAAGTTGGTCATTTCAAGTTCCCTTTTATCACAGCTGTCCAAAACCGCGCACACATCACCCTAACAGCGTGCTGGAAATAGCTGAATGCCACTGTTTTCTCCATGAATACATTACCGTTGATAATTATTTCATTGCCGACGTCAAAGCCGGGCCGGGAGGGAGCGAACTCCTCCTCGGCTCCGAGTCGAAAGACAAAGTTTTCACAGTTGGATGATTTGGCTGAGTCGTACTTCTCAGCATAGCGACTCGGATGAGTCCTGCGGTGCGTGTTCGTCTCCTCCCCGTCCCTTAATTACACTTCCATGAGAGCCCGAGGAGAGTGAGGACAGTCAGGGTGTGGTTCAGACGGAGCAAATCGACAGGGCGAGCCCGACTCGTTCTGTAGGCGGCGTGAAAGACTTGATGCGTTCGGTTCTTTTAAAATCTCGCTCATCAGTTTGTGGTTGTGTTTTGAAGGATATCCTGTTCTCGTGGGTTACAGCCGAACAGCGCTGGTGCCTTCACATCACTAAACACTAGATAAGGTTTTTAACTAAAGCTTTTCAGCATTTATGAAACCAACATGACTGTTTGTGGAGTAAGTCGCTCAATTTTTAATGAGGCAAGCTTCAAATATTTACTTTCCTGTATTTAATTTCTCTTGTACTCTGTGTAAAGAAACAAACTGCGGACCTGTCAGATGAACTTGCTGCCTCCTTTCGGGTCCCTTCAGACTTTTGCCCTGCTCTCTCAAGCTGCCCCCCCCCCCCCCCCTCCCGCTCCCTCGTGCCTCTAATCTCCCTGAAAAATTAATCATCTGTCACATCGCCTCAGTGCCCGGGCACACACTGAAGCGTAGCTGTGGCAGCTCCAGAAGAAACTCCCCCGTCGGGCCTTTAAACCCAGTTTTGGATGCGGCCGCCGGAGTTGGCCCGCGAGCGTACGGAGCCATCTTGATGTGCTTCAGCCCTTTTTGGTGGCATTCAGCGGGGACACTTGAGAGCGGTTTCCTTTTCACTGTGGCAGCAGTCAATGGGACAATGCAGCTACTCTTTTCCTCTCTCGTCCAAACGCAGCGGCACAGACGCTCACTGTGCTATCACAGACTCGTTTCGTCCTCTTCCTTCCTCCCATCCACCAAACAACATGAAGGAGGGGTGGCTGGGATATCCTCCTTTTTGTAGGCCTGAAAGGAAAATAGCAGCCCTAAAAGCAGTTCTCTTCTCTGAGAACTCAGTAGCTATGTTAGAACATTCACGGAAATGTCTTTTTTACTTGTTGATTAGTTTATTTTCCTCATCGTCCACACTATCTGATGTGTAATTGATCTTTTTCCTTGCTTGTTTCGCCTCGGGCTTTGCAAATGAGTGTTTATTGCGACACGGGATCCTCCCATTTTTACTCATTCCCTCCTCCTTTATCAGTTTTGTGTAATCTGATTCTGGTCCGCACTCAGGCACCTCCTCTGAGACGGCTCACATTCCCTTTGATTCGCACTGAGGTCCCACAGACAGGAAAAACAGCTCCGCGCCGGTTTACGGCCACCGCGCCGCTTCCAGTGGCCTAATTTAACTCCTTAAAGTAGCTGCAGTGAATCAGTTGACAGATCAGGGGGCCATTAATCTTCCTGCTGCTTATTTTGTTCGCTGGCAGTGCTTGATTGTGTTGTTTGGATGGTGTCCAGCTCTGGCAGTGAGGAGCTGTGTGAGCCGCAGCTGCCACATTTAGAAAAATGCAGTTGCACAAGTGCACATCAGTAATGTGTTATTGGCTGCGGGGTCTTACTATTGTGACGTTGCAATGATCTGGATTTCATCAACTTGTCTCTTGCACTCAGTTGGCAAATTCCCTCTCTCTCTCTCTCTCTCTCTCTCTCTTGCGATCTCTGAGTTTTTGCTCTTGCAAAATGTAACCATGGAACACTGTTCCTCAGAAACTGAAGCCACGATGAGATACTTTGCAGCAGTCTGTCGCCTTAATGTTGCATTTACTGTACATATGAGCTGTTGGCAGCGTATGACTACCCTGAATAAACTTCCCCTCTCTGACCAGACAGCGCAGCGGTGCTGGTGAGTCAGATAATTTCGACCATCACTTCCTGTCACCCACCACAATAAATCCATTAGCTGTGCACCGCTTCACATCCTCTTATTGATTTATCGCAAACGGCTCTCCAGTTCGCCCCTGCTGCTGCTGCTGCTGCCATTACTGCGCCGTAACAGCTTTTGTTCTACAAGTTGGGGATGACACTCGTGTGGTTTGGGGACCAGTGGACGAGTTAAGCGCCGTCCCACCGGGGCGACTGAACCCTCCCCTCCCAAAGTCCTGGGAGACGGAAGAAGCGCCGTGTGGCTCAGCTGGCCGCGCCGAGTGCGAGTTAAAGTCTCGATGAGTGGAGTGTGGGTTGCATGTCAGGGGAGAGGATGGGTGCAGCAGCGCGGGGGACCGCCGGCCGCTGGCCTATATGTCAAATCGTTTATCTGTCCAGATGGTGCAGGAAGCCTTACAGATGTGCGCCGGCGTAATCTGCTTTATTTGCTTGTCAGACTAAGCATAACATTAGCAGGACTATGAGAAATCACACAGACAGCAGACGAGTTTCACCTCAGCATGGAGGTGTATGATTAACATATAGATTGATTTTTTTTTTCTATTCCTTTAAAATAAATGTGTTGAAAGGAGGCAGTTTGTAAACTTCATCTTAGTTTAGCCTAATATACAGGCTGCAGTTTTAATTAAGCTTAAGAGTCAATTTTCTTGTTCTTTTTATTTCATGTGAATTTGACCAGTTGTAGCATGAATGTAGAGGCTACCAGGATGTTTATGTTTCTGTAATTTAGCAGAGATAAGATAGTTAAAAGTTTTGATCTGTAATACTCAGGGAAACGTTGCATCTGCATGTTATTTTTTTCCAGCTTTAAACTCAATTCAAATCATGCAAACTGGGTATTTTAATGTAGGCAAGTAAAAAAGGCCTGAGAAATGTTATTTACTCCGCGGCCTGCCAGACAGGCATGTGGCCCACTAACAAATCACTACAAAGCGTGTAAAGCATGTTGGGAGCTACTTGAACAGCACTGGAATATGACCGGAGTTCATCTGCAGCCCCCCTGGGCCTCTTCCCTGACCCGATTCATTCCTGCTGTGATACAAAGACGAGCTTAGGCCGGCAGAGTCACGATCTGCAACGCCGGAATGTTTTCATCCCAACAACAACAACAACAACAACAACGACAGCAAAACTTTAATTAATTACTGGGACATGCCTGGAATTTTGGATTTACAGTTTGGCCCTTCCAGCGATCAGGTGTAGTCATCATAATGTACGCCCACACACACACACACACACACACACACACACTGCTGCCACACCCTTGTTGAGAGCCTGTCACTGCTGGGGAGGCACTCCCTGTCTGACATACCCGTGTGGGGGTTGAGGGGGGAGCTGGGTAATGAGCAACTCATCCTTTGTCACAGCAGCTGTGTCCTCGTAGTATCCGGTAGTTCTAGTTAGGAATAATTTATGAGGCGATCGAGGAGTTGAGTTTACAGTAGTTTCGGAGTGTAAACGTGTCCGTTTTCTCCAGAACAAGATTTCACACTCGGACTCGGGACGCATTGAATGTACTATGTGGATGAGGAATGTCACACTGCTGCTTCAGGATCGGGAGTCATCCGTCTCTGCTTTTCTGTTACAACTCGCTCTGTGGCCGCTTTCGCTGATTCACATTCCTTCTTTTACACTGACGGGTTTTTTTTTTTTCGGAAGGGACGGGGGGGGTTTCTTCTGAAGTCATCCACCGAGGCTGTTGCTTAACACGAGAGTGGGAGTTGACGTGTGAGAAATGTGTGTTTTCGTCCATGTTGCAGCGTGTCTCTGCCATCGGGTGAATGGTCGCTGCCGCCATAGAGCAAGGTACAGCGAGAGTGAAAGCCTGCATCACTCATTAACCGAAAGAGAGCAAAGTCCAGGCAGGGGTCAAAAAAAACCAACAGTCCATTCTTCAACAAAGCAGGAGGGATCAGCAGATGAGCCTGATACCCGCTATAGTGAAAAGATGAAAAGCTTTTGTTTTTATATATCATGAGGAGCCTTTTCCATACTTGGACAACAATCACAGGCTTTGTGGAGGAGGGAAAAATAAACAGAAAACTCAGGAGGGAGCAGCTCTTATCAACTAAACTAGTGCGCATAGCCTCAGACTCAGACATCAGATGGGTCAGCAGATAACCCCCCCCCCACACACACACACACACACACACACACACACCAATAGTACAGTGCCTGAGCAGACCTTTCAGTCACCTAGGCAATTCACAGGGTGTGTCGCTGCATTGCAACAGTTGGTTGAACTCGCTGCCTCGCCCAGGAAAACAAAGACTACACAAACACTGTCCCTGATTTACAGAGAACAGGAAAGTTCTGTGTGGGCATTGTATCCACGCCACGCCGACCCCGCGCTTCCAGCCGAAACCGGCCCGAGCTCGCTTTTTTTAATCAGCTGAGTCTGTCCTGTCGGTCTGCTTTTCTCTTTTATTTATTTTGTTCAAAGTCAACATTTCCCAGCCTTAACACTTAGAAAGGACAAATATTGTCTGAATGCGCAGCCTGACTTTCATGATTTTGACAGTGGAAGTGGGGAAATGTCCATGTCTATCAGTGGACGGTGGACAGGTGCGTCCTCTCTCTGGAGTAAATCCTCGAGCTCACATTCGAAAAGCGGCCACACCTTCAGTCAGAAAGGTGACAACGCACCATGATTACAGGCGCAAGTTGTCTGCAGTCCCATGAGTCAGTGCAGTATCTGTAAGATAGCGAGCATGTACCTGCAAGCACAGACAGTCCTGCGAGGCCTGGTCCTGCAGGACTTCATGCCAGAAACTCGCAGAGCTGCACCCTGTGAAGGTGAAAGGACGAATCGCTCTGCAGCATCGGCGACTTCAGCCGTGTTTGATAGGAAATGAAGAAGCACGGCTTTGCAATCTCAGTGCGCCTCCGTCTGCTTGTGTTGGTTTTCTTTTCCCATTTAAAGATTTAAAGATACAAATCAGATTCCTGTGTGAGAAATACAGGAAGGTACGCAGACAGGCACCAGTGCAAACACATAAAAGAGGACAGTCGAATGATTGAAACACATCTTTACATAAACCCAGAGGGTACAGGGATGAGGGAGCGGTGCTTTCACTGGCACAGCATGTACAGCCTTGTTTGGCAGTTTCTCTGTGGATCTATCATGCCACCGCTCACAGATCCAGTTCCATTACTGTATTTGGTACAACGTGACGTTCTGGTGGGTTATTTGTCCCATGCAGCTCTCAGCCCGGCCTGAAAGTGTTAACTGAAGCGTTTATGGCTCCGTTTATGACAAACTGACATTGCAGCTTTCTGTCTCGTCTTGTTTTATTAGCAGCAAAGATTTCAGATACTCGTAGTTGCTTATTACACCAAAGGTAATAAACAGCTGGCATCCGAGAGAGCTTGGAGCGGGGAAGTGTCTCCTTCTGTTGTTTGTTGACTTCTGTGTGTGTGTGTGTGTGTGTGTGTGTGGACCCCTTCATACGCCTCATGCAGCCTGTGCATGAGCAGCGTGTGCAAAACATGCGCGGCGCATACAATGCGCCCCGGCAACGCTCCCCGCAAAGAATCCAGTAACAGTCAGACATCTGAAAACACTCGTAAGCAGCACAGTGGGCGCTTTGTGCTGTCGGTTATATGTCACATTCGGTGGCAGGCCGCGATTATCAATGCAGATTTCTCTGCGATGAGGAGGACGGCGGCGAGGAATGACACTCGAGCTGCAGATATTTTATCATAATGATATCCCATTTAAATTGTGGCTGTTGAATTCCATTTTTTTGTCTCTTAAATTAAAAGAGATAAAGCATCCCCCTGACCCCCCTCCTGCTCTGTGATGCCCCCTCCAGGGGATCCCCGCCCCACACTTTGAGAACCACCGATTTAACCTGTTCTATTCATAGTTAACCTTAAGTTTACATACCCGGAGCGGCGGAGGGGGTGAGGGTGCTGCTCAGGGACTCGGAGCGGTAACCTGAAGGGTCATGGGATTCAAACCGCTGATATTCTGGTCACAAGCTCGCTTCTGTAACCTCCGGGCCATCAAAACACTTTTAACAGGGGTGAGGAGGAGTTTGAGCAACACATTTTGTAGAACAGCAGCAAGAAATCCCTTCAACAGCTCTCATTGTTCTAAACTGTTTGATCCATTTGTCACAAAAAAGACATTTCTAATGTATATTATCTGAAATTCTTCCCATAGTAAACTGACATTTTCATGACATTTTGTTGCTGAAATTTAGATATTTTATTACATTTTTTGGTCTTGTAGTTTTCTCTGATTTTTCCTCTTTTTGTTTCATGGATTTTCTTTCCTAATTATTTTAGCCATTTGTATGCATCTTGGCTATTTTTTGTTTTTTCATTTTATCCATTTATAGCTGCTGTGTGTTACGTAATGATTAAAGAATTAGATTTAGATACAAATTTAAATACAAATTTGAAAACACTTAAAAACTGTTTTAGCCACGTCAGTAATTTAAACATTTCAGGACTATTTTTAGTGATTGTAGCCTCTTTTTTTTTTTTTTTTGTTGTTTTTTTTTTTTGTTTGTTTTTCCCGTTCATTTTGAATGGATTTAGTTATTTTGTCTGTTTTTAGCAGATAGCCGGTTTACTTTATCTGGACGTTTTTAGACATGAGATTAGAACATTTTTAATAAATAGTGTGGTGTACACACAAAATGAAAATAAAGGAAAAATATTTATTTACATGGAGCTTTCAGAAAATTCCCGGAAGCTGCTGCAGAGAGGCTGAGGAGCTTCGTGCTGCTCCAGAGCCACAGCCTGCAGACCCTGCAGACCCTGCAGACCCTGCAGACCTACAAAAACACTTTTTTGACTGTTGAAGCCCTTTGAATGTAATATTTCACGTATTTCGAAGAGAGGAAGTATTGTGAACTTTAATAATAATAATAACTGGCATAGCTTTCGTTAAGTCTGGGATCAACAAGTGAAACTCTGTTTCGACAGTTTAGCTGCTTTCAGAAATGTAACAGATGAGGTGTGACGTAGCCAGAAGGCATGTTTGGTTTGTTGAAACATCAGATGATCTTAAGCTTGCTACAACAAGTACCGCAGCGGTTGTGCAATCTTTGGTACTACAAACAAAAAAAGCTCCACAGCCTGGTCTGTTCTGCAGGAAAATAGTTTTCTAGGTTTATTAATAACATTAAATAGCAAATAAAAGTGCCAGTCAAGTTTAAGGCTTTTTTTTTTCTTTTTTAAGGTTTCAGTTTGTGGTTGATGAGTTGTCAACTGCCTTGTGTGTGTTCACAGTTCACACTCTCTCACACACACACACACAGTGACGCTGGAGTCCAAACCTGAGGAGCAGGTTTCCTGATTACGATACAGCAGCAGCAGCAGCAGGCTGCTCCCACGCCTGTACGGGCGGAGGCCCGGGGTGAAAGGTCACTCTGGCTGCTTAGGATTTCTGTCTTGCAGCTGTCTCTGCTCTTACTCCGCGCTGCTCCGTGTGGTCGTTCCCAGGTCGGCGTTTCAGAGATGAGCTCCGAGTGTTGAGATATTAATATCAGAGTGTGTTATGAGGTGAGCTCAAGTTGAACCTTTTTTCTTTGTGCGTGTTTTAGGTTTTCTCCACCGTTGTTGCTTGGATAGCAGGAGACAAGGATCACAATGTCGAGTAAGTCACTCAGCTCTTGTTGAAATCATATTTTATTTCGTATTAGTCATTTTCTACATGTTTTAGTTAACTCTGTCATTATTGTAAAAAATGCATTTGATGGAGGCCGCTTCATTATCACTGTAGATAGCTGGAGTTTTCTGCTACTTTAACAGTTTGAATTATTGATCATTAGATTATTTAAATGGTTTGAATCCTGGTTGTGGGATAAAAAAACCCAGCAAAGTTTCTATGGAAACTATTGATTAAAGGAGGAAGCTGAATGCTGTAGCTGCAGGTTGATAACTGGGCCCGTCGTCTGTGTCTGCGCTCGGCAGTGAGCGATATTGAGAAGGTGAAGGAGTGGCAGGAGACGACGTACCACTTGGACTCGGGCATCCAGTCCGGCGCGCCCACGATCAGAGATGAGGACGGCGAGTACACCACCAGGCACTACACCACCACCACCACCGTCACCAGCGCCATCGACCCCAGTGAGTCCAGCCTGCAGCGGTCGGCCGGCCCGCCGTCGCTCTGCGGGCGTCTCCGTCCTCATCCGCTCTCTCCTCGGCAGACTTGGAGGCGTATGCCTTGACCAGGAAGCAGCGGGTGCAGAACGCGCTCTTCCCGGAGACGATGGAGGACGGCGCCACCATCCTGTCCACTCAGACCGACCCGTCCCAGATGACCAACGTGCAGCGGCTGGCCGAGCCCTCCCAGCTGCTGAAGACGGCCATCATCCACCTGATCAACTACCAGGACGACGCCGAGCTGGCCACGCGCGCCGTGCCCGAGCTCACCAAGCTGCTCAACGACGAGGACCAGGTGAGAGTCCGCTGCCGTGCTGGCGCAAATACAAAATACAGTTGCATAACAGAAAACAATTATTCAACATTTTTGGGAAGTAAACCTGCTCTTCATGTAGCTGAGAGACGTTGTTTTGTAAAGTTCAGTCATTACCGTGCACCACATTGTCTTCCTTCACGGAGATATCAGGACTATTTATGGACCAACGAGATAACGGCCAGCCTCATGACCAGGAAGTGACTTCACCTGCTGCTAATAGCAGCTTCAGACATTTAGTGAACACAAGAGAGTGATATCAGCTTTTTCCTCAGTGTCCTGTAAACAAGCATCATTAATAATAGATAAGTAAAGGCAACATGTTCACTGAAATGTTCCCCACAAAGATTTTAACCCCCTTTTTTAATTTTTTTTATCAGGTGGTGGTGAGCAAGGCTGCACAGATCGTCAACCAGCTGACCCGTAAGGAGGCGTCGCGGCGCGCGCTGATGCAGTCGCCTCAGATGGTGGCGGCGGTGGTGCGGGCCATGCAGAACACCAGCGACATGGAGACGGCGAAGGCCACGGCCAGCATCCTGCACAACCTGTCCCACCAGAGGGAGGGCCTGCTGTCCATCTTCAAGTCCGGAGGAATCCCCGCGCTCGTGCGCATGCTCAGGTACGGCCTCAGGGAGAGAGCCACGCCACAGTCAGAGCGGCGAGGACGAACTACAAACTGAAAAAACTACAAGAAACTGAACAACATTCAGGCTTTGATCAAGGTTTTTAATAACTACAGTTCCCATGCAGCCGAACTGGCAGACCAAACTCGTATGCAAAGACCGCTACTTTTCCTTTTAGTGACTGAATTGATTCTGTCTTGCTTTCTGCAAACCTTTGCAAAAAATAAAGATTGATTCTAACTTAAGTAAATGGACAACAACTGATAGGACAGACTGTGTCTGTATTTATCCGTCTGTCGGTGTTTTTCATGAACAACTGACATTACAAGAATGCAAAAAGGCAGAAATACACAGAACAGAAAGGATAAAAGCAAAGGGGAAATACCCTCTGACTGTGATGTCTGACGCAGCAGAAAGCAGCTCCGTGGCTGAAGGTGAACCAGACGACAGTGACGACTCAGCAGATTGAGAGAAACGCCGCTTTTCCTGCTGATGGTCACAAACAAACAAACAAACAAACAAACAAAAAGTTTCTGAAAACAGCAGAATAATCTGGTGCTGTGATTACGCACAGATATTTGTTTCCGCTCGTCTTGTTTTGTCGTTGAGACGAATCTGCCTCACCTCGCAGAGAAACTGAAAAGTAATTTAAGGTGTCATGAAAAGCTTGTTGGAACATGTAAAGTCTGTCAGTGAATGTCATGCTGAGGTGCAGCAACTCTTCATGTCATTTTATGAAGGAGACGCCCATTTTTACAAAAGCTTCATGAATTTAACAGAGGAGAACGTTGCCAGATTCAGCCTGAAAAGACAGAAAACTGCTTTAATCTTCATGACGTCGGTGTAGTTCAGGCACTCTCTTCAGTTTGGTTTTAAACACAACCTGAACAAAAAAGTCTTTAAATGTCCTGACAGGTGATTTCTGACACATCCGCACCTTTAGCTGTTTGCACACTGATCCCAGCGGTTCCTCCTCCTCCTCCTCAGCTCGCCGATGGAGTCGGTGCTCTTCTACGCCATCACCACGCTGCACAACCTGCTGCTGCACCAGGAGGGCGCCAAGATGGCCGTGCGCCTGGCCGACGGCCTGCAGAAGATGGTCCCCCTGCTGAAGAAGAGCAACCCCAAGTTCCTGGCCATCACCACCGACTGCCTGCAGCTGCTGTCTTACGGCAACCAGGAGAGCAAGGTGTGTGTGTGTGTGTGTGTTTGACACACATCAATCAACCTGTTAATAAATAAAGGAAGTGCTCGGAGGCGTGTGAGCACGGTTTTTCGTTTTTCTCGTCACTGCTGTAGTTCAGGTGTTGTAATGTGAGACTGTTGAAGCGGTCCTGCTTGTGTGTGTGTGTGTGTGTGTGTGTGTGTGTGTGTGTGTGTGTGTGTGTGTGTGTGTGTGTGTGTGCGCGCTGTGTTTTGGGTGTGGCATGTGAACAAAGTTGTGGAGCTGCTGGCACGGCAGCGGCCTGGGCGCGGCGGTCATAAAATGAGTAAGCACGTAAAGATTCACCAGCCCGTCGCAGCTTTTGTTTTCTGCATACGTTTTGAAAAATGCAAACCTGCTCCTGAATCCCCCCCCCCCCCCCCCCCCCCCCGAAGGCCGGAAGAGCGGGACACACACTCACCCTGCGTCTGTCCCCACAGCTGATCATCCTGGCCAACGGCGGTCCGGAGGGCCTGGTCCACATCATGAGGAACTACAACTACGAGAAGCTGCTGTGGACCACGAGCCGCGTGCTCAAAGTGCTGTCCGTGTGTCCCAGCAACAAGCCCGCCATTGTGGAGGCCGGTATGTGATACGAGCCGTCTGTGAGGGCGGGACGCACCTGCGCCGCGCAGGTGTGGCGGCTTCCCGCGCCGCGATATGAGATGCCGCTGAGAGCTGGATGTGATTCTTGCCGGTCTGTGCGCCGCAGGTGGGATGCAGGCTCTGGGAAAACACCTGACGGGCACCAGCCAGCGGCTGCAGCAGAACTGCCTGTGGACGCTCAGGAATCTGTCCGACGCCGCCACCAAGCAGGTCTGCTGGGGACTGAGACGCCCTCCCTCCGTCTGAGCGCCGCCTTTTTATTCCTCACAGTTTCACACAAAAGAAAAGTGTTTTTTTTTTTTGTTTTGTTTTGTTCTTTTTATCTTTTGACGGGTTTGAAGTAAACTTACCAAAACTAAAATATAAAAGAAAACTTAAGACAAAAATGAACTTTTTTGTAAAAGTAATTTTTAATTCCAGGGACACACAGTGCCTCTTTTGAAATGTAGTGGGAGGAGCTTACACGTGCACACACACAATGTTGCTGTTGTGTGTAAACGTTATAACATAGACTATGAAAGATTCCAGTTATTTTATTGTTCCAGCTCATATCAAAGCTTCCTCTTTCAACACATTGTATGATGTGAAACAGGAAGTTCGGCCTTCGGTGGCACGAAGTGTTTAAATGTTGGAGTGAATGTTAAAAGTCACCAAGCTACAGCATGTCGATCACGTAACACACACATACACACGAAAATCTACTCATGCACGAGGAAAGCATTTCACAGATGCTTCACTTTGTTCAGTTGTAATTTTGCTTGCTGCAAATTCTCTCATAAGAATTTCAGTAAATCCTTTATTGTGTCTGATATGTAACTTTTCAAATTCAAAAGAATTCATAAATGTTAGGCTTTTCTGATCCATATGTAGTGTTCCTCCCGGTGAAGCACTTTGAGCTGAGTTCCAGATGTGTGTTTTCTGTCTGGCTGGGTTCAGGAGGGGATGGACGGCCTGCTGCAGATGCTGGTGAGTCTGCTCAGCTCGGACGACATCAACATGCTCACCTGCGCCACCGGCATCCTGTCCAACCTCACCTGCAACAACGCCCACAACAAGTCTCTGGTCACCCAAAACAACGGCGTGGAGGCGCTCATCCACGCCATCCTGCGCGCCGGCGAGAAGGAGGACGTGACCGAGCCGGCCGTCTGCGCCCTGCGCCACCTGACGTCCCGCCACCAGCAGGCCGAGGTGGCTCAGAACGCCGTGAGGAGGCACTACGGCATCCCGGCCATCGTCAAGCTGCTCAACCAGCCGTACTACTGGCCCGTCATCAAGGTGCTGAGCGCTCAACGACCACGGCGGTCTGCCCGCCGGCGCTTTACGTTCCGATCGCTGACATGAAGCTGTTGGTGTCGTCTCCTCTTGCCTGAAGGCCGTGGTGGGTCTGATCCGGAACCTGGCCCTGTGCCCAGAGAACCAGGCGCCCCTGAGGGACGCCGGCGCCATCCCCCGCCTGGTCAACCTGCTGCTCAAAGCCCACCAGGACGCCCAGAAACACGGGTCATCCAACCAGCAGACGTACCAGGTGCGTGTCTGTCCACCGAGGGCGGAGACGGGAGGAAACGCGCAGCTTCAGTGAAAGAATGTTCTTTTTTTTTTTTTTTTTTCTGCGCCCGCAGGATGGAGTGAGGATGGAGGAGATCGTGGAAGGCTGCACAGGAGCTCTGCACATCCTGGCCAGAGATCCCGTCAACAGAGCAGAGATCGCCAACCTGACCACCATCCCTCTGTTCGTCCAGGTAACCGGTTACTCAGCCTCATTTCCCCGCCGTCGTCAGTCCGTCCCAAACCACAAACCAGAATTCACCTTCAGCTGAACTCCTAATTTTTCTCCAGTCACATTCTTGTTGAGGAATTTATCCCTGGTTAATCCACCGAGGGTTCGGGGCAAAAACGGAATAAATTCTCACTTCGGTTGAGAAAATATTTCAACTCCTGCTGAATGCCATCTTTGTTCCCTCAAACTGCAGGACAAGGTCTCTTTGGAAGTTTAGATAACAGACCAATGAAACAAACCAGTGAATATGGTGTTTGATAAAATGTGAAGTCAGATCTCTTTCTCAGATCTCAGATTCTAAGATTGGAAAGAAAAAAAATGAAAATGAAATGTTTTTTTTATATGGAATAAATCAAAAACTTTCTTTGTTTATTTTGGAATTTGATGAACTGTTTAAGTTCTGAATTATTGAGAGAAACAAAATAAAAAAATATAATCTGTCTGAAATAGTATTTGTTATTTATAATTGTTTACATATTTTCAGTACGTGGAATTGCACTCATTTATATTGCCCCGAACAATATTTTTTACTAATTTTTGCCCCTAAAAATATAATGTATTTTCTTCCTTTTCTTTTTGATTTCTTTTACTCAAGAAAATTGTAATAAAGTTTGTTGCTGTCATCGATTTGTCCTCCATAATCACCGTCACAGACGTGGTTTTCAGTGGTTTTGTGGCTTGCCTTTCAGCTCCTCTACTCTCCGGTGGACAACGTGAAGCGCGTGGCGGCCGGCGTCCTGTGCGAGCTCGCCCTGGACAAACCGTCTGCGGAGCTCATCGACGCCGAGGGCGCGTCGGCTCCTCTGATGGAGCTGCTCCACTCCAACAACGAGGGCATCGGTAGGATAATGCACCGCCGCTCGCTTACCGTAAAGCGGCATTTAGTCGTAGGCGGAAAGTAACGGCGTCCATTGGCTCGAGTGCTGTACTTACTGTAAGTGCAGCTTCCTGACGGTCGCCGCGTCCATTTTCCCGGGGCAGGAGTTTCTTAAAGACTCATTACTTCCAAAGAATTAAGAGTTGCCATCTGAGAATGAGTAGAATTGGATACGGCAGAGTAATCCTCACGGACATGAACCCAGAGTTTACTGCGCGCTGTTTACATCTAAGAAGTGACCTCTCAAGTAAAGACGATAAAGCAAAAGGATAACACAGAAGAGCTGAGGCAGGGGTTCCCAACATGAGGCGCAGGATCCCTCTGCATGGACAGCAGATCAGTAAATTGGACCCGAAGCTTTGAGGCCTCTGTAGTGGACAAAATGTACACAGAAATAGAGGTTTTCATGTAAAATAAAACTGATGTTATTTTCTCGGACAACATTAAAGATATAAACCGGTAGTGTCTCGCGTTGCAGTAAAAGTCAAATGAAACGCAACAAACCAAAGATTTCCCCAGATTAGTGCTTTTCTCACAAGTATAAACCATTCAGGTGTTCTGTTTTTTCTCTTGAAGTTGTTTTTTTACTTGTCCTACATGCAGAGCACCGAGTCCTCGAACATGACCATGAAGATCAGAAAACCGACTGTAATCAGATCGTTCAGACAGAACACATCTTCAGAAATGTGATCATCTTTAAGGACTTAATCGTCTCTTCTGCACCACACATTTTCTGGACACGTTTAGAAAATTGTCTTTTCTCTTCGCTGACATGGTAACACAGTCAAGAGCGTTTTGTAAAAGTTTCATTTTCAGCGTAAACGGACCTTTAAATCTCGCGGCTTCAAACTTTTTCACTCTACAGATATTAGAATATTGGAGAGAGATCCTGAAATGTTACTGAAACATTATTCTGTGCACATGAAGACCTGAATCATGTGATAATCTATTAATTTTTTCACTCGTCATTAAGACACCCAGGAGTGTTTTCCTCTTCCACGCTGAGTGTTTACTGTTTCCGTTCCTCCTCAGCTACCTACGCTGCAGCCGTTCTCTTCCGCATCTCCGAGGACAAAAACACAGACTACAAGAAGCGTGTGTCGGTGGAGCTCACACACTCCCTGTTCAAAAACGACCACGCCGCCTGGGAGATGGTGAGTGTTTGGCTCCCTCTGCTGCCGGCCGACAACACAAAACACACTCCAGCACTAAGAAAACTGCAGTTTTATCTTATGACGTCTATTGATACACACACACACATAAAAAAAAAAACTATTCATAAGCTTTGCTAGGTTGGCTTCCTCTGACCTTTGACCTGCTGTGACCTCTCTGCAGGCTCACAACACGGTGGCGATGGAGGGGCCGTACCCAGATGGTGAGTCGCTGTGGCTGAAATGTGCAGACGCAGCACATTGCTGTGCAGCAGCTCACTCCACTTCACCACAGGGAGAGACTGGCTCTGCCTTATCTGTCTCTTTCTTTTAATCCCCGTCTTTCCTCTGTCTCCTTTTTAAAAAAAAACCCTTTTATGGCCTTGGTATTTTCTGTCTTTCACCCTGAGCTGACCGAAATGGAAAAACTTCATCACAGCGCTCTGAGAATGTGCTGAAAAAGAAATCTACAACATTCACGTTCGACTTTTTTCTCTGAAGGAGTTTCATATACAGGAGCTTCTGAACAAAACATTATTACAATGGAGTCTCTTTATAAAACAAATTCACATAATTTAACCTTTTATGAGTTTGAGTAACTATATATAGACTCTTCAAGATGTGTCTCTCTTGTTTTAACCTTTAGAAGTCAGTACCAGTTCCATCAAACTTCACTACTCTGATTAAAAAAACAAAAAAAATAAAAAAAACAGTGCTTTGCAGAAACAAGAAGGTTGTGAGAGACTTTTGAAGACATTCACTGAGGACTTTACACTAGTTATATAACTTAACTTGTTTAATGTGATGTAATATTGGTCAGTTTTACACCTCCCAAAAGATTTTTATTGCATTTAAATCACATTTGGTTGAACTATTTAGTAAATTCTATATAACCCATAAAAGTTAGTTGAACTGTAAAACTTCCATTCATTTTATCTTGATCGCAATACACTGAATATTAGAATGTTTTTGTTTTTTTTTTTGTCATAAGAGTAGAAAAAAGTTCCCAAACTGTATGATGAATCCTTCTTTTTTTTTTTTTTTTTTTAATATAAAGTAGACATTGATCCTGTCTGTACGTGGTGAGCTGACGGCGTTCTGCGGTCTTTTGCAGAGATGGACGGTGGCTTCCAGGGATACGGATACGCGGGCGACATGCCGCTCGACGGCATGGACGGAAACATGATGGCGGAGGACTACGCGCCCAGCATGAACTACGAGAGACAAATGTACACCGAGCAATATTAAAGGTCGGTCCTCTCATCTCTGATCGCCTCGTTCTGGAGAACTCTGAGGGCGACCTCGCTGACATGTAAATAAAATGAAGATTTCATCCACAGCTATGGAGACACAACAGATATGAAGTAGATCATTAGCCACGATAAGCTCGCAGCGGGTGTAAACATTGACAGCTCTGATAAGAAAAGCTGTTAAACTCTCAATAACAAAGACGATGAGCGTCGTCAGGGAAACCCTGCTTTAATATTTAATCCAAGAGTACCTGGACGGCCATGTTGGATTGATATTACAGTGACAGTCAAGTCTGAACATCTTTTTTTGTTTGTTGTTGTCTTCCGAGCAGACCAAGAGAAGAGGAGGAGGAAGAGGAGGGATGAAGAAGACGAGACTTTTCCCTCTTTTCTTCCCCTGATGTAATATATGCAATTGTGGCGAGTACGGGACTCATAATCTTAACAGGGCTCAACTTTGTTTTATAGCATCATTCTGCTGATTATAATGATGACAGTGACGGCGCTCGTAGGTTTCTGTTTAGGAGGAGTGTGTGTGTGTGCATGTGAGTACGTGTGTTAATGCTTTTCGGGTGGGTATCTATGCCAAAGAGATTTTATTTTGTGAATGAGAATCATGTAGCCTCTTATTCCTCTTCCTCCTTTTACTTCTTCTTTTTTAAGAAAAAAAAAAAAAAAAGAGAGAGAGATCCTAGTTGAAAACACTGCCAGAGGTGGCTCGACGTGCACGGTGCACCTACTCACCGCTCCGCTTAACGCCTTCGTAACAGACACTGCTGTCTCTGCTGTAGTTTGGAGTAGGAGTGAACAAACAGGGAGAGGTGGAGGGAGAGAGGGAGGGCACTGCAGGGCCGCTTCCCGTTTTCTGTAAGGACGTGTGCGCCGGCGAGGGAGGAGCGCCGGGAAACCAGCGGATTCAAACCATCGAACCACGGCTTTGTGAGAACCTCCAGCTTTTCAGTGAAAGTGTCAGTACTTCTCATGTGATCTTGTTTAAGGTTGTGTGAAAGTGGCTTCAGGTCACATTTACCCGACGTGAGCGTAACCTGGAGGTTCACACAAGCCCGATTTTTAAAAAGATGTTAGATTTTCTCAGCTTGCCGACCTTCGCTTCTCGCTGACCTGTGTATTTTTGTTTGGAGTGTCGACGATCCAGACGGCCTGTTTGCTGTTTTTATGACTCGTTTCTCACCTTTCGTTAAGTTATTTCCTGGGAAAGGTTCACGTCAGCCTTCAGTGTACGGAGATGTCTTTTGATTTTATTGTTTTTTTTTTTTAGGCAGACTTAAAAGGGGAAAAATTGCATGTTTCTGTAGGAGAGAGCGGTGGTTTACAGAGGTGTGATTTCTGAGTGGACACGTCGGATCTTGCAGTCGGGATCGGCCCTGCAGCAAACTACTGACAGGGAAATTTGTCTTTCTACTTCAAAGTTTTTACTGAAATTTTGTTTAATAAAAATAAAGGATATATTAAACTTGTCTTTCTCTCTGTATTTACTGAGTAGCAGATTTTGAAGTCATTTTTAGAAAGCAGGCCACCAAACAGGAGTGGCACTGTCAATCTAAAGTACCCCGAAATAGTGTATTGCTGGGATTTGTTTCAGTATGCATTCATGTTGATCACAACTAGAGACATTCAGAATATTCTTTTCCATTGAATTTGCTTTCATAATTCTTGGAAATCCTCCTGGCTGTTGCTCAGGTAGTTGGAATAAAGTTTTAGTACTGGTGTAAACTTCTTCCATATCAAAAACCCCAAAAACATCATGTATCAGCTCATTATTGATGAAATATCTGCATGTTTCTGCATAGCAACTGTGGTTTTATTCATCACTGTTAACATCTCCATATAGAAAATATATAAACACTTTAAACATTTCTATTTCCAGTCATCATGCAGACACAATAAACTACCAAACATGAGTGGAAAAAAACCGTGACATTATTGCCTTGATTACAGAAAAAGTGAGTACAGAGGGAAAGTGGCTATTGACCTTTGTTTCTTTAGCTCCAGTGTAATAATACATGCAAAAGAGAATGAAATTAAAAAGAAAAAAAAAAAATCACTTCAACTGCATTTGCTCTTCCTGCCATCACCAGGCTGTTTGGGACAGTTTAAAACGGCAACATCCGTCTTTCACACACTTCAAGCCATTTCCCAGCCAGACTGGACCACAGCTGCTCCATCTCTTCACAGATTTAGAAAAGGTTTAGTGAGTGTGGGATTCCCGGGGTCGCGGCTCTCTGGAGCCTGCGGGACGCCGGCCGGGCCCCGACGGCCGGACGGAGAGCTGGGACCGAACAGGAGCTCCGAGCAGGAGGGAAGTCTCTCTTCTGACTGCGCCCGCCGCCGTCTAGATCACGTTGTCGAAAAGGTGCATGGACTGCATGATGTTCTCATCCTGGAGGAAGAAGCCAAACTTGAAATAGCACGTGGATGAAGAACAGCCGCACATCGAGGTTATTAGAGTTCAACATACCTTTTGGCACGTGTCCAGAAACTCCTCGATGGTCACCACTCCGTCGTTGTTTTTGTCCATTTTCTGAGAAAAATGCAACAAATCCACTCAGGTGTTTCAAAGGGTTGAACTGGAAAAAAGTTGTGGTGTTCTATGTTTGTGTTTGACCTTTCTCTTTGAACACACACTCGACAATAGCTGAATACCTTTGGTGTGTGTCACATCATGCATGTACGCTTTTATATGTAAACAAACCGGAGCGCCTCTGGTTGAAAAAAATGTCACTGGGCAGCATTTCACAGACACTAAACCTCTGTGTATGTGACGTATGTTTAAATGGAACTTCTAAACATTTTTGTATCACGTTGTCTTCAACCATCGTTCAGGTGATGAAGCAAAGAAGCGTCAAGATGTGTGTCGACGCATGAAAAACAGACAAAGCAATACACAGCTAAACATATTAAAGCAAAATGGGAAAACAAGCTTCCAGAAAGAACTGCAGATGAAGATCAGTCCAATATGTGGGAAACACACCACTACACCACCAACTATAAAAAATAGGAGGGAATTCTCCTGGAGGAATCTGGCTCACCGCTTTAGTCCACATGAACAAAGTAAGCAATCAGATGCAGAATAAGTCTGCTGAAGAAACTGTAGATATATTGATGTAGATCATTTTGCATGTTTTTGGGAAATGTGACAGAAGTATAAATAAGGAATTAAGACACATATTTGTGTTACGCAGATGATACACGTATCTACTAATCTATGAATCCAGATGACACCGATCAACTTGTCAAACTAGAAACTTGTCTTAAAGGCATAAAAACCTGGATGAGTCGTAATTTTCTGCTCCTAAATTCAGATTAAACAGAAGTTATTACATTCGGCCCAAAACACCTGAGAGAAAAACAAATAGTCACCCTGGATGGTGTTGCTTTGACCTCCAGTAACACTGTGAGGAACCTGGGAGTGACCTTTGACCAGGACTTATCCTGTAGTCGTAGGTGCTGTAGGCAGGATTCGGCATCTCCGAATCCTGGCGATTTGACCCATCTAAGATGGCGATTTGAAACCCAGCACAGTCAATCCTGTCCTGTTTTCTCTGACATCACGCCCTTACGCAAGTTAAGCCCCTCCCACAAGAACATGCGACGAACGCCCCTCGACCAATCACGGTTAGAGCCTCATGGGCTCTTCTGATTGGTCAAAGATACCTGGAGCTGTCGAGATTCCTTTTCAGCTCAGAACAGAGACAGATGGAAATGCTGCGCCCTCGTGGTAGTGCAATTATACTACACTCCTAAAGGATTATCAATGGATACTCTAACATTTAATCCAAAGAAAACACAGAAAAATTAGCATTGACTCGCAAAATCCTGCCTACAGCACCTTTAAGACTGCTGGAGGACCTACAGCTTCTCTTCTCTCTTCTCTCCACATGTTTCACTACTACCTGTCATTAGCCACTGTCTCTCTTCTAGTCTAAAATGAGACTGCATATGTAACTTTGAATTTACTCTAAAAGGCCAGAGATGTGAACTGCTAAATTAAAACACAATTTAGGTGTGAAACACTTGTTATTAGATGGATTTCTAAGTTGTGCTTCTGTCAAGCTTCACACAGTTTGATAAAGACAGAGATTTACCTGAAAGAAGCTGTCCACGTGCTCCTTGGGGGCGTTGTCCTTCATGCTGGGGTAGGTGTACTTCCCCATCATGTCGTAGATGGAGTTCATTATATCTGTCATCTCCTGGACAGTCACAGGGGAGGGAAAGAGACGAGACGGTAAAACAGGAGCCGCCGCCACAGCAGGAGGCGACGGCGAGGCGTTCAGGGACCTCTCTGGTGATGCAGCCGTCCTTGTTCAGATCATAGAGATTAAAGGCCCAGTTGAGTTTATCAGTGATGGAGCCTCTCAAGATGATGGACAGATTTATGACAAAGTCCTGCAGAATGGGAAGGAAAGAAACACTTACTGAGATCAGGGGAGTGACGTTAACTTTCAGTGGGAGAACAGAGAAGAGACAGGAAATGAGGAATGGAAATACGAGGGAGAGCGGTCCCACCTCGAAGCTGACCGTTCCGTTACTGTGGATGTCAAACGTGTCGAAGAGGAAATGTGCATACATCCCGGAATCTGCCAAGAACAGAGTGCTCAATATCTTTTGTTAGTTTAAAACCAGGAATGATTTTTATGTTTAAACAAAAAAAAGGAAATAAAAAACAAATTTCCATGAGGCAGCTTCGTCTCACCTCCCTGAGGGAAGAACTGGGAGTAGATGCTCTTGAAAGTCTCCTCGTTCACCACGCCGCTCGGACATTCCTGCACATTTTAGAGAAACATCAACAGTGAAATGCTTCCCGACACACACACACACAAACGTGAAACCCTTGACACGTGTGCTCAGACTGCTGCTGTCAGAGATGAGGGGAAAATCAAATTCCCGGCAGACGTGTTTGACTGACGTTTTTGAATCCCCGGTAGAGGACCTGCAGCTCTTTCTTGCTGAAGTTGGTCTGCTGCACGAGTCGGTCGAGTCCCTCAGGTCTGTAACACACTGTTGACAGTTCGCCATCATCAGCTAGACTTCCTGCGTGAGGGGTGAGAGAGAGAGAAGGGAAACCGTCACTCCGGGATGTTTTTGAATGCACTTTATTGTATCAGTGCCAGTGAGCTTTCAGGAAACGTGAGCGTGCACGGTGACACTTGCTCTGATTGATCGAGGAGCTGGAGCTGGAGCGATAGCAGGGGAGCAGCTTGAGGAATCGCTGTTTGATGGTCTTTTTGTTGGGTTTGGATGGAGGATTACCTGCAGCGGAGATTAGAGGCAGATCAGTCGTGTTAGAAGGTAAAGCGGTGAGCAAATTAGTTTTCTGACCGGGTCGGTTTGGAGGACGTGCAGCATGTGAGGGAGTGAGCTGTGAGACAGCGAGGTCAAACAGAGTGTGACCTACATGTTAAGTGCTCTTTCACTCTCTTCACTTAAGGGAAACCAATAGTGTTTTTAAGCCTATTTTTATCCACAAACCTTTTTCACCCCACAGTACAGGTCAGGCAGGAACACAACCTGATGTTTGAGTAGTTACAAAAGTCACAATGTCTCAATGCTACATTTTAATGTATTAGATAGTTCACCAACTAGCAGGAGCTCATTCAGTAGTGCAATACCTGTTTTCACCACCAGATGTCGTATTGAGTCACTCAAAAAAGCAGCACAAGGAATCAGTGCAACATCAAAAGGTAAAATGTTTTACAAAGAGCTGTCGTCCACATAACAAGAGGATACAAATAATTTCCTCAGAGTGAAATAGGAAAAAAAATAAACACCAAAAACTCTGAAAACCTGTCAAAGATGAAGTGACAAAACACTGCACAACAAATACACTTTATATTTATACCAGATGACATAACTAATGTTAGAACAAGCCAAACGATGCTGTTTAATATTACAGTTAAGTTGCTCAGAAAATTCATTATTTACTGGAAACGACTGACAAACAATATAATTAGAAGACATTCTCACAGAAATGTTATGCAATAATCTTGAATGAAAAATCTCAAAGAATGACTGAAATGTCAAATTTGCATTTATGTAAACTAAAATAAGACAGACTGTAGATCATATGCATTGATCTCCCACCAGCAGCAAATAAAATACAAATAACAAACCTGAACTTCATCATTACTTTGAATATATTCCCAGCATCTCAGTTGTTTTGATGTGATGCATTCAAGGACCACTTTGTTTTCAATCACACTAAAACCTAGAGATCATCTGCAAATGCACAGGGAGAACATGCAAACTCCACCCAGAAAGGTCCCCAAACCAGAGATTTCCTGCTATGTGGCAGCAGTGCTAACTACCACGACACGAGGCAGCTCTGAAACAATTCAGGTATGATGAATGTGATCTGAAGAAAATATCAACACCACTTTTTACATTTGTGAGTCAGTTGTAAAAAAAAAAAACAAAACAAAAAACTAAATATTATTATTCATTCATCCATTCATTATCTGAGTTGCTTATCCTTCTCAGGGTAGCGAGGTGCTGGATGCAATCCCAACATGATCTAAAGTGTAAAAGTGATGAAAAAGTCAAAATATTTCAGAAGTTGCAATTTTGCCTCCACATGATTTCAGTCAGTAGCTGTAGCAGAGCCAGAGTGGGGGCACGGGGGCGGTCGCCCCAGAGCCCACAAGGTCATAGGGCCCAGTTTCATGTGATGTGTTCGTATTTACTCGTAAATAAATTATTATAATAAAATGTGCAGTGTGTGCAAGAAGGTATACGCATATGAGTGTGGGCTCCAATTTGCCAATTCTTACATTATGACTGTCCATGAATGCATCAGAGCTGTAAGCCAGCGCTGATTGGCTGTGCGGCATTAAGCATTAAACAGTATGCTAAACACTATGCTAGCCGCTAGCGGTACTACCCAAAACCTAACATCGGAGCCACTGGTGAGTCAGTGAAACCTTCAAAAATATTATCTTTATCAGAATGCTGTGGTCTTAAACACCTGCCTATTTGAATGTGCCTTGTGTTGCTCTCAACTATAAGAGACCGCAGAGTCTATTTTTTTCTCTAATATACATGAATTCCAAAAGATATAGATAGCTGTGTCTATATCTATCTGAATAGATTGTGTAATTTTAGACCAGCTGTGTTCACTTTAAATTTAAGCTGTGTCAAAGATGGTACAGAATTAGCCAGTGAGTTTTTATCTGAGTTTTCAGCACCATGGACAGTGGATGCTCTGAGAATGACACTTGTCAGGCTGTGTGTGTGTGTGTGTGTGTGTGTGTGTGTGTGTACGTGCATATGTGTATTTGTTCTTCAGAACAAGTTTGTGAACTGGTTTGTGACTTTATTCTGCTTTCTGAGGCATATAGGTTTGCTTGGCTCAATAAAAGTGAGCATTAGTGTGTTGTTTGATGGTAGCATGAGGGATTGTTTGAATGGTAAAATTACTATCATAAGGGCCCGTCAAGAATGCTCCGCCCCCTCTGTACTGAGACCCACGCTCCGCCTCTGGTCAGGAGACATGAATGATGAGAGTTGGAGGATTTTTCTCTCCACCAGAGAGCAGCGCTGAGTTACATATGGAATGTAAAAGACTTACATTCATAACAATATAAGTAAATGCACAACAATGAGACCTCAAGAGTCATTTTAGGTCAGAGTCAGGAGGAGAAATTCTGCATTTGAGTTTAATACACCCTGATCAGCCATAACATTATGACCACTGACAGGTGGAGTCAATAAAACTGGTTCTAATAAAGTATAATAACAAAACATTAACTAAACCAACAAAGTAATATTCCAATCACAGTTTAGAAAAAACCTTTAGAAAAATGTCTTACAGGAAGAAAAAAGGGAGCCTGGTGAAATACTGATGAGCCTATAAAGACATCAAGACATAAATATGAGTGTGCTGAACAGTTGCTGCCTGCAAAACCTGCTAATCTTATTTTTTGACACCATGATGTGTTTTGGCTTGAAGTTATGCAGAATAATGAGTGAATTACAGTGGAACACGCTGCTGCGGCAGCTGCTGCACTACAGGCCGAAACACAGAAACTCCTGTAAGCAATAAATAGCAAATTTTGTGTGCAAATTCAGCTACTATAAACAAGCATAAATTATTCACATTACTCTGTTCCGCTTGATTAGACTGGTCATTACTCAGCCTGTCCCCTCAGTGTTGTGTTTTATTTTCAACATACTGCCAGCTTTCATACACACTCTTTATTTATTGTTCAATTTTTATCCGCCCTTAAATCAAACCGTCTCCTGAGTGATCGCTGTTATCGCTCCCGAGGTTGTATTTACCTCTAAATATACTTATCGTGAACATCAGTGACAACTCAGGAAGCATCAATCAAACTCCCAAACACAGCAGCTAGGCAAAGAAACAACATTCACAAACACAGCCAACACAAAAACACCACTGATTCATAACGTAGGAGACCAAAACTCTGATTATATAGATTAAAGAAGCATTTATTATAAAATAAACATGTTTTTTTTTGTTAGAGATTGTGTCTGAGTTATGAAAGGAGAAAAACAACCAAAAAAACATGAAAATAAAGTTTCTGCATGTTTCATTCATCTGAAGCTGCTCACACGACAGATCTCACCTCCATAACATCAATACCCATCATGCACTTGGTTTATATTCTCCCAGATTAAGTATTTTCCCATGAGGCAGCGGTTCCCCAAGGGTGGCCTTGGAGTTCAACCATATTATGAGCAACATAAAAAAATTCTATTCCAGAAACCTGAAATCAACGCTCATGTTTATGCTCTTTGAGAGCTCTGTGTTTTAGAAGCTAATTTCTGCAAAAAGAAGGCATTTTGAGAACAAATCTTAAATGCATTTCATGTTGAAAATGCAATTCTAAAAGCTAAACTTCTTTGTTGTCGTTTTTTTTTTAACTTTTTTTGATATGTTTATCATGAAATGTGCAGTTTGCATCAAACATTTATTGAATAGCAGTGCAGCAGACTTTGACAGTGTCCTCCATCTTCGAACCAATCAGGAAAAGAGAGGACAGGACCACCAACAATCCTCCAAAAGGTCTCTGTGTTTTAACAAGAGGAGCTGATTATAAAGAACTACTGTCTGTTATGTGTCCCAAAATGAGCAGAATCAATCCCCCTCTCCTCACTCAGGGTATTTTACAGTTCATCTTTCTCAGTTCTTCACTTTATTTAATTTGGAGCTCTTCTCTCTGGATCAATCTGAAGTGATGCGCCTCTCCGGCTCAGATCAATAAACCCCTCCGTGTCATTATTTACACATTGAAAGACCTTTTAATCCGCCGCTCCAAACAACTCGAGCTGCGGAGCGAGAAAAGAGACACATGGAGAATTCCAAAAGCACGAGTATAAAAGCAGTTCAGTCAGCTGAAGTTTCCAAAAAGTCGGGAAGAAGCTACAAGTTCAGTCAGAAGCTCATCAAAGGCTCGGTGATCCAAGCCTTTGATGAGTTTGATCTGGAAAACGCTGACGCTGAGGCCAAATAAAGCCGTTAAGAGGAGGGCTGGAGGCGACAAAGGGGCGGTGGTGTGTGTCCGTTTAGAGCAGAGTGGAGTTCAAACTGAGTTCTCACTCCTCGATTCCAGCAGTCATGATCAGATGAGCTGTGTTTAACAGTTTCCAGCAAATAAGTTCATCACAACATCTTTAAGATGAAGACAACGCGGCTCATTAAAGTTGGAATATGGTTTAGTTGTGCATTAAAAGGGAATGTAGCTCATGCTGCATGTCAGAACTTTCACAGCTAAAATTTCATCAAAAGTTGCTTTATTACATTTGAAGTAATTTGAGTTTCTTTTGATTGTTTTTTTTCAGAGTTGTTCCAGTCATTTTAGTTCCATGGACCATATCAATTGTTTTCCTATTTTTAGCATTTTAGCTCAGTTTTATTTCTCTACTTCTTATTTTATTTCTCTACGCTCTAAACAGCCCCTTCAGGCCCCTCTCCTCCCGAGTGTGTCTGGCTGTGATTGATCGGCTGATTGGATAACTGATTGGTGGTGGAGGAGCTGCTGCTGGAGCCTGTAGAAGACCACTGACTGGCTGGACGGGCCTCTATTTCACCTTTCCACCCTGACAACAGAGTGTGTGTGAAACCTTTGTATTAACAATCTTTAGTATTGTTCTGTTTACATGAAATTAGAACACTGTGATCGTAAACTGAGAGTGAGAGGACCTGTTTTATTTGGTGATGCCAGTCATGGTGTGTCCCGTCTCTCCTCCGCTAGGTACATAAACTCCAAACACAACACAGTAGCTAAAGAGAAAAAAACAACAATTCCACATGTGAAAGAGCATCATGTGGCTTCAGAGCTGCAAATGATCACAGACTGGACATCACCCACTGCAGTGGTCTCTCTCGTGATACAAAGAACTAAAGGTGTTCGCCTCGCGTACGGGGGACCTGAGGAGGGAAGACACTGGGTAACTCTACAGTTTAAGTTACAATAACTCACTTTGAAAAGACTATTTTATGCATCAACAGCTCAAGTGAAGAGAGTCTGAATCTGAGGTAAAGCATGTGGTGAACATGCTGATCTTCCAGTGTGTGTGTGTGTGTGTGTGTGTGTGTGTGTGTGTGTGTGTGTGTGTGTGTGTGTGTGCGTGTGCGTGTACTTCAGCAGGTCATCTTGGCTTAAGGAGGTCACACTGCACTAATTGAGCATCTTTTAGCTGAGGTTGTTATGGAAACAGCCTGTGTGCTTGAAATCCTCCCCTCAGATGTGTTCGTGTGAAAAGACCTTGGTTTATTGATACATTATTCTGATCACATGACGCTTCTCACTGCACTTTTCGTTTCTCAGTGACATAATTGTGACCATTCTCATTCTGTGGGATCAGTTTCTACCGGAAGCGTTGTGAGAAAAACACCTCCATGGGTTTTTCACTTTACCGTTTGTTACAGAACTGTGCTTTAGCGGCTTATAAGTCCACTGTGAGGAGTGCTGACTGTCAAGAGAGAAAGAAATATATCTGCTACTTGTCATCCGAAAGTCTACAACTCTGAAGTAAATTGTTATGTTAATTATTTGTTCTCTGACATTCCTCAGGTTAGATGCCACCAGGTCAGAGGTCAAAGAGCACCGCTGGACTTCCAGGTCTCTTGATTACCTCGCTTCCAGTCTTTATGTTTAATTAACGAACCTCTGGCTGTTAGTTGTTTGAGCTCTCATGGAGATCCCTCCCCTGACGTCCCGTTTCCCTCTGAACCGCATCAGCAAGTCAAGGTCAATCAAACGTGTGGCGCTGTGCCGTGTGACACGGCGACGACTTGACAGAGATCCATCTATAATGGATGAAGACACACGCAAACAACAAACCAGATTTCCAGCAGCTGGAGCAGAAAATCTAGTTAATGCTCAGTTTGAGGGAGAAAAAAAAAACTTCACTGAGAGCTGCTGGGCCGGAGTCCTGCCCCGGGCCCAGCCGGTGTCTCTGTCTTCGTGCACCTGCTCACTGTTTGGTTAACCTGCCCTGAATGAATGTCACGCTCGGCATTGTTCCAGCAGCCAGTAAATAAAGCACGATGTGCTCGTCATCTTTTCACAAAGCAGGAACCCGGCGGCTGCAGAGATATTCCACAAAAAGAAGATGTTATTTTTACTCATTTGCTTGGTTATTTTTAAAAGTGAAGGACTATTTTTAGGGAGCTGTCACAGGACTGACAGACCAGCAGAGAACCGGGTGTGTGTGTGTGTGTGTGCGTGCGTGATCTCTGGAGGACTTTATTCAAGAGGAAAAATAAAACACTTAAAAGTGAAGAGCTCCTCTGATCTCAACAGGCTTTAGACGTACTCTGACAGCTCCAACGTCTGGTGGCAGGAGAGTCGAGTTTTTCCAATGTTTCTCTGTTTTGCTTACTTTCTTCTCTCCTTCAGGCCTGTGGGATTAATTAATCCCTCTCAGATCTTTGTCAATCTCATTACCTGGAGAAATGTTATTTGAATGGCAATTTGCTCTGTTTACCACACAAACACAATGCAATGAATAATGCAGCTGCTGCTGTCTCACACCCAACTTCTAGAAACAGCATTATTGAAATCATTACTGAGAGATCAGTTTTCAGTGCCGACTGCAGAGTAATGTGATTTAGAGCAACTTTTCTTTCAACTTGGACAACATTTGAATATTAAATCAGTCAATGTAAAGTCATAAAGATTATAGTAGGATACTCAGTGAGATCATTTTAGCTGTAGTGTGCTCCTTGTGAATAAAAAAAGCAGTTTATGGATGATGAAATGAGTCAGAGAGATCAAAACTGACCCAGACCAATAAAACCTATAGTGTTATTCTCACAAGACGTCCTTGTTAGATTGGAATGCATCACACAGATGCACTGACTTATGCAACAGAAATTACTTTATAACTTGAGAAGCAGACAAATCCATTCAACAACTACTCAACTGTGTTTTTAAATGATGATTTACTCTCTCTTAGTTTGTGTGAAACGTGGAAGTTTTTTAAAAAAAAATATCTTTTCCAACCAAACCTGATGCTTCCATCCTTATTCCTTTATAATGCTTTTTAAAAACAAGCCGTCAAGCAGAGAATATCAAGTGAATCTCAGTATAAACACCATTCAGATCGTGATGCTGCAGTTTCAACATAACTGATTGACCAAAAGTCCAACAACTCATCAATGATCCGATCAGCCAAACGCAGCTTCATCCGGTGAACGGATCGTGGCAGACCTGAACGCCAAACAGCAGGAGTCACTTAAATACAAGAGAAATGAGAGCAGACCAACCTGTGAGCGGGTCGTACGACCTGTCCAGCTCTCTGGAGTCCGACAAACTCTGATCCTGACTCCTGGACTTCATCTTCTGGCCCCCTCACTTCTTCCTTCTGGCTCAACCCGCGGCGTTTCGCGCGTAAAGACGCAGCCGCGGCTCATCCACGACTTGTGCGCATTGATTCCTGTTTTGCGTCACTTTGGCGTGCGCAGTGCGCAACGCACGAAGCGGAGAGAAGGAGACCGAGACGTGTGCGTAAAGCTCTCCAGAGCCTCCTCTCTCCAAACTGAAGTCTCCACCTTCCAGCCAGCAGAGCGCAGCGCACACGCCCGCAGTTTGCATGGATGGAAATGAGAGGGCTCCAAGCCGCTGCCTCCCTGCCTGAAAGAAAGAAAAAAAATGTAAACATGACACAACATGGCTGTAATGTATGCAGATGTAAAGTTATACTGAGTGTGGAGGTGAAATTATGCCACTTTGAGAAGTCCCATCTTCCCCTCTCATTTGTCTAACAATGGTTTGTTCCATTGGAATAATGTGGATCTGTGGAAGTGCATTATTGATGGTCATTCATTTATTGAGTTTAAATTTTAATTCCAGAGACACTATTTAGTTGCTTCAACAGCCTTGTTTCTTTTAAACGTTTATTCGTTTTTAAGGTGGCATTCTTCCATTTTTCTTAATTCACTGAAAATTTGTCCACTGAAATTTCATTTTCCCTGTCAAACATGAGGCCTGTGGGCCAAAAACAACCCTCAAGAGGCTCCAATCTGCCCAAACCATAAAAAATAAAACCATCAAAAAGAAGCCACTGACATTTTCAATTCTTCAGAGATATATATCAGTGACGCTACCATGAAACTACTTTGTTGCTGTTGAACTCAACTTCATGCTGTCAGGGTGAGTTTGTACAAACATGCATGATGCAACAGGTTTTTTTTTGGACATTTCACTGTGTTTTGCACCAGAAAGTGTCAATAAAATTGACTTTATGTTGAGATTGTCATTTTTTTTGGCAGCCGTTGTTTGGTTTTGCAAAAATATTAGTATCTTCATCACTTATACTCCAGTCTACACCACAGCAGAAACAACAGAAAATAACTAAATTTGAAACTTAAATATTCTTAAGGCTCTTTTTTTACAGTCAAGATGAAATTGGGCTTTTTGTTTGCTCAGAACTGCAAAGTGTTTGACGCCTCTGAGCGATGATGGAGGCGAATGAAGAGCCACAAACAGCGGGACGCTGGAGCGGAGCTTCTCTCAGCTGATCCGCGGCCTCCTGATGGATGGAGTCTCCTTGGCTCGGGACCGGAGCTGGTCTGGTGGGAAGGAGTAATACCGGTGGATCAATAGGCTGTCAGCCGCGCCGGCCTTGAGCTGGTTGAGTTAACGGATGACTCAATCATATTTCAGAAGAGGAAAGCACCGGGGTGTTGATTAGAGGGGGAAGCCATTTGAATAATAGATCCATAAATACGCGCCATAAGCCAGAAGGAGCTGGAGGCGGCCCCGCAGCTGCTTTATGGGATAAACTCACTGATTTCATCAGCTTTGTTTCCCATCATCCACTTCAGTGTAAAAACACACCAACGTGTTAGAGCGAGAAGCCTCTCAGGGACATTTTCATTGTTCAGAGGTGCAATTAAGCCTTTTTTCTTTTAATATGAAGGTGGATTTCAGAGGTAGTGAGCTAATTAACCACCAGACCTTTCTGATGGGTGTCAAAAAGGTTTGGCCAGAAATGAGAAAATTTGCAGATTGGAAGCGGTTTAATTTATGGGAAAATGTAGAGAAAACATGACGTATGGATCGGTCAAGGGCAAACAGAGAGACAGACGGCATCACGCTCATGCTTTTAAACTCTGGAGCACTCAGAGAAACCCACGTGCACAGGGCGTGCATGCAAACTCAGAAAACCAAAAACAGAAAAACTAAGCACACAATCCCAAACTGTCCATTGGCCAGCCTGCAGGTAGACGATTTCACGCATTGTCGTTTTTTTCTCGGTGGATTCACTAACAGCTGAGGGCAAATCTTGGTTTAGGCGCCGGTCTAGGGGAGCCGTCCTCTCCAGAGCTGGCAGCAGGAGTGAGGGTGTGGAGTGGACGTGACACCGGCCTTTTAAAGCGATGCGCGCATTGATACGAAAACACCGATATGACACATTCCCGCATATCTGCTCTACGATAGAGTCAGAGCTTCAAATGTAATCTTGCATCGACACAAATTGGTGTATAAATGAAAACTATTCACAACAGGTAATTGTATAATCAGTGGGGACTACTTTTCCTTCCGCCAGCTCCAGACACTGATGCACTGAGCCTGTTTGCAGTAGTGTTTAAACCTCCTCCTCTTGTCATAAACTGGCTTTTTCTTTGGCACAGAGTCTTTGGATGGCACTTCTACCCCCTGAGCAGGCAGCATCTTCAGCGTGGCCTCGGCTGGAGCCCGAGCTTCTCTGAGCTTTGGTCAGCAGCTTGCCCTTCATCTTCAGCCGTTCTTTCCTCTTGGTCCGCTCTTCCTCCTTCATTTTGGCCAGAGCCTCCCGCATGGCCTTCACAGTGGCTTTGCTGGGTCTTTTCTTCTTCTTCTTCTCTTTCTCTTCCTTCTCCCCTTCTTCTTCTTGTTCTTCTTGTTTTTCAGAAGGAGCAGTGTGCGTTCTCTAACCGGTCCGTAGTTCTCCAGCATAACCTTGTGCCTATCCTTGAAGGGCAGTGGCAGATGATAGTGGCCATTTTGAAGAGATACTGAAGTGGAAGCAATGTTCATAAGCTGTTTACCTTCAACTGACATTTCATTTTTCTCCTCATACATGTTCTCAGAGAAATCCGGATTATACTGTTTGATGAGGAGATCCTTCAGCTCCACCACTGAGATCCTATTCGTAGAAACTGCAATGGGTCCATCATGTCCAGCAGTACCATCAACAGCAAGTGGTCCAGTCACCACCCATCCCAATAAGGTTTGAGGTGCATAAGGCCCATTTTCCTGACTGTTGATCACATTCCAGGGCTCCAATGCCCGTGGAACATCAGTCCCAATGAGGAGCTCAATGTCTGCTTCAATTTCCTTCAGAGGCCACCGTCTTAAATCAGCTTGTGTGATGATGTTTTCTTTTGATACCAGGATTTTATTTTGGGTATAAACTTTTGGCAGACTTAGATACACACCAATCAGGAAAAGAGGGGACAGGAGCACCAACAAACCCCCCCAAAGGTCTTCGTGTTTTAACAGGAGGAGCTGATTATAGAGAACTGCTATCTGTTATGTGTCTCAAAATGAACAGAATCAAAACCCTCTCCTCACTCAGGGTATTTTAAATATATCTTTAAATTCTAATGTGTATAGTTATCTTTAAATGTAACTATACACATTAGGGAGGAGCAGCAGGGTCAGGGGTCATGCTCAGGGACCCACAGAGGTGACCTGTCACCTGTGGGATTCAAACCTGAGAACTTCCAGTCCCAAAGCTGCTTGTCCAACTTCGAAATGATTTTAAAAGCTCACATCCACCACTGTGATGGTTGGATCTCTTTCCTGCATGTGGATCGGTGGAAATGTGAGAGGGGAAATGACTGATCTCCAGTTTACAGCCTCATTTCCTCCAAAAGGCAGAAATCTGTTGAAGCTGTTTGTTCGGGTTTGTTGACTCCAGACGGACAGATCGGCTCAGTTGGCCTGGAGAAGATGAGGTTGGGGTGGGTGGATAAATGAGTGATATTATATTATAATACTCCAGACTGTAGTGGAGCCAGAGTGGGGGCAAGGGGGCGGTCGCCCCACGGCCCACAAGGCCATAGGGCCCCGTTTCATGTGATGTGTTCACATTTAATCGGAAATAAATTATTATAATAAAATGTGCAGTGTGTGCGAGAAGGTATATGCATATGAGTGTGGGCTCCAATTTGCCAATTCTTACATTACGACTGTCCATGAATGCATCAGAGCTGTAAGCCAGCGCTGATTGGCTGTGCGGCATGAACAAGTTTCTTCTTTTGCACTTGATCTGAACTCTTTGGAGGGAAGTTAAACAGTATGCTAAACGCTATGCTAGCCGCTAGTGGTACTAGCCAAAACCTAACATCGGAGCCACTGGTGAGTCAGTGAAACCTTCACAAATATTATCTTTATCAGAATGCTGTGGTCTTAAACACTTGCCTATTTGAATGTGCCTTGTGTTGCTCTCAACTATAAGAGACCGCAGACTCTATTTTTTTTTCTAATACACGTGAATTCCAAAAGATATAGATAGCTGTGTCTATATCTATCTGAATAGATTGTGTAATTTTAGACCAGCTGTGTTCATTTTATATTTAAGCTGTATCAAAGATGGTACAGATTTAGCCAGTGACTTTTTATCTGAGTTTTCAGCACCATGGACAGCGGACGCTCTGAGATTGACACACCTGTCAGGCTGCATTTGTGTGTGTGTGTGTGTGTGTGTGTGTGTGTGTGTGTGTGTGTGTGTGTGTGTGTGTGTGTGCGTGCGCACGCGTGCATATGTGTATTTGTTCTTCAGAACAAGTTTGTGAACTGGTTTGTGACTTTATTCTGCTTTCTGAGGCACATAGGTTTGCTTGGCTCAATAAAAGTGAGCATTAGTGTGTTGTTTGATGGTAGCATGAGGGATTGTTTGAATGGTAAAATTACTATCATAAGGGCCCGTCAAGAATGCTCCGCCCCCTCTGTACTGAGACCCACGCTCCTCCTCTGACTCCAGAGAAAACATGAACAAAGTATTTGCCATAAAGTGGCAAAAAAGTGAATGAGAGAGAGAGAGAAAACATTTCCAGAAAAAAAAACTTTGTGTTGGATAAAACGTGTCTGGTTGCTCATGTGACACATTTCAGTGTTACTGGATCACTTCCTGCAGACAAGATGACTTTATTATACATGTGATAAGCTCACTGTGTTAACATGAGTTTATTGAGAGCTTTAAGTTCAGTGAGTTTTATCACGATCAGAGCTCGAATATGTCAGTCAGATCTGGCAACCCTGGACACAGACTGGGATTCAAGGTTTCAGAATTCAGTGTTGTGAAGATTTTAATTGGCTGTGTGAAAACTAAAAAAATGTTTTTGTCTTTCTGTTTCACTACTGTACAGACCTGAAGCAAGCAAAGTGTCAGATTGATGTTAACTATACATTACATATTAATAAAATGCTGCAACATTTTTACCAGAAGTGTAGTCATGGAATTAAATCCATACAAAATATGCAGAATAGCTCTTTATGTGATCAATAGTTTCACTCTAAAACAGATTATGTGAGTTTCAAGTTTAGCTCTTTAAATATACTGAATGTACGTGATCTGTAATTTCAATACTTTACAAAGTGTAAAACCAACAATAAACAGAAGTATTCAGTCTCTGAATAATATTTTCTGTCATGCAGTTTTTATTTAACCAAAGGAAGCTAAAATTAAGCCTGTTGTTGAAAAACGGTGTGGTGAGGCTTCTTTAAAGACAGGACGAGTGAGGGATTATCATCTCCCCCGTCAGAGGACTGAGGAAACATCTATCAGCTGCTGGCAGAAGGAACAGGATGAAGGAAAACGCAAGTCAAAGGAGGACACAGAAACAGGAGGAGAAAAAGAAAAAACACACAGTAGAGAGACAGCAGTGGACCTGAAGAGGAGACTGAAGCAAATCTGGAAGAAAGACTCAGACAGAGGAAACGTAGCGGCGAGGTATTTGAATATATTTATGCCGTGGGACGTTAAATCTCCCGGTATTGATGGTGTTTATCTCCCACTGGGGCTCAGAGGGAAGTTCAGCACCACTGCAGGCTGGAAAGCACAACTGACAGATTCCCAATAATGAGCTCTGATGGATGCCTGAAGCTTGTGAGACACACACACACACACAGGTGAGCAGACTGAGCTCCATAAATGATCATTCTTCTCTTGAAATCAGGACCACATGCCTGCAGGTGTTTCTCCACAGACAGGTGTGTGTGTGAGTGTGTGTGTGTGTGTGTGTGTGTGTGTGTGTGTGTGTTGGAGCTGATCTGGTGTCTTATACGTCTCCTGCAGACACTGATATGGACGACGACATGCAGATAAAAGGAAAAGACGTGGCAGAGGGGAAGACGGCGGGAGGGGAGTTGAAGCGAGTTCAGCCGAGACAAAGTAGGCAATCTAACCACAAATGAATATTTGATGAGGAGGCTGATATGCTTAAATGAAACGTTATAAATACACAGCAGCGTTAATGGGTTGTCACAGTAAAACACCGGGGCTCTCCTCTGTCTGTGATCAGGACACACACACACACACAGGTATTATCAGTGTAGCAAGATCCAATACATGGAGAGAAGAGAAACCACACAGGCTGATGTCAGGAGGGAGGATTGAACATTTTGGAAAGAAACATCAGAAAATAATCTTTAAAAAATCAGTTGAATTCAACGAATGAGACTTTTTACATGATTCATCTCTTAGAAAAACACATCATTATCTGAATGATAAGAGTCCTGCTTTGACAGGACCCTCGCATGTCCACTAACCCCTCATTATAATCGAAGTCAGACTCCATGATCACAGCAACATTTCTGGCTTTTTCACTTCGTTTTTCTCATTTTTCACTCTCACATCATGTTCACATGTCATGTCATGCATTATAATACCTGATAACCTTAAATTTTAACCATTAATCCTAAAAACTGTTTTACTGAAATATGTTTTACTTACATGTTCAATATTACCAGATCAATCAATTGATCATTTAGCCTTCACTACATGTAAACTTTCTAGTGTTTGAATTGTCCTCAACCCGACTGATGCTGACAAATGTTTTCACCGTATATAATAAGTGTGTTATAATAACTTTGTTTGAAACAAAAATCCAAAGACAGTATTCAAAAGTGTGAACTAAATCTGCAACTTTCTGAACTGTTTCCTCCTTTTTAAGGTTTAACACATCTTACGTGTGTGTACTTCATTTTTAGCTGTATGTGAAATGAGATGAGTGTGTTGTGACTGACCATGAAAACACACAAGCACAGGCAGAAAGAGATACACACACTCATTACAAAGAGTTTTAACCATGCAAAAGAGCAACACAACCTGATAGAAGCATGAAAAATGGGTGTAAAAAGGTTGTGGAGCTCGGTGTCGGGGGCTTATCAGCGTGGTTCTCCCAAGTAGCTCGCAGCTTTAATGAAGTGTGTGAGAGACAGAGGAAACACAGACGTCTGGGTGAAGAGGGAGGCCGACGAGACGAGTGGCTGCTGCAGCTGCACATGAATGAGAGGCTGCCTTTTCCTGTGAAACATTATGGAAATACACGCATGGCTGACGTACAGCGACAAAACATCAAGCTGGTGGGAGTGAAAGGCGACATTCAGGAGTTCTGCTGCTTCTAAAGGAAAACCAGTCCGACGCCACCTGCATTTATCTGTCTGAATAAACCAAAACCTGAGAAATAATCCACCTTTATTTGCACAGCCTGTTTCTTTCCTGAGCATCGTTGTCTCTGACCTCTGCCTGTGTTTTCCCTCTACCCAGAGGATCCGGCTCTGTTGAAGCTGGTCCTGAGGCTGCAGACATCATTAGAAGGAGCCGGAGGACAGAGTTTATCGGGGAAAGCGGCTGATTAGTTTCCCAACACGAGGGGTAAACGGTGGCGCAGCACGGCGGAGGGAAAACAACGGCAGAGCCTGCAGTTCCTCAGAAACCCCGACCTGCTAATGTCTTTAAATATTGAACTCACTGATTCAAATATTTACTTCAGGTGCTCTTAAAGTGTGGAGAAAAGGGAGATTATTGATTATTTTATGAACACTTTCATCTATTCTATACTCAAGTTGTTCCCTCGGGGCGAAACATGCGACAAATACCGAGTAAACAATCAGGTGTGAGTCCTGCTGGTTCATGAAGCTCATCAGACGGGCAGATCCTGGGTCAAGGGCTCTGCCTGGACAGGGGATTCGAACCTTGAACCTTCGATCTGGGGGAAGCATTGAGAGAACATGAACTCCACACAGAGAGACTCATCCAGCAGGTTCAGCTGTGAGGTGATAGAGCAAACCACTGCACGTCTGCGTCACACAATGAAAAGCTAATCGTTTCCAACTCTTATATGACTTAAAACCAGGAGTCACACGTACAAAGAGCGGCGACCGTGAAACAAAGTGGTCAGATTTTGGCTGTTCACCGATCCCGTCGGTTCGGTCCTCCGCTGTCTGCCCACATGCCCTGAAGCAAGACACTCAAGCCAAACAGCAGCCGCACGCGCGAGTGAAAAAGCAGTTTGAGGCTGATGCAAAAACATTAAGTACATTAAGAAAGTCAAATATCAAAGTAGATGATAGCTCCGAGTCCTTTGCACATTTCTATTGAACCGCTGGGAAAAGTTTCTCTCCATTAAAGAGGGAAAATTAAACTTCTACAGACAGGATTTATGAGAATTATAACGTTTTGAAAAGAGCCAACTGTTTGTCTCTGAATGAGTTTTAAAAAATAATTTGTTTTTTAAACCAAATATCGATCCTGGTTGTTGTCATTAATAAAAGGTTTACACGCGGATAAAGTGACCTTTGTCGTTCCATCGCCAGGCCAATAAACTATTGATTTTTAGAAATTTGGCCAACAGGCTGAACGCAACCAGCAAACCACCAGCAGTTCTGGAAGAACAGTTTAGAAACCAAACACTGGCGAGCAGGAAAGTAAGAGTAGGAAACAATTTTTTTTATTTAAAAAAAGGAGACATAAATATTCCTACAGGAGTTAAGCCACGAAAGAAAAACCAAACGCTGGAAGAAGTTGCATAATTCAGAACCGCTTTCAATCAATCAAGAAAAAAAAAAAAGTAACAATGAGTTCAAAAGGCTGTATGTACACTGGGCCTCTTTTTTCTTCCTTTTCCGTCGAACTGACTTCATCTGTGCCAGAGACACATCAGCAGCGACGGCTCACTCCAACACCGGGAGGCCGCTGAAATAACCTCAATACATTCGGTAAGACTGAAACTCCAAACAGGTCGCCGGTACGAGTCTGACTCGGGGAGGGAGTGAAGCTCGGCTCCGGGGGAGGTGGAGATAGGTTTTTTTTTTTGAGAGTTCTCGTCCACTTCCTGCTGAGCGGATCACTTCAAAGCATCCGCTGCCTGTTTGATTGAACTCTCCTACCCCTTCACACACACACAGGTAAATACAACATACTCCTGGATTTGTTCTGAGCATGAGGAGAATTAATTCAACATTCACGCCATAATCTGCAAAGGAAGAGTTAATGCTCTATTTTAAGAAAGTCACCAAACTCCCAAAAAAAAAAAAAAAAAAAAAAAAAGGTGAAAAATAGAGATGATTCCAGTTCTTTCTTTATCTGAACACCAGACGGCAGAAATACTTAGTGTCACTAAATCAGACCACGGTTTCCGTGTGTCGGTTAACAGTCCAGCCAATACTGCTGATTGGACACAGAGAGGCAGCGCAACACGGACACGTCCTCAAATCCGGACGGCCTCCAGGCTTCGGTTCGAGGTGCATCCAGCCTGTCGGTGCGTCTGTCTCTGCCGCCGTGTCGAGGGCGAGGGGTGGGGGCGAGGGGCGGAGAGAGAGTGGTCGGTGTGAAGTTCGCCGGCGTGCTGGGAGGAGGCCGGGCGGGCGGGCGGCGCTCATGAGATGGTGGAGAACTCTTTGAGCAGGACGTCCTGACTCAGCGTGTTGAGGGAGACGTTCTTCCTCACGTTCAGGCTGATGGAGCGGACCTGCAGGGCGACACCGTCATTACCGAGTTTATGTTGGGACATTGAATGAAAAAAAAAAAAAAAAAAAAAAGAAGAAGAAGCAGGAAATGAGGTTTAATCCGAACACAGTCATTCTGCCGACGCTGTGCTGACCGAGCACGATCCACAACCTGAACGCCTCGGCACGCACTCAGAGGAAGACGGTGAAGGGAAACGAGACAGTTTTACGCTTACATGACATCCGCGTCTTAAGACTTTATTTGATCTACCTGCTTTCACTTCACAGGAAGTTTCTCAAAATCTAACTCTGCATTGAGAATCTCTGAACATGTCTTAATGTTTCCACATTAGACCAGTCGACGGCTCTGAACTGAAATTTTCTCTTGGTAGACGGAGAAATTTGTCCCGAAGACGATTTATAACAACAGCGTTTCTGCTCAGCTGAACTGATGTAAATAAGAAATGTCTCATTAGATATTTAAAAGGTACATCACAGGAAAATGTTAGTCTGTTAAAAAGAAAAGAAAAGAAACAGCATTTGAATATTGTAAAGTCTGGGAATTGAGCTTTCACAAACTCATTCAGGTTCTTTGGACACTGAAAACAAACCAGACCGGTCATCTGGAGCCAGTGAAACTGGCCTCTGCTGCCTGATTAAATCCTACAAAAACATCTAAGAGACCCATTTCAGACCAAACGTGCGCCCCCGCCCTCACCAGCTCCTTGAAGAACGCCGCCTCTTTGGGCTGCTCCGCGTATCTCTCGAACTGGTCCAGGCCGTCCTGCAGCTTGAGGGTCAGCGTGTCGTAGTTGGACCGAACCACTTCCAACACCTGCGGGTCGGGACGAGAGCAGCGGCGGTGAATTCCTGAGCGTGCGCTCCGACATCCACACAACAGTCAAATATTAATCCCTGTTAAATATTTTAGGGAAGCACTTTTATTCATGAGGGACGTTGTGCAGGATTGCAGAACGCAGTGTGAGGTTTCTGTGCTCGTTACTTCCGACCGCTGCCTGCACGCAGCTTGAGCCCGGTTAACACGGGTTTCTTCATTTAGGAAATAGTGTGATCTGCAACTTGATGGATTTTAAAACGTCACACCTGCTGCTTCTTCGCCTCTGCTTTAATATTAGGCAGATCCGTGGTAAAAATTCCGACAAAATTCAATAACTTGCAAAATCCAGCATCTACAGCAGTGTGATTTTCAACTCGTGGGGTGCAACCCTAAAACGGGCCGTCTGTTGGTTTTCAGTAGGTCGAAGGATTAGAATTGAAAAAGATTTGAAATCAGTGCAGCTTCAACAGTAGCTGGAGATGTTTGTTTAAATATGAGATTTTAACTGTCGTTCAACACCAGCAAAGTCTCACATATGCTAATCTGAGAAACAACCACGACACTGCGAGCATTTTATCATCTGTCTCGTCATGAAATGTAACTTCACATTATGTGTTGTAACAGGTCCATCTTGAAAATGTGAACATGTGTCTCGAAGAGATTAGCTGGGATATCAACTTTTCAATACTGAAACACAGATACGACACAGATTATGATTTATGAAAACAAAACCTGTTGGTATGTTTTAAGCGGCGGAATGTAAAAATAACTTCAGTAAAGATCAATTTCATATTTGTGCATAAAAAAAAAGCACGGTGCTGTTTAAAAAAGAGGCTGAATTTACTGCAGTAGAGAGTCTGGGTTGAATGCTAAATGCATCTAATCGAGGCTACAAAGGAATATTTCCATCTCTGCCCCCACCGGCTGTTTTTGTGTTACTAAAATGGTTTATTTGAACATCTCCGGTTCAAACTCGAACCTTTCTTTAATTCCAAAGATTTGAAAGGTTCAAGGGCAGCCGAGAACCACTGCGGGATAAAACTTTACTATGGCAGGAAACCGAAGGACCTGGTGAACACTGTGGAGAACCCCAGTGAGTGTGTGTGTGTGTGTGTGTGTGTGTGTTATACGAGCACAACACAGCTGCCTGAAGTAAAGCTGCCCTCAGATAAGAATTTGAAGTGAGCTGAGAGATAATTATTCAGGCATTGGTCACACCTCCACTCCCTCCTCCCCCCCTCAGCTGTGAAATTGTGAAATAGTCCTTTATCATTATTTTATTACTGCCTGTGCAGCTTCCAGCGATCACAGTGACAGACTTCCACTGTCGTCAACATCCGGCTTTTATTCACACAAAAAGATGTGCGCATGAATGAAATTAGTCCTGCACGGCAGTAAACCCACGACGTGCACGTTGTCTTCTTCGTTGGCGGCGGTGCGTCGACAGTACGGCTGGATCGGCGCTTTGAAAGGCGCGAGGCATTAAGGAGTGAAAAGCTTTCTCCTCTATTTATTTACTTGCTATAAATCTAAAGCTGAGAAATCCACCGCCTCACAGCTGGAGAACTCGCCGAATGAAGGCGGCTTTGAAGAGCTGACACGGGGAGCCGGTAAGGAGCAGAGCCAGAGCTTCTGAGCAAAGGCCAGACGGGGGGCATTCGGCTGGCGTTTCTTCAACTCGTACACTGCGTGACCGACGGTCTGCACGCGGCCATCGCTCTGTTTGTCTTCAAACAAAAGCGGCTTCGTTTACTTTCGCGTGTTCAGACTCTGGTATTGTACTTTGTATGACGGCGCGGCTTTAATATGCTCGTGGGAGTCATCTATCACGCGGTGTCACTGCGGGGAACGCAGACGCTCCGGGCGCGTGGCGTGCCGGCGAGTTACATCCTCTACCGAGAACAACTGGTCTCCCGTGCGCGGTGATCAGAGCTCAACACAAAACCGTCAAACAAATGTCTTCAGAGCCGACAGTCGCTGCTCACGTCCCCAGAGAAACCGTTTGCATCACACCAGGTAGTAACGCTGATTTTACTGCATTTAATAAGAAGTTCAGCCGTGTCGTGTGTATTTCTGTCTGTATGCACAGTAAGAATGCATGCCTGGACAGGTGTGTGAGTATTGGATATCGATGCATTTATCTTTATACTCCAAGAAAATGATTTTATGTAAATTTACATATAGGTTTATACATATAAACCAATATTAGTATAAGCAGATATGTTTTCTCTTTTGTATGTTTTGACACATCTGGAAGAAATTAATGAATAAAAGCTGAATTTCTTTGATTGTGACAATTTAAAAAAAACATTCCTGAATGATCTACAGGGAAGTAGCAGGATGAACTGACAGGTGTCAGCTAGAGGTTTTTAATCTAAAAGTCAAACTTGATGTAAAGGCACAAATAACGCAGACTTGCATTTTTTTTTTTTTTTTTTTTAATGGGTTTCGGTCGTGAACATGATGAATTTCGCTCAGAGTCGTGATTCTGCTGGAAGTCGGTTATTAGTGAAGCCTCTGTGGTCCCGCTGTTAACCAGCATGAAGTGAACAACAGATTGAAAGCAGCTCAGAGGGAGCGGCGACGCACCAGGAGGAGTTATTGTATCCGATTGGCCATTAATTTTCAATATCCTTTTCATCTTAAAGAAGGCCGGGTGTCTCCTCGCTGACACCGTGTGAAACCCATCTCATTAGTGTTCGAACCACCGGCAGAGATAAAACCCCGCGCTGCTCACTGACCCTCGGCTCACTCCGCCTCGTCCTCTTTGTTGTGAATAAATCTAGCAGATAAAAGCAGAGAGGTAATTGGAGACTATAATGAACAAATCCATCACTCTCTTATCAGCTTGTAGGATTCTTCGGGCTGTTTTATTTATTTATTTTTTTCCCCTCTCTCCCTCACAGATTTGACATAAATAATAAAAAGTCTTAAACGAAGCTCATATCAGCTCAGCCTCCTTCAAGGCCCAGCTTAGGCTTCTCTCATAATGAGGACATAACTCTTCAGTTTCAGGGGTTCAAGAGCTTAATGAAGGAGTTCACAGCGTGTTTGTTAAGCAGCAGGTAATGTGATTATTTCTACGAGAGAAGCTACCGGAGGGGGAAAAAAAAACAAACCCAAACTTAGCTTTGAGTGTAGAACGGTGAAATGAAGACGTTTATGAAGAACATTGCACCGAATGAGGGCTTCACCCAAAATGTTTTGTCTAAATTGTGACAAGTTTGTACAACTTTATCTTACATCTTGTAGACAAGTTTGATTAGCGGAGAAATCCCTAATTGGAAGTTAGAGCAAAATCTAGTTTGGTTTGTTTCCTCCCTTCAATCTGAAATCTGTACCGGATGATTCAAAGTTGATGTTTTGTCAGTTTTCACATATATTTGTCAAAACAAAGCTAGAATACTGTACCTTTTAACTGATGTTTACGATATCAACTTCTCCTCAACCACAAGCGATTTATTCACACCTCGCGGCCCCAACGTCTCAGTGATTAAACCTGCTGCAGACTGAGTGTTTTCCACTGTTAGCTAAAAAACGTTGATAGGCGCGCTGCTGTCTGAGCGGAGAGCAGCCTCTGGTGTGAGTGTGTGCCACGTCTACCTGCTCCTCCGACAGCTGCGAGATGTGGTTCACGGCGGCGTACGACTCGATCTTGGGGTTGAAGTGGTTGATGATGGCCCTAGAAGACAGGGAACAAGACGTCATGCGAATCTCAGATGTCGAGTCTTTGACTTGATATGTTACAGCTATTTGGACACTCATAATTAATGCATCTTTTTCCTGTATTTTGTTATTAATCTCTGTGGAATAAATGTTTTATTATTTAATGTTCAGCGTTTATTAACGGCCGCCTGTTTCTATCAACACAACTCATTCTTTCAACCAATATTGGCCAATTCCATGTCTGTTTTCTCTTCGTATTGTCTGAACACACCCGGGAATTTCTAACATTAGCATTTATTTTAAAGGAAATAAACTGTCTCACCGGGAAGCTGAGAGATTAAAAGGCTTATTCTGTCCTGGCTTACGGCGCGTCATTTATCAAACAGATGAGAAAAATGCAGCGAGCTCTCACTGGAGGTAATTCTCTTGTCACCTATGAGTGGGGAGAACTGAATTGATGGAGGAATTAAAATGATTCCTTCATTTGGGTCCATTTCTTTACAGATCTTAACATTCATTCATTCACATGCTCTTTCATCTCCCTGCCTTTGCTGAGAGTGAGCTCTCTTCCTCTCCCTCTGAGGAGGAACTCTTCTGATGAGTTCTCCGGAGCCTCCAAACCTCGACGCCCAGAGAGGATCGTCTCCTCAGAGGAGTCAGATTTCACACATGAAGCCACGGAGCGGGGGTGTGTGTGTGTGTGGGTTTGGGGTGAAGGAGATAAAAGCTGGGCAGACCGAAGGACCAAGTCTTCAAACAGAGTGAGACTTCTCTTCAAATATATATTCTGGTTTGTGATTCTCTTCATTCCAAAGTGACTCGTTGTTTCTGAAACAGCAATGTCTGTGTTGACAGTGTGTGTTTAGAATGTGTGTGTGAGTTGACAGCGTGTGTTCTTACCGAACATTGATCAGAGCGTGTGTGACTTTACTGGCTGCCTCCTTCCACTGGCCTGTGTTGGTTGATACTCTCAAAACTACGAGACAAGAAACACACAGAATGAGCCTGAATCTGCATTTATCTCAAACACACCTCTACTCCAGGTGGATCTTTCCCCTCAAACTGGCTCGGATGTGAGAGAGCGAGCGAGTCTCACGTACCCATACAGTAGAGGTTGTCAAACACCTGGTGCATTCGCACGATCTCGTAGTACAGCTCGTCGTAGCTGTTGGAGGTGGGCAGGAAGGTGTCGCCATACGTTATGAACATGTTGAACAGATTCACTACCTGGAGGAGAAAACGCACATTAGAACGACCCGGCACACAATCACCTACAAACAGACCAGGATTAGTTTTTCTTCAGCTGAAAAGTGTCTAGTTTTTGCCAATGGAAAAAAAAAAAAGGCTGTCTATTCCAGTGAGTGATTTCAGAGATTTCATTACACACACAGCTGGACTACAACAGCATCTGTCTCCACTACCAGACGACACAGCCGGGTCCCCTGAGAGACTCATCTCCAGTGTGGATGTACTGCGTCAGGCTCCTGTCACTATTTCGGGGGGCGTGTTTCTCACCAGTAAGGACAGATGAAAGATGTTGTGCTTGGCGAGCAGCGAGGTTTCGTTTGACAGCAGGAACTTCAGCAGGTTGATGAGAGCTGCGCAGGAGAAAACGGGCTCATATTAATGAAACGACGCGGGCCGATCGCGGCAGCCCGCTTTCCTCTTTATTGTGGAAGATAATGGAAACACAGGAGGGAGGCGAAACCTTTTCAACGCCCAATCAAGCCTGCGCACAAGCTTTTATTGAGCAGCACAAAACAAATCCCATCGGAGGAACAAAAGAAGCTTTTGCCAAATCTCTTACTGAAGTTAGGAGAAAGAGCACAAAGCGAGCAGATAAAGACATCAACTGCTTTATTTGGGTCATTTTTCCTCCTATCGTATTTTATGGTACGCCGTTATCACCACCAGGAGGGCAGGATGGCTATTATTGAGGGAATTAAGCCGATTATTGCTCTGATTAGAGGAATCTGGATTCTAATGATACACAGCACAATGAGGTTATTACAAGCTGAAATGTTACCCTGCTGTCTGTTGACCGGGCGGAAAACAAGGCCACCAGGACGCCGCCGTCTTCACAGACTCGTTTTCCAGCCCCAATGATGCAATATATTCCCCAAACACAACAGATCCACTTTTATTTTCGTTTGAATAAAGCTGCAACTGAGCCACACCTGAGGTGCTGTTGAGCAACTCAGAAGATCGATACGTTTTATTCAACGGAACCATAAAGCGCCCTGTTCAGACCGACGCTTTGAAACGCATCCTGCAACACAACTGACACAAAGAAATCGATGCTGCGGTCGTTAACGTGTAAAGACGAGCTGCAACATCCAAACTGAACATTAAAGGATGCGTCTGAAACTTTATCATCAAGGCACCAAACAACGTTAAAACTTTAAAGACAAAACCTGAAGTTAGCATCTTTAACTGAACTGAGAAAATTATGGTTTTCTATCAGACGGAACTTTAGGGAACCGGGTTTATTTTAGCTTATTTTTATGTATTTTTGACAGTAATTGCCTTTAAGACAACTAACAAATGGAAGAATGGGATCCGTTGATCATTATAGCCATCTGAGAAGTTTCCCCACTGCCAAACCAAGCAGCAACAGTAGATCAGCATCAAGAAGTAATAAAAGACGCTCAAATGATGTCCATATTTTAATTTCAGGAGTATCTTTAAGTACGCTGAAAACCCATCTGTTTATAAGAAAAGAGAGCATGTTTACCTGACCACAGCTCCCTCCAGGTGTAGTGTAATCTGATTCTGCACTTCTTCTGGTAACAGAGGAGTTTGTGGATGATCTGCACACAGCGCCTGCACAGGAAAACAAACCCACTCAGACATGGACGGAGGAGACGTCTCAGTGAGGTTTGTAAGGTTTGGATTAAGTGTTTGCTGCTCACAGGTACAAATCCATCGGAAAATCCTTCATCATGTGAGTGACGATGAACTCCACCATCAGATCTACGAGGCAGAGATGCAAAAGAAGAAAGAAATGCGTTGAGGGAGCAAATATCAACCCTGCTGCTGCAGCACTGATAGAAACTTCTGATTAAAGAAATAAAGCAAGAAGAATCAATCGCTGATCCAAAAAAGAAAGAATAAAATGCCAAATTGAAATCTTTCTAGTCATGTTTGTATTATATTAACGCCCATCAAATAAATTTAAATTAGAATAAACCAACAAAACATGAAACAACAGAGCTTCCATACCTAGAACGGCACAAACCAGCGGACGCGACGGGATATTCTTATCCACGGCTTTTTTCCTGTGTCTCATGGGCTGAAAACAAACACGACAATTCACTGTACAGACACATAAATACATAATTCACAGGTAAATGTAAGGGAACTGACTAATTTTTAATGGTAAATACTGTACAGAACATCTTAGCCAAAGGCTCAAAAGACGCACGCAGCTTCATATTAGTTTAGAAATCATTTCTAAAAAATAAGTTGCTATTTGTTTGCTATTAGTTATTTTCTCAGCTCCTGAACTCACCATCTTGTGGAGATTGACTCTGAAGTTCATGTTGTCGTCATGAAGAAAGGCATCAGCGTACTGGTCCTGTCACACACACACACACACACACACTGTGAGGATTAGAGCGCACATTTTGATAACATTTGAATTCCTGTTTCAATCCATTTAACAAAAACAGATTAAGGTGAGTCACAGAAGAAATTAATAAAAAGAAAAACTGCTGATATTTGTTATTTGGCTACAAAACATTTTCATAACACCATGTTCTGAACTCTCTGCTTGATCAAAGCAGCTCTTTCTGCAGTCAGACCCTCACTGAACTTGAATGAAGAGTCTCCCTTTCAACTTTAATAATAATTTAAAAAAAAAAAACTTGCAACCAAGTTAAAAAAAAAAAAAAAAAAGCTGTTGGTTATGCAGCTAAAACATATGAATAACGAACCTCGTCTATTATATCGAGGGTCTCTCACTTTGGTTGAAATGTCACATCATCCTCGGTAAAGATCAAGTTAAATGAAGACATAACGAAGATACCAGTGAAACCCCATCAGGTATCACTCTACAGAAACAGAAGAAAATGTCGTCTCTGAATTTTAAATAAAGCTCTTTAATAACACTGAGGGGTTGAAATTTTCAAGCACTTCGATTATTGTCTCATAAAAAGTTGTTCAAACAAATCAAACCATCGTTCTGAAGGGAAAGCGGAGGATTAGATGTTCATTCTGAAGCAGAGGAGCGGCTCGTACCTCGGCGATGCAGGTCAGGATGATCAGGCACAGTCTGGCACTGTTGAGTCGGTGCTCGTCTGAAACACAACCAGCAGTCTTTAGTACGGAATGCGACGCCTCCGGGGGGACGGAGACAGACGTGCGCCCTGGTGGGGTTTACCTTTAGTGTCCTGCATCACGATGGAGGCGTACTTGAGGAAGGTGATGAGGAGGTTGCTGGTCTGCAGGTTGGGATCCAGAGGCAGTTCTGGGTTGTTCATCACTGCACAGCAAAGACACCGATCGGTCATTACGTTTCCACCACCAGATAAATAAAGCAGTGAGCAGATTGAGATGAGAAGCTCGTTAAAAGAAACCCTTTCAATCGCTGCCCCATATCCACGATGAAGAGATGATTCACTTCTACTGTAAGTGGTTATAATGTTACGACTCGGTGCATTCATACACAGGCTTACGCTGGCTTTCTTACAGAAACAGTTCCTGATTTTTATGTATTCTATAACCTTCATTAAATAACAGAAATGTAACGTCTGCTGTCACTGTGAGCACTACTGGAGCGGACATCATCTGGAGCAGCAGAGCTCCTTCAGGCAGTCGGAGCTCCTGCGGCTCCTGCACCTGCCTGTGTTGTCTGGACCAGAATCATCATCCATTTAAAAAAAAAAAAAATAATAATGAATAAATCTCAGCTCCCTGAAACATACAGCTTGTCTCATGAATGAATAATGACTCGGTTCTATTCCATCTCGCTGGTTTGTTTCGGTGCTGCGCAGATCACCGCAGGCCTGCCAGAGACGCACCGTCTTAAAAGAAACAAAGTGAAGGGAAGTAAAACAACGTACAGTCCCGACACGTGATTCAAGGGAACGTGTGTGTGTGTTTATGTGCGTTTTAAAGCACACACAGCCTAAGTGCTGAAGCTCCCATGACATGGCATGATGCGCGCTCCGCATGTGAAACATTCATTTGGAGATCTGGAGCTGCAGGTTAATATTTCATCGACAAAACGGCTCTTGGGTTTGAGGCAATGCAGGAAAAGCTGTCCAGAGATAGAAACACGCACCTTTAAAAGGCTGCAGCGAGCGCGCGTGCTAAATGACCTGGTTTTAAACGCACTACAACGCACACCTTGACCATAAGTGGAAGTGACAGCCATGCACTGGTTTTCAGAGAGGGATTAGAACGATCGCAGGACGATTTCATGATTATTAAGCCGTCATGAGAGGCAGAGTTTCTTAAAGCGTCAGCGCTGTTTGCTGTTAATGAATGAGTAATTTTTTATTGGAAATCCTTTTAAGAAGGGACAGGACATGTGAGACCACTGCCTGTGAAGGTGCAATTGTATGCTTTAGTGCAGTGCGGTCAAACATAAGGTTCGCGGGCCAAACGTGGCACGCAAGAGTCAACAATTCGGCCTGACAGGACACCATGCAAACGGTAAAAATTTTTAAAAAATGCAGATTTTTAAAGAAAAAGAAGCGCTATGCTGTCAGGTAGAGTTTGGAAAAATGTGCATAATGCTACAACTTAAAAGAAAAGGTCTTTTTTTTTAAACATTTCACTGCATTTGGCACATGGAGGTTTCATTAAAACTGCCTTTACTTTGAGACTGTAGTAATTTTTTACTAGTAATGGTTCACTTCAAATATTGCTGGAAGTTATCAAAACTCACCAAACGATAAAATTATTATTCAAGACCCAAGAAGCAGTTTCTGGCCTCCACTCCCCCTTCCTGCTCTTAAAGAAGGTTCAATGCAACCAACAGAAAAGCTCACAAACCTGGTTTTATTTTCAAGAAAAGTGTAAAAAGGGGGTCTTCTTACTGTCCAGGGAGGGGGGGGTTGTGCCGAGCGGTGTTGTGGGGGTGGTCGGAGTGGGAGTGGTCGGACTTGCTGCGATTTCGATTTCAGGGTGACTCTGTGGAAAGACCAGATATGAAGGACTGTCAGAGGAGGCAAGAAGCCTGGAACCTGGAATGAAACCATGTGAGAGTGTTTACATTTCATCACTTAAATGTCATTTTTAACATGTGAGCTGACAGCTCTGCTTTAGAGCTCGTCTTCACTGCCTGTTCGTGAAGCAGCTTTGATCGTTATGGACGTAAGATTAATTGAAAATTAATAAATCAGTAGAAAGGGGAACAGGCAGATGAGGAAGCTTCTGTGTCCATCCTCAATATTTAATTAGACAAGTTAAAAGCAGCATATCTGTATAAGATCAACAACAACAACAAAACCCATCAAAGAAACAAAATAAGATATTAATCATATAAACCTTCAGATCAAAATGCTGTTTGTGCTTTGTGCATTTATATTGCATTTCAAACCATCCAGAGAAATCACAAAAAGCATGAAACATCATTAAAAATGCAGGTTTCTTTTCAGTGCATCAGTGTAAGAGGGGAAGATATGACAAAACAATTACTGTTGTGAGTGTTCTCCTTTTCAAGCCATTTTGCATTTCATGGAAATGTGAACACATCAGACATTTCAGGGCAGGAGCGGCTCTGATTTGCAGTTTTCCTTTTAAAATCCACTTTTTAAAATTAATAAATGTGTAACGCAACACCTTAGGGCGCCTACATACTGCAGTCTTCAGCTAAATAAGTACAGTCAAATGAAACTTTCAAATATTGAATGCCAGCCTTTTATGGACTGCAGAAATGTGTCAACAAGGATTTTTCAAAGTGCTGTAATTGCAAAACATACATCACGTGCACAGTTCAGTCTCATTTACTGCCCTCGATACAAGACAAGGGGTGGGGTGCTCTCGCTCAACACTGGAGCTATTGACACATAAAAGAGTTTCCCGCCCTCTGAATAAATATGTGGTGGTGCAGCTGCTTTACCTGTGCTAATACAGTGATGAAGTTGCGGTTGAGATGCACAGCTTCGTAGAGAGCCAGCAGAATTGCTTCATTTGTCCTGGAAACGAGAGGAAAGTTGATTGAGATCAAGCACCTTGTTAGAATAAACCCTCTTCATCTTCCAGAGGGGGAAACGTGATCATGATGAAGTCATGTGACTATATGTGATTCTTCTGTGTCAATACTAAAGCACATTTTCATTACAGTGAGTAGATGAAGTGAAGGTTTGTTTTAAATGAGTAGTTTCAAAGATGTGCTTATGCTGAACCCTCATGAAGATGAAGTGTATCACATTAATGAACTCAAACACCAACAACAGCAACAAGCTGAGAACAGATAAGATTCGAAACAGGAAGAGAGAAGCAACCTTCAACGCTGGAGGTGTAAATTATCCAACCACACAAAGTCTTTTAACTCAACCTAATAAAACAGATACATAAGTTTCTAGTTGCTCTGGTCACTGTGTTGCCGCCCTGCCATACACTCTTTGGAGTGTGGTTCAGTGCATCCTGGTGCTTTAATTATCCTTGAGATGTGTCTGGTACTTGATGGGAGTCCATCAGAGACTAAATAAATTGATTGGACATAGTTCAGACACACTCATCTGCAGAAGAAGCACCAACGGTGGTGGGTTGGAGTGTGGGGGATGTCCTGACTGTTGAAACTGGCCAAACAGCTGAAGTGATTGATCAGTGACAAGCTGAGGAAGCCGTCTCCAGAAAAGGGAGACCCCGAAGAGAAGCTCCACTCCACATCAGTGGAGGTTCTGTGGTAAGACCTTAAAACCTCTCAGGTCATCAGTTCAGACCATGACAGTCTGTTGTGAATTTTCCAGCTTACATTTAAAGGACTCAGAGCTTCAGCTAAAAGGTCCCGGGATCCAATAACAGAAAAAACTCTTTGAATAGAACCCAAAGTCACTGATTGGCGCCAAGCATTGCTGAGGACACATTTACCTCTGCACCTAAACACTGTAGGCAGATACCTGAAGTACTGTCAGAAAGTCAGATTTAATAATGAAAAAAAGCTTTGATTCAGAACAAAGACCACTGGGTGTAATCTAGAGTCTGCAGGCTGTGCTGAGCTCCTCTCGGTCTCATTTGGTTACACGACAGCAGCAAACCAGTTCAAAGTAACGAGGCTCTAACAGTGATCAAACAGAGTGCGGATGACGGATGTGGAAAAAGTTGAACTCACTGAACAGAGAGCTTCTCATCTGCATCGGCTATAAACATGTTGCCCACCTGAGGAGGGGGAGGACGCATTAGCAGCAGAGTTCGCAGAAAACATGAAACCACTTCTACACACACCGTGAATCCAGATCCTACCATCGTGGTGAGAGTAGAGAAGAAACCGCCCTGATTCTCCTCTTCTTTGTCTTTGTATTGTCTGTAAGATAACACAAGAGAGGACACGATGGACTGAAAAGGAAACACGGAGAGAACGACAAATACGCTGGAGGTGGCTTCGTCAAAGGAAAAGTAGAAGTTTTCACTCAGACCCAGCGCTTGTAACCGAAACACACATTTACCTCACAGCTCGATCTGCTCTCCTCGATTCATTATCTACGGGGCCTTCAATTTTCCACAAAAACAATGCGCAGTATGGAGAAATCATCCATCACTTTGATGTGTCCGCACACGCACGGCGACAAGACCTCCCTTCACCAACAGCATTTTAATTTCCCAACCTCGCCTCATCCAAAAAACATTACAGACCGCGAGAGAAACCTGTCAGATATAAATAACTTAAAGTATAAAGGGACGGGGCTTTCTTTTTTTCCCCCCCTTTCTTCTTCCCATTCCACGGGAATAGAAATAGAATGTTCGTGGGAGACTTCAAACTGAACTGATGATGCCAGCAGCCTCGGCACGCCACGCGCTGCTGCATCATTAAAAACCAGCCCGGCGCCTCACCTGTTATATTCCGTCAGGGCCTGGTGGACGACCATGCCCATTCCCTGGGAGAGAAAAACACGCAGCGTTTCCGTCAAACCTTTTGATAACCTGTTTGATGTGAAGAACCGCCTACACCGCGCTGGAGAATCATTAGCGAGCAGTAAAAGGAGGAAGAACTCACATCGAGTGTTGGCTCGTCATCCACGATGGAGAGCTTCACAATGTACGGATTCACAGACTGGAACAGAAAGGCAAATATTAAAATCAAAACTCATCTCTTGGTGGTTTTCAAGAGACTCGGACACAAGCAACAGATGATCAGAGGAGAGAAACTCACAGGGCGAAGAACGACTAGTTAAAAGTGGCGCAGACAAAATAGAAGAATTTCTTTTTATTGATAAACCCTTTTTTAAACTTATGAACTAGGGATGGGACGAGATCTTGTGTCGCGAGATTGAAATGCCGCGAGATTTCTCGTCCATGCTTTTAACGAGATTGAGTACATTTATATGCAGGCAATAACTCTTCATTAACTGGAATATTAACGGAATAACACATTACATGGCGCACAGCCATATAAACACGTGCAAAACCCCGAATATGCTCATATTCACATTTAAAAACCCGGTCGAAAGGGACATGAAATACTGTTCTGCGCTTGTTCTATCCGCAAGGAATCTTGGTCTTTTGAGTACACAAACTACTTGTGATACAGTTTAATTGCTACGGCGTAAAGAAAATGTGCGGAAACGACCGTTCAGTTCTTCTCTTTTATCGCAAAAAACGGTGCATCGCATCATTGATCATATTACCACGTCTCTACGGCTCACACTTTTTTTTCTAACAACACGCAGAGAGAGCCTCAGAGAGAGCCTGCAGCGCCCTTCTTCTTCTGTGGTGTCTGTGTAAAATAATGTTGAACATGCAAACAGCACACCTAGTGGCATGAAGTGCAAATGCAGTCATGGCGTCGTCTGTGCGCCGCGGTTTGAATGGGGACAGGCGAACTAGGTGGCCGCCTAGGGCGCAGTGTACAGGGTGGGGGGCGCCGTGGCCGTACAAGGGGCGCCCCGACGCTCCGTGTTCCGTGTGAGCACTGCTCTGCGCCGCTCTGACGCTGCATGTGAGTACCGCACTGCTCGACACCGCGCATCACCCCTCCCCCGTCTCGTCTCGTCTCGATCTCGTGAGACATCTCGTCTCGTGGAATTTGTGTCTCGTCCCACCCCTATTATGAACTAATGATGCTTTATTGTAAAAACACAGTAAGTACAAATCAGAAGTGTGTAGCTCGCACTGGGCTACACGGTGCTCACAGAGAAAATGACCTGGGTCAGACTAAAGGGGTTCAGAGTGTGAGGGTTTGCATGTTCTCCCAGTATTTGTGAGTTTCTTGTCCCTCTCACACTTTATAAACACTTCTTCTAGTTTAACTGACCAAAAGAAAGTGTACTTTAGTATATTCTCTCCTGTAGACACACCACAGGAGCACATCTATCAGTTTACATTCCTGGCAGGGAAAAGCAGATGAAGAATATCGGAGTAAAACAGCATATGAAGAGAATACACACCTCATACTTTCTGTAGTTGACCAGGAGGGCCAGAAGCACCACAGCATCGTAACCATGCTGCCCTCTGCTGGACACATCCGACAGAATCTGAGTGGAGGAGAGACGGGGAGTGCAGTCAACACAAGCAGCAGTTTTAGAAGACAAACATGAACCGGGATCAATGACTCACCTGTAAGATGGCTTCAAAGATGCTATTGATCATCACGTATTCCAGTATGGTGTTCTGACTAATGTTGTCAGTTACCTGTGAATGCAGATTTTCCACATATGTCACTCGAATTCTCAACAGTAAATCTGTCAATCTGTTTAGTTTTAGATGCCATCTCACCGTTACTAAACACAGCAACAGCTTGAGGCAAAGGCTCTTCAGACTTTCGGAGCTGTCTCCACAGAGGAGGCTGTCCAGTCTCTCCATCAGATCCTGAAAGAAACCATGACGATGAAAAGCTCCACTGGACTTTCCCCTTCAATCCAGCTCTGGCCGTGAGGCGCCTCCTGCTGTACCTTCATCCTCTGCTCGGCCTTGTCGAAGCCCATCAGCATGTTGATGATATCAAAACCCGAGGCGGACTTGTTCTTCTGGTGAACGCCTCGGAAAAGTGCACAGAGAGTCTGCAAAGAGCAGCATTCAGGTTTGGTTTTTCAATGGACAAGAAATAACATGTTAAACTGAACTTCCTCGCTATTTCTTTAAACTCAACTTTAATACAGACGTGCAGAAACTCAGCCATGTCTTATTTTTCTTCTCTGTTGTATCTTGTTTAATACGTGGATTCAGTCCCATGCCTCTTCAACTTCTTTCCTGTTTACATGATTTCTTAGCATCAAGATCAAACAAGTCCTGACATCTCCGTCCTCTCCGTCAACTTCCTCCAGTGTCTCTGGAGAGACGGCGAGCCGCTCCCAGACCAATCAGGAGACATTATCTCCAGCGGGTCCTGGGTCGACCCTGAAACACCAGTAATGGAGGGACACGTGGGGAATTCTAATCGGGCGCCTGGACCGCCTCAACTGGCCAGTTTCAATGTGGAGGAGGAGTCGCAGCGCCACACTCCGTCATGAAGAGGCAGGAAACTCAATTCACCCGAGATCTGACCCCGTCATGACGAGCTGCGGTTACCTGCAGGGCATTGACCACTTTGATTTGGTGCTCCTCTCCCAGAGCCTGAACGCAGTGGTGGAACAGAGAGTTGATGTTGTCCTGGATTCGCTGCACCTCCTCCCCATCTACACTCTCCAACTTGGATTCAAGGTACTCCAAGTTGACCTAAAGCAAGAAGAAGAGGGAAATTAAAGTTCTAAAAAAGAGCTCATGAGCAGTGTGAAACATTAAATCTGTGCAGTGTCTGGGTTATATCTGATCACTTCATCTCAGTACTTCCTCTTTTCACTGCATACAGTTTGACTTCCAGTTTCACTACCATGAAGCCTTAGTTATAAAACTAGTACTATCTACATGTTTTAACAGCTGAAGATCCACACAAAAGAAGTACTGTGAGGATTGTTTTACCACACCTTCATAAGAAACAGCTCATCCCAGAACCGAGGGTTGTTTTTAGATGGGTCTTCTTTCTGAAAAATAGCAGAAAATGACTATTAGCACCTAAACATCAGTTCATTTCGCAATAATTCAACCACACATGATACTCACAGCAAAAATCTCATCATACATCAGAACGACCTTCTCCTTCAGGGGTTTTTTAGAGGACGACGTCCTCCTCAGCAGCCCCGCCTTCTTCTCAACCTGAGACATGACTAAGTCTGAGGAGATAAACACACAATAAAGAGGGATTATTATGTTAAACAAGGTGCAGAACACGCCATGATCTCTTAAGAAGATTGTTGGTGGGATTAAGTGATATGGTTGAAGACTTTCTGACCACAACATTTGGTCTTCCACAGCTCTTTATCTGTGTCTGATTCACTGCAAGCCATCAAATTTTTAACAGATCATCTCCACATGGATTGATATTCTGGGATGAAACCATTTCTAGGAACAGTCGTTTCAAATGCTAATCGAAGGTTTTGTGCTTCAGCAATGAGATAGGTGAGCTATGTAATCAAAACAAACAAAAATAATCTCCATAATTTTGCAGGATGTGTGGTGTATAAACAACTGAAAAGTAAGTGAATTTGTTTTGACTCATTTATGCTCATTTTGACTAGTTATTAATGCGGCCCAGCAGTGTTGGATCTGGCTCAGACGATGAAGAAAAACAGGTTTGTTAATGAAATATGACCCTTTTCATAACAATCTTTCGAACAATGTGAACTTTGAAGTTCAACACTCCTGAACTGGACTCCTTTGAGAGGACTGGCTCATTCTGGCAGAAGAGCTCATGTAGTCAGACTGGAATTTAATGCACTTTTAATACTATCAATTACAACAACTGTGAACTCCTGAGACACCAATGTGGAAGAGACAGAGCTGGAGTGGATACGGCCAAGGCTCATTATCTTTTTAAAAGCAGGTGGAGGCCTGACTAAGAATAAGACTTAACTAAACGAGATCAACACTGAGTTTGTAAGGTGCTGGAAAATCACGCCCCCTTCCAATAGCTGTGATTCATACTGACATTCATTCTATTAGCTTCAAAAACTAAAAAACTGTTCTATAAATTGTCCCTTGATGAAATAACAGCTATTAAACACAAATAACGAGCAGTCAATGATGTGTTCAATTTTGGTGACAGCAAAGGCTGCTGCACATGATTCACAATTTTAATTTAAAATTATCAACATGAGTTGATTGCTCTGAACAAATTCATATTGACTTGCTGTGGCTATTGCTTATAAACCCGAGGGTGAGAAGACAGATGGTTCATTTCGCTAACACACTTGTTTCAAATCAGATTTCCTCTGCAGCAGTCTGGCAACAGACAATTTAATTCAATCGAAGCAGGTGTGGAGCAAGCAAACGTCTTAAAGCATTTACAACCTGCTCAGTCAAAGCAAATAAACCTCAATCCCACCATAGAAATAACCCAACAGAACCCACAGAGACAGCTGGGCTCGTCAGTGTAGCAGACAATTATCATTTCACTAAAACTGTGTTGCTAACTTGAGATTGACACAAAGACAAGTGCACTAACTTCAGCAACGTCAGTTTATAATCAACAAAGGTAGGAACAGGTTAGTCACTACATTAGCTGACGTTATAAGTCAGGAACTTAAGGCTTGCTTGTGTTGATAGTGGTGAAAATATCTTGTTTGTTATCGAATTCCCAGTTGGGATGGGCAGCTAGCTGAAAGGTTAGCCACAAGCAGCTACCTGACCAATCTGTACTCAATTGGTTTGACGACCAGACGACCAGGGACATTGTCAGGTCATCCGGTAAACACTCATGTAAGAGATTAAAATAAAATCAATTACTGACACGTTTAACCAGCTGAACAACTCAAATGTTCCTCTAAGCTAAAGCTAATGCTAGCAAGCTAACGCCTGTCAGATGCTAGCCTCTATATTAGTTTACAATTCAAGATCCAGCTGGCGCCTTCTACCGTTACTGAAATCACTCCTGCACTGTGTCGGATGCTTTCCGAATTCTTTTGTGTCTTTTCTTACCTCAATTACAGTGTTGAAAGCTGCGAGGGGAGTGTGGATCATGAATCCGTGTGACAACAGCTTCTGCTAGCATACTGCTGTCTGAGGGCTGCTGCCGCTGCTCCTCCGGGTCCTAGCGCCGGACCGGAAAGAAAACTAAAATCCATTTCTGTTCACTTTTTTAAACCTCATGCTTCCCTTGATAAAAAAAAAAAAAATACCCCTAATACAATATCATTCAAACTGACTACAATAATTTGTTGATATCACACTTTTTACACTGAGAAAGAAAAGTCTCCTGGATTATTTCACTGTCAACACGTGACTGCAGCTCCCCCTGTAGGAGAGTGAGGGAATTGCACCTCCCAGCCAACAGCAAGGGCAGAGTCCACCTGTACAGGTGTCCAGTCCTTCAGGACAAACACACTCACATCCACACGTAGGGGCAATTTAGACCAATTAACCTCACACGGATGTTATTTTGGACTGTGGGAAGAAGACAAAGTACCTGGAGGAAACTTATGTCCAAATTCCACAGAGAATGACCTCTGCAGTGCTCAAACCCCGACCTTGTGGTGAGATCATCACTATACTGAACTGAACCAAGTTTTTCATATAGTACTTAGGTCTTGTGTATTTACACACTTTATGATTCCTTCCACTGATAAATCCTGCCTGGTCAAAGTAATTACACATGTGTTTATTTGCTATAAATATATTTTAACAACTGTTATCGAAATGAAGTTTGCACTGCAGGACCCCCACCAGTTGGAAAAAAAATATCCCACAGCGACATGTTGGGGTCAAAAGGTAATGCGGACACTTAATTTAGGTGTGTTTGTGTTCTTCAGTCAAAGTTAAACTTCCCAGCAGACCTCCCACAGCACAAACTCCTGCAAGGAAGAAAATCTCAGCTTGAATTATTCTAATTTCCATGATGTTCTCTGCATGAGACTGACAGATTAAAAAGTCTCTCACTGGATGATCTCATTAGCCTTTCATATTGTTTTCTTTGTTTTCTCAGACAATACTTTTGTTATTTTTTTTTTATTGTGAAAACTGGGTTAAGTAGGTGAAGACGACTGCATGACTTCCTTTGCCGTCTCACCGGACTCCTGCTGGTGTTCCTGCTGATCCGGCACGGGGAGGCTGGCTCACCAGCATGCCCTCATCACCACCAACACTCCTCGGCACTGCATGCTGCTGTCTGCATGTTCTGCATAACCAGCATGCTTTGTGCTGTTTCTGCAGATTTTCAGCTGACAGCAGGAGTCTCACGTCGCAAAGGCGTCCAATACATGAACAAGAACTAAGACTGGCCATGAATGAGCCTAAAGAAATGTTGTCATGAAAAGAGCTTTGTTTCCTTCTGTTGAGTTTCTCTCTGCTCTGATGAGAGAGGTTCAGTGAGGAGACTGTTTGGACCTCAGTGATACAAGCATCAAGTGATTGGACTATTTGTAGGTCATCAGTGGAAAATCTCAGCGTTCAGGAGGGTTTTTTTTTTTTTTTTTGGCCTTTGGTTTAAAATAGCCTGAGGATGTTTGACAGGCTTTGAGAGCAGCAGAGTGTTGTGCACTTTGTGCTCCCACTGACTCTGAAGAGAGGAGATTGAATCTGAGGAGGACTCCGAGCCAAAAGAAATGAACAGCGTATGATTCAGAGATAAGATCCACACTGTCGGCACAGAGGAAGTGGAGCTGTGAAGTATGACCAGAATTATTGCGATCGCCTGTTGCTGTTGACGACTTGATCTGCAAGTCACACAATGACTGAATACTGTGGGAGGAAAAACAATCCATACGGTTTTTTTTTTTTTTTATGTTCAGAACTGACTACAATCATGCATTTCTCATAGCCTTGAAAACTTTGTGAATGGGAAGGATTTATTACGGGATGTTTATAAAGAAAAAAGGTCATATCCTTCATACTACTAATTTATATGTAATAAAGACATATAAAATGTTTAAAAAGTCCCCAAAAGGAACTACTGTGACACATTCTGTGAATGCTATTGTTGATGATGCTTTCAGCTGTAAAAGTGAATAGATTTGACTTAAAATTACCACCAAAAAAAAAAAAAAAAAAAAACCACTGAACCTCCCACTGGACAAGTAGGACATTTTTTAAAAGAACACAACAGCTTTTGCGCATGTAAATGACAAATAATATTCCTTAATCATGTATTACATAAATAACAAATAAGTCAAAGTGTAATGCCAGTCATTTATCAGCTGATTTATTGTGTGTTTGACAGGCTGACTGTTCCCTGGTGTCATGTTCATACACCCAATTTAGAAATGGGAACCCTCCAACTGATAATTTTTCAAGCTCTTCCCTTCATCAGAGCTCTATCGCTGCTTTTACTTTTAGTGAATAAAAATCAAAGAGCTTTATTGACTCGGTTCTGTTCCATCCGTCTTTGACGCCCACATTATTCAGCTCAGGGTTGCAGAGTCTGGTTCACATTTCGGTGCTAATTACAATGTTTTAATGGCCTTTTCAGCAGCACTTTCATGTCTCATTTATGCAACTACTTGCCGAACAGCCACACAGAGGAAATTAGACAAGAGAGCCAGATTAGACATGAATAAACTGCTTTTTAACTACCGCAGATTTTTTGAGTGATTTTGTCTTCAGCTGTGAATCCGCAGCCCTCTTCATGGTACACCACCTTCACTGCTTTTGGATAATAAATTACTCAACAGTTCTGGAGCAACAGCTGATGCTGCCGTGTTTCGATCTCGCCAGTTTTCTTGGTAAATTAACTTTCACCATCAAGGGGGCACCATTTCTGCTAAAGACCACACAGAGCACCTCAATTTCCAGAATAAATGAGACAAGCGCTGCTTTTTTTTTTTAACGGTGTCATTAGACGGAGAGGGAGATGAGGCAAGAGAGATGAAGAAAATCAGAGTGTAATGAGAAAGAAAAAGAGGAGGAAGGGGCTGCTGGGGTGTGTGGAGGGACATTAACAGACACAAAGAGACCCCGAAGATCTGCAGTAAACACACATGTACACAAAATATTCATCAAGCAACATTACTTTTACCGTTTATGACTGCCGGTTCAGGCAAGCTTTCTACTTAAACTCTGCGAGGAGTTCAAAAAAATTAAGTAATTATTCAACAAGAATCACCAGTAAAGCTTTGAAGGTAATGATTTAAGTCGATTGTATGTTTCTGTTTAGCTACTGGAGCTTTTTTTTTTTTTTTTTTTTAGTGAGAAGAAGGTTCTGAGAAAATAAAAGTTACAAATTTTTGGTATAAATCACTGCAGCTTGAATCAGTTCCAACTATTTATACAGTCAGAATCATCTTTTTATCTTATTTAAAATGATTGTTGGACCTGACAGCTACAAGGAATAAAAAAAAAAAAAAAAAAAAAATTGTTGATACGATACAAGTGCCAACATCCTCTTTCCCAAAATGAACAAAAACACAGACTGTCGTAAAGTGAAAATGTATCTTTTATTGGTACCATACATTAATTATCAAGGGCAGAAACTAACCAAATCAAAAAAATATATATCAAACGATGATTTTTCTACAGGGTTTGGAGAAGGTACAAGTCACCATTCAAATGCAATCATCGGACGCTGCTGGAATCGACTGTAACAAACTGGAAATGTACAAAACAATGACAGAGCTTCAGCTGCTTTCAGTAGACTTTACAGACTCAGCGTTGCTACCAGACGGACTGAACTTAATGTTAAGCTGGTTAAGAAGATGCGCGTTGTGGATGAGACCGACGGGATGACGAGACAGAAACTTGAATTTAAAGACGACTGGTTTGTAGCCGGCGACGACACATTAAAGTCACCTGGGAACAAAAAGTTCAGCGGACACATTCAATTGACATCAAGTTGAAAAGTCAAAATCGTGATGAATGTTCAGTGAGGAAAAAAAAAAAGAGAGAGAGAGAGAGAGAGAGAAAAAGACTTTCCTGACAGATGAAATGCATGAGTGAGCTTATGAAACTTCCAAAAATAAATAAAAAAAAAAGAAAAACTGAAAGAGGAAAATCATCTCTCCATGGTGTCGTTGTACCCCAGCGGGGGGGCTTTGTAATTTAATTTACACAAGTTTTAAAAAAGAGGAAGGAGGAAAGAGAGCAGGTGGGGGGAGGTCGAGGGGACGGGGGTCATGAGTGTTTTTCTCCTTTTTCCTATTTTTGTTTCTTTACATTAGATTGGGATGGCTTTAGGTAAATCTAAGTAAGAATACATTTTATTACAGTCAGACAGAACTTTGCTACTACCTTAAATATACAAGCACAAATACACAAAATTCAAATCTCCAAAAGAAGAACCAAAAAAAGACAAAATAAAAACATCCACACTAAATTATTTCTCTTTTATAAACATAAAAGATAAAAACAATATATTTTAGAGGGGAGGGAGGATAAAAGTCCTGTGTTGCTCCTTGGTCTGTAGCTTTTCAGTATTGGTAGAAAATAAAAAAGTAACAATTGAAATGAAGGCGTTTAATACAAATTAAAAAACATTCTAGGGAAATATATACTGTATAAAAACTCTTAAAATGTGTAACTGTGTGTGTGTGTGTGTGTGTGTGTGTGTGTTGTAAATGCTCTCTGAAGACTGCATTCGCTGCAGTCTGTTCAGAGATGGCTCGGACACTAGGGGGGGATCCTTCAATCGTTTGTGTTTCAGTGTGTGCGTGTTTGTGTGTGTGTGTGTGTGTGTGTGTGTGTGTGTGTGTGTGTGTGTGTGTGTGTGTGTGTGTTGTTTCCCTAGTGCCGCATTTCAGCTCTCCTCCGAGTGTGTTCATTCATTTCAATGGTTTTTATGGTCGTACTCTGAATTCTGGTCCGCCGCCTCAGCACAGCCACGGCTAAGCTCACATCGGTTCTCTCGTCTCCTCTCAAACCTAATGCACACCCGCACACGCACACAGACACACGCACGCACGCATACGCAAGGACAAGACAGACACACACAGACACACACAGACACACACAGACACACACAGACACACCGCATGCTGCACACCAGCAGAGCAGACCAGAATGGAGAGTCGTGCTTTGAGGACGGGTACGCGAGTCGTCCCTAAACATCTGGCCGCCATCTTGGAGCCGCCGCCGCCAGCCCCTCCGCCCCACCCGGACCTACACCTGGACTTCAGAATGGATCGTTTGGTTCGCTCTGCTCTCCCCTGGGTTGAACGCCGCTCGCTCCCGCTCGGTCACGTCTTCCCAAGTCGTCGTCCAAATTGTAAATTTGCCAAAGCGGATGGGAGGTTTGGTGTGTGTGATGAGGGAAAGGGACACGATGCCTAAATACTGGGGAGTCTCAGCAGTAAAGACTAACTTCCTCTAGCTCAGTGAGGCGACCCCCGGGGGTCCGGCCCGGCGACCCGGCCCGCCTGTAGGGGGATCTGAGCGCTACAGTAGTGTTGGACTGGGAGAGCAGAGGACGGGGCGGTTGCTGTTGCAGTCGTGGCTGGGGGGGGGGCGGAGCGGGGCGGGGTGGGGGCCGAGGAGTGTCAGAGAGGGGAGGGGTGGGTTCTGTGTTGAGGTTTGCGGGCTCTGGGCTCTACTGTGACGCCTGTGAGGTGGGGTTGTCGCTCTTGCTCTCCTGGCTGGAGGGGGCCTTGTTGTTCCAGGGCGAGTTGGAGCCCAGCGCCGGGGAGTTGTTGAAGCTGTCCTCGTCGTCGATGCCGTTGGCCGCGTCGAACTGCGTGTTCTCCAGCCGCGTGATCAGGCGCTCGTCCTCGTCGCCGAACTCCCCTCCCATCAGCGTGGGCTCGCCCACCACCATCACGTCCTGCGGGGCGACAACAGGAGAACCTGTTAGAGCGGGGGCACTTTCTGCTTTTTATCCATTAGGTTTACTCTATTTTCAGAGCAACCCTTGGATTTCATCACCTCGTGTGACATGACAATAAAGTTCTACTCTACTCTTTTGAGTAACTGCATGCTCACTGGGACCAGGACAACGATCCTGTTAACGGCTGAGCTGAGCTGCAATTGACCACAATCAACTGGGCTCCACATGTAATGATCGACTCAGAGAATATTAGAGGAATGAGTCTTACAGCCGACAGAATCTGAGATATCACGCTCTTCAGCTCAAAACTAAGACTTTTGATGGGAAAAAAGTTCCTGACACAATGTCAACACATTTTCATGTTCTGTTTTATAAATATGCCACATGGAATATATGTGCAGCTGTTCCCTCGTCTGCTGCTTTGTCGTGACTGTACGGGTCTGAAAGTTCTGAAGAGTCTGTTTTTATGACCTTGTGTTTACTCTGCTGCTGCTTCTTTGAACTCTTCTAGTTCAAACAGTCTAACTTGCAGTTGTATTGGTTTTATGTTTGCTGGTAAAATCAAAGAGGTGACCTTGTCGAAGTGAAGCTTGAAAGTGTAGCTGTACTGACATTTTGCACTAACTTTTAACTAATTTGTGATTTTAATCAGCCATCAAAAAAACTATTTAAAACCAACATTTGTTTGTGAAGATTTAGCTCCAAATGATGAAAATTCCCAAGGACTTCTAGTGAAGGCTGAAAGTCTGTGTGAACATGAGGAAACATGTTCTGTGCTCCTGCTGTGTGAATCAGCGTGCAGTGACGGAGGACGGCCACAGGGCGGCGCTGCAGTACTCACTGGAACTTGGCTGGACAGAGGGAAGCCACTGCCAGGGCTCTTCTTTTTGTTGTTGTTGTTGTTGTTGGTTCCTCCGCCTCCGCTGATGGTGCTGCCGCCTGACATCTTGCGCTTCCGCCGTTTGTTCGGCGCCTGTCTCGATGGCTCAGCTGCACAGGAGACAAAACACGGTGAACGTGGGTTCCCTGTGAATTTCTGTCTTCCGGGTGCGTTTGTTCCACCTACCGGGTGGTGCCACCATCCTCTGCCATTTCTGGAAGAGGCAGGTCTTGAGGCAGTCTCTGGGGCTGAGGCTGTATGTCTTGTGTCTGGACATCAGCTCTTGCATGGGCTCCAGAATCACACACAGCTGGGAAAAGACACAATGTTTAAGATCACTGAACACTGCTGGTTTGTTTCACTGTTTCACAATGAACCAGGCTGACGAAACACTGCAACACACAGAATTTGGTGCTCGCCACTAATCCTCACAAAGAAAAGCCACATCTGTACAGAGGTCGATTCAGTGTCTACATGCTGTGGAATCTTTATAGAAAAACTCCACATCTGTGGAACAGACCTGAATGTGAGCTAGAGTGGGTCCATGGGGTAATATCTGAGGTGTTTGTATTGAACAGTTGTCAGAATATCAGTGTTCAAAGTAAAACAGGCTCGGTTTTCACTGAGCTGTCACGCGATGGGCCTCAGTCCCCCGACAGAGAGAGTTTAATACATCTGTTAATCTGAGGAGGCGCCAAATAAAGTGCCATTCTATCAAATGAACCTGCGTTTTCACCGCGTCAGTAAATCCTGTTACCTTATCTCAACTGGAATTTTGCCTTATCAGGCATCAAACAAAGAGACAACAACGTCTGATCATCTCAACAGGCAGAGCACGAAACGCATTCTGGATATTAGGAGAATAAATGGCTGATGGCTGTTGAGTGAAACGCAATTAACAAGATGATGAGAGGGAATAAATCACTCCTGAGGTTTTTAGTGAAGACAGATGATAAAAGTCTATGGTCGGGACACCAATTTTAAATAATGACAGCACTATTCACTTTGACGAGATAAAGTTGTCATAAACAAAATGAGTCAACTGGCAGTTTTATTTCCCTTTGTGTACACTTATAGCAACATGAGATACGATCAATATGAGAGCACCCTCATTAAAACACTGCCAACTGTGACCAGAAGTACTTCACACAGACTGAAAACACTCACTTATCTGGATGCACCATTGATTGGGGCCACATGAAAAAAAGTAAATCGTGATCTGTATTGGACACGGCCACATCTCTGATGAGAAGCAGTGCGCTACACGGTTTTGCAAAAGTATCGTCCTTCCACTGCATCGCCCCAGTTCTTGTGTTTCTTTGTGAGTTTTTGTCTGATAATGATCACTCAAATTGTCTTCCTTAAAAACAGATGGGCTCTTGGCTGACACGGTGCTGCTGCAGCCGCTTTTGAGCCCACGGACATGAAAAATAAAGCTTCCGACTCCAAAACACAAGCAAAGCATTTTCATGCATCAGCTCATCGTGTCCAATCATTTTCATCTGATTCCTAATTTTTCATGGCTCTCTTGTGGGTCAGACGAGGACAGCCAGCGAGCTACGCACAGACATATAACAATAAAGAGTGCTATTCAAGGGTCAATATAACCTTTACAGTCAAGTAAAATTAACCAAGACTCCAGAGAGACTCAAATATAACCTTATCATGACACACAGGAACAACACGTCAACATACTTCCTTTCATTTTTGTCGAGATGAGCTTTTGTGAATATTGTTTGTTTTCTGGGATTCAACAAGGCTTTCTTCTGTCTGAAGAGAACATTTTCAATGAAGCACTTGTGAGCACTTTGTTCGTGACTGGTTCAAAATAAAGTGACATAAGCTTTGAATTTTATAGCTTTCACACACTCACGCACAACATAACTGCTGCTCTCCTTTCTAACATCAAGGCCATCCAGAAAATTAATACATAACTGTCAGAAAAAAAGTACTTAAAGGTGCATAATCAGCACAGAAATGGTGTGAATGCTTAATATAAACTCTTCATTTTGATCCTGACAGAAATGCTGCTGCAGCACGCCCAGTGATCGGTGTATCGCGCTGCTTACTCGGAGGTAGTTGAGGGTGGAGTTCGACAGGCCACATCTTGTGATGTTTTTGGACAGCTGGTCCAGCATCTGTGGGTCCTGGGCCTGAGACGTTCACAGGAGAAGTCAGAAATGATCTCACATGCCGGCGTGCAGCATTTCTCATTCCCTCGTGTGCGTACTCACGTGCATGGCCAGTATACTGCGAGGGATGAGTTCCCGGTGTTGTCTGATGCTGAAGTGCCACGTCTTTATCCTCATCATATCGTCAAACATAAACTCCAGGTACAAGCGGCCTTCTACACACACCTGCGCAGGTTAAGAGACCGCGGTCAGATAAAACGATGTGCAGATGTGGATTCATTTCACTCAAAAGCTGAAAAGCAAGCGGGGTTTTCCACTAATAAAAAAGCATCCAAACACACCTGCGTGAACATGGGCTTTCCGTTCTGCGTGACCATAGTGCACTGATCACAGTCCAGGGAGACAAAGTTATTGTGAAAGGACTCCTTGGGATGTTTCAGCACATAGTAGAGCTCGGTGGCGCCGCCTTCAAATATACTCCGGAAGTACCTCGGGATTAACGTCCGGCCAATTGCTGGGTGGCAGACACAAAAGGGATCGTTACACCAAGAAGACATCAGAAGGTCGCAGAGGTAAACTTATATAGAGGTTTTTCATATAGTGCTGGGAAGAACTGATCGCACCGAGACAAAACTGTGCAAAAAATGTGCAGAATGAACAGTGACCTGTTGATCATGTCGGTGGGATTACAGGCCAGTGACAGCTGCTGTTAACGGGTTAAAAACTGCAACGTCCTTCGGATGGTGGAGTGGAGCGCAAGGATATTCTGAATGAAACTAGCCAGGTGGGAGATCCCAGTGAGGAATACAGTTGATGGTCCACAAGGGGCATTTAAACAGGTTCTTTATTGTCTTTATTTTAGAACGTAAAATTCAAGTAATGGTTTTTCATATGAGCCTAATATAAAAAAGACTGCTTATAATGAGTGTTGCCTTTATATCACAGGTGTCAAATCTAAGGCGCGTGGGCTAAAACCGGCCTGCATGAGGCTGTAATCTGACCCCTTCAAAACCACCAAACAAACTGTCAACATGTCAAAGAAAACATATTTTCAAATCAAATTTCTTAAGAGTGGCAGACAGAACACAACGCTGAGACCCGAGTTGAGATACTGGGATGAAAACTTACTGCTCTGAGTCGTGCTGTCAAGATGAGTTTGTAAAACATTCTTAATCAAACAGCAGTAGGAGAGGTTTTTATGGATATTTCACTATATTTTGCATCAGAAGATTTGATTGAAATTAGCTCCATTTTGAGATTGTAGTCATTTTTAGATCCAATTTTTTGGCTTTGTGAAAACATAGCCACGCTCATCATGTTTACTCTGCACCACAAAAAAAAAAAAAAGCTTTACAGCTTAAAGTTTAGGGTTATTATATCACCACTTTACCAGTCCTGCCCACTCAAGATTAAATTATTCTGAATGTGACCCTGGATCTAAAATGTGTTTGACTCTCCTACTTTACACTATATTTGCTGTTATAACATAACTGTCCACACTACACTGACCTTGCCCAACATAAGTTTTTAATGCATGAGGCCTGTTTTCACGTGTCGATTGTTCTTACTGTAGCGTTTGGGTCCATCCTCCAGACAGAAAGTAATGGTCAACATGGCGTCGTCCTCAAAGAACTCTGTAGTAAATGCATCCCACCACAGGTTGTCACACTCCTGAGGGCCGCAGAAGGGAGAGAATCGGTTACCGGCACCGTGTCCGGACATGTGTTTGTGTGTAGGTGTGTGCATACAAACCTCTGTCCAGTTCTGTAGCCTTTTGTTGAGCTCAAATATTCTGTAGTCTGTCTGGTTACCATATGGTGTGTGCCTCCTGAAGACCACAAAAGACAGAAGGAACAGTCAACAAGACGGGCAGCAGTGGTGATTCACTGCTTGTTTTTAATAAGGAGCATCCTGTCGGCAGTGGGTTAACAGCTCTCACGTCTTCTTTATTTTAAGAGCTTTATAGCAACGTACTTCGGCCTATTTAAAGCACCAAGTGTAAAATGTCTGTTTCACTCAGATAACACATTTTCTCACAATCTTATCTCTGTTTGAGTTATTGCTGTTTTCACGCCAGCTGAAGATAAAGAAAAACACAGCCGTCTTACCCTATTCCTGGCTCCAGGTATGTGGGAGGGTACATTGGAGTGGGACTGGAAGAGACCAGAGACAGGGACATTATTACACTCTGCTACAGCGCTAATATGCCCTCCTCCAGAAGCTGGTCGGTCTTTTCAACCCTGGGACACGGGCCAAACACGGCACAAATTGGATGATACAAGGAAACGGTAAATAACACTCCTCAGATACACAGACACATCTGCCAACGGCAGCTGCCACATTTACTGCGGAAAGACAAGTGTGGAAACACAAAACACACTTGAGCAGAGTGTAACCTCTGACCTTCAAGAGGAGTACTCATCAAATCAATGGCAGCACTAAGCATCAGGGTCACATCGCAAAGCGGCCGTCCGCAGAGCAGCTTAATAGATATCTACCTGAATGATGTGTCATGTTAACTGTGGCACAATAACATCACACTGCTCTATTTTTCAAGAGCGGCTGAATCAATCTTCACAAAAATAAAGAGACCACGGCCACTAACACATCAGCGTGCATGAAGGGAAGTTCCCACCATAGTGTTAAAACGTGTCAAAAGCTACAGCCTTGGCTGACAAAAGACAGTATCACCATGGCACGAGGCTTCCTTTACACCACAATGTTTCAACTGAAAACGCATCATTTGCGTTTCGAAGAAGTTTCACATCAACGTGGCAATGCTCTGAAAACAATGTTCATATCCAGACGTAGTTAGCCTGTTGAGCCTCCAGTTGCCCGCAGAGAAGAACACGCTATGAACACACACACACACACGTACACGGACATCCGCATGGACAGACAATGAAGATGAACTGCTCTTATAATCCCAGGAGAATATGGACTTGGAGTCATGACCCCCTGGAGGCAAACATTACTGTTACTGTCCACAGACATATGTGATCATATTATTATACATATTCTGCATGTGCAGAAGAACTATTTACTGCTGTGGTGTGCATGCATAGCAGCACCATCTCTGCCGCCTACACAGAGTCAAAAAGTTCCAACTTGGGAGCCGTTTTCTAAGCACTTTGTTTTCAGTGGATTGGAGCATCGCTGACATGTAAAAAGACAAAACGCAATGGAAATTCAGCATCTCATACCTGAATCACATAGAAGGCACATAATGATCTAAAAGTCATTCAACCTGCCATTTTGAACGATGGCAGCGCATTCCTGTTCTAAATGCAGAGCTGGAAAGTTACAATGCTGTGGAGCAGAGTGTGCTTGAAAGTTTCAATGATGTAGAGGGTGGTTGTCTTAAGAGCAAGACTCCTTGTAAAAGCTTCAAATGAAAAGTTTAAAATTAAAATGTGAGCTATCCAACAGGATAAACCGGGCTCTAAGTTGGAACCCGTGACAGAACGTGAAGTCTTAACCCTCCAGTTTCACCTCAGTTGTAAATCTTATGAAGAAATCACGAGGGCAGGTAGTTATTTAGAGACATACAGAATGTCTACGTGACCTGGATGACTGAGTATCTTCACAAAAAATAAATAAATAAATAAATAAAAATAAAAATCAAACATTCACGACGCTGTCTGCTCTCAGCAAGTTCAAGATTCAAAGATTCAATTTATCAGGCAGACGAACACACATAAAGTCTCCCAGCTCCAGCAGTGCACGGTTCAATCCACAATATTCCCACATACTTCTGTACACCTAACAAGAGCAGCAGACTAAAAGCTGTTGCACATCCAAACATCTTGAATCCACTATCATTCAAGTAACTTGGGAACCTCCTGGACAAAAAAACAAATGCTTACTGTGTAATTTAAATTTAAAGACAGCTCAGCTTATTGTCTTCCAAACTACTTGCAGCTGTTGCAGCACAGACTAACAAATGGAGTCTCTGACAAAGTCCACGAAGCAGCTCCAAAGCAATGACGCAAACAAACAAAATAAAAGACATTACAGCCCTTGAAACCACACAGAAAGCAGAAAACTCACCCCACGTCTCTGTCCAGCATGGTGCCGGGGTGGAAAGGGGGGAAAGTGCTACCGTTGGGGGGCTCCTTAGGGGAGTACAGCTTGAATGACTTGGAGGAACAGCCTGGAAAGAAGTGAGGACAAATATTAGGAAGAAAAATAACAAATGTGATGCTGAATTCAAAGACATAAGAGAAATTTAGAAACGTTAATTATTTAGGTTTTTAGACAGAAGAGTAATCTATTCAGACACACATATAGAGGAAAATTTAAAAAAACTAATATCAAATTGCCCAAAAAGGTTGTCACTGATGCTAAAACCCTTGAATACAGCTTACTGACCTGGGTAACACTGAGTAACTTTATTTAAAGAGCAAAAACAAAGCTGATGCTGCCTAAAGACCCGGAAATGACGGAAATAAATTTGTCTGGACTGGTGCATATATTGACGGATTCATCCCAGGAACAGCAATCCTGTGAAAATGCACAACGAGATGAGGAAGGAGTCGTCTCCTGTACTCAACCACAAACCTACTCTGCATAAATTTACCATAAAATATCCAACGTCAACAAGCCAATATGGAGTCCACACACATAAAAACACAAATTGATGGCTCTCGCCTGCACACACAGCTCCAATCTTGCTGCCACTCTAATTGCCCAGCTCTCCTATAAAGGCCATCCAGGCGTGGCGGCCTGGGGTCATGACCCCTGCTGTCACCATGGTGAGGCCCCGCCTCTTTAATGTCTCTGCATATTAAACACAACTATGAGCCTGTGCGTCCATATGAAAGAAAGATGTACATGTACAACCACAAACTGTGCCTCAGGGACAAAGCACTTAAGTAAAATGTATAATAAATGCTGAACAAAGCAAATGGCTACAGAATATTTCATAATAGTGTAAGCATAGTGCCAAATCTGTAAATGTGAGTAAAAGAGAAAGCTATTTATTGAGGCAACTCACAGATTTTACGCAGCAGATTGCTGGAAAAACTTTCTCTGATATTTTGGGAGCAAACTAATGTCCTAAAAACCATCGAAAATCAGCTCATTTTTAAAGGAATCAGCCGTCTCTATATGGATCTACTGAAAATCAATAACAGCTTGTAATATTTCAGTAGATGAATTATATGCCAAAGATTTTCAATGGTATATGATCTCTATTGTGTGACAAACAGGGGTTAAGGGTTATTGTATAGCTGTTACAGACATGATGGTAAATAAATCAGAAAACAACACCAAAGTTTTCCATCAAGGAGAGAGCAGGTCTACAACACAAGGTCTTAATGTTCTCAACGGGAAAAGGCTATAAAACATCCATCGCGCCGTTTGAAACTCTGCCTTCACTGGAGTAAAAACAAGCTGTTTACTACGTGAGCCGGCAACACTGTGCTAAGGACTGGCTGCACCGCCAGAAGATTGATAAATAAATAAATAATCAATGGTTATGTGTCCATTAGTTGTTGAGAGCTCCATTAGCTCCTCTCCTCTCCTGTTAGCGGTTAATGACAGGCAGTCACAATCACATCAGCTGGACTCCACTTCCTCCACCGGGAGTCATGTTCCTCTCTCTTACAAGCAAACACAAGTCACTATATACATAACACACATTAAACATGCACATATCCTCCATCTGATTCCAAACCTAATCCAGCGGAGCGTATTTTAAAGCTGCAAACACTCAAAACTGAATACTTTCAACTGAAGAGAAAAGTTCAGGGAAATCAAGTAAAGAGTTTACGTTGTGGAAGTGTGTCGGGTTCTGTAAGTAAAAACTTTATATCTTAGTAATGTAATAACCAGGGTGAAGTCTCGGTCATATCACACATACACCTCACTACAACCAGTCCAGTTTGAAAAACCAACACAGAGCAGTTTTATTTACACCGAATAATTTCACAACAGAAACTCAGCCTCTCATTTCTCAGTTCTTTATCTTATTCAAAAAAATATTAAATCATTCTATCTCCCCTTCACACAGATAACCATGAACTTAGGCTTTGATTAAATCCCACTACAAAATTACCTGTCAAATCTAGACCGGATTATGCCATAGACGCTTAACATTCATTAAAACTTAATTTTTTAATCTGCATGACAATTTTCATGCATTTTAATGAATGGGATAACGTTTCACAATAAACACACACTGTGATTTCAATCATATTGTCATTCCTGGATTAACTCTTCATGTACTTGACAGGTGATCTGGTTTGATGTGGTCTAAGGAGGTTTGCAATTAAAATATGTATTTCAATTAATCCTTAGCATTTTGGGGGAATAATGTACGTATTGTTTTAAAAAAAAACATGTAAACCATAGTGCTTTACTCTATTATTTTCTCCCATATATTCCAAAGATTTCACAAATATGAAAGTGGATTTCATCAGATTTGAAGCTTTAGTCAAAATATCCAGCACGATTTTGGTGAATTACAGGTGCAGAAAACGGATAACCTGTCGCTGCAACTTAACTTTATTCCCTTTAGATGTGGAAGTAAACTTCAACATTGTGTCTACAGACACTCAAATCCAGCCAGTTTGACGAAGTGTCCTCTGCTTTAGGAGAAACCTGTTTGTGGTTGTGGACTGCTGCCACCATGGTGCTAAGAAGTGTCCAAACGGAATATAAACCACAGCAGCCTCTTCTCACGTTAACCCACCAACACCAACTTTTAAACCAGATTCTAGCTTCTTCTGACTTTTCAAAACACACCTGTAGCATTAGCAGCTCATGGGACAAACAGTAAAAGCAGATTTTGAAGTGACACTGAAGCTTACAAAGGCAATTATAAAGCGCCTACTGCTAGCATGTAGCTGTTAGCTGAGCTTAGACGTGAAATTCAACAGTATTTCGGTGGGGTTTCGGGGATGTTAACCTCAGTTTGAAGAAACGACAGAGCAAAACAAGGATAAACTGAGCAGTGTGAATATTCCCCGCTTCTGTAACTACTCAAGAGTGTTCACAACACAGCTCGTCGGCCTTGCAGGAGAAGCTAGCTGTGGCTAGCCAGAAACAGTTAAGCAGCTAGCCTTCCTGCTAACGCCTTAGCCTTAAATCCCTTTTCGCCGAAAAAAGAGGAGAAATTAAAGCCGCGGCAGCTCCGGGAGCCTCGTTTGACCGCCGCGGTAGCGAGGCGTCGCTCTGGAAGTGAATGTTTTTGTGGGAAAAGCGACCCTTTCTTTACCTTGCGGAGAAGTCCAATGAGAAAATCGCTGTTTACAGATCCGTGATGATAGACGGTGTGTACGCTCCGTGCGTAAAGAGCGATAGGCCCGCTGGACGGCGGCTGCTGGCTGGACGCAGCGTAGCCTCACAATACGTCCCTCTCAGCGGGATCAATAAAAATCCTCCTCAAACCGGCACGCTCGCACGGAATCACACCGAAATTGCGGGAGTCGGTTGGTTATGTTTTGTCCCGCATGAGGCCTTGTCAGTGGGCTGAAGCCTGCTGTGGGTTTACATACGGACCCCGATGAGCCCTTTGTTCACGGGAGGACATGAACAATAGCTGTAGGCCCTCCTCCTCCTCCTCCTCCTCTCCCTCTGCAATGCATTTGCTCCTCTCTCCTATGCCCAGCACCGCCAGTCGCCCTCTCTCTCTCTCTCCCTCTCCCTCCCTCTCTCTCTCTCTCTCCCCCCTCCTCCTCCTCCTCCCCCACTAATGCACAACTGCACATAAAGGTTGTCTGCTAAGCATTTTTCCCTTCCTCCTCCCTGCATCCCATCTCTTCCCTGTAACTGACACAGATGGGAATTGGCCTAATGCAGCCGAGTGGAAGTGTGTGTGTGTGTGTGTGTGTGTGTGTGTGTGTGTGTGTGTGTGTGTGTGTGTGTGTGTGTGTAAGTGTGTGTGTGGAAAACAAAGATCATGCTGACTGCAAAGTGGTTTTCATGTTCGTCTAATTAGTGCACATCAGATTGCTGCAAACAACCGAGCTCAAGACAGTGACAGCCAGGACCAGGTCACAGAGGGTAAAATGATCCTTAACCTCTGTGTAGGTGAGTCCTAACAGTTTATTAACAGTGATGCAGCGATGAATGAACAAACTGGAGCTCCTGTCAGTAAGTGCACACTAAACTTTAAAAAGTTTTGCAAGTTAACCGAGTGCCAGCCAGAAAACATGGGCAAAAAGTGTAGCTTTCTCTGAAGTTGCAGTTTTAATGAATTTTCTTCTCTTTTTGGACGGATGAATGTGACACTGGTGTTTGGGAAAGTTGAAACAATAGTTCAATTTGTCCTCAGAGGTTTCAATACGGACATCACCAAAGCTGCACAGCCTTCAGACCTTCTTTCATATACATTATAAAGTCATTCAATCATTGTAATCTGTAATGTTTCTGAGATTTATTATTGTATTAGACTCTACCTACATTATATCTGTCATTTTTAAATTATCTTTCTCAAATTCATATCCTTTTTTGAGTTTCTAAGTTATTTTCAATACACATAAATATTAGAATGGAATCAAATCGCAGAGGGGAATTCCTTGAGAATGCAGCTCCCTGTTTGCTGGAAAAATAAATACATGACAAAATAAAAAAAAAAAAAAAAACTCAAAATAGTTCATTCTCCCTCCTCACATTGACATTAAAGCTCTACCTTTGTGCGTTTTTAAATTTTAGCTTATTTCTAAAATATTTCACACTTAATAAATTCATTATTTCATTGTCATGCAAGCTCTGTTGAAATTAGTTACTGTGCAAATATGCATGTGGTGCATTTTTTAAAATGAAATCCACAGAGACTAATTTTCTATCTTCTGCTTTGTTCAGCTGAGGGTTATGGGAGGCTCCATCCCAGCTGACTGCAGGTGAAGTGAGGATAAACTGTGGACAGGTCACCGGTCCATCACAGGAAAAAAACAGTGAAAAAAGCCGCAATGACGTCTACGTGCAGTTTCAGAGTCACAAATAAACTCCAAATGCATGTTTTTCTACTGTGGAAGGAAACCTGGAGCACATGGACAAAATGACACTCAAGAAGAACATGCAAGCCTTGCACCAAATTTAGTCTATAACACTACAAAATAGAAGATTTTGAGAAATGTTTCTTTTCTATTCTTGAAAACTGGAGAATAAATGATAGAAATTCATTAATTCTGGATGCATTACGTCTATACGACACGTTCATAAGCCTTGATTTTTTATGTGCAAAGTTTATGATTGTAACTGATCTGTGATAACGTTTCATTGACTATCACATCAAAGTTTAGAGCTGCAAGTTGACACTGAGCATTCAGCTGGATTGATTCAGATAGGATAACAGCTTTTCCTCAAGGCATTCTGTGAAGGGACACTCGTCTTATTATCTTTCATCAGATACGATTTCTCCTGCAGATTGTATTTCTGCAGCATGGCTGAGGAGATCAGTTGATAAACTCAATTTTATACAACATTTTCTCAGAACTGTTTCACATTGTCATTTTTAATCTGTAACTTACGGTGGCAGGCCACCGAATGATGTTGTGGGAAGCACGCTCGAAGACTGCACGTTCTTCCTGTGCATGTGGGTTTTCTACAAGTATTACAGTTTCCTCCCTGTCTTAATTAGATGTCTGTGTCTCTCCATGTTTGTTTCACGGTGCACTCTCGACCTGTTCAGGCTGTCACTTGACTGTTCCCATATTCAGCTGGAATCAGCTCCGACTGTCTGCCACCCTGAGGTGGATAATGCGGGATGGTTTCATCGGTTACAGCACAATTTAAATAGTTGTGCCATAAAATCACAAAATACCTTTTTTTAATTATAATGATGATACCTGGGACAACAATTCATTAACTTTCATTGTTATGCAGATGATGCACAAATCTACTTATCTATGAAGCCAGATGACACTGATCAACTTGTCAAACTAGTAGCTTGTCTTAACGACATAAAAACCTGGATGAGTCACAATTTTCTGCTCCTAAATTCAGATAAAACAGAATTTATTACATTTGGCCCAAAACACCTGAGAGAAAAACATGTAGTGACTCTGGATGGTGTTGCTTTAACCCCCACTAACACTGTGAGGAACCTGGGAGTGACCTTTGACCAGGATTTGTCCTTTAACTCCCACATTAAACGGGTCTGCAGGACCTGTTGCAATTGGTGCTGTAAAAGTAAAGCTGAATTGAAATTAACATTATTGAAAAGAAATGACCTTTTATCTTGCTGTACTGTTACTGAAGAGTCTTTTCACATTCATCAATTCAGTGTGATGCATGCATGGCAGCTCCACCAGTCAAAAGCAGATTAAGATCAAAAAACAAACCTTTGACATAAAGATAAAACACTGGCGTTGTTTACAATTAAATGTGCCTTCGAGTTTGGATGATCAAATGTCTCTGAAGTAGGACAGTAAATCCTCTAACATTGGGGATCTCCATTTTTTTCCCCTCCCTCCTTCTGCAGACACACACACGCACACACACACACACACACACACACACACACACACACACACACACACACACACACACACACACACACACACACACACGCACACACGCACACACGCACACAAAGCACTAAGCCAAAAGGAGAGTCCCACCGGCCTGTAAATCTGCTTAAATCGCCTCAAATTATAATCAGATATTCAGATCACAGCCAGAGAGATTCCACCCATATGGCCAAAGTTGGGATATAAAAAGAACAAGCAGTATTAGGCCAGCAGTTGTTCATATATTTATGCAAGTGTGTGTCACATCTAATCTGACAGTCAGAAGACAGTATCCATCCCTAAAGGAAAGATATAACTTACAGATGATCTGAAAAAGCCCATTCCTTCCAGCCACTGAAGGACTTTGCTCTCATTGTGAATACTTAAGGACGCTGCAGCCGCCAGCTCCGAGCGAGGCTCTGATTTATACACCACCCATGTACACTGGGAGGGAAAGCACGATGTTTCATAAATGATTTATTCGCAAATTAAGCTACTGTTGTGAGCTGCTCTGTGGAAACAGTCGGCTTTCACAGAGGACGCTGGTGATGATCGGTAACGCTGGAATGTCATTATAAAATTCAGCTGCGCAGTTTGGATACAGCAGAAAAAATGAATTGTGGATGCAATAACCTTTATCTGATTTTGAAAATATATGAGATTCACAAAAACAAGGAGGCGACTTGTGGCCTGCAACTAATTCAGAGTAAAACAGAACGGAATAGAATAGAACAGAACAGAGGATTAACCCTGTAAAGTTTAAGTTTAAAGTTTTATAGCTCTACTGTTACCAACTATGAATCAATTGGTTCTATTCCAATCCCACGGTTGGCTGTTCAATCCTCCATGTGGCCACCTCTGTGTGTTTAAGTTCCTTTGGGCAACACTGATCCCCAAAGTTGCCCCCGATGCTGTGCAAGCACTTTGCACAGTAGCAATTGGTGTATGAGTGTGTGTGAACTTTGAGTTTATTCACCATATTTATTTTTTAATATGTGTACATATTAATGCATGTTTGTTTCTCATTTGGACCTTTTTTCATAAGACTAAAAAAAAAAAAAGAAAATCCTCTGTCCTATTAGGACTGTGGATTCGTGACGTGTCTGAGGAGTTTGCCAGTTTTACCTGAGGTGGAATTAAGAACCCAAACTGAGTGGATTTATGGATGGAGTTTGATAGATGGTTATGAACTACTAAAGCTAAAGCGTAAGTCAAATATCAAACAAATTTAACAAACATAATCAAATGTTTTATCTCAATCTGAAATCTCACCTATGGGAAAGATCAACTGAACGGTAGAGTCCATCATCTTTTCTCTATTTTTTTACTACAGTGTGATATATTTTTAGATAATTTTCTCACATATGTTTCCTCTTCTGCTGTGATAAGAGCAGACGTGAAAAGAATATACTGCTACAGCACATAAATTTCACTCAACCAAAAGCGAAAGTGTGTTGTTAAAAAGGTATGAAGTACTCAAATCAGTTGTAACATTGCGCCGTGACCGATTGCACTGTCGATAGATTCATGTTGCCCTAAAAATGTCTACCAGTAAGTCACAAACAAAAATGCAGATTAAAAATATTTGCATATTATTTTATATTTTGAGTGTATTCAGAAGTATCCAATACTTCAATAAAAATTGAAACATGAGTAAAATTACTTAAATATATAGAAAACAAAAAATTAAAAAGCCTAGAACAACAGCAATGTGGTGATTGATGATTTTCACCCCTGCTTAAGATTGAAAATGTTTTTTTCTGTTCAAAAGGATTTGAAGAACTTCCTCACATCTGCTGAACGCAAACAGCCACAGTGATGAGGGAAGCCTGACGTCTGGAAGCGGGGGAACGTTGAAGAGCGGCGTCCCCCGGGCCAGACACGGAGAGGATAAGCTGCTGCCAGGCCTCGTGTCTCACCCGACCGGCGACAAAGATGCTCGTGCTGAGTTTGTGTCTGCCGGTTTGACCATGCTAAGCCTGTGACACGAGCACTTCACAGCTCGCGAGGCGGCCGTCAGTCCTTCAGCTCCATCTTTGTGTGTCTGGAGCCAGGGGGAGGTGTGCTCACTGCTAGCTTAGAGTGTGTGTTGTGGGTGACTTATGAGGATTTGCCTATCTTACATTTGCTGGCCCCTGTCACCATGGCAACACGAGCAGTCAATGCTGACACAACTGGAGAGAGGCTAAGAAACATCCATGGAAATGGACACACAAGGGCTAATCCTGTGTGTGTGTGCGTCTCCAAAGCTCACCCATTGAAATGGTACATGATGGGGTTAATCCCCTGGGTGTGTGTGCGTGTGTGTGTCTGTGTGTGTGTGTGTGTGTGTGTGTGTGTGTGTGTGTGTGTGTGTGTGTGTGTGTGTGTGGCAGGGTGATGGAGAGGAGGCGGGGGTGGGAGGTGTGTCAGGATAAGGCTTGAAGGGCTTACACACACCGTCTCTTTTGCTCTCAGGCACAGGGCAGGCCTTATCTTCCACCAGCACCCCAACCAGTGAGGCCCATGCGCACACACACACACACACACGCACACACACACAGCTGCCGAGCTCTCACTTCACCAGCTATCCTCATTTTCCAACCTACAGTTACACATTCACACCTAAATCCATAAATCCATGTATAATAAGTGATTAAAGCCGGCACATGTGGCGGCTGAATAAACTCCTCAAGTGCACAGTGTGGTATTTTCAGCTTACACTTAAAACCACAAGTGCAACATGTTCAAATTCACCTTTGTCAAAGTCTACAGCAACAACAAAAAAAGAGAGCAGGTTAAGATTGCAACAGCATCTCTCTGCATTCTGCCAAAGATTATGTGCATGAAAAGAAAAGCCAGACGTTCTCTTTCCGAGCGGTTCTTTTTCTGACCTCTGAGGTTTTGTTGCTGAATCATCAGAGAGACGCAAAATGCAAAAAAGGGGCTGGCAAGACAGACTTACCTCCTTCAGATTGTAGCTGTTCTGACATCGCCATTTTGTCACCTACAAACGCACTTTCACAGCTGCACACTCGCCGACGGGCTCTCTGTTTTCATGCCTCTCCCTCTCGCTGATATCTCCCATGTCCAGACTGTCAGGCTCAGGGGCACGAGGAGGGGTGAGAAGGATGCCTACAGTGTGTGCGTGCGTGTGCGTGCGTGCGCGCGAGCGCCACTGGGTGTGAGCGTTGCGTGCGCTCGCCGTGCTCTCGTGCACTGGTGAGAATGTGTGTGGCGTGCCACTTCCACTTACTAGTCAACAGGAAAGTGAATGGCACATGCGCCTGCCGGGGTTCTGATAACAGCCGTCCCCGCCGCCCTCCCTTCGGCGCGGCCTTAAAAGCTGACCCCAGGACGGTCTCGTGGCGGCGTGACCGTGAAGAAAACCTTGACTGAACTGATCCCAAGCGAGAGAGCTAACCTTACAACGATAGCATCAGTTAAGTTTGTTTTTCTTTCCGGTTCTCTTTTCACCCAAACAGGAATGAAAACAAACCCCTCCTGCTTCCTCAGCCTGCATTCACTGCATTTCTTCCCTCAAGTGACATGTATCACTCCATGAACATCACTTAAACTGTCCACAGGGCTCTTTTTCACCGGCAGGTTTGATACATTTGGCAGCTCAGGCTTCTTTACTCTCATTATTGGATCAGATGGAGGGGCAGAGATCTCTCTGTTCGATTCGGCTCTGATAAAAGATCCAAACGACAATCTGCCACTTTGGGAGGAATGAGCTCTCAGCGAGCAGACTGACCAGCTTTAGATCAAAGAGAGCCAGAGTCAGAGGAACTGCGCTTAATCTCACTCCGCCGAGTCGGGTTTTAACTCCAAACCACTGAGACTTGTGTGGAAAAATGTGAAACGGTGTCATCGATTCAAACCCCCGCGGGTCATTTAAAGCAACTAAAATAATCTCCACCTCGTTCGACCGCGGCATAAAAATGCCAGATAAATGATTTGTAGAGGGGTAAATGGTGATAGAAAATTCAAGTTTGTAGCATTTTGAGAATGTTATCTCTGTTCAGACTGCGACCTCACACCTGTTAATGTCACAGTGGTGCAGTGGTTAGTACTGCCCCTCCTGTGAAACCATCCCTGGTTCAATTCCAGGTCAGGGCTCTTCCTGCGTGGTTTGCATGTTTTTGCTGTGTGTGTATTGTTTTGCTCGCGCAGTCCAAATACTTGTGCTTCTGGTTAATTAGTGAACATAAATTATTTGTAATTGCAAATGTGAGTGTGTGTGTCTGTGTTTTCCCCTATGAGGAACCTGTGGAGGAGTTACCCTCACATATAGCCCACTGCGATTAGCTTGAATTCATTGTGTTAAAGTGTTTTTCATGGATGAACGTATGGATCTCTATCATATATAAGTGTGTGCATGTGTGTGTTGCTTGATTCATTGTGCATGCATCATAGCAGAAAAGCCTAAATCACATTTTGGGTTTTTATGAATTGATGCTTGTTCCTCTGCTTTTGATAATAACATTTCATTGTCTGCATCTCGTATCCAGTGATCAAAATATCTGTAATTGAGCTCTTGCTACGCGTGAGTACTTCTGTTAAAGTGCATTTTGGTTCCTTTATTAAATGCTTCTCACTTGCGATCCATCATTTTGGCGTCACTGCATTGGTATTTTTACTTCGGTTTAGGATTTTTCTAGCATTTCTTTACTGTCAGACGGTAAATTGTTATTGATGCGGCTCATTTGCAAAAGCAAATAAAAGCACAGCGACATTCCATAAAAGAGCAATATAATCAAAGCTGTTATGCAAATGTGCATCACAAGTAAAAGCGGATGTAAATGCTGCTGCTGGAGTTCTTCAGAGCTCCGTTTCTCTCCTTCAGCTCCACACTCAGGTCAGATCTCAGGACTGCATCATTACAGGGCAAAAAAAAAAAAGAAAGAAAGAAAAGAAAACCCTGACCTACAATCTGAGGCTGTGCTTTGATAGCAGCCCCCTCTAGCGGCCGTGATGAGTCGGTGTGTTTGTTTTCATCCTGCCTCACAGTATTTTCTCCCTCACTTGGTGAATTCCCTACTCAGGATTTTCTCTGGCAGGCGAACAGAGACACACTGCAACAAGGCGAGTTCAGTGCGTCACGCGTTATTACAGGCCAACGGATGAAGGGATTAAATGAGAATAAGGCTCCGCTGTGAGCCAGCTTGAGTCTAATATAGACCATCAAAAAGAAAGGAACATTAAAATCAATGAATGATGATCAGGATTATCACTCATCATCTCCTCCGGTGCAGTTTTTGCCCTCTGACACTGTCACTTTCCAGGTTTCTCAGATTTATGTCAGCGTGTGTGTGTGTGTGTGTGTGTGTGTGTGTGTGTGTGTGTGTGTGTGTGTGTGTGTGTGTATGCGTGTGTGTGTGTGTGTGTGTGTGTGTGCGAAAGAGAGAGAGCGCGGGAGGGAGAGAGACAGATGTGTGTGGTGGCAGTGGTGGTGGCGGCTGGTGTCAGCTGACAGATGTGTGAGCGGAGATGACAGTGCCCTGATGCTGCGTTCTCTGTTCTCTGGGAGCCATTTTGTCTGTCTCTGATCTCAGAGTCAGGTCTGCCCCCCCCCCCCCCCCCCCCCCACCACCACCACCCCTCTCCACCGCACCCCCCCACCCCCCTCAGCCAATCACGTCACCGCTCAGCCTTGCAGAAAACATAGGAACACAGTCTGATCTCTGTCTCACCCACTCCTCCTCCTCCTCCTCCTCCTCCTCCTCCAGTGCTCATCTCCCACTCGCCGTCTCTTTTCTCGGCTGTGCTGCACTCTGCCTTTTCCCCCCGTCGTCACCTCTCCTCTCTCCTGTTTTCTCTTTCTCGCCGCCCTCCCACCTCCTCCTCATCCTCTCTTAATCCACATCTTTGCTCAGAGTCTGCACTCTCCCGTCTCTCTTCCCCTCCGTCACACCCTCCTCCTCCTCCTCCTCCTCCTCCTCCTCTTCAGGCTCTCTTGTTGTGCAACCCGTTTTTAAACAGCTCAGCCTTTGTGCGTTTTTGTCTGTTGCCATTTCAGCCAGAGCTGCAGTCTTTACTCATTTCCCTCCAATCAGGGACACCATGTGACTCTCTGCATGAGAGGGCACAGTCCCTTCCCCCTTCTCTCCCTCTTTCCTCTCCTCCTCCTCCTCCTCCTCCTCCCTCCTTGCACTCCCTCTCTCGCCTCATCCAGCCAGCCAGCCAGCCAGCCAGCCAGCCAGGCAACATACGCTAGCAATCACAGGAGTCAAAGAGAACGAGAGAGTGAGAGGAGGAGGAGGGGGGGAGGAAAGGGGAAGGAAGGATGGAGGCATAGACCCTGTGAGGAGTGAAGTGGTGAGTAATAGGGGGAGGGAGATATGATAAAGGTGAGACAGCATGGGGGGGGGGCGGTGAGAAAACACAGAGCAGGGGGGCTGTAAAGAGAGGTCCGGCAGGTCAACCTGGAGTCTAATTGACCAAGAAGCAAAACATCTGCAGCTTCACGGCGCTGACTGTACAATAAGTTCATTTTGTGAAGCTGCTTCCTCGCGCTCGACCCCAATGTTTATGTCATCCACATGTTGGGGCACATGCTGTGCGTGTGCTCTTATGTACACACACACACACACACACACACACACACACACGCTCGCCCACGCGCACACACTCACGTACAAGCTCCGAGCCCACACAAGAAGGGGGAGGATCCCTCGGTGTTGAACACGGCTCAGGAATGTAAACAAGGGAGAAGGAGAGCGAGTGAAGACACATTTTACAGTTTAATCATTTACATATAATATTGTTTTTAATGATTCACGGCCAGGGGATCCTCCCCGACTGTCTGAAATGTATTGCAAAGGCGAAAAAAGGGGCGGGGGGAGGATAACTTGGCAATAAATGTGCAAATTAACCAGCGTTGCTGTAGGGTCGAGCTTTGGGTTCATTTGCAGTTGACGTGAATGAATGGAAGCGATTGTTCCATATTTGGAGGCAGTGTTTACTCTGGTCTTTGGTTACCTCATGTTGTATATATGTGCATGTAGGTATAGGTGACCTTTAATTCATCACACACATTGTTTAAGCTCCTGCCTAGAAAAAGAAGCGAGCCTCACTTTAAAGCGTACGTTTGACTTTTCAAACTTCCCTTTTATTTTTGCCCAAATCAGTGTGATATCAATAAAACTAATGAGAGGATTTTCAGAAGGTCGTCTATATGAACAACTTATCGCTTTAGGATGAAAAAAGAGCAGTCGAAAAGCAGGGGACAAGGCAAAAAAAAAAAAAAAAGAGAAATGGAGGCAACAAAGAAAGGGAAACGCCAGGGAGAACAATATGAGAGCAAAAGTAGAGCGCACAAGAGTGCAGTCATAAGTCTTTTTGGAAATTTCCATGACCACGTTGATTAAGTATGCAATCTGACCGCAAGATAGCTCAGGCTCGGTTCTAAACAAACGCTCCCGCCTCTGCTGTGCAGGCTTGTTTAACGGCTGAGGTGGCAGCGTTTGCCTTTGTAGCATGGGGCACTGCGCAGAGATTGAAAACGGGCGCACACAGAGGCACACATGAAAACTGTGGCGTGCATGCTGTTACATTTAACACTGATGCACCACATTTCCCCGTGCCATTGTGCGTTCCAGACAAATTGTTATCTGCTGTGTCGAGGGACTTTGTGCCTGCTGCTGATACCAAATCTGTCCGGTTTGATCAGAGCGCCAGTATCTCTCTGCATCATTCAAGCTTTCAGCTTCAATCCCGTGTCATCCATTCATCTGCATGAAAAGCCGCAAACTGTGCGAGGCACCACGAGCTGGCATTGTCTCCCACTGTACTCCTAAACTTTCCGCCTTTAAAATGATCCGTCAGCTAAAGAGTTTCCAAAACCACAAAACATGGGACCGGTTAGTTTTCCATCTTTGTAATGACTAAAGTCGAGGCTGGCACCAGGGAAATGTGATCCTGGCAGAGTGGTTGGCTGAAGTCTTCTCTCCACATCCCGGCTGTTTGAGGCCTGACCACTGTGGCCGCTGTGGCCTGGTCAGCTGAGAGTGAGGAGAAGGCTTCATCAGGGTGATACAGCACCTCATGCGCGCTCTCACAGCAACTTAGACAACTCCATCACACTTAATTCCTCGCTTCCTCCTGCAGCTGATTATTAGGCGGTAGATTCGGAGTCCATCTGTCATGATTATGAATACATCTTGAACTATAGGATTATATTTCATTTGATACACGTCCTATCAGGACTGCTACATAAATCGCGGAAACACTTAATAATATATTGCCTTGAGGCTCGGCAGCGCTGGGTTTATTTCTTACTTTTATTTCCCTCGTTCTTTCCTTCGCCGTCTGATTAAAGTCAATAAAAAGAGAAGAATTATCTCCTCGCTGTCATCTGGTAAAAACAACAGTTTGAGAGGTGCGAGGAGTTCCTCAGAAGTCACACGTCTCTCAGGATGGTGTTCTAATATGACGGATATTAACTCCCTCCAGGTCGCTCTCTGTGGCTCAGCTCCCAGAGGGCCTGTGGCTGTTGCTCAACTTTAACCAATTTTTTTTATTAAAAATGGTGACAAGAACCAGCCGGACCGCCAAACTGTTTCTTCCATCACGCCGAAGACAGAGACGAGAGGAAAAAGGGTGTAAAAACTGCGGGAAACAATCCAGCGGGGATGCATGGGTGCAACATGTGATGGCAAGGTCAGAGTGTGCTCCGCCGCCACTCAGGTGTACACTCACTGACCTTCTCTGGTGAACTCAGGAGGACCTCTGGTAAAACAAGATGAGAACTCCCTGACGAGGCTTTTATAGTCATGCGTGAACAGCAAGAGCAAGAGTTACATCTTAAACTCGTGCACCACTTAAAATCGAAGTAGAAATGCTGCAGTGATTAAAAACTGCTGCTGTGCCTGATTGAGACGTGTCTGAACGCATCAGCCCCTTTCTTTAAATGACACACTCCTGAACGGTCTGCAAAGCATCAAGCGCTCATTAATAAGTCTCTTGCGGAAAGAGGCGCAGAATCAATCATGCAAGCCTTTGATCCGGGCTGGTGATCTTTGCCCTTTTAAATGCCACACTTTGATCCCTCTCTTTTCTTGAGAGGGCTTTAACAAGACTTGTGCGGCGGGTAAGTGAGTGTAACATCTGTGTCGACTTTGAGGAGAAGTCCGTCGTTAACCCGAGCCGCGAGTCGGGAGTCATCCGCGGGAGCAACAAGAACAACAACCGCTGGAGGAGGAGAAGTTGCATTAGTGGTGTCATAGCAACAACTTCTTGCCCAGATGTGCCAACAGACGTCCTCGACGGCGACTCGTACAGCCCCAACAACAAACGTGCACTTTCCTTTTCAGGCGAGGATAAAAGTGCCACTGCGAGCCGGCTACACCACGCTGACCCATCTATTCTGGTATTTTCCTCTCTGCTCTTCACCCTCTCAGCCATCACAGAGGGCAAGCTCCCATGAGCCTTTGCAAACAGAGCCCCAGGGCCCCGGGGCACTTCTTTCCCCCCCGTCCCTCTGCCCCAGTCACGCCACGGCAGCGGCTGCACTCCCCAGCCAAAATTCACCCACAATAACAACAACAACAGTGACCGGGAAAAGTCAGCGAGTGGAAACGGCGGCGGCGGCGGCTGTTGTTGGGTTGTCGTTAACTGCAATCATCACCACAGCAGCTACTTACCGGGACACGCGCAGCCGCCCACGGACATCTTCTCACATGTCTGGTGTGAATCCGATCAGAATGATGGTGGTGGTGGTGGTGGTGTCTCTGTTATCCCTGCTCTCTTCCTCTCTTCTCTTTCTCACCAGTCACTGCCGCCACTGAGGCTGCTCACATGAGCGTCTGTTATCCCCACGGTGCACAGACACACACACACACACACACACACACACACACACACACACACACACACACACACACACACACACACGCACGCACACACACACACACACACGCACACACACAGAAACACACACACGCACACACCACCAGGGAGCAAAGAGAGAGACGAGGGAGGGAGGGAGTGACGACGAGGGAGGAAAAAGAGAAAGAGGGGAAGAAGAGGTTAAAAAAAGAGCACACACACACACACATACACACACACAAAGGATCAGATTCTCTCAGTTGTAGCAGTACACTTTGAATCACACCATTTGTGTGTGAGAGATAGAGTGAGTGTGTGTAAGTGAATGTGTGTGTGTGTATGTGTTTCTGAGTGTGTGTGTGTGTGTGTGTGTGTGTGTGTGCGTCCGTGCATGTGTGTTCCAGAGTGAGGCAAATTCTGCTCCTGCCTCTGCTCTGCCCTCATCAGCCCTGCAAATTACAGCTCAGGTGGGAGGAGAGAGGGAGGAAGAGAAAGGGAGGGAGCAAGAGGCTGAGTACCAGAGAGAGAGAGGGAGAGAGAGAGAGAGAGAGAGAGAGAGAGAGAGAGAGAGAGAGAGAGAGAGAGAGAGTGTGTCTGTGTTACAGCAAGTCAGCGAGAGAGTGAGGGAGAGAGTGAGGGAGCGAGAGAGTAGACTGTCAAAGTGACCTGAGAGGCAGATTTGAGAGAATAACAACCATGTGATGTGGGTCCTTTTTTCTCCCTTTAAATATGTAGAGGCTGTTTTTCACTGCTGCTACTACAATGTCACACACACACACACACACACACACACACACACACACACACACACACACACACACAGATTTCCTGAGGATCAGTTAAAGCTTCATGTTTCTGTGCATGTGCATGTGCGTGTGTGTGTGTGTGCTGTAGACGTCTGAGTGGCTTGTTACCATCCAGTGAAGGTCTGCTACATGGCAGGGAGGGCAGGGGAGGAAAGGAGTGAGGAAAAGAGAGAAGTGGGGGGGCCACTGGCTGCTCCCCCCCCCCCCCCCCCCCCCTCCTCCTCACCCATTCACTCTCGCGCTCCGTTAGTCTTCCTGTCTGCAGTATGTCACACAGTGTTGCTCTCTCGCTTCACTCATCTTCCTGTCTACTCGGCCATTTATCTCCCCTGCCCTCGTTCCTCCCCCCCTCCCCTCATTCCCTCCTCCCTCGCCGTCTCTCTTGCTTATTACTCTTTCTTCCGCTCTACCTTTCCCTCCTACTGTCTCCATCTTGCTCTAATCTTTCCTCAATCACATGTCATTTGTCTGTGTTAGTTGCTGAAGTTGTGTGTGAGACAGAAGCAGAGTTGTTTTTGAGGATGTGCCTGGAGTTGATCTATTTTCCTCTAACTGTGAGCAAATTCCACCAGAAAGACCAAAACACTCAGAATAAATGAATCCTGTTAACAAGTACTACTGTATAATCAAATACATTCCTTGGAAAAAAGCTTCACTGTTTGAAGCTATGAAAACACAGAGAGCAACTCGATATTTCATACATGTATCATTACAATTCATCATGATCGTTATCAAGTCAAGCCAACACTGGACCACTGCTTCAGATCTTTAGTAACAAGATGAAACAGGTCCTAAAAGACTTTATTTGTATTTACAGTCATTGTCGTGGTAATAAATGTAATAGTTGGCAGAGTCCCAGACTCAGTGTTGGTTGTGGGATCTTTATTGGATTAGTTATCTTTTAAAGTGGTGTTTCTCAACATGACGCCAGGGACCCCCCAAGAGGATCACGACTTGACTGTGAGTCGGAACAAGAATACTACAAGTGGTGGGACGGTGGAGCAGTGGTTCGCACTCTCACGTTGAGGAGAACCAGGTTTGCGTGTTCTACCTGCTTCCATTCAATGTCTAAAATTGTTAACTAGTCCCTTTAAGCTGTCTGAGGGTGTGAGTACATATGTCTTTGTTATTGTCCGTCTCACTGTGTGATGGAGGACTGACTCTGTGACTGTCACTAGTGGAAGTAGATAGAATAGTTGGATTGGATATGTGGTTTCTTCTTGTAAGAAAGTGACTTTCTGAAAGTGAAGCCAGAGCACTGTGAGAAAACCATACCAGGTACAGGGAGAACATGCAAACTTCCCCAGCTGGAATTGAACCAGGGATTTTCTTGCTGTGAAACAAGAGTCATCATCTGGCGCAGGCAGAGGCGGAGTGTGGATCTCAGTACAGAGGGGGCGGAGCATTCTCCACGGGCCCTTATGATAGTAATCTTATCATTCAAACAATCCCTCATGCTACCATCAAACAACACACTAATGCTCACTTTTATTGAGCCAAGCAAACCTAAATGCCTCAGAAAGCAGAATAAAGTCACAAACCAGTTCACAAACTTGTTCTGAAGAACAAATACACATACGCACGCACACACTCACACACACATACACACATGCAGCCTGACAGGTGTCAATCTCAGAGCGTCCGCTGTCCATGGTGCTGAAAACTCAGATAAAAACTCACTGGCTACATCTGTACCATCTTTGATACAGCTTTAATATAGAATGAACACAGCTGGTCTAAAATTACACAATCTATTCAGTTAGATGTAGAAACAGCTATCTATATCTTTTGGAATTCACGTATATTAGAAAAAAATAGACTTGGCGGTCTCTTATAGTTGAGAGCAACACAAGGCACATTCAAATAGGCAGGTCTTTAAGACCACAGCATTCTGATAAAGATAATATTTTTGAAGGTTTCACTGACTCACCAGTGGCTCCGATGTTAGGTTTTGGGTAGTACCGCTAGCGGCTAGCATAGTGTTTAGCATACTGTTTAACTTCCCTCCAAAGAGTTCAGATCAAGTGCAAAAGAAAAAACTCATTAATGCCGCACAGCCAATCAACGCTGGCTTACAGCTCTGATGCATTCATGGACAGTCGTAATGTAAGAATTGGCAAATCGGAGCCCACAATCATATGCGTATACCTTCTTGCATACACTGCACATTTTATTATGATAATTTATTTACAAGTAAATGTGAACACATCACAAGAAACGGGGCCCTATGACTTTGTGCCCCCTTGGGCGACCGCCCCCTTGCCCCCACTCTGGCTCCGCTACAGGGCGCAGGGGTGTGAAAACACATGTTAATTCAGGAGCCACAGACAGTCTAATTTCACCTTGAGTGGGCTGAAGCAGTATAATAATCCCATATTAACTTTTAATTTTAAAATGTAATGTTTTTCTTCTTTGTGGCACAGAGTATATTTGATTAAAGTGTCTAAATTTCCCCAAAATCAAAGGAGTACCAATGAAAATGACTACAATCTCAACTTGAAGCCAGTTTTTCTGGTTCATGATACAGTGAAATGTCACATGTCTCCTATAGATGTTGCATTTAGCATGAAACTACGTTTCATGATGGGGTTCACTGATTTCTCAGCTCAGTGTCACTGTTGTACTGTGTCTGCTGCTCTCAAGAAATGTTTTTTTTTTTTTTTTAATAACAATTTGCTTGGTTTGACGACCAGATTGGAGCCTTCTGTGTGCCGGATTTGGCCCACATGCCTTATGTTTGACACCCTTGATGTAACATCTATACCACCACGTGGCCCTCGCGGCACCACGTAAAACATAAAATATACTGGGACATACAGTATTTCACTGATGGGAAACTACATGTCACGGTCGGAGATCACAGTTACGGGAAGAACATGCAAACTATGCATCAAGATGCTCCGTATGGAAATTAAACCGAGTTTTTCACGCTGTGCTAACCACTACATGAGTGTGCCCATCACTGGGGGATGTCCTGAGAAAAATAAACAAATGTGATTCAAATATAAATAAAGATGTTTTAAAAAAACCAAAGTTGTCTGCTTCCATGTGAAAGGTTCTGTATGGCGGAGACCAGAGTTTAAGAAAGCAGTGGCTCCCTGAGAAAGTGCTTATTCAGGGAACCATTCAAAGGTCATGACCCCGAGTGAGTCCGCAACTTCCATGAGGACTAAAAACACACACACACACGTCCACATGCTTAAATTAGAGAGTGGCACATTTAAATAGACACCGGCAGGGCCTGCTGCTTCCCTCCAGAAAAACGTCAGAGAGTTTTTGTAAGATCAGGTTCTTCCTTTTGATGCAAAGACGAACACAAGTCTGCATAGATCGCCTCCCCCACATATTTCTACTTCCCTTTTTTAAGACACTTGCTCTTTGTCCTCCCCTCCCTCTTTTCCTCACCCTCTGTCTCATTAGGCAGTATCTCATTTTGAGGAGGAGAGTGTCAGGCCAATCAGAGAGGGGAAGAAAGAGCAGAGGAAGGAGGGAGACAGAGCAGAGACTGTGAGGTTGCAGGAGGGAGAGGGCAGAGATGGAGTGAGAGAGAGAGAGAGAGAGAGAGAGAGAGAGAGGTGGAGAGAGATGGAGGGAAAGAGAGGGCGATGGATGGATAGGGAGGGAGGGAGGGAGGAAGAATAAATAGCTCTGGCGCACTCGTCCCCCATTACCCCGGGAGGGCACTGTCGCCATGGCAATGTGGCAGAAAAAGGATAGCACAAGCATGATGAGCCTCTACACACACACACACACACACATACACACACACACACACACACACACACACACACACACACACACACACACACACACACACTTTCATAATTGAAAACTGTGATTTGCACGTACATCCGTCCACATGAAGAGTTACATGGAGACAATTTTGACAAGTTCATACTTTGAAATGGATGCAGATACACACACACACACACACACACACACACACACACACACACACACACACACACACACACACACACACACACACACACACACACACGGGAGTCTCACTCTTTATCATAATTAATAAGACACAAACAGTTATCACACAGTCGGAGCTTTCATAACACGGGAAACAGAGACGAAAAAGATAAGGGATTAAAGTGCAAAAGACAAACAATGAATACGAAACAAGCAGGTGAAGAAAAGGCGGAGGAGAAAATATATAATAAAGGAGAACATGAAAGCAATTTTCGGAGCTAATCAAGTATCACAGTTGTCTGCTGAGTTCCTCGACAATACGCTGGTGGGTTATTAACTTTCTTTTCAATGTTGTTTTTTATATTCTATCATTACTTGATCAATGTAAATATTTATCTCTGAAGCATCTTTATAAACCCTGAAACAACTTTGATTGAAAAGACGCAACTTTGCAAAAGCAGTAGCCGTTTTAAAAGACCTGGATTGCACACATCAGTTAAATTGGCGTTGGTTCTGACGGGACTTTTTCTTTGGATCTGTGGATTCTGTTACCTCTGATTGATCTGACAGCCTTTGGTGAAATTATTTTGCTTGAATGAAAGATATTTTAAGTTTTTCATTATATCTCAGTCGGCACTTATAAGTTCATTCCTGTGTTTGATGGCATGTTTCCACAAAACAACAACGCACAGTAGCTAAAACATGGTTATTATCGCCACATATGGAGTGATTCTTATGATGCAAACAGAGGAGGGTGTCCTCAAAACAGAAAATCAGTGAGTGGAGGGCAAAGATTCTATTCATTTTATTCACTTTGACGACAAAGTCTACAACTAGAATCACTCAAAAATTTTAATTACTTATAGATCAGACACTGATAAAAATAATTTAATGTAAAATCACAGGACGTTTGTCAGTTAATGAAAACCCACTACTTGACACGGTTCAAACTGTCAGCTGTGTTTGTGTGAGTTTAAAATAAAGTACAAGATTTAGAAGCTCAAGCCGAAAACTTCGCTGTTTGATGAAGCTGGCTGGTTCAGATCGCCCAGGACCATCCTTCTAGTTGAGCTGCTTTAGGTTTGGTCCTCTGGGAGAGCTCCTTCAGTTCACTGGGTTTCTCATACGCCACTGTTGCACCTCATTACCTTTATGTGTATTTGTGTCATTGATGTTCTCTTCTTTCTTTACCTTTCTGCAGGATGCATAGTTGTGAATCTGCAAGTCCACGATTTGTGATTTCTAACCCGACGAGTGAGAGGATTTTCCTCCTGTCTGATCTGAAGCTGTTGTTTGTTTGTTGCTCTCTTTCTCTACTGCTTTTCCACTCTTATTATCCCCTAAAACTAATCACCTAAAGGGGCCTTGCACCTCTGAATCTGGTTCTTCATGGCAGAAATGAGGTTTTTATTTCCACTGCACACCGCCTGAATGTGGGACTGTTGGAAATTTCTCTGTATTTTATGGAAAAAGCATATATAGCAACACTGAGGTCTAGTTATTTAATATGTGAATTAATGGTGCAGGTGCATTAAAAATGCTTTTTAAAAAACCCCAATTCACCATTTGGCTGATACAAAGAGAAAGACAAGTACAGCTATGCCTCATCCAGACGCTGTCCATTTTATAGTTGAGTGAAAACCACAAGCAGGAAAGACATTGAAAGTCAGAACACAGAAGTCAGTGGAATTGGCCCACCGGGGACTGAACACACTTTGTCACACAGGTTGAGTTATTTCAGTTTGTGAGGAGCCAGGGATCAACCGCCAAGAGCTGTATTACTTCTTTATTTGGTCTGATTCATCCTACAATCTCCCCTCGATCGCGGCGGCGGCTGCTGAACCTCTTTGGTTCCTCTGACCCTTCTGACCTGCCCGGCTACGCTTTGTGCTCTGGCTCCTGGCGGCTTTTATCATATCAGTTTTGTCCGCAGTGGCAAAGACAAACTTCGGTTCCCCGGCCATTACTGTTAAAGTGCTTTGACAACAAACAAGTCCGCCCTGTTACAAACAAGCCTGTTAACCGAACTTCAATAATGTAGGATCCAGCAAATTAGCGGGTAAAGAACCAACAGTGAAAAATGTTGTTCCGACGGGGTAAAACAAATCACCTGAAGTCAGTAGACTGGAGTTAAAAATGGCTTTAGTGCCACTCTCACGCTTTTGTTGTAGCACAGTTATCTGGAAAAAGTTGTTTGGGAGGCAAATGTGGTGTTTAATTAGCTTAAGAAATCTTGTGTGCATCCAGCCTGAGGGCAGAGCGGAGAATGAAAGAGGCTGTTCTGAGCCAGCCAGCCCTCAGTAAGCTCTTATGTAAGGCAGAATCTGCATCCTGTTTCTCTCAGCTACATTATTGATGTAGGTTTCTGTTACCACGCTGAGTGTGTGTGTGTGTGTGTGTGTGTGTGTGTGTGTGTGCATGGGAATATGTACACCTGTAAGCCACTACCTCTTGGCAGATAGCCTCTCACCTCTGCTCTCCGGTGGTCTTCTCTGGCTGCAGTCTTGTCACTTTCTCTCCACCTCTCTGCACGCGCCCCTGTTCTCTCTTCACCTCCTTCCTGCACTCATGCCAGTCCCCCTTTCACCTCCGCCTCCACCTCCTCCTCTCTCCGGCCTTCATCTCTCGCTAACAGATGTTCTCTGAACCATGTGGGAGGGCATTCCTCCCTCCGCAATGAAAGCAAGAGAAAAGAGACGACTCACTCGGAGCAAAAAAAACAAAAAACCAAACGGGGACGAAGGCAACACGACGGCCCGGCCCGGCTCGGCTCGGCGGTCTCAAAGCCGGCGATTCCCCCGCAGAGAAGGTGTCAAGTTAAAGATCAGAGTGCTTTTGCCTTTTTATAACGCGCTGCTCCCACGTTACACAATACTTAAAAAGGTCACGGGAGTGCACGCATACGCACACACGAAACACTGCTTGGCTGAGCAGCCAACATGACTGGAAGTCATAGAGAAACACTCAGACACATGGAGCAGAGAGAGAGAGAGCGAGAGAGAGAGAGAGAGAGGGAGGGAGGGAGGCATACATATCAGACTGTTTGGACCTCAGGGCTTCTTAAAAATTCAAACGTGCCAAAAGAGCACCGTGGGAGACCAGCTGCAGGTCAAGAGTGAGCCGGGGATGAGAGGTAGGGGAAGAGAGGAGACATGAAAGAAAAAGCAGCCTTTTCTTGTTTTACTTCTCCCTTTCTTTCACCTTTAAAGAATGAGAGTAACGTCTGGCACTGTGAGGAGTGTTAAGGAGCTCAGCGAGTGAATTTTATATATCCTGTGCAGGGGAAAAAAAAAAAAAAAGAGGACAGTGAATTTAGAGTGGGTTAAAATGTGTGTTAGTGTGTGTGAGTACACTGGGATTATGGGGACTTTCCTAAAATACGGGGACAAAATTGAGTTTGAGCGAACATATTTTCCTGTATTATTAGATGGAGGCGCGTTTTCAAGTCAACCGATGGTTCAGGTCAAGGGAAGACTGTCAGCACAGTCCCCACAAACTGGATCTCAGTCAGCGCAGCGTCCCCTGAAGGAATGAAAACACAGCTCACTCTCTCCTCGCCGTGTGTGTGTGTGTGGCCGTGTACTGACATGGTGGCTGGTCGCTTGATGCTGCAGTAAGGTGACCCACTTACAAAGAACTCCCCCCTCCTGAACACACACACACACACACACACACACACACCTCACCCGCTGGAGACTGGAGGATGCTTTGGCCCCATTTCAGACTGTAATGTGTTTCAAGAGTTGTGGAAGATAAGACAGGAGCTTGGCGTGTGTGTTTGCGTGTGTGTGTGTTTGTCAGGTGGTCTGCATAAGCGAAGGCGACAGGCACGCTGAGCAGACATACTGGATGTTAAGATGTGATGCATGTGGAAATCACACGCCTGCGTATCAAAATAAATTAGCGGCGGATGTGTGCTACCTTGGTAAAGTGTGTATCCACCAGCATATTTCCCTCCCTTCTAATCATCGAGCCCACCGTGACATTCAGCAGAAAGGTCAGCTCCTCGCTGGTATGCACAAGATAACAGGCCAGACATGTCTGCAGTCCTCCACAGAAACACGCACACGCACACACACAGACACTAATAAAAGATAAGGCCGAGGTGATCAACCTGCTTTGTGTGCGTCCGTTCCATCCACTGCACGAACACCCGAATACGAAGAGATGAAAAGCTGACACACAGCAATCAGCTGAATTATCTCATTCACAACTTTGCACAGACGATAGGAAGCAAGAGGACAGAAGTTCCCAGCAGGGGAGCAATGTCTCCACCCAGTGGCAGAAAGACAGAGCTGGTGTTACTCAGGATGAGAGGAAGATTCAATCACCTGTCTGATAAGTTGCCATTTCTGCTCCTGGATGTGGAATTGCCTTTGCATGTTACATTAAATATTAAATATTTCATTTCATCATCAGTAAAGACTAAGTAAATAGTTGCTTAGTAAATGGTTTTACACTTTAAAAGAACATTAACACAATCAAGTTTAAGCAGCATCTAACAGACATTACTAAACAGATCGAAAACATCATCCTTGAAGGCTGTGATTTGGGACGACACGCTCTTCGGATGATGGCCTGAACCTTGTCCCGCGTCACTTCTGGTCGTTCGAGGACGTCCTTGAGGCTCCACCGTCCACAGCAGCCCTCCTGCAGGTCAGTGTCATCCTGCACCACAGAGCCAGCTGTTCAGACCGCACATCTGCATGCTCCAGTCGTCTCTGAGGATGACTGATGTCCTCAGATGAACAGATGAGCCTCCTGAGGTGCAGTTGTGTGTGGAGGGGTGATAGCAGCGGGACACACACATCCTTGAGACGGGTTCAACAGCTCATGATCTACATCTGATTTTCTTCAGAAAGCTTCTGAGAGGTGGAGGCGGTGATTTCTGGAGTCAGGGTGGTGCAGACCGACATGGACGTTTCCCCAGGTGGGGAATCTGCAGGAGGACTGATTTTGTCTGGACGTCTCTCTGTCCTCCACATTGTGATAACCAGCTGCACTTTCATCGTGCACGAGGCAGATTAGTGCAAAATATCTGTAAGCAAATTCCTCCTCCGTTGTGGTTTTTTCTCGATAAGCATTCAAACTGTTCCTCTCGATGTGATGTCGAGGGATGAGAGCGACTCCTGCGGTGCTCTCCTCGCAGCTGGCGGAGGTTCAGCCACACAGTTTTATAGGTTAGGGCACCGTTTGAAGGATGTGCTCCTCGACAAAACACAACCAGAGCCTTTCCTTTGTAGCTTTGGCTCCGAGACTAAACATTTATGAAGCTCCTCCGCAGCTTTTTCTTTTAAACGTTTCTTATGTGTCTCATAAAAGCGCTGCTGAGGCAGCTTTCTTTTTTTATGCCCTTAAACTGTGGAGCCGGCTGCCTCTGGATATTAGACCAGTAAACTCTCTGGTATGATTCAAAGGAAATTAAACATGTATCACTTCAGTTAAGCATTAAATATTGACTCGGGTTTAGTTCCTAGTCCCTCTACAATCGTCTTCAACTCATTGAGCCGACTTCATGTTTAACATCGGATATATAAATTCTAATTATTAACGTTTTCACTTTTGACTGTGAAGCACATTGATCTGCGGATCTTTTTGGAGAAGTACGGCTGCTGTTGAAGAAAACCTGCTTTGTGTTTGGAGGGAGTTCAAGTGTGGTTTGTACTGACCAGGAAGTGAAAGGGTCGCTCTGACACAGACTGGATTTTTGAGATATATAAGAGTGAAGAGATCAGAACCGTCTGCAGCAGAGGTCAGCTAACGTGCACACAGCTGAATTAACTGAGCCGTCAGTTCAGTGTGAGACCGTCTGAAGTTATCATCAGTTAGTTTGTAGTCAGATCGGACACATGCTTTTTCTTCTGCCTGCTTTACTTATTCAATCACTGTGAAATCTGATATGCAACGTTTGGCCAAGCATCAGAAGTGCGGCCATAAAACATGAAACCGATTTATGATGAATATGATGAACAGCAGAGATAAAATACTGACATTGCCTAAACATGAGCTTATTTATTGCTGCAGATGCATTACAGGAAGAGAAGAAGCTTCAGTTGAAGCTAAAAATCAGCAAATGATGAATCAAAGATGTAATCAGCAGTTCAATCATGCTCATGTTGACTGGCAGTCCTGATTTCATATGCTTGTCTTTATCCTCTTTACAACTGCATGACACATCCACTGCAGAAAGCAGATCAATTCATCTGTCTTTTTTTTACTTTTACCAGGAAGTCCTTTGAGGGGAAAAATCATTTTTTAAAGGAATCCTAACAAAAAGCCACACTGGTTTAATGCAAAAGAACAAGAAATAAAAAGAAAGTAATTTAAATGCTTTAAGTTTTCCTCAAAACCTTTAAATGCTATGAAGCTATGATTACCGTATAAGATATGATAAACTTGTTTCTGATCCAGGCACAATTCTAAAAATGTGTTTTTGGACTGTGGACTTGTGTGTGTGTGACCACACACAAGTGGAGAACATGGAAACTCCACACAGAAAGGCTGATATCTGAACCCCAGACCTTCTCGCTGTGAGAGCGCCACACACAGTGCAGCCATTTGTTTCACACATTCACACCACTGGAGATTCAAAGGACTCAATTCATCCACTGGGAACACTTTGAAGTTCAGTACCTTGCCCAAGGGCACTTTAAACATGTGGGCAATTGAACCAGCAGCATTCCAATTAAGACATGACCAAAACCATACCAAAGATTTGAAGCACAATCAGTTCATTCTTTGGTTCCTTATTTCAATGCACAAAACATTTCTCAAGATTTTAATGCATTTTCTAAATTACAATTCAAAAGAAAAATAACTAATGTTATGAAATATTATCATTTGAAATACTGTACTTTTGATATATGAGATTTATAAACTCAAATAATCCAGAATAAAACTTGAAAATATTTTATATAGAAATAAAGTTCCATCTCACTTAAATTAATAGGAATGTAGTTTTTTTTTAGATATCTATAATTTGCACATTAAAACTTCTGCAATCAAGAATTGCAACAGGGACCATTTTAATGTTTCATTTCTCTCATCCAGATGTTTTAACCTCAGCTGACCAACCTGGTGTGTAAGGCTGAAGGGTGTCGGCTGCTCGAGGTGAAGAAAACAAACACTCCGTCTCCTGCTGAAGCGGCTCAGAGGAGCAGCTGGAAACAGGGAGGTGTGATCAGGGCTACAGTTGGAGAGGGGAGGAAAACACATGGCTGCAGCATCGGATATGTAAATGCAATCAGCTGCAGCTGAAAACACTGCTTTAGACACTTTTATTTATGACTCAGACTTCTTTCGTTTGTGCTCCTTAAGGCTGCAGTGAGGACCAGCTTCACACAGAAAACCAAGTTCTACAAAAACATCCTGTATTCAGTGTTGATGAAAATGTACAAGGCAGATTATTTAAACATTTCATACAGTATAAGTGTTTCATTTCAGATGAAAAATGTCTCTGATCCTGTTGTCAAGGTTGAACATAAGCTTAATCAGGAGAGTCAACACGTCCGGATTACATGAGCATAAACCTAATCTCTGTTGGTTCTGGTGATGGGACACAGTAAACAAGAAGCTGAACGTTTCAGTGCTTAATATCAATGTCCTGTCTCACTGTGGTGGTTGTTTTCATGTGCCTCTTTGCACTTATAATATTAGAGATAATGAGGAAGAGGAAGATGACTCCCACCTTCACTATCAGTGGGCTCTTCGTTCAAACATTATGCCATAAAGGGAAAAAACTGCTCCAGACATCTCATTAATTTCTTTTTATATCATCAAGCCTGACCATTATCAGACTCTTTCCCGCCTTGTAGTTATTAAGTTACCTTCAGAATTACTGCAGCAAATTTTCTGCCATGCAAACACAATACAAGAGTAAGATTCTGCAAGTTTGGTAGATGCCTCATAAAAATCCCCCTGGGTCAAAAATAGTATTGGGGAGGCGGATTATTTCCTAATCTCATGGTACTTTAATTTGTGGGATGAGCAGCAGAAATGACTATGTTGGTTGCATCAACATCCATCAGGTACCTGAGATACAGAATAACACTATCTTTGATTACTAACTCAGAAACGGAACAGCTCAAACTGTGAGAGTCACACTGAGAGAGAGAACACGACACTAGTTACAACAAATGTAATCCTCAAAATACATTCATGAATTTGTATCTTTAACATCTGACCAGCTGAATCAATTTACCAGTTGTTTTTCCCTCTGGAGCAACCAACATACTCAATTAAGCTGATCTTTTAACAAATGTGTGTCTCTTAAAAATATAGCACCATTCAAATTTGAAATAAACAGCCTCGATAAAGCAAAAAAAGTTTGCTTTCAAGTAATAAAGCAAAGCAACAGTCATTTACTATTGAGTAAATAAATCTGTAAATTAACAGTAACCTATACTTTCACTGGTTGTAAATATACTGCAATATATAATAATACACAATATTTATAGAATTATATATACATTTTCATTATTACACGTGTACTTCACTTTGTTGGACTGTAGGTGTAGCTTTTGAACAAAACAAAAAAAAAAAAAACAGGATTTCTTAAATATACCAGAGTAAACTTGACATTCTCTGTACCTCATAAATCATTTTTAAGATAGCTTGATCTGCATTTTAAAGTGTGGAAAAGACATCTAATATAATACAGGTTAATATAGGTAAAAAATGCTGCTAACATGAGTTGTTTCACCATTTATATTAAAAAAGCCATTTCTGTTACTTTCTACATTAATTGTGCCATACAGTGAATTAAAATGCGTTACTTACTTGTTGATATACGTGTTTTCGTGAGAGGAAGAAACTCAAAAGTATGTCTTTAAGAGAAAACTGGTTAAAATTCAAAGAGACACTTCGGATATTCGAGCTGACCTGGGATCAGATGTCTTCTCGTCTTCTCGTGACAACTTCCGGGTTCCGATTATAAAATCTGATCTGAGATCTGCGGACTTTCCGCGCGTCGAGCTGACCACGTGGTGACCACGTGCCTCCGCCCGGCCTGCCAGCTCACCGCGTGCAGGAACAAGATGGCGGCGCGGTGGAGAGCGAAAATCGGGGATTTAAATGCCGGCAGCAGCGACTTTCTGGCCCGGAACAGCCCGCATGAGGTACCGGTTCCCTCGTTACATGTAACGTGGCGTGAGGTGGCGCGCACGGGGACGGTTTCCGGCCACGCGCCGGGGCGCGTGTCGCCGGCGAGCGAGGCCACATGTACAGCGACACGTGGCCGTAGTGGCTCGTGGTGCCGCCGAGCAGGCTGCCGAGCACTTTAAAGACATTAATGATCACGTCTGGTTGTGTCTGCACGTGGAGTTCATTCACGTCGTGACACTCCCGGGAACCCATGATGGTGATGATAATAACGTGTGTGTTTGCATCAGGCGCGTGTCCCGGCTAAAGTACAGGATGTTCAGATAAGGCTGTGCCCGCAGCTCCTGCTATCATCTGTAAACTGTCTCTGTCACCAGCAGAGACCTGAATCTGGCAGATTATCAGGAAACGGACCAGGTGTCACCTCCACAGATTATAATCCCGGAAACCCCTCATCTGCTCCGCCTCAGCAGAGATTCAGCTCTTCTGTAGTTGTGCCCTCAGTTCACCTCATTCAACACCTCCCCCCTGCATGTTAGTCATTCTGCAGTGCCCCCTCTTCTCTGTGTGGGATTATAAGGCTTGATTTTTAATAGTTCCAGTAGATTATAACTTTAAGTATGCTGAAAAATCTAACAGATTTATGATAGATCTGCCACTCTCACATCCACATAGTTAAGTTACAATAATGATCACCACATGTGTCGAAAACTTACACTCATAATGTCTCCTTTACAACCATGTCAGCCAGCGGCCACACCCGAGGGGAGGGCTGCTGTGATAGAGAGTATATCTGATCTGATCTGTTACTAATCTATACGACATGAAATACACTGTGTCAAAAAGTGTCTCTGTGTCTGCAGATGGGTCTGAGTAGAGGCGATGTGGCCGATATGGACATCGATCACTCCATTTTGGCCATCTTTGAAGACTCCACGGCTGCTTCAGAGGTCAGAGCTGCGGCAGATTAATCTGACGGATTACAGCGTTGTTACAGAGGTCTTCTGGGAATCTTCAGAAGTCTGAAATACACAGTCACGCACATGTGTCATTCTGTTTGAATTGTTGTGATCGAGGGATCAGATTGTCCAGCGTATATGACTGATGTGTGGGATTATGTGTACCAAGAATGTCACCCAGTTCAGTCGGTGGATCAATCCCATCATGCTTTGCACTTGCAGGTGGGCCTTCAGTGGCATGCGAGCCTGATCTCAGAAGACGGCCACAGTCACCTCCAGACTCTGTTAGCTTCTCACAAACTTAAGAGCAGGTTTCCCCCTCGAATCAGAGATGTGAATTCTGATCTCCTAAAACTGAAGCCAGCTGGATCAAAGACTGAATGCTCTCCAGTAAATTCTTCATGCCAAATACTTTTACATCAGTGAGAATGTACGCTGAACCGGTTGACTGCCGTGGTGTGAATGTGGTCGCCACAGTCTCGGCGGCTGTCGTCTGGAGTCGGCGCTCCTGCTGCTCAATTAGCTCCGTAATTCAGCTCATGCGGCTCCGTCTTCCTCGTCTCAGGGCAAGAGCTCCGCGGAGGAAGAAAACGAGTCGCTGCTGTCGGCTCTGAGCGAGATGCTGGACGACGTGGAGGATGACGACAGCGCGCTCTCGCCCTTCGACACCCTGCCCGACAAGAAGCTCATCGGCCACGCAAGGCTCAAGGACACGGCGGCGGTGAGAGAAAACGCCAAGATCAGCTTCAGATGACAGTTTTCTCTGTTTTGATCGACTCGGTTGTTAAAATTCTTATTGAAAATTCATTGAAATCGTGATACAGACACACTAAACAAAGAGGTGGATCAATATTATAGAACAATAATGTGAAATATTATCACAGTGCAACATAATGATTCATCCAAATGTGTCAAGATATAGTGAGACTATATGATACAAATATTTTAATTATTCCAGAGAAAAATTGAATTAAAATTAAAGCGTTGCTCAACACAGAATAGAACAGACAGAATAAATAGAAAGTTAAATATCAAATAAACAAGATAAAAATAAATTCATTTATCTCTGAATCTTTGTAAGAATATGTATAACAGCACATCATGGTTTAAGTTATAATTTGATTTTGATCAGTTTTTATTTGGCAGCATCAAACTTTTTAGCTGAATTGTCTCTTGATTGAATTTATATAGATTCATTTATAGATTTGAATTATCCACATGATTTAAAGCCTGTAAGCAACAGATAAGTAATCAAACGGGTAATAATTAAAACAAAAATACAGATATTCTCTAATTTTTTTATTATTGAAGTGACCTGAAATGTTTGATTAACCTGATTTTATTTGCAGATGTGACTCTAGAACTTAGATAAATAAGGCCTCTTGGTTAAAAAAAAAGGCAAACCAATAAATAAATATATATTATAAAGGTAATTGCTGCTTTTTTTAAGTGTTAAATGCATGTTACTTTCTGTTGTGACACATTTAAAGGAGACATTAAAGTCTCAGTCTACTGTTATGAGTCGTGTTCATAACAACAATCCAGAGCTCTTAAACGTGTTTCTTTTCCCCCTTCAGGAACTGTCGCTGGCTCACAGACTCAGACCGAGACCCAAGCCGCCAAATTTAATGTTCACTGTTGAAAACGAGGCGGAAAAAGACCTCGACTGCAAACTGGAGGAAAAAGTTGAGCCACAGAAGTTAAAAAAACAAAGCCAGACGTTCTTAGAGACGAGAAATGGGCGGTCGGAGGGCGACATCGAAGTTTTCTCCTCCAGTTCGCTGGTCAGCCTGGTCAGGATCATGCACTCCTACTGTCTGAAGCTGCATGTGGAGGAGGAAGAGCGTCCTGGAAAGAACCCCACCATCTTCTCCCAGGAGGAGGTGTGGAAGTACGAGCGGCCCAGCGAGGAGAACGACGAAGAGATCAATGTCGTATCTGACGATGAGGCGCCGGTGAAGGACGCGAAGGAGGAAGATGAGCTGGACGGGAAGCGACATAAAGTGCTGAAGAGTGTTTTGTTGAATGGAAGCTCCTCCAGGGCCGCGGCGTGCCGGGAGAAGAAAAGAGTGAGCTTCGGCCCCGTTCAGGTGGCGTCCTTCGATGACGCGATGGAAAACGGCGTGCGGGAGAGCGACGTGAACGGCGTCAAAGCTCTGGATGAGCTGGCAGCAACGTCTCCGTCCTCAGAGGAGGCGGAGCCACCGAAACGCGAGACCAAGGGAAAATCCCTCAGCCTGCAGCAGTACAGACAGCTGCGCCAGAAGAGGCTGCCCCTGGTGGAGAAACAGGGGAACTACACCACCAAGTGGCCGTCCGTCTCCGTGCCCCCGAAGGAGCTGACCCCCATCCTGGGGCTGCAGGGACAGACGCAGTGCGTCTCCAGGTCGAAGACGACGCATCCAAACCTCCACAAACCCAAACAGACGATGGCGCCGAGTCCGGTCCGTTCACCTCCCAAACCGGACGCGTCCGCTCGTCACCCCCGCCGCGCGCTACAGCTCCTCCGGTCTGAATCCAGAGCGGACTCGCCTCTCAGTCCCGTCCCAAGCAAGAGAAGTCCAGCGAAGAGATCGGCTCCGCTCAGCACCGACCCTCCCAACCCGGTCCTCCTCCCGCTCCCTGTCCCTCAGACCGGATCACCGTCCGCCGCTGCCCCCCCGCAGCCGAACACCCCAGCGTCACCGAGCAAGAGCAACCAGAAGTCCTCTCAGACCCCATTGGTGGATCTGGATCTGCCACCGAGTCCCGAGTCTCCATCAGAATGTCCCTCAGCCCCGCCGGACTGCGGTCAGCCGCCGCCCCCCTCAGAGTCCAGCGTGGACGGAACGCCGGATGTTTCCCAGAGCGACTGTCCTGCTGATGAACCGCCGAGCTCTGGAACCGGCTGCAGCACGGAGCCAGCAGCCACCGACTCAGGTAACCTGTCGATACACGGCGTCTGACGAAATCTGTCCAGCTGTTTGAAAAAGTACCCTTTCTTAAGTTACTTTGTTTCTTTGATCAGGAATCGAAGCGCCGGATTTGACCAGCCTGCTGGAGCAGTTTGAGGAAACACAAGGTAAGTAATCAGATTACTGATGTCTTTGCTGCTGATGTGGACTCTGTTAAATGTTTCTCGGTTCTTCCACATTACAGCTAAAGAGAAAAGAGTCTTTGACGATGAGCCCAAACCGATTGATGCTGCTTCAGGTTCGATCCTTCCAGCAGACGTGGATCTGAACCAAACCCGGTCAGCCGGACCAGAAAAGACCTCAACGCCGCCACTTCAACATTTAAGCACTTCAGATATTCAGGAAACTCAGAAGCCTCTCAGGAAGCAGCCGGAGGACGTCGACGTCCCCGAGCCCCTCAGCACCGAAATCATCCTCAGCTCCCGGCAGTCTCCACGACGGAGAAATCCTCCCTCCAAAGCCATCCAGATCATCGACCCCCGACCTCTGCCGGCCAGGAAGACGCACACTAACTCCTCCGAGTCGCCCGCCGCCGCTGCGCCTCCTCACACGTTCCTCTACCTGCTGTCCGAGCACGACTACTGCGGCTCTGCGGAGGATTCTGCCGCTCGGCGGAGCAAAGAGAATGTGGAGCAGCCGCCGGCCGTCCGGGACGCGCACGCCGCTCCTGAAGGCGCCGAGCAGATCCCGACGGGACGAACGAAGCCTCAGCTTCACTCCGAGCCGAGCGCGGCCGAACCCCTGCGGCTCCCGCACTGCGTCCCCACGCCGGACGAGGCAAGCCAGCCGGCCCCGTGCACGCTCCCGACGCCGCCGCCCAGCCCGCCCATCAGAGGCAGGCGGAAGAGGAGGTACCGGAGGAGGTCTCCACGGTCCGACTCCAGCTCCAGCTCCCGCTCCTCCTCGCCGTCCTCGTCCTCCAGCTCGGGCTCTCGCTCTCCGAAGCGGCGGAGGTATGGGTCTCCGTCAGCAGCTCTCTCTGTGAGGCGGCTGCTCGCTTCACCGTGTGTCTCCGTCTTTCAGGCTGCGTCACCACCACTCAGAGAGCAGCTCGTGCTCCTCGTCGCCGTCCTACTCCCACTCTCCGCCGCGCCGCTGCCGCTTCTCCTACTCCAGGTCCAGATCCAGGTCCAGGTCCAGGTCCTGGTCCCAGTCCCAGTCCCGGTCTCCGTCCCGGTCACCTTCTCCGTACATGTGTCGAAGTCGGTGGAGAGAAGTTTGCAGGTCAGTAGAGGTTTTTTTATTTTTAGGATTTACTGCTTTAGAAGTGTTAAATGTTTAAGTGTAAGAATGTAGTTCAGCTGTTTCAACTCTAAATTCACTGCTTTTATTTGGAATTTATTGTTATAAAATATGTGCAGTGAGTGGGTGCCTCTGCTGCTGATGGGAATGAAAGTGTAATACTGGAATGTGCGCTTCCTCTGATTCTTCCCCACAGCAGCAGAGAGTCGAGGAAGCTGAGGAGGGAGCACGAGATCAGGATGCAGAAACTCAAAGCCATAGTAAGCCGCCGATCTCCTCCCGTCCGACCGTGTCGATGTACGCCGAGCGTTACGTAACTGGATCCACCTGTGTGTGTCAGGACGAGCGCAGGGTGGTGTACGTCGGACGCATCCGCAGAACCATGACGCACGAAGAGCTGCGGGAGCGCTTCGCCCAGTTCGGAGACGTGGAGTGTGTCTCCCTGCACTTCAGAGACCGAGGGTGAGTCTGCGGTGCGTTTTCACGCCTTGGCTCTGCGCCGCTCTCCGCTCGGTGATTTAAAAACCCCGTCGTCTCCGGCTCTCTCGCAGTGACCACTACGGCTTCGTGACCTTCTACAACATGGAAGACGCTTTCGCCGCCATCGACAACGGCGGCAAGCTGCGGCGTCCCGACGAGCTGCCGTTCGACATCTGCTTCGGCGGAAGAAGGCAGTTCTGTAACTCGCACTATTCGGATTTAGGTGAGGCTTCCTCAGCCGATCACGCTGCGGTTACAGGAATCGTCAGTAATCCGATTCAGCGCTCATTTTTCCCAGCTGTCCGTCCTCCGTCTCACATAAACACTCTGCTCGTGTCCATCCTCTCCACAGACGCCAACAAAGACGCAGAGCCTTCAAAGAACCGACTGGAGGACCTGGACTTCGATTCGCTGCTCAAACAGGCCCAGAGAGGACTGAAGAGGTAGCAGAGAGCCCAAGACCAACCCGAAGCGCTAAAGATGCAAAGAATCCGTCGAACCTCAGAGCGTCAAGCTCACACTCATGTAGCAAGCCTGTCCTTTTTTAATGACATTGTATACGCATGCATGTTTATTTGTGTACAGTTTATACGTACAGACGTTTGGCACTCTTTGCATGCAGTTTTTCAGTTGTAAAGTTGATATTCTAAAAATGATTATGTAGCACTCAGAAAAAAAATACAATATTTGCATTCCAGAGCACTGATACAGTTTTGTACATGGAAATAAAGGCTGTATATTGTTTTTCCTTTAATGGGGTCTCATCTGTCCAGTTTTACACCTAAAGTTAATCAGAGGGTTTTTTGATTCCTAAGAAACTGAAGATTTCACTGAAGCAGAAAGACGTCCCGGTTATTTATGCCTGTAAGTAAAGGTGAAAATAACATGAAACTTCAGCTTTGAACTCATTAACAATCACCAAAACTACTGCCACGTTCAAATCAGATCAGGTGCATTTTTCTCCTGAGCTGTGGGAGCTTATTTACCATCCTTGTGGATGAAATGCAGTGTTTGTCTTGGTTTTTTTCATTTCAACTCCACTCGGGCCACATTACCAGTTTTACTGGATGTGTTTTCTCTCCGGCATGAACAGGATGCTGCCACCCAGCTTTCCTGAGGGAGTGATTTCATCTGGCGCAGAAATAACTGGAAAGCCTCAAACGACGCACACGTACAAACTGAAATGTGCAGACACTGTATCTAAATGTAAAAAGAGAGGTTAGGATTCTTCGATGAGTCCTTCATTTGATCTGGTTATCAAATTCGCATCTTTGTATCAAACCTAGTGAAATGAAGTGAGTTCTGATTGGGGTGTTGGGAAACAAGGTAACTTTTACTGTTTTTTGTTCAAATCAGATTCCACAGAGCTGGTCATTTTCTCATCTTTTGTGTTTAGGAAAATGCAGAAAAGGCAGTGCAGTTGTTTCCTCCATCTCCGCATTAGTCACACCACACAGTGTTGTCAGATGACTTCCTGATAAAGTTTGAGTTGCCATGAGAGCATGTCAGAAAAATAGGAATAAAGGGAAGTGTGGACCAACTTCCACTCAGTTCTTAGCAGTAGCTTTTTGACTCCTGTGGGATTAGAGTGAGTGACTCCGGGATCGCTCCCTGACTCTCTGTAACTTGGCTATCCCCTGCTCAGGTAGTTGAAATGGGGAAAAAAGTTGGCTTTAAACCATATGTCCCAACATCTGCTGGTCTTCTTTCTAAAACTGGATGTCCCTGTTCATTTGTACCCCACTCACTTGTTCATATTCATGTTGCCAGAAACTGTCAGTGTTTGAAGTGTAATGCTGAGCTGGAGCTGTGAAGAAACTTACACAACAAGAGAAGTGAAGAACAAGTGAGCTTTGAGCCCTTTGGTGATAAAAATGAGTTTGATAAAACTAATGTGAGTTTTTTAGTTTGAAAATATTGTTGAATTGACAGTGCCAGGATGAAAAATAAAAAAAGGGAAACTGGTTTTTCTGCATCGCAGAGCTCAGACGCCCTCTGGTGGCAAAACGTTGGTATTACAACCACACCACAACTGATAAGTTTGAGGAATGTTGACTTGGAGGAATATTATTGACAATAAATAGAGTAAAAACCAGTATGGGCTTCAACTGAAAAAATTACTAAACTGAACTGAATCCTTCTTAAAAACAAAATGTACAGTAATCCAACAATGGGCTGAGGAAAAAAGGGTGATTTTCTCGGAGAGATGGTATGGGCTATATGCACAGCTCCATCGCTTCCTGAAGTTCAGATAGCACCTTTATTTTCTGTATTTCATGATAGGATGAAGTGATTAATCCAGGTGTGTCTGACCCAGAGGCGGAGAGTGGGTCTCAGTACAGAGGGGGCGGAGCATTCTCGGGCCCTTATGATAGTAATTTTACCATCAAACAATCCCTCATGCTACCATCAAACAACACACTAATGCTCACTTTTATTGAGCCAAGCAAACCTATATGCCTCAGAAAGCAGAATAAAGTCAAAAACCAGTTCACGAACTTGTTCTGAAGAACAAATACACGTACGCACGCACACACACGCGCGCTCAGTCTTGTATTTCTATCCTTGTGGGGACCGTCCATTGACTCCCATTCATGTCTAGCCCCTAACCCTGACCCTTACCCTAACCCTAACCCACACCACAACAAAGAGTAACCCTAAAGAAATGTTTTTGCACTTTTACTGTTTTCAGTAACAACAACATGGTCAAGAAAACACTGTTTCTCCTACTTAGGACCGGAAAAAGGTCCCCACAAGGCACGTCGTTCCACGTTTTGCTATCCTTGTGGGGACATTTGGCCCCGACAAGGATAGAAATACAAGAACGCGCGCGCGCGCACACACACACACACACACACACACACACACACACACACACACACACACACACACACACACACACACACACACACACACACACAAATGCAGCCTGTGACAGGTGTCACTCAGAGCGTCCGCTGTCCATGGTGCTGAAAGCTCAGTTAAAAAGTCATGGGCTACATCTGTACCATTTTTGATACAGCTTAAATATAAGATGAACACAGCTGGTCTAAAATTACAGGATATAGACACAGCTATCTATATCTTTTGGAATTCACGTATATTATACAAAAAAAAAAAAATAGACTCAGGGGTCTCTTGTAGTTGAGAGCAACACAAGGCACATTCAAATATCCAGGTGTTTAAGACCACAGCATTCTGATAAAGATAATATTTTTGAAGGTTTCACTGACTCACCAGTGGCTCCGATGTTAGGTTTTGGGTAGTACCGCTAGCGGCTAGCATAGTGTTTAGCATACTGTTTAACTTCCCTCCAAAGAGTTCAGATCAAGTGCAAAAGAAAAAACTCGTTCATGCCGCACAGCCAATCAGCGCTGGCTTACAGCTCTGACGCATTCATGGACAGTCGTAATGTAAGAATTGGCAATTTGGAGCCCACACTCATATGCGTATACCTTCTGACACACACTGCACATTTTATTATAATAATTTATTTACAAGTAAATGTGAACCCATTACATGAAACGGGGCCCTATGACCTCGTGGGCCCTGGGGCGACCGCCCCCTTGCCCCCACTCTGGCTCCGCTACAGGTCTGGCCATTTACTGAGGTTGAACTAGAACTCAACTCAGCTCAACTCAACTCAAAACACCTTTGCATCTTACCCGACACCACTGTGTGCACTGAACAAGTCATTTTGGTTTGAAGTATGGCTCAACAAGTAAATAAATTGAATGTTTGTTATACTGTATGTACGATTTCCATGGAGCATGCATTTATGGAATAAAGCTTTCCTGGGTTTGGTGCTGTTGGTGGTGTCTAAAGCAGATGATACTGTCTCTTTAAAAAACACTGTCCCTTTAAGGTTTTAAAAGAACACTGTCCCTTTAAGACGTCCACCCGGAAGTCTCAGACGTAAACATGCGTCTCTGAGCTGAACGAGGGACAGTAAGGATAATAAAGCCTGGTTGTTTCTGCGCTGGTGCAGTTTTACAGCTCAGTGTGTTTCTTGCATGACTGAAAGCGAGACGAACCGAAGGCGATGACAGAGCTGCAGCTTCAGTCTGAATAAAGTGAAAACGAGCAAAATACAGAGCAGAAACATGTCGGAAGCAGGCAGCAGACCTCAGTCCGGCACTGGACGCTTCATCAGCGGTGTGGTGGAAGGTGAGGACCAGCCTGGATCCTCAGACCCCTAAGGGGGACGGGGCGTGTCTGGATGGATCCCATGACATTCATGAAAACATCAAACTTGCATTAGAAATGTGCAATAAACATGAATAGGTGATTTTTGGTGGAATGAGACAGTTTCAGTGTCACCTGACCTTTGCTTGGTGCAGGTTTTTATGGACGTCCATGGACTATGGAGCAGAGGACTGAGCTGTTTCAGAGGTGGGTGGGCTGTAACAATGGAGCAATTCATTTCCTCTGCTCAGGCTGAACAGTCGCCCTTCAATATTCTGTGTTTACAGCTTTTCTGATCATTCACAGTCAACTATTGAACTGAGTGTGAGGGTTTAACATACACATCTATGCATAAATAACAAGAATAGCTTTTTTGTTTTGCTGGTTTTGCTTTGGAAACAGGTTGTTTGACAGAGTTTATTTCTACAGTTTTACAAAACATTGATTTTTCTTACTCTTTTATTCCTCTGAATTATAAATAGGTATTTATTGACTTAGTTGCCCTCTTGGAAATTAATTCACGATGTTAAATAATAAGATTTTAAGGGAACAACATGCCTGCAACAATCGATTTTCATTAATATTTTACCCATCTAGTTATTAATTTAAATATATCTGCACAGAGAGGTTCATAATATTACAATTCACAGTCAGTCATCCATTTATCTTCCTTATTGCTTCATCCACCTTCAGGAGACGGGGGGCTGACAAGGGGTAAAAAGTGGGGTACCTCCTAAACACACACACACACAATCACTCACACACACAACTGTATCTCATATGGAGACACCAATTCACCAGGAAATCCTCTCTGTTCCACAGGGAGCAGAAGTGGGGTCTGAACACATACCTGTACGCCCCCAAAGACGACTACAAACACCGGATGTACTGGAGAGACTTGTACTCTGCAGAGGAGGCCGGTGAGTCTCGCTGCAGTGGTCACCGTTCATATAACCTGACAGGAGGGACGATGCCGTCCTGTCACACAGAGGTGGATTTTATGGTGTGTTGAGTAAATAAAGTCCGGTAAATGATATGGCGAAGCCCGACAGGTGTGCTTGGTAACAATCGGAGCGGCTCCCATGTGCTCACAGCCAGTTGTGTTATCTGGATGCTGCTTTTGAGTAAAGCCATTAAATGGAATTCAGCGGCCGACGAATCTCAAACTGTCAGTGTTGAAGTGAAGAATGGTAATGACTTTTTGTACTTTAAATTATCAAAGCTATTCAACCAACCTCCTCCACTTTCCAATAACTCTTACACACATGAGGAAAAGTGCCTCAAAATGTAGGAACAAATATCGTAATTTTAAAGTTTTCTTTGGTTGCGAGTGCTGGCTGTTCAGACGGCTTTATTTCCCACACATGAACCATTTATTTGTAGCTTGTTACATACATACAACGCTTTAAATGATGAGGAAAGCAGGAGTCAGATATGCCTTTTTCTGAATGATGATGCTGAAACTGGATTTTGAATCACTTCTTCTTTTCCCAGAACAACTGATGGCGTTAATATCGGCTGCGAAGCAGCACGAGGTGGAGTTCATCTATGCAATCTCTCCCGGTCTGGACATCACGTTTTCCAACCCCAAAGAAGTAGCTGCCCTGAAGAGGAAACTGGATCAGGTAGAGACGACGGGTGGAGTGTAACAGATGGTTTGATTGCTGCTTTATGGCTCTCAGGTTTGCTACTGAATGCAGGTCAGCAGAAATCTGATATTCCAAACTCTGGATGTAAGTAGTTGGTTTAATTTTTCAGTAGATAAGACTTTAAAACCTGAAACCGATGCTGCTACTTTCAGTATATTTTTAAGCTTCTATTTTCTTGATTTCATTGTGTGTCTGCAGAGCTGGTGGGGATTCAGTCATGATAATCAGCTGTGATGAGCAGACACGCCGTCCTGTTTCTCCTCCAGGTGAAGGGCTTCGGCTGCAGCTCCTTCTCTTTGCTGTTCGACGACATCGAGCCTGAGATGTGTCCGGCCGATCGGCAGGCCTTCAGCTCCTTCGCCCACGCTCAGGTGGCGATCACCAACGAGGTGTACCGGCACCTCGGAGAACCGGAGAGCTTCCTGTTCTGTCCCACAGGTCCTCAGCTCAACATCAATAAAAACATCTGCAGTCGTCAGGCAGAGACTAAAACCTCGGTGTGTGTGTTCTGTATCTGCAGATTACTGCGGCCTGTTCTGCACTCCCAGCGTGTCCCAGTCCTCCTACCTGCACACTGTGGGAGAGAAGCTCCTGCCAGGCATCGACATCCTGTGGACCGGTACACTTCCTCTCAACCACAGCTTCAAACGCCGACGTCCGTTCAGCTTGGTAAATATTTCTTTGTGTCCTCTAGGACCCAAAGTTGTGTCCCACAGAATCTCCGTTGAGTCCATCGAGGAGGTTTCAGCGGTGCTGAGGAGGCCGCCGGTCATCTGGGACAACATTCACGCCAACGACTACGATCCTCAGAGGCTGTTCCTCGGACCCTACAAGGTGAATCTGATCGCATTGCGTTTGCCTGTGCGAGCGCTGGTTTGTGTTTTCGTGTCATGAACGTGATGTTTCTGGGAAAGGATCGACCCACGGACCTGATCCCCAAACTCAGAGGAGTGCTCACCAACCCCAACTGCGAGTTCTACCCAAACTTTGTGGCCATCCACACGTTGGCGACGTGGTGTAAAGCGACTGCAGACGGCGGGCCGAGCGACGTTGACATGGGTCAGTATCCAGGCTTCAGCGTACCGCAGCTCAAGAAACATTACAACCAAGTAATGTTCCTGTTTGAAGGAGGATTTACTTTTTCAATAACTCCCGAAGACTTAGAGAAATAATTGAGATTATCAATGCTCTTCAGTTCCAGTTTATGCAGCATGATGGGAACAAATAGGAAGATTGTTTTTGTTTTCGGAGAATGAAGTTTTGAGAGTTTTAGAATAAAACTGCTCAGAGAGTCAACGTATTGAGAGTCAAAAAGTAAAGTGGAACAACTCTATTCTTAGAATCAAGCTGAAACATCTTTTTGAGAATTAAGTCAAAGTAATTATTGACATGTTACACCTTATTCTCAGAATATAAATTTCTGCCTCCTTGTATTTGTCTGACATCTGAGAGATGTCCAGTGTTTCTTGAATTGCCTGAATCGAGAGATGACAAAGTGAAATGGAAGTGAAATGGAAAAGAAGGCGAGTTAAAGTGTTCTGTCCTCTGACCTGCAGCAGGCTGTGATGAGGAGCAGGACCCCTGCTACAGCCCCCAGAAAGCCCTGACGCTGGCGCTGACAGACTGGCTGCAGGAGTTCATGACCACGGACCAGCCGGGAGGTAAAACCCCGCCAAGCGCGGCGTCGTGATGTGGAGCAGGGAGAAGCGTTCAGAGCGTGGCGTGTGCTTCCAGGTCCTCCGTCTCGCCTGAAGAAGGAGTCGTCCGATGAGGAGCCCATGCAGACGGACGTGTTGGAGGGCGCCCACGTCCCCGGCCCGGACGAGAACCCGCTGTACACCGCCGAGCCGCTGACCCTGGACGACCTCAGGCTGCTGTCTGACCTCTTCTACCTGCCCTACGAGCACGGCGCCACGGCCAGGACCATGCTGCAGGACCTGGACTGGCTCAGGACCCACAGCCACGCCGCCGCCGCCGCCGCCGAGGAGACCGACCTGGTAAGGTTGGCGCCCCTCTCAGATCGGCGTTTCCCCCCGCGGACTGCTCTCATTCCCTGACGCTCCTGCAGACGTCCGAGTGGTGCCAGAGGGCGCAGCAGTTCGACGACACCTGCGGCGCCGTGGTGCAGATGTTCAACCGGCTGTCCAACGCCCCCAACCGCAGCATCCTGTACGACCTGTACAACTACATCTGCGACATCAAGAGCGGCGTCGGCCTGGCCCGAGCCTACGTCAAGACGCTCGGTGAGGAGGAGCACATTCTGTAACCACGACGTCATTGATCAGATCAGTCAATTAAAGGAAATCCTTTAAAATATCTGCACTCTATCCTATTTATACTGAATATATTGAGCCTGCAGCAGGAACCTCAATCAGTTTGACATTTTTAATCATACTCTTTTGTTTTAATACATTATTAAATGAGTTCCTACATCAATCCGTGCAGGACAGTAACTGTTGAAATCAACATTTCTTAACATGGAGATGACAGTTTTCAGTGGTCTGAACCACGTTGTCTTTAGTTTTAGTTTTAAATGCTGTTTCTGGTTTTGACAGGAGGTCGCGGTCGACCCTCGGCTCACCTGATGACCGATGACCCTGAACCCTGGGGCTTCAGAGGGGGTCTGTCTGGAGAGTTCCAGGTAATCTCACTCAGCCCAGTGCACATTACGGACAAATTATAAATGCAGGGAATGAAAGATGAAGTCTTTTACATATGCACAGAGTTTCATCCTCTTTTAAATTGAATGGGGGTAAAATATAGAAGGTGTGCAGTTGTTCAAGTATTTTTCCATGTTTTCGAGCTGAATCCAGTGAAACCAGTTATCTGGACAGTCAGCAGTGACGGATTTAGACAAGTCGAATTAGAGCTCGACTGCTTTCTGGAGTTGTTCTGAACTTCCACCTGCTTCATCAATCTCTTCCTACGTGCTTTCAGAGGATGCTGCCAGGGCATGGAAGCAGGGACCTGTTCAGACACCCGCCCTCAACGGCGGTCTACAGCATCCGACCCTACTGTCCGGAGGACAAAGTGAGCCTGGCACCTCTCCTGATGGAAATTCAGTCGTGGTTTTGTTTTAACCGTCTGTCCTCTGTTAGATGGAGCTGCAAAGGATTTCCAGAGAGATGCGAAGAGACGGAGAGGACAGATCCTCTGCAGCGCAGCCTCTACTCATCAGCGACAGGTGGGATTCTTACTTCACTGCTCAGTCGTGAGGCTTTTTCCATCAGCGGCTGATCTTTCCGTTCGATTTGACCGGTTCCAGCCTGTCGGCGGGTGAAACGCCGCCGTCCCCTCAGTGCGGCCTCATCCTGGAGGACGAGATCGGGGTGTGTGGTTATGCAGTGGCGCTCACCGACGCCAAACCGGCCGCAGCCAAGATTCAGGTAAACAACCCGAACAGACGGCCTGTTTGTCCAAATAAGACGGAAAAACTAGGAGCTGCGTCTCCCTCCCCCAGAGCGCAGTGGGCCAGGCCTTCCTGGAGGAATTCCCCTCCCTGCTGTCAGTGCAGGTTCTTCCCCGGGTCGCCGACCCGGCCCCAGCAAAGCGGATGATTGGTCAGCTGCTGTCCTCCATCAGGAGCAGTGGTGAGTCCAGCTTTAGTGCATCAGGGGGGAGACTCTCTCCACAGGGGGGCGCTGTTGAGTTAACGTCTTATAATGCAAGGAGCACCAGAAAGAGCTTCCTTTTCACTGATGTGATACTGGTTTTTGAACCAGAGATACCTGGGAGATACCTGGTTTTTGAACTTCACACATTGTTTTAAATCTTTTAAATTGCTCCGATCAGGCAGAATCAAGCTGGCTTCTGGTGTTTTCCTCACAACAAATTATAAAAACTTTGCGTTTCCTCACGCTCCTCTTCAGGGTCCAGAGGGGCGTTCTGTGACCTGAGGCCGAGCGATCGGCGGATGCTTCATTTTTACTCCACGCTGGACTCTTTCAAAGCGGTTCAGGTGGACGGTCTTCCGGGAGATGTCCTCATTATGGCGGCCAGCCTCTGAAACAAAGACTCTTCACTCACCAGTGAACAACTGCAGGTTAAAACCTCATTTCTCAACTCATATCTGGATGATCTAGACAGCAAGATCCTCAACACACTCGATTTAAATTACTGAACAAACTGCTGTCAAATGTCCATTTTGCTGACTTGAAGAGTAAAAAGTGATTCCAGCACAATAAAGATGTTGATATCGAGGAGTGTTTGTTGTGTATTTGAGATTTCAGTGAAGGTGCAACACGAAAAACAGAAGGCATTTTAAGAAGAAACGTTATATTTGTTTTCAGAGATTACAAGGGAAATATATTAATCCTTTATCTTTAAATAAAGAGCTGGTGTTTGGCCCGAGAAGTTTAACGGGCCGTCAGTGAGACTGACGTGAACCGTCACATCGATCAGTAACAGCAAAGCCAGGTGTGTACAAACCAGTTACGACTAAAGCATGTCAAGTAACACCAGAACATCTGGGACACGAGTCCTGGTTTTCCCCTGAGAGTTCATCTGTAGAGTTTGGCTGCTGGAAAAAAAAAAAAAAATCCATGTCAGCCAGGCGACACACACACACACACACCTTTCACGCCTGACATTTGATTAAGTGTGTTTAATAAATAGGAACTGTGCCTGTTTAAAGTGTGTTAAAATGAAAAGGTGGTGAGGCGGAACAAGCGCTTCATCGGCTGGGATCTGAAGCTTCTGAGCAGCTCTGTGGGAACGAGACACACTCAGAACAATGTGTGAACACGAACTGTCAGATTAACCCTGTACTCCCGAAAGAGGAAAACACCTCGTCGTCTCCTTTGGATCCAACTTGTCGCTTCCTGAATGTCAGGACTTACAGCTCAGAGGGCAAACGGTGGTAAAATAATGTTTTTTTTTTTCAGACCTTCACTGTTAAAGCGCATTAAAACACCTGTATAGACAAAGCAAGGGAAGGCGCTGGACCATCACTGAGGGAACCTTTGGTCCCTCACATAAGGGCACTTGGACATGTGGGCTGGACCAGACGGGGGCTTGAGGCAGCCGAGGCTCCAGAACCATCGAGACCAGGGGTGTCAAACATGGAGGACGTGGACCAGAACTGGGCCACTGGATGAGTCCGGTTCAGTCAATACTACAAAGAGATCTGTCAGTTGAAACAATTCGATTGCAGCTTCTTTTTACTTGTGAAAAAGCACTGAAGCCATGTTATATGGGAGAGTTGTTCAAAACAGGGTTTTTTTGTTATCCTGCTATAATAATGATTTTCAATTATTTAGCTGTTTTTGCTATTGAGGGCACTTCGAGTTCACTCTGAGATAAACCACGTTTGACACCTCTGATCTAAAAGAACGGCTGCTCCCTCATCTCATCCTACACATTTATAATGATTATGATTGGTTAAAAAAAAAAATCACAATAATCTGTAAAGTGCATTTAATCCAGCACATAGATGAGTTCTGGTAGTGAATTAAAGACTGTTTACATCTTTGGTTTGTATTTTAAAGTGTAACCAGACTTCGATAGTGTTTTTTTTTTTTTTTCTCCCTTTCTGGAGAGTCAAAGTGCGAAGACAACTTTGGTTTTGATTTCATCAAACAATCTGATGTGTTGCTGTGAACTGGAGTCCGCTGGAGGTTTTAAATGAACTCCAGCCCCTCGTACTTCACGTTTCCGATCTTCGTCTCGGGCATCAGCACCCGGCCGTCCAGCGTGAAGGCGATGATGTAGGTGGCGATCCTGCCGGCGTCCTCCTCCGACTTCAGCGCCACGATGATTTGGTCGTCCGTGTCCGGGACGAACTTGAAGGAGGAGAAGCCGTGGGTGGGGTTGAAGGGCCCGACGTGCCGCACGGTGATGTAGCCGAAGTCCGGCGGGCAGGACAGCACGAGGTTGGTGGCCCGACGCTCGTCCGCCGTCTCCTCGTAGCGCTCGTGGCTGGCCCGGCGGGGGAGGAAGAACCAGCGCTGGAGACTCTCGCTCCAGGCCGCCGACTCATGGATGAGGTATCCTGTGGAGGCAGGAAGACCGTGGGTCAAGAAAACATGGAAGAATAGCTACCAGAAAAACATCTTGGTAGTGGCTACCTGGTGGTTCGATCCCCACGGCGCTCCGCAGGGCGTCGTAGTACGGTACCCAGTTCTCGTGCTTCACGTCGCCGTTGTGGCCGACGACTTTCACCCACTCCGGGTTGTTGTTGACCACTTCCCCAGACGTCGTGGTCCACTCTTTCCCCAGGCCTCCCACGAAGAGGTGCTCGTCCTTCACAGCGAGCCACTCCGCTTTGAATCCTGCACGGAAAAAACAAACCCCGATGAACAAGCCGACTGGAGACTCGGACACGTTTCATGTTGCCTCTTAGCTTAACTTGGGTAAATAGAGTGTGTGGAAATATGCTTCATGAGTGAAATCCTTCCATTACTGAAGAGTCGCGGTGCAGACTGACCTTTGGAGACCGAGCCATCGCCGTCCGGTAATATAACCCAGGGCACGGCCCGGCTGCCCTCGATCCGGTACACCACGCCTGTCCGGTCGTCCACGCTGTACAGGTGGCCGTTGAAGGCCACCAGCTCGGACAGCTCCATCCCTGCGGCGGAGGAAACACACACGTCAGTCCTGCTCCCAGGACACCTAGCCGAGCGCCGATACCGAGCGCCGATACCTCGTCCTTTCTCGGCCAGGTGACTCTCCAGGGTGACCGGCTCCTCGTCCCACTCCACCTCCAGGACGTCGCCGACGTCAGACACCGTCAGGTAGCCTCGCTTCATGTAGCTGAACCACGTCTGATCCTTGGAGCTCCGCGACGCCGTGTCCAGGTCCGCGATCACCCCGATTCGGTAGCGGGTTCCCCTCCAGGTCTTCTCCGGCGGACTCAGCGGGTACGTGCTGTTGTAGGGTCTATCTCCGCCCTCGCTGGACGTGTGTGAGCCGTACAGCTTGCTCCAGTAGAAACTTTTCCTCGACGCGTTTCCGTCCTCCTCTCTTCGGTGCAGGTACAATAGAAGAACTAAAGCCAAGAGGGTCACCACGGTGATCGCACGCCATTTTGGGTGGAAGCGCGCGTCAGAGGAAGATAATCTTTTAAGGGATGCCAAGGCCAGGGGGAGGCCTCGGACAGCGACGCCGAAAGAGTTCATCGAAGTGTCGTTCTCATCCTTATTTTGGACTGTGGAGGGCTGATGGCTGCTACCATAGCCTGGAAATGAGAGAAACAAAAAGAGCTATCAGGACAGTGCGATGAAGGAATCAGATTAAAACAGTGTTTGAATGGATTACAGCGCACAAGAAGTTCTGAAGGTTCCTTTCATGTGAAGTTTTTCTATTCTAAAGGGAATGAAGATGCCATTTGAAAAGAGAAGTGGAGGCGCACGTCGAGTTGAAAAAGCTTTTTGTTTGTATTGTTGGTCACAGCAGAGCTTTGTGGCGTTGTTCAGGGAGAAAAGAGGCAGCGGGCACGTCCTCTCCCCCAGAAGAAACAGCACTAAATCATACCGACTCATAGGTTTTTTTACTGTTAACAGGGCAAAACAAACCATAATAACCACAAATATCACATCGTAGAGTCTGTCAGGCCAGTTGCTCTGTGCGCAGCTGCAGCTGAAAATTCAGCTTGATTCATTTTCAAAACTGACTTTCAGTATTTAAACATACATGAGTACTTTTTTGGAATGATTCCAATCTGGCTCACAATAACAAGTCATGTCAACAATACAAAGATTAGTGTTTCTTTCTGTTGAATTGTCTCTTCGAGTGATCTGAGGATAACTATGAACGAACAGGTCTGACGGGGCCGGCAAACCGACGCTCAGCCCGCTGAAATCTGAGAGGTCTGCAAGAAAACAAGGTGACTCTGACGGGTCACTGGGAGCCGCAGGAAGCAGCGGCTCTTTAAATCACTGTGCTGTTACACCGTTAATGCACATCCTGAAAAAGTTAGCAATCTTTTACAGCTGGAAAACTACAAGAAGGAACACAGTCCACAAAAAAAAAAAACCGAGCCACAGAGAAGAGCAGCATGAAGCAAGATGAGGCATTAGGAGGGCATTCAAGTGATTAAATCCTCAACTCTGTGAACAAAAGCAACTGAAACACTCCCTGAATATTCTCTAACTGCGGTTATAGGCATACAAAACACCATTTACATGTAAAAACGTATACGGACTTGTATCTAAAACTCTCCCAGGATCCTCAGCTGTTCAGTAAAGCAGTTTCATACTTGGTGAGAAAACACTGCTCCTATTGTCGCCGCTGCATGTATGGCCCATATTTCCCATCTCTGTGCCCTAAACACAGCCTGTCTGTAAGCTGTAGGAAGAATGCAATAATTATTCACCCTTCCTTCGCCTCTTCTCCCCTGAACACGCTGCCTCCATCATGCCGCTCTGCTTCGCACGCATCCCGTAATGAACTCCAGCGTCCCACGCCGGCGACCGCTCTCAGCCAGTCTCCTCCTTTCCTCCCCATCACACTGGCTCAAGTTTCTGCCCTTTTCTGTGGAGCTCGGGCCGAGTCTGGGCGTAAATAATGAAGCAACAGGAGGGCAGAGGGCACGGCTCAGCGATTACTGATTAGTGTGATTACCAAACCTGAGCCAGGCTCCAAGAAAACAGGTCCTGCAACATTCTCAGCGAGGGACAGACGGAGTTCTGATGTCTCCAAATCGCCCGTTACAGAACAGAAGCATTAAGTTTCACCTTCACCGCTTCCAGATTTTATCTTCCAATGCTCGTTGCGCGACCCTCAAGAGGTCTGCATTCAGACAAAACTCAATGTCGTGTTGAGTTTTTGGAATTACGGGCTGGAAAAACTTCACAATACAAACAGACCAAAATCAAACGATTCTAAATCAACACAAATATTGGAAATATTACAGTGGATGGTACTGATAAACAAAAGGCACAGCAGAAAAACTTTGAAAACTACAAATGGATAATTCATAAAATACCCAAAAAACATGGACCGATACAAAAAAGCATCAAATAATCAGGCTCTAAGAACGAGACCGTGCATAATAAAAAAAAAAACCACACACACACACACACAAAATGACTGAGAAACAAACTACTTCTAAAAACATAAAGAAAGGAACAAGCGCAACAAAATATTTCGTTGTTTGAGGCTATGACAAAAAAGCAGTCACAGAACGCTGTGCCACAAACCAGTCTGACCAAAGTCCATCACAAGGAGACGCAACATCATCCAGAATCAGCCAAAAGACACAAAACTAACAAAAGCTAGAGCAAACAAACCAAAACAGCTGCACAGACACAACACAGAGGCACCACCAAGAAAACCAGAGGCAAAGAATAAATGATGACACACATGATGATAAACAGGCATTAACAGCATCAAACATCATCACAAAACTGAGTGTGGACAGAGGAACTCCCCCACCAGGACAGACACCGGGACACTGGGGTGTCACTGGCAGCCAGAGGGGGCTTTACTCTCTCTGCCCTGGAGCCGGCGTCTCTTGCTCCGCCCCTGCACTGAAAACATTTTTTTTTTTTCCCGCTGTCATGGAACTAACAGAACAAAGTGTCCTCATTGTTTGTCCTCCCCAGGGTCCATCAGAGACAGAAAGAGACATGAAGAGATAGAAAAGATAAAGATAAAGAGAGTTTGACTGATATCAGATTAAAATGGAAAATCTCCCCACAGCTGCACGAAGCCACAAACATGACACTTTATTAAACTTTATCCCACCTCCTGACCATAAAAGTAACTTCATCCTAAACCTAGAAAGAGCTACGATTTGAGAAAGTCAGAGAAATGTGGACATTATTGAGAAACTGAGAGTTTAACTGATAGACGCCGGTTGTTGAAGTGTAGCAGCTGTTAGCATGAAGCTAGCACCAGCAGCTAGCATCCCTCATCTTCACCGGATTACCGACCCGGGATTAGAAACGCTGTGCCGGGATCAGAGTTCAATCTGAGAAGGGTTTGACCCGGTCGCTCACCTGGTTCACGGGGTCTGTCCGTCCATGTCCCGGGGAGAAGGACATGTAGCGGACCGCTGGGCTGAAGTTCCCCGGCGGATAGCTCCTCCTGCCCGGGGAGCCGCGGAGCGGAACACCGGCCTCCTCTTATCGCAAAAACATCGCAAATACCGACGAGCAGGCTGGATAAAGTGCTAAATCCAGTGTGTGAGAGTGAAAAGATCACATATCATTCACAGACAGCTGGTAACAGTCAGTAGATCCATCCTGATCTGTGGGCTGCGTGAGGACAGGAGCTCGGCTCAGGTTAAAGTGATTTACATGAAACTGCTGAACGACCCCAGGAGGAGCAATAAATAAATAAATAAATAAATAAATAAATAAAAATTGCAAATGATCAACACTTGCTTCTAAACGCATTGGCCTGTAATTATTAAACGCATCTGTCATTGAAGGGGCATAGACAATCTATCATCTTGAGCGTTTAGTTTTACAAAGATGGAATAACTCCTAAGTATCCATTATTTGCGCAGTGTAATCAAGAGATAGAGCCCTTCTCTCAAAAGCCATAAATAAAAGAACATTTCGATTGAATCTGCACAGAATACATTACTTCATCTGAACTATATGCTCAAATATGGCTCTGTATAAAATATAAGAACACAGATGAGAGAAGTACCCTCACATCTTTGGCCCCAAATAACATTAATTACCTTAAAAACCTTTAAAGGTCTGTGACACCTCACAGTGAAGGTTTGGCCCTGCAATCCTAGTTTCCACGACTCACAAATAGAAGAATAAACACTTGCAAATATAAATATTTATTGATATATATTCTCTACAATGATTAATACAGTGATCAAGTAAACAAGTATGTAAGATCCTCCTACAACAATGTGCATCAGTTACATTTTTGTCATATTTTAGCTGTATATTTACATTACAATTGTATTAAAATATTTATGACCCTATTATTACTCCTCATGTATATCAGCGTAAAATAAAAAGTGCAAATATGTATATTTTAATTACCAGCATTTAGAAACAACACGTTAAAGTTCCCTGGGTGAGATATTGTCATTGTGGAAGCTACAACATTAAGCTACATTCTGTTTGAGTGATACACTGCTGCTCCAGAAACAATTGATCTCAGTTTTTTTTCCCACAATTAATGATTGTAAATGCAATTTGTTGACATTCAAAGAAAAACAAATGACAAGTATTTGACTGATAGAACCAGTTACAATACACTGGATAAATGCCAAAATTAACAATCGACTACAACATACAACAGGCAGAAGTTGTGTATTTCCTGACAGTAACACTGCACACAATGATTGTTCAGTTTTTAAAAATGACTAATTTGCTACAATCGCCATCCTTGACGTGACAAAAGTTTCAGGCACACAGTAACATGTTCATATGTTTTGACAATACAAAGGTTGTTGAAGCCTTTTTTTGACACCAGTAACTAAGTGAAGAACTTTCCTTAAGCATGCTGAAACAGGAAACTCGATGCTTATCAAAGTACTGAGACGGTGCATATGTTATCGAGTCGTCTGCATACGATTCATTCAACACCTCAGCTCTTCCCCATCATCTTCAACAGAAGCTGCAGAGAAAACACAGGAAATGAAATGACTTTCACAACAGAGACACACTGAAGATGTAAAACCCAAGAGCTTTGTGGTAAAATCTCAGTGACGCTAATTAAATTACATGAAAAAAGTGAGAAAGAGAACCACCTGAAAAACACCTCTGCTAACATGAATAAAATCCAGAAGCGACGCTCACAGTCCTTTGAAACGCCTGGGTACCTTAGTGAGGCGATAGTCCCCGTCCACCAGCTGCTCGATGATGTTGAAGTGGTCTGTATCGGGCACATCCTCCATGGTCACGTTCAGGCCTGCTGCTTCCAGAGTCTGTAAGACCAAAAGAAAGTGAAAATGTGTACAATCATTTAAGATATCCAGTCACATTGACATCTATAAACCAATGAAACCTGGAACGACATGTGAGCAACCTTCCGTCTTCAATCGGAGGCAATTTAGATAAGATTAGATTAAAAGTTCCTTTATTAGTCCCACGGCTGGACAACTTCAGAAATAAGAAGTCGATGATTTTAATAAGGGCTGCGGAAAATTCATCCTCCTACCGGAAGGCCAAACTGAGTGTGTACTTCTGCCACAAGATTAACGAGAATTATGGCAGCGAGTTTCTTAAAGAAGACCAACTGAATATATGTAATTTTAACCAACATGCATGAAACCGATACTTTCTACTTTGGGGGAAAAAAAAACAAAAACAAAAACACATCAGTATTGCTTTTTCAGAGTAGTGTCAATTAATGCTATATTCTAATATGCTTAAAATGCTTAATGAAGCCATTAATATCTTCATTTTAGTTGTAAAAGTGTGACCTCAGGATCCACAGGCAGACCACCTCCATGTCTGCTATCCAGTATTTCTCACTCCACACTACAGATCGATAAACCTAAATTCATAGCTTGAGTATATTCAGTTTATTTTAGTTTGAAAAATCATATTTATCTTAATCAAAGGGAAATAAATGTTATGAAGTTATACCGTACAGTTAGAAATAATCAATACTGATAGAAGGAGTGGGTTATCAATGAAATTTCAGGGGATCAATGAACCAATCATAAACTAGAGAAATGCCATTTTTACACAGACATTAAAACGACGAGCACTGACTTTGTAATATTCCTCCGACTGCTTGCGAAACTCCGGCGAGTCGTTTTCAGCCACGGCCACGACGATGTGACAGGAGGAGGAGGACAGCTTCAGCTGAGGGACCAGCTGACTGGGGCTGTTCCTCACCGCCACCTCCCTGAAAGAGCGAGACGGCGAGGGGACGGAGGAGTGAGGCACCGACCGACACCACCACACAACTGCACATCACACACACACACACACACACACACACACACACACACACACACACACACACACACACACACACACACACACACACACACACACACACACACACACACACACACACACACACACACACACACACACACACACACACACACACACACACACACACACACACACACACAGTCACAGGCACAGTTCCTCCTCTGCAAAGACTCACAATACTTAAACACAATGCATAACAGCTACTGGCACTTAAAGTCTTCCACAAGTACAAAAAATACAGAAGCTTTTCTCAACTTCACCTCTTTATGTAAACTTTTTGTAATAATAAGAACTTTACTTATAAGGAACCATTCATTCATATATGAACTGCAGCTCAAAGGCCTTCACAATTTAAAACACATTGATATTAAAGGAGAGGAAACTTTGAATTTAGACTGAAACCAATCAGAATGTAAAACAGACAAGAATAGCACAAATGCTATATAATAAAATCAAATATAGGTTTGATTTATATTTGACCAAAAATACAACCGAACAGCCGAAGACTGAGATGATAATCAGTAATTCTCATGTGAATTTATTCCTTATGATTGAAGATTCTTGATAAATACTGAGGATTTCAGGCTCTGGAGCCTTAAATGCTTGTTTTAAGTCTATCTGGAGAACCAAGAGAAAAGCAATGCAAATACAGGGAGAACATGCAAAATCTGTAGAGAAAAGCTTCCAGGCTTAACCCTGGCTTGTACTGAACGCATTCTCACCATCGCTTGAAATAAAAAACTATCACAATGTATGCCGGGATGCTGAACATCAGTCTTTAAAATCATCTTAAGTGTAACACCAACGCAACAAAGAAAACCAACTGGATTTTTCAAAGTGACACCTATCAAACAGACAGTTCAAGAAAAGAAAAATAACTCCCTGACATGCTGAAACGTTCACCGTTGAGTTTTAGAAAGCAGACTGGTTTGATCAGAGATTACATCCAGGACACGCCTGTGAATCAGAAATACAAGCTGAGCTTTTGACTGTTTGCAGTAGGATGTTTTCATTCTGTTTGTCCTGAGCTGGAGGAAATGTGAAGGAGGCGCTCGCAGCTGGAAAGCCATTGACTTCAGTTTCTGTCAGGAAGTTCAGGCGAGTCCGTCACCATGGCTTCGTCCGGCTGGCTTACGTTTCACATTTGAGTGACAAATAACAGACGACAGCAGCGAATCGGCAGACAAAAACTACACAGACTGAAAATATTTAGTGCTGCTGACTCACTCCGTCATCTTCAGAGGCTCGTTGACGTAAGTGGACAAGATGGGCAGAAGATCGTAAATGCCGCTGACAAGAAAAGCCCCTGGAAAACACGGAGAGAGCGTCTGTGAACGGGCCGAACATCAACACCTTCACAACTTGTTCAAGGAGCATCTTTCTCTCAGTCAGTGTTTATTATATGCAGCGGTTTTTCAACCAAATTCTGTTTTTACAGCGATCTTATGTGTGACCTTATTAATCCTTTTTAAATTTGTATCTATTATTCTATATTATCACTGTTGGAACAACAGGACTTAACCAATCTGAGATACTTGAAGTCCATTTTATCTATTTCTTATCTTTATTATCAAGTATTTGAATGATACGAACGTTAAAACCGGTGGTGAAGACAAGATAAACCCACATTTTAAACACATGAAATATTGAAATAAGAAATTCATATAGAAAAATAAAGGTAAAAAATGTGTTGAAAAGTGCTTATATGAATTTAAATGTAATCATAGTGAGGCCTGGGTAGAAAGGTTTGTTTCACCTTTAATCTGAGGAGCGACGCTGTACTGAGACCAGTCGGTGGACAGCACCATGGCCGCCAGGTGAGCCCCGGCCGAGTGGCCGCACAGGTACAGGCCTCTGGGAAACAGAAGCAGACCAGACAGAGCTCACAGACTGAAGAGGAAAAAGAGCCTGGGCTTTTATAAACCCGTGACATTTTATTCTCCTGAATCAGTGCAGAGTGAGGACAGCCGGTTCAGGATTTAATTACGTCTCAAACAGGAAGGGGACGCCGGTTCAGGTACCTGATGTGAGAATACTGCTGAACGATGGACACCACGCTCCTGCGAACCTGTGCCACCATCAGGTCCATGTTACCTAAAGAGCCCAGAAACAGGTGAGGAGGGGGAACATTTTCAGTTTCCCCTTCTTAAATCCTCATAAATCAAAGAGCCGCTACCTTTGGGGGCGATGTCGTAGCCGACGGCCACCACGACCACGCCTTTATCCACCAGGGGAACGGCCATGAACCCAGACTCCTCCTTGCTGCACAAAACGGCAACATGAAGAAAACACCGGAACAGGGGAAGAAACTGGACCGAGAGCGTCACGTCGTACCTGAGAAACTGCCAGTAGCCTCCGTGCAGGTAGACCACGAGGTGGACGTCTGAAAGAGGAGACGAGGGCTGTGAGTCGTCGCGTGTCGGACCGACAGCGATCACAGTTTGACAGCGTGTCAGCGTGTCACGGCCGTACCCAGAGAGCTGGTGCTGGGGATGTAGACGTCCAGCTTCTCTCCATCTCCCTCCCCGTACGGCACGTTGAGCAGCGTCTGGGCCAGACCGCGAGCTCGCTCCGTACCTGAACGCCACACCACAACAAAAACACTAATAACGACACAATCGCATCCTGAACATATCCCTGAACATTTCTCTTCATGATTCTACCTTATATATACCGTACGTCACGAATCAGGTCAAGAATAACTGATTTAGACAAATGTTCCTTTCAAATACATACGTCGTGAAAAAAAAACTGCAGAAAGGCGTTTTCAAAACAGACAAGCATGTGACTGTGCAAAGATTTTCAATCAGAAAGGATTTCTAGAAATGAAAAGCATGAATTTGATGGCAAAATAGTGTTTGGCCAAACAGTCACTTTCAAGTGTTTCTATTACATAAAGTCAATGAGGACTGTGTTGTTATCTGCATTACTTTCAGTTATTTGGAGAAAAACACAAAAATCACAGACATTACAACTCAGCCGGTGTATTTTCTCCTGAAGTCCCCTTCTCTATCATATCCTGTATATTGTATGTCTGTCTGAATTAAACCCACTGATGGATACACATAGGACTTTCATTTTCTGTCTGATAATTGCTCTCCATTTCAAACAGAAATTTCACAAAAAAGCCTGTTGAGACCCACAGCAGAGACCCCATGGCTCCTTGGCTGTGAGATTTGAACCAGCAGGCACTGCTGAACTGCTTTTAACAAGAGATACATTGTCATGAGCAGATCTGAGTAAAACATATGGCTCAGCATTCACAGTCGTCCTTGTTTTCTATGTGACTGTTTGAGAAAAAGTGAATGGCCCAAACTGTTAAGGCTTCCAGTAAAGATACCTGAAAAACCCACTTACATTCATCGTATACGGAGATTGAAGATTACAAACCTGCATCCATTTCAAAGCATTTACACATCTGTAACTGCACATTTAAAACTTTTTTTCAAGATTCCCTCCACAAGCCAGACAAAAACTCATCAACCAACCAAATGCCAAATGAACCAGTTCAGAGTGATTCAGTCTTACTGTGTAGACTCCAGTAAAGCCTAGTCAGACACCTGAAAACTCCACTGAAGCATCTTCACTTCATCTATTCCACATCTGCGCTAAGAATAGATAAATAGACAAATATTCTAATTCTCGTCCACTGTAAAATAATCAAAACCATTAAAGTGAAAATGTGAACATATGCAGATAGAAGTAACACAAATGGGATTAACTATAATATTTCTCATTGCTTGTTCATTTCTGGTGAGCTGCGTGTGGTGACCTTTATATCCAATTATAGGCAGAGAGGCAAAATCTAAACCTACGGAAGACAGCATTTTTACCATATTCAGTAAAATAATCACAGATAAATAGTTCAGTGTTTTGGGCAGAGGCAGAGCTTGGGTCTCAGTACAGAGGGGGCGGAGCATTCTCCACAGGCCCTTATGATAGTAATCTCATCATTCAAACAATACCTCATGCTACCATCAAACAACACACTAATGCTCACTTTTATTGAGCCAAGCAAACCTAAATGCCTCAGAAAGCAGAATAAAGTTACAAACCAGTACACAAACTTGTTCTGAAGAACACAAACTTGTTCTGAAGAACACACACACACACACACACACACACACACACACACACACACACACACACACACACACACACACACACACACACACACGTTTGTACAGCTATATGTTGTGAGGACATTCATTGACATAATGCATTTCCTAGCCCCTTACCCTAACCCTAACCATCAAAAATAAATGCCTAACCCTAACCTATGCCCTAAACCTAACCTAAACCTAATTGTAACCCTAAACCAAAAATGAAGTCTTAACCCTCAAAAAGGCCAAAAAAGGTCTCTGAAATAGTGAGGACCGGCAAAAATGTCCTCACTTTCCACAAACTGTCCTCACTTGTAAGGTTAAAAACCCAATGTCCCCACAAAAGGTCCTCACAGCATATAGCTGTACAAGTACACACACACACACACACACACACACACGCAGCCTGACAGCTGTCAATCAATCTCAGAGCGTCCGCTGTCCATGGTGCTGAAAAGTCAGATAAAAAGTCACGGGCTACATCTGTACCATCTTTGATACAGCTTTAATATAAAATTAACACAGCTGGTCTAAAATTACACAACCTATTCAGATAGATATAGACACAGCTATCTATATCTTTTGGAATTCACGTATATTAGAGAAAAAAATAGATTCCGCGGTCTCTTATAGTTGAGAGCAACACAAGGCACATTCAAATAGGCAGGTGTTTAAGACCACAGCATTCTGATAAAGATAATATTTTTGAAGGTTTCACTGACTCACCAGTGGCTCCGACGTTAGGTTTTGGGTAGTACCGCTAGCGGCTAGCATAGTGTTTAGCATACTGTTTAACTTCCCTCCAAAGAGTTCAGATCAAGTGCAAAAGAAAAAACTGGTTCATGCCGCACAGCCAATCAGCGCTGGCTTACAGCTCTGATGCATTCATGGACAGTCGTAATGTAAGAATTGGCAAATTGGAGCCCACACTCATATGTGTATACCTTCTCTCACACACTGCACATTTTATTATAATAATTTATTTACGAGTAAATATGAACACATCACATAAAACGGGGCCCTACGACCTTGTGGGCCCTGGAGCGACCGCCCCCTTGCCCCCACTCTGGCTCCGCTACAGGTTTTGGGCTTTGAGCTTAAATTATCAGGTTAGAATAAAGACCAGTATGTGGGTCACCAGAACTGTGGTAAAGAGAAGACGATCTGCACAAAACAGCCTGGAAGAAAATGAATTAAAGCAGTACTTTCTGCACATGAGCAGCGAGTATTCAGCTGATACACATTTCCCGAGTCTGTGGAGCTTTCGGCAGCGGAGCGGCGCTCCTGCAGCGCTCCTCCGCGGCTCCGGCGCTCCGCTCCGGCCTGTCCGCGCACAACAAGCCGCTCAGGGCGCACCGCCGGCGAAATAACGAAACAAACCCACCTTCCTTTAAAGCCTTCACGTGAGCCTTGATCACGTCGTCCGCGGACATCCTGTGGGACCACCTGCTGGGTGAATACTGCCTCTCCAGCTCCTGTCACACACAGCGGGCTCCGGTCAGCCGCGCAGCCACCATGAGCCGCGGACCGACCGGCCAGCAGCGCCCCCTCGTGTCCCCCAGCAGCTTCTGCATTTGTGTGCAGATTCCTTTTTATTGTTACTTGAATGCATGTCGTTGACAATGCAATTAAATGTGGTTAAACAATTATCCAATATTCTTCAGTAGTTTATGAAAATGGTAAATTTCAGGAAGTTTTACTGTGAGTTTTAAGCAATGCAACACTGCGAGTAAGATTTCTACAATTCACTCTACCGCTTCCACCAAAATGAGGAATAAAGCAGCAAAAGTCAAAGTCTTACATCCTTCTTCATGTCAGTCCAGTCCATGTTATCTCCTGAAGAGAGTTGAATCCCTGGAGGAAGACAGATCCAGGCTGCGTGGCTGCAGCAGAGACTCTGAACTGAACTAGATCACCAGTAACTGATCGACCACGTGCTGCTGCTGAGCACTGGGGTCATAGTTCAACACAAGTTTGCTTTGGAACGGATTCTCAGAAAACAGAGCTGGCAAATGTGCTCAAATCTCTGCAAAGAATAAATAAAATAAAAAAAACCGGAAAAAGAAATTTTGAGGCGTGTATTGCGGGTGTTCCCTCTCTCTTTTCTCTTTTTTTAAACTGGTTGAACCATGTGACCTCTGGATCCTGTCCTGCTGCATTCAAGGAAGTACAAGCCCCAGTAGAGTGTAGAAGATGAATGAATCAACTGAGCAAGGTGTGGGGGATTGTTTGTATTGAGTAAGAGGGAATTCACAAGGGAAGCGACAGAAAAGTGCATTCAGTATATAATAAAACAGGTTGAACTGTCCTGTTTATTATTGCTTCACTGGATCCAGTCACCAGTAACAGCTGGAGGAAATAAATGTTTTGGCATACAAACTTGGATATCAATCATTTCTGGGGAAATTTGACATAATAGATATTTGACTAGATATAAACATATATAAATATAACATTACAGTGATAAAGCTGCCAGAATGATAAAGAGTACTTCCTGAAGCGTGTTTTTGTTTTATTATTATTATTTGTTTTTTATTTATCGGTCCCTTTAAGTCGTGCTGTCTTCTGTCTGTGATTGGCTAACTCGCCGAGTAAGAGCCAATAAAAGCATTGGAGGGCGGGACTTTGAACATCGGTTGCTCTGATTGGTCGTTCTTTTTGAGCCCGCTTGCTGTCGTCGCTGTTTGGCGGAGGAAGTCACGTGCCTCCGTTCTGATTGGTCTAGAGTCAAATAAAGCGCAGAAACCCGCGGGCGCGCGGAATTTAAGTTATCTTCAGCGAAAGGAGCAAGATACCTCCTAGATTTATTTAGAATTTTTTACTTTTTATTTATTTTAGCTGTTTAGTTTGTGTATATTTCAGTAAAAATGGACTGCGTGGACTTTCCGAAAGTTCTACCAAACTCCCCGAGGAGAGCCAGAGGACAAATCCAGGTAGGAAACGAGTTCGCTCTGTTTTTAACATTAAACAAATTTAACTCCCCATAAAATAAGTTTCCTTTAATGTCACATACAAACCTGAAGCGGTACGGGGAGTTTTGTTTACTTTGTCCTTCGTCGGACTGAACAGCTGCTTTGTCTTCTGCAGGTCATCTTTGGACCGATGTTTTCAGGCAAAAGGTGAGTTTTTCTTTCACAAGTCGTCTTGTAAAGGTTTGAAGTGTTCATGTCATTCATCTACAATGTTTACATGGCTGCTAAAATGATACTTGCTGCATTTTCCGCCTGCAGTTCATCATCCCGCCAAATTCTTCCTTGTGTTTACAGCTGTCATTCGTGAAGATGCGGTGTAGATTCACATGTACTGTTCAAGATGTATATAAATGAACACTTGTTTTTTTTCATAGATTTTAAGCCTATTGTATATGCATTTTGCAAATTAACATTATTATATCCAGAAATTATGTACCAAGATGCTTTCTGAGCTTTACATAGATCTGACACACTAATATACAGACGAATTTAATGTCAAAGAAGATTTAGCACCTTTCAGATGCAATGCACTTCTAATTGATCTACAAAGAGGAAAAGGAAGTACAAAAGCCATAGTAAATAAATAAACCCCATTTTTAAGATGCAGGTTGTAAGAAAAAAAAAAAAAAGGAAAATCCATTGTTTATTAGAAAATCACATCAAATACCCTAATGGAGAGTGTCAGCAGTCCTCAGGAAGTTTGTTCTTTAGGTAGAAACAAAAGCTGTTTCACCATGTTACCTCTGACTCTGGGAATTCTTAGTACACCACTTCCTGAGGCCCTCAGGGGTGTGGACGGTTCGTATTCTACTAGTAATTGTCAGATATATTTACACCCGAGATGATTCAACACTTTACTGAGCAGAAGTCAGATTCTGAAGTGGATTCTTTGACACGCATGCAGCCGGTGCAGAGGCTGAAGCTCAGGTGTAACATCCTCCAATCTCTGTATTGGTGAATAATGAATATTCACTTTTTATTTTTGCAGCACTGAGCTGATGAGAAGAGTGCGCCGCTTCCAGCTTGCTCAGTATAACTGCTTGCTGGTCAAATATGCCAAAGACACGCGTTACTCAGACACCGGCATGGCCACACATGACAAGTAAGTCCTTCAGTGTTTAGCTGAGGGCCTCACAGTCATCACTGTAACGCCCATGTGATGTTTGATTCTGTATTTTTACAAAGATGCACTAAAAAAAGTAGGTGTTTTACAGTTCAAAATGTTTCAAGTGGCACATACATGTGTATTTATTTCACATACTGATTTCTACTTGTCTTCATAAAGAAAAGCAAAACATTACATGTACAGGAATCTGATGGAACTTTCCAAATTTAGAAGTTTTCATTTAAATTGTTTCGGACTCAGATGTGGAATCGGTTGTAATGAACTGTTCAGCCTGCAGGTGAAGCTGCACACATTCACATGCTGTTATAAGTCATAAGTTGTTTATTCCTCAATAACTTGTATCAAAATGTCTGAATTGCATCTATAATTCTCTTTTAAAAGTGTAATTTATATTTTGAAACAATATTCATTCATTGCTATTCATTAAAAACTGAATTTTCCATGCTGTAGTGTTATGAATTCTGAACAAAGCCTTTGTCAAATGATTTGTTTACCTAATTTGGGGGGAAAACTTCAATTAAAATGTGTAATTTTTTCTTCTTCTTCTTGTTCAGATACACAATGGAAGCTGTACCGGCCAGTTGCCTGGCAGACGTGCGGCCTGCGGCGCTGAGAGCGTGCGTCATTGGTATCGATGAAGGACAGTTTGTGAGTGTCTCAGTGTGCTGCCTTTTTCTTTTTTCACACAGAAATCTCTGAATAAGTGACCTGATGCTGCAGGAACATTTTGTCATAGAGTGTTTCTAAAAGAATAATCGATTTATGTGTCTGTCTGCAGTTTCCAGACGTGGTGGAGTTCTGTGAGGAGATGGCCAACTTAGGGAAGACCATCATCGTGGCTGCTTTGGATGGAACCTTTCAAAGAAAAGTGAGTGTGATCAGTCAGTATGATCATGTCCCCACCTGAATGATTTTAACTATGAAGGAAAAACCAAACACTAAAGACTGAAAATCTGCCCTCATTTGTATTCATTACAGAGACATGATTTTAAAATTACAGGCCCAATGACTTTTTTTTACTAATCATTCAGAAAAGTCCTCATTCTATTAAAATGAGGACTTATCTCTGCTGAAATACCCACAAATCCACTGAGTATGGCCTGCAGAAAAACAACAGAACGTTCCAGACGAGCTGCATTTCTACAGATTACTAAACAAACAGCACAGACTGCTCCGACACACTGCGCTCATTTTCCTCAATCTATAGCCGGCCTGTTCTCGGTGATTCAATTACTCCTCTTGTTTATTCACCAGCTGCTTTTCTGCTGTCTTGTGCTTTTTTTTTTTTTTTTTTTTTGTCCTCTCCTGCAGCCATTCGGAAACATCCTGAACCTGGTTCCTCTGGCCGAGAGCGTGGTGAAGCTGCACGCCGTTTGCATGCAATGCTACAATGAAGCTGCCTACACCAAGAGGCTGGGGGCGGAGAAGGAGGTGAGGGAGGGTGGGGGGTGTACAAGAACCCATCACGACCTGGAGCAATGGGTGGGAAAATAAATTATGATCTATTATATATAATCATGGAGGCGTTCTCTTCCCGTTTGGTTTCAGGTGGAGGTGATCGGAGGAGCTGACAAATACCAGGCGGTGTGCCGGAGGTGTTACGGCGGCTTGACGGAGGACAAGGAGAACGGCTCTGTCCTCAGAAACGAAACTCCACAACAACAGCCAGCGGGGAAACTGCTGGAGCCTGGAGTTCCCAGGAAGCTCTTCAACTCCCTGCACATCTGAGGACACTCTACTGCACAAACCTCTGTGTGTCTGTGTGTCTGTGAGAGAGAGTGTGTAAAATCAATCAGTATTGGTTTGAACAAATGAGATTAATCAGCAGTGTTTTTTACATATAGTTGTGTGTTATTGTGTAATACTACTTGATATGAAAAAGCACTTAAAATGAATACAATGTCTAGCTTTACTTGTGACATATTTAGTTGCTGTGATATCTGAAATTTTTAGATCTTAAGCGATTTGTGACTGAAAGTACTGACCTCAAGTGTTGGACGCAGGTTTGAATCCTACTTGTTACAGAATAGATGTCAGTATTGTAAATAGCAAAAATATTGTGGGCAATGGTGGTTTGTGTGAGGATGTATTAAAAAAATCAGTAAACATGTTTGAAAAATGTGAAGTTCTTCATGAAAAGGTGAGTTTAGTTTTAACCGATTGAAACACCGACATGTAATCCAACACTCTCAGACGGAGGACCAAAATAAACCGTTCAAATCCTGGCGGTATTCAGCAGGGAGCGTGAAGCTAAACTACGTCCACTGCACCATCGGATGGTTGGTACGTGACGGCAGAGATCTCTGAATAAAGATGTAAGACATGAAATGACACTTTAATCAAAAACAAACGTTTTTATAAAATATTTAATGTGGCATCATAAATTCCAACATGTACCTCGAAGAAAAGCACATTAAAGACGGGGGCAAAAAAGCAAATAATCCAGGCAACTTTTACTGCAGTATCAAAAATCAATAATCATTCAATTTAGCTTTGTGGCAACTTTTTGTCATACAAATTTCACCCCTCCAGAGTTTAGAGAGACATGATTGAGCAGAAAATCATTTTTTTTATGAATTGGTTTCAGTAAAGAGGCAGTGACAGATATTCTCAACAACAGGTGTCGTAACACGACGAGAGTGCAGCTCTGAAGCCGGCTCACACAAGCTTGGAACAATGAGCCAAAGCTAATCCCCGGGCCAAGTTTCCAGAGCCGCCGGATCCGCACAAAACAGCCGAGGTGTTAAACCGACAAACGTACTGAGATCAGACACAAAGCGGCAGAATAAAACCAACAACGGGGGGGTGATTCTCACGTTTACAGGAGCTAAACTGTGTGTCGCTGCCTGTAAATAAGAGAAACGCGAGTGTTGCTGGTAGTTAATGAGTGACTTGTGAGTACGAGGCCGTGCTCAGGATAAACCTGTTCTGTAAGTGTGCAGTTATCTGAATGTCACTCCCTGGCTGCTATCTGAGGAGCAAGTTGAAAGGGCAAAGGTGACTCCGGAGGTCCAGTGAGTGATTCTGCTTTCAGCCACACGTCGATCATTTATAATCTCAAGTTTTCTGAGGGGAAAAAATGCACCGCATTCATTTTAAATAATTATTATGGCAAACAGAATCAGCGTAGTTGTCCAAAAAGCACTTCTCAGAGTTGATTTTATTCATTTATGGCAAATAAATTTAGAAAAAAAAGGACATTTGGCTTGAAAGTCATAGAAGTCGACTCAAATTACAGATCAACTTATTCCAACCAAAGCTGTTAATACGTCTTCAACATGAAATCAGGTGAAATGAGAAAAATCCACGGAACCAAATAAGAAAATACAATCAGGCACAGACGACCATTAAAATGGCAGTTTTGCATCGAGGATTGTTATGTGCAGATGCACATATTTAGTTCTCACCCCACCGAAAAAAACAACAACAAAAAAAAAAACTAACAAAAAACGGTGCTGTCATAAGCACTCCTCATCCTGTCGTTGTATAACCGATACATCCTACCTCTGACCTCTGACCCCCCCCACGCAGCACGTTTGAGGTAAAAGTTGCATCTTTGCACGCAGGTCCAAGGTGGGATTGCCCAACCATCAGCTGTAATCTCCGCGGCCGGCCGATGTCTTCAGATCTGACGTAAACGCGGCGCCGCTGCGAGTCGCGCCGCTCAGATCCTCCACACGTGAAAGCGGCTGGAGAACCACATCAATATGATATAGCTCCGCGTCCGTGCAGTCAGTCGGCCTGGCGGCAGACGGCCCCGCCCCCCACCACCACCACCACCTCAGTACTTGGGGGGCTGGTAGTCGCCCTGCGGCGGCTGGAGGCCGGGGTCGTAGGGGGGCTGCTGGCTCACGTCGGTGGCCGGTTCGCCGGGGTACGCCGTGTAGGTGGTGGGGGTGTAGGTGGTGGGGTTGTAGGAGGTGGGGGTGTAGGTGGGGGGGTAGGGGGTGTGGTGGTCCGGCGCGGGCGGGGGCTCCGTGTAGGCGGGGATGCTCACGTCGTTGACTCCACGGCGGAAACGACCCAGAGCGAAGTAGGTTAAGATTCCCTGTGGAGGATATGAACCGTGGAGGTGAGACACAGGAGACCCCGACGCAGAGACGCTGAAACACTCGAACCACAGAGCTGGAAGTCGTTCAGCTTGAGCCTGTGGAGGCATGAACTGTGCAGGACCTGCGGTATCTAACACCAGGGTGTCAGTAACAGACACTTTACATCCTGAACGCTGAACTGGAGTCAGAGCAGACTGGGACTGTTCCACATTATCTTCCTCATCACGCCAGGAAATGCAAAGAAATCTCACCCGCTGTCTGATGGCTGCAGCAACTTTATCCTCTCATAATCCATACACCTCATTACTCCTGACATGTTGGATGTTGAGAACTGTTCACTCAGAATCTAAGATCTAAAAACTAATCAGGTGGTTTGGTGCAAGTTGGAATGACTTCTAGTCTTTTAAAAACAAGCAGCCAAACACTCGTCATTGTGTGACTTATTGCCAAAAATCAGTAGACGGGATTGAGACGACCCTGAGACCCTGGTCAATAAACAGCAGTGTCCAACGATGAAGGTTTCTGTGAAGCTTTCTGTAAGCTATCAACAATATAAAGCAGAGAGAAACAAATAAAGTCTTTGTTCTTGCAGGATGAGTATGTAATTTGAGGGCTATTGTTTGACAAAAGTCAAAATCCACATATGGTTTTCCATTTTTCTCAAATTTGCAATGCAGTCTTCACAGAGCACATTGAAAAGTTTGTTCCAAATAGTCTCTAACATTAAAATATGATCTGTAACTCAAACAAATCCAACACGAAATGCGAGACGCAGGCAGAACGGCGTGAAGACGCCGTCAGTCGTGCTCACCCAGGTGGCGATGGAGAAGAAGGAGAAGGCGATGGTGGCGCGTGCGGCGTCTTCGGGAATGCCACTGATATCCTGAGTGAAACTCCACTGATTGGCCAACAGGCAGAAACACACAAACCACAGGAAGGTCCACGCCCCTGAAAACACACACAGCGGTCACAATCGCTCAGCGTGAACCCCGCCGATATGAAAAGTAAATTCCTGACAACAGAAAAACAAAGAAAAGGGGGGGAAAAAAAAGTATCCATCTGCTCCAATGAACAGACGGCGTTTTTCAGACCACCACGTCTTTGTTCCCCATAAGAATGGCGGACTGTGGACGGTGTTGTGTACCGATGAATGTTTATTTTCATCGGTGTGTGAGGCTATCCCCCTCACTCATCAGCCACTGCCAACGGCGAAGAATAAAACATTATGTCGGGAGACAGTCGGCGCTCTGTTAGACCGAATCCCAGAGTCTGTCTGCGTGAAGACGCTCAGATTCACACACTGAAACTGCAGGAAGAAACCGGGAAGGAGCGTGCAACTTAGATAACAGTCGCCGTGATTGTTGGAACGTTTGTAAGCACACAGATGGAAGTGAAGGAAACCAAACGAGAAAACCACACAACAACAACGAGCTGAAAAGATCCTGCTCACCTGAGAATCCCAGATCAGCGATCACAGCATACTTCCTCTCTTGCGCGTTGCTCATAAACGGCACATAAACGTCCAGGAGCAGGAAGGCGACGCAGGCCAGGAAGCCCAGCACGCCGATGGTGACGGCGTACTGACAGGCCGAGTCGTTCTGGTTGAAGATGCACTTCACCTGCTTGCTGTAGGGCGGATTGATGTACCCTTCTGAGGTGATGCAGCCAAACACCACGATGGCGAACACCTGCAGGAAACAGGAACGAGAAAAAGACGGTGAGGGAGTCACATTTCTCCAACCTTTAACAAACCTGCAAATCTTTTGTACCCATTAACCACAACTTGCATGGTTTACACAGCCGTCTCCTTTGTTTCTAAAGCCAAGTTAAACATTTTCAGGGATGTTTTCCAGGCGTCAAGGCAGCGAACGCCGCTGTTAGTTAATAAATGTAAAAACTGTGACCGAGACTTCCATCTCCCCTAAAACTCCACTTAAAAGGTGCTTCTTCTACCACTAAAACCAAACTGCTTTTTCTTCTGCTGGTACTTTTTTTTTCCATGCATCACTGGTTTTGTTAAAAATAGAATTATTTCCATTTCACTTTTTTGTTCCAAAATAAGGTCAAAACAAGAAGCCAAGTCGAGTTGTGTTTTGGTAAAAAAAAATAGCACAAGTCTATCTTTTTGACATGGAGATGGCGGAAGCAGGCAGGAAGTGGTGTGAGAGCCGGCAGGCTGAGACTCTCTGGGTAAAAGCTTCCCTAATGAAGCAGTTCAATAACATCGACAGATGAGAAACACAGATATCAAGAGTTCTTTCCTCACAAGACCAACCTCTGATAAAAAATTTTTAAAAACAGCTACCAAACAAGCATTAAAAACTTTGATAAGTTCATCTGTTTGATTTCACCAATAGATGAACTAGAAGAAGGTTTCTGACAAATATGTGCAACAAATAAGCACATAATCGGCTTAATTCAAGGAATTTATATGAAGATAGCATGAAGGGAAATCTGACTGTAGTTTCTTCAGACATTATTCATTTAATCAAGAAAAGCTGTTTTGATGAGCCGTAAACTGAAACACAGCACATTTTTCAGGAGTCCAACCATGTTCCCTACAAAAGTGTCAATATTGATGACTTCAGCCGCTTTTTCCAGTGCTGGAAGCCTTGTTACAATGACATAATCTACCATTTTTAAGACCTGTTGCTCTGTTTTACTGAATATTTTCTAATTCACAGGAATAAAAACAGGCTGTGATGCAACTCAACTTGTCAGCAGCCTCTTTTCGTGTTGCCCCTCAGATTCCCCCCGCCCCTCCCTCGCTCATCCCGCTCCCGGTGTCTCCGGCGGTCCCGTGGTCGGCCCACTATCTGCTCTGATTACCCACCAAACCATGTGACCCACTTCTGAGTGCAGCTGCCTGCCATGTGATTCCCGAGATGCCACCAGCTCCCGGACAACACTCCGAACGGGAGCGGGAGAGGGAGAGGGAGAGGGAGGACAGAGAGGGACTGTTCAGCGGACCGAAGGGGCCGCCGGGGTCCCGGTGGCGGGACGGGACCGTCGGCACAGAGGGGCCGAGCGGGAGACGGTGTTGGAGAGATTAAACGCTCAACAACAGTGAAAATGGGAACTTTTAGAGCAACAGATGGGTTTTTCTAAAGAACAAGAAAGAGTTTGTGTGCTGAGTGACAGATGGCCGACGGATACCATCTCTGAGCTTTCAGTAAACAACATAACGCTCCCATGGATGAGTTACATTTATCTACAGAGGGTAGATCCAACATTTCAGAGACAATGGCCCAGCCTGTGTGGGTTTGTCTTTGTTCCTGGAGCAGGTGTGCTGCTCTGTGCGACCTGTGGGCGGGCTCACAGCCACACAGGCCTCCCTTTGTCCCGGAGGTGCTGGCTTCTTAGAAAAAAGATTAAAAACACTCGATACACACGGTGATCAAGCCATGACAACTCCGAGATGGGCTGAGAACAGCTGCTGCTGCGTGTGTGTGTGTGTGTGTGAGGGGGAAATCCATAGCACAGGTTGACCACGAATGAAAAACAGGGGTCAGCAGGGGACAGGTGTCACCTTACCTTCCTGTCAGTTCCCTGTTTACCAGTGACACACACACACACACACACACACACTCATATATACATAATCTCTCTCACATGTTTGCAGAGTTTCCCCAAACATAATCCGGGGTTACAACCAAGGACACACACTGTGCCTCACACATTAGACACACGTCACTATCCTGCTCAACCGTTGTTCAAAGTTACAGTGTGTGTGTGTGTGTGTGTGTGTGTGTGTGTGTGTGTGTGTGTGTGTGTGTGCATTAGCTGCAGTACTAAAATAGTTTACACTCCATTGACCAGGCAAACAGCAGCCATCTTTGGTGGACGATGATGAGATATCACAGATTCATTTCACCGAGGAGACAGTCAAGGACGGATAAACCTGTTGAGTATTTGTGCTCACCGTCACTCAGCACTGCAGAGGAGGATATTTTTATTTGTATCGACTGTCTTCTTGAATACTCTGTTTCACATGATAGGCAAGTGGTTTCAAACATAAGGCTCACAGGTCAAAACTGGCCCACCAGGGGCTCCACTGTGGCTTTGCATGTGAAGTTTAGAAAATATTAACTTTTTTTTTTTTTTTTTAATAAAAGAGTACGCTGTTTCTAATCTAATCTGTGTGGTGGAGTGAGAGATCCAGACTTATAAAGAGATTTGAAGGTAAAGTAGCATCTAAACCATGCAGCGATGCACAGCCGTGAATGCTGCAAGCGGATGATGGTTTCATCACGTTTCACTGTTTTAGACAGCAGGAATCTTTAAGACGCCACAGTGGGAATTTGCACTTCATTGAAAATGTCAACTTTTTTCAGGTTTTAGGGAAAGAAGTCTATACAAGTGAATACTTTCATTTTACGCAGTTTTTATGTCATTGCTATGGTTCCAGAGTTTGATAGCCTTGTTTTAGTCTAAAACCTTGAAGTGAGCATTATGAGCTGTCTGGAAACAGCCGATCAGATGTGTGTTCAAACTTCTAAAAACTTTCTCTCTGGAAAAAAAAAAAAACCCTGAATGAAGCCAGTCAACACGATCAGCGTTAACGCAGAGATATTGATCAGGCTCCGTGGAGCTGCCGGAAGTGAAGATGTTCGATGACAGCAGACATGTTGAACTGTCAGAACAGCTGCACCAAACACGGTGCGCAGCAGCAGCAGCAGCCTGTTGATCAAAGCAAATAAAAACTCCGCCCGAAGGCGCCGCCTGCCCCGAACCCCACCTCAGCGGTTCATGGCTTCCGGGGCAGACGCACCTGTTCCCAGATCCGGTTGAATCTCATGTGAACTGCTGCGGATCTGCAGCCTCGGTGTTGGTGGAGGAGGTGTTGGACTCACCCAGCTGAGCAGGCGCACGATAGTTTGCGGTTGTCGGATGAACTTCTGGAAGTCGAAGCCTCTCCCTGCGAGCGCAGCGCCGTACGCACTGACGCCCTCCATGTCCGGACAGATCCTCTGCGGTGGAGTCGATGTGTCGACCTGACGGGACGACCTCCCAGTCTAACTTGCAGCCCTGAAGTGCTGCTGCCTGCCGCCGCCCCCTGTCCTGCTGCGCCCTGACGCACGAGCGCGGCGCAGCGCGGCGCAGCCAGGCGGAGCGCGGCAGCCGCGCGTCACGGCGGAGGAGGAGGAGCTGCACGAGCTGCTCTTATCGTTACTCAAAGATTAAAAAAAACACACACACACGCATTTATACACACATCCAAATCGAAACACGGTTCATGTTTATTCGTCCAGGCTGTGTTTACAGAGCAGAGGTAGTTAGAGCGGTTCGTCCTGCAGCTCCTCCGTCTGGGGCCATTCATCAGCAGAAGCTTCAGACACCTGAGAGGAGCACAAACAGGATATTAAGAGAGGCTGATAGCAGTCTGAATCATATCCATCATCCGTCTTCTGCACCGCCTTACACTGTGCGTCTTGAGCAGTGTTGTGCAACCACTGGCTGTTCTGAATGACCTGCATAGCACTGAAAATAGTATATTAGTTGCACAAGACTGTTTTCAGGGTGCTGGAGTTGACCCCACAGGCCAGGAAACACCCCAGACAGTTCACCAGTCCATCACAGGAGTAAACCCACAAACACCTGGAGAGAACATGAAAACTCCACACAGAAAGGCCCCGCCAGCATTTGGACCAACCAACGCTCCAGCATGCAGCCTCTGAAAGATAGACGAATCACAACTCATCTCACTTCATCAAAGTTATCCTGGCTTGCTGTTTCCGCCACATCGCCAGCCTCGGTGTAGGCTAAGGACTCCTGCAGGGGGAAAAAAAACCCTCTTGAGACAAATCTGCTGCAGTGAAATAATTCTGTTGCTTGAAGGTAAATGAAATGAAAAAAACTCATACTGACCAACTCGCCCTCATATGCGGCCAGTCTCTCCATTTCCAGGGTCAGTCTGGAAGAGAAGAAGAAAAGAAATGCAGTGTGCAGTTTTAAAGGTGCAATCATGGGCAGAACGTCCAAAACTGAGGACGCAAGAGGTGTGTTGTACTAATCATAATACTTTTTTTTTTTTTAAGATTTATACAGTAGTCCCCACTGAAAACACTACCATTTTAACTGAAAACTAACATTTATTTTTCTCATGGGTGAATGTTTGTTTTTATAAATGTGCCAGAAAACCAAATTCCCACTTCAAGTCTAGTTCACACACACACGTTTGTCACTCAATACTTCCCACAAAAGAAAGACCGCTTGAAAAACTTGTGAAGTTTTCACGATCATTCTTATTGTTGTCTTCTTTTTATAGTTTATGGTGCCAATTTTGTTTTATGCTTCAGACACTTTTAGATAGCGGATTGTATGTTTTTATGGTTTTATTGTATGTCCTTTGATATATCTCTTCATCCTTTTTTGTTCTAAAGCACTCAAGAACTGCACCTTGAACTTTATTATATCACTACAATGAAAAATCAAGACACCCTAGTTCTTTAAGAAATACTAATTTTAGCCTGCAGCCTGAGTCACCTGCTTAAATAATGTCCTAATTTCTGTATAAACCTCTGCTATGCAGCATGCTGTTTCTACATTCATTTGTATGCAACAAGGAAACAGTCTAAACTCAAATTTTTGAGCATTTTTCAGCCCTTTAGTTAAAAGTTGCTGTGCTGAAATGAAGAAAACAGGAAACGGGCCATTGTGTTTCATCAATTAGCATGGATTGTTGTTTCTTTGAATGGCGGATGGAGAACTGACTCGCTGTGTTTTTCTTCCTCAGAAAAATAAAAAAAACAAACTGTCTGAGGCTCTCTTCAAAAGAGGAAGCAAGAACTCACAGAGACTTCTCTCCATACACCCTGCGTCCTGGAAGAACAGGAAACACAGTCATTGCTCAGTTATAGAGGAGAACCACCAGAAAAAGAGCCGAACTCACTGTAGATGACTCCAAAGATGCAGCAGACGGACACCAGCATGATCAGGATGGCGAAACTTCCAAACACGATCACCACCACGAGAATGGGGAGGCGGTTCAGCACTGGAGGAGGAAGAGGAGGGAGGAGGAGGTGTAACCGGCCGTCAGGGCCATGTGTCATTCAGGCCACCGGAACCAAACCTGCCTTCTCTATCCACGTATTTTCTGTTGCTGCCGACGGCGTTGGCGTTGTCGAAGCTGTCTGACACTTTGCAGTGGTACGTCCCGGCGCTGCTGCTGGCCCTGACCGACAGGTGGAGGATGGACTGTTGCGGCGGCTGGTCATCCACACGGTAGAAGCTGCCTCGGTCATGGAGCCGGGTCTTGTTGAGGAACCAGTGGTACCGAGGGTGAGATCCCTCCGAGGCCCTGCAGTACATCTTCAGGCCAATCACGACGTAGTTTTCACCGATGTCTTGGTCGTAAAGCATGGTGACGGGACCCTTGACCGGGACTGTCGGACGCATTGTGGAGTGAAAGCCGACGGTTAAAGAGACGAAATGAGCTCGGAGAAAGAAAGATGAGAAGACACGTACCGACTCTCAGTGGCAGCCACTGACTGTGAGCGATCGGGTCGCTGTTGTTGGCCTGACACTCGAGCCTGTCCGGCGGCTGCCTCAAGTCCAGCGGGACCTTGAATGTAGCATTTTTTTTTTCTGCTGTGACACTGGAGACCAGCTCTGTGCTGTTGTAGAGGGAAAAGGTGATGGGCAGAGACCCTCTGGCTGACTGGCAGGTGACCAACGCCGAATAGTTCTGGATCTCCTTCAACACGACAAAGGAGATGTCGGGGTCTGACGCCAACACTGAGAGGACAAGATAAAGACTTTACTCATCACCTGCAATTACGACAAAACATTTGAAAAAAACAACAACACATTTTTGCATCCGTTGTTGCACATTTCTCACCTTTGACTGTGATTTCCATCTCAGTGCTGTTGGAGGTGAAGACCTCTGTGTTGTTGAAAGTGTTGGAAGCGATACACGTGTAGAAGCCGCTGTCTCCGGATGTGGTTCTAAGGATGAAACAGATTGTTATTAAAATAACACATTTACGACCCGCTGTGTGTTGGACAAATGTGGAGTTAGCTGCAGAAGACATATTGTACCGCCTGTTATCAGGGAGCAATATTAGACAAAACGTGCACAAAGGATGTGTTTGTAATGTTTATATATCGGAGTATAGTGCACATTTCAGCCCGCAGGAATCCTGCAATTTTATTTTCATTTGGAGCCTTGCAAGTTGCCAAAATTTCGGCAACATTTATTGAAAACAGCCACTGCAATCTTTACTCAAAAAATCCTGTGAAATGAAGCTGAGTGTGTCATTTTATTTCTGTACATTTCTGTGTTTCTGGAAAAACACATTAAAAAAGGGTGAAAGCTCCAAGTCTAAAGCCAATGAAGAAAAAACAGACGTTAAGCCACGCGATAAAAATCTGAGTGCAAAGTGAATTATTCTAATTTTGACACTATTTCAAATAGAAAAAAGAGGGAATTTGATTTGGAGAAAACTCAAATAACATATTTTTTTGGACAAAAACACCTAGATTCATATAACGCCATGTATTAAAAAAAATGCAAACGCAGCCTTCTCTTTCGTCATGGGAAGATCCTATGTGACAAAATGACTTCAGCTCTATTTCTACCAAAGGTTTAGCAAACTGGTATTATCAAACTACCACACTCCAACCAGCGACGACTGTATGTTTCCATTCTTGACCAAACTAAAGCAGGAAATGTTGCTGGTATATATTTGCTGGTCAGAAGGTCAGAAGGTCAGAAGGTGACCTCTGGTAGATACAGTAATTATGACTGGGAAGAGATAAGGTGACAGAGGTTTACTATTCACATTAGGTCTGCATTAACAGGCTGGTAGATGGGAGATGGTGACTGCATGTAATCTATTCAGAAGACCAGAAAAAACCTAAACAAAATCCATATCACACTGTCAGCTGTAAGCACAGTGTGACCTCTGTACTTCCCAGAATGCACCAACCATGCAGCACACCAAAAACCACCAGAATCACCTTTTCAAACACCTGAACATCTCTAAACACAAAACCGCCAGGCTCTGCAGAAGCAGCTGTCTCAGTGACCTCTGACCTGAAGATCCTGAGCCGGTCCTCTGCAAAATGGTGGCGTGGAGACGGAGAGAGGAGCCGGCCGTTGAGCAGCCACTGGTAGGAGACATGAGTTCCAGCTTCAAGTAAGCAGCGCAGCTCCAGAATGTCTTCCTCGAATAACTCCATCGGTCCTGAATATTCGATTTCTGCATTTTTCACCGGCACTGCAGGCGAGACACGACGACAGGCTGAGATCTGACGGCCTCATTTTAAAAACAGCGTGGACGCCTTCCGTGAGCGATCAATTGCTGATTATAAACAAAAGCCTAAACTATAATCTACTGCAGCACTGAGACTCGTGGACGGACTCACCGATAACCTTTAAGTAGTGCGGGTCGCTGACCGTGGCTGTGATATTAGAGCTGCTGGCGTTGAGCGGTTTGGCCACACACTCCAGGAAGCCTTCATGGTAGTCCGTGATCATCATGGGAATGGATGCCACTTCGTCAGGCTGGTACGTGTATTCACCCAACAACTTCTCATGGTGTCCCATCCTAAAGCAGATTGTTGTAAAAGAGGAATTTTCAAGCGTTTCTTTCTTTTTTGCCGATTAACAAAGCTGTAGAAATGACCAGACTCACTTATACACCCGCAGCTGGATGGTCTCATTCTCTGGATACTTTTGCAGCTCACAAACAAAATCAACAACTTGTCTCAGCAAAGCCTCTGATGGACCATACAGCTGAGGAATCCCCAGAACAGACTCACCTGTTAAATGCAGTTAAAAAATTGAGCAAACACTGACTGAAACGAAATATTAACTAAATCCACAAACAATAAAAACAACTTACTGTTCCCCTGGCTGTAGCAGAACAGGCCTGATGGCGGCAGAGAGATTCAGTCATGTACAGAAACTTAAACTCATCAAGTGTCAGGAGAGCTGCAGTTTGTGTTGACCGTCTTACCCAGAGTGAGCACAAAGAGGGCAACCAGCATCACGGAGGAAACTCTACGGCTGCAGTGTAATCGACTTCAAATGAGGCGTTCAGCGACGAACACTGACAGCTTTCAGTGAGGAGTTTGAGTGGCTGAACGGCTGCTAGTGTACACACACACACACACACACACACACACACACACACACACACAGAAACATGTGCAAGTAGCTGATAGTGGTGCATCCCCTCCCCTCCCCTCCCTGTAATGTCACACCAGTTGAATGCCTCCATAACTGTCAGTGACTGAACAAAAATCATTAAAAAAAAAAAATGAACAAACAACACTGCGTCCTGTAGAAATGGATCTTTTATTCACAAAAAAAAAAAAAAAAAATCATGAAATGACAATTTACAGTGGTTGACTAATAGGAATGATCAATCTTTCTAACACCTGGGTGTTCAATTTGATTATGTTTGTGTTTGATTATTTGGCTTAATTTAAAGAAAATATAAGTGTAAGAGCTTTCACATGTCAGGCCAGTAGAGAAAAGTAAACTCCTCTGTGGTTTTTCGGCTTGTGTGAGACTCTTCTGGTGTTTTATTAAAAAGATGCACAAAAAAGAAAAGGTTCATGATTTCCTGTGAGCTTTTACTGTTCATGCATGTGCAGTGTGTGCTTACAACTAGATTAATATATGAGCAATAACTATCAGAGAAGCTCAGTAGCTTCTTATCTGGATTGACATGAATATTCACACTGCCATGGACGCATGACGACGATCCTAATGTGTGTGTTATGAAAAATAGTGCTAAATCAACGTAACACACTTTACATTCTCTAAGCTTAAATCCCTGTTCACTGGAACATTAAGTTATTGCTGTATTAAGTATTTACTTGGTACTCGGGCTGTTTTCCTAATACAGATACATTTTCTTTTGTCTTCTTTCCTGCTGTCCGCAGAGTTTCCTCTCACCAGTACACCTGATTGTGCACATCAAAGTCTATGTGGGGAGATTCGGTCTTCTTGTCTTCTGCCCGGGACGTTAGTTCAGACAGTGACAGATCGTCTGAGCTGAGAGAGAAAAACGTGACTGAATCATTCGATGTGATGTTTGTTTTAATCTGGTTTCCACTGTGTTAAAGCTTACTTTACTGGAGCAGTCTGGGGATGAGCTGTGGAAACACCAGCAGGTGAAAACGTGAGTCTTTTATCTCAGCGCGGCATTTCACACTCAAACGGGCGCACACACACCTCGGTCGTGGTTGAACATCTTGAGCACACACACTGAACACACCACCAGCACCAGAAGAAGGAAGCAGCAGAACGAGATGGAGATCTTCTCTGTGGTGGTCATGCGAGCCTCTGAGGAGGAAATCACACAAAGACAGTTTCAGGCAAAGGCAAACAAGGGCGTTTGTGTGTGAGAGATTATTGTTTTTTGTTTTGAAAATACTTATAGGAATCAATCATGGGCTGTTAATCAACAGCGGACAGGAGCTTGAAGGAAGCGCCTGTTAAATTCTCTTCAATTTTAATAGAGACTTAAACAAACCTTCCGTGGTTTGACTTTGGAATCAAGACTTATTTATTCATTCCAGTAAAAGCTTTCAAGATAATATAATCAAAGGCCACTTATCAATGAACAGGTAATCCATGAAAAAAATAACCCTCTATCCAGTTTGTTTTTTTCCACTCTCATGATATAAAATGTTATGTTTTAAGCTTCTGGTAAAAAAAAAATAAATAAATGAATGAAAAGGCAATATTTTGCAGATACTACATTTTGGAATTTGGGGTAGGCTAACACTTTACTTGAAGCACCCAGTATAACACATCATAGGTGTTTATAAGTAGTTATAAACACTCATAAATGATCACAATGCTTTATAACTCATTCTACAGCATAGGATTAGGGTTAAGGTTCGGTCCTGGCATTGTGATCATTTATGAATGTTTATAACTATAGCTACACGTGTTATAATGTCATCATAATGCTTTATAAATGTACTTATAATGTGTTATACAGGGGGCCTTCAAATAAAGTGTTACCGAATTTGGACTTTGGATGCTAAAATGATAAAGAATTAAAAAATAAAAGCATGCAATATTTCAGTTCATGCAAAATAAATCTAAAATAAATAATAGTTTCTCTGTTTGGATTCATTTGAGGGAAGATTTTCGTTTGTCTTGTTTGTTTCATCTCTTCAAAAACCTGAGTGTTGAAATATTACCATATCTTTGGCATTATATGATTCACATTTCTTCACCCAGAGTAACTCCTTAATTCAGTCATCCAGTGCCTCCATGTTTGACGGACAGTTATGATGAGATTCTTGAGGTTTTCTGTGCTGGTGGATCTGCTCACCTGTCACCTGGACCAGCTGGGCCTCGCTCTCCACCCACGGCCCGGAGCTGTCGTAGCTGTCTCTGGCCCTGCAGCGGTAAGAACCGCTCTCCTCCGGGCCCAGCTGGGTGAGGATCAGGGTTTGTCCCTCATTGATGAGGGCCGAGTGGGGCAGGCTGGGAAGGACGGAGTCGTCCAGCAGCCAGGAGACGAGAGGAAAAGTCCCTCTGCTGACTTTACAGGTCAGCAAGGCTGCAGCCAGCCTGGAGGCAGAGGTGTACAGATACTCCACGTTCACGCTCACGTCCCCTCCGACCGGCACTGGACGATCGGGAAAGCAACAGAGATCAATCAGCGAGGAGCAGGATGAGAGACGGAATCACAGAAATACTCCATCCACGGGTCTGTGAAGCTCCTACCTACTTCCAGAGTCACAGGTTCACTCTTCAGCTCCTGCAGCTCCGTCTTCACCTGACAGTGAGCCAGCCCCATGTCCAGCCCGGGGACCACTTCCACGACGAACCACCCCACCAGGGACTGGGTCGCTCTCACAGAGTACACCTCAGCCTCGTCCAGTAAGAGAGAGAAGTTCGCAGGAGGGCTCCCTCTGGACGACCAGCAGGTCACGTTGGCGCGGTAACTTTTTCCTTCTCGGAAAACGGAGAAGGAGATCTCCGGCTTTGACACGTAGACTGGAGAAGGAGAAGAGCGATGAGCATAGACTGTCATAATAAAAGCATGTTAGATTTCAGTTTGGGAAAAATCCTGTTGATAATTGCTATTTTGTGCTATTTATGTGAAAATGAGCAGTAAAAAAAAGACTTTGTATGATCAGAATTAGTAGTCAGTCCTTGAGAAATCATAAACATTTACGGCAAACCGCCTGCTTTTCTCCTCAGTGTGAGATGAGTCACTGTTAGGAGTCTTCAAGGCTGTTTCCTGTTGATAGATACCTTTAACTGTCACTTGAATATCTGAGCTGCTGGAAAACCTCTGGATGTCCTGCACCGAGGTCGAGGCGATGCAGTAATAACTCCCAGCATGCTCGGGAGTCACCTCCTCAACCACGAGCTTGTTCCCGGTGACATTGAAGACGTCTTCAATGTCACCGTCTACTTCCGTCCTGTTGAAGAACCAGGTGTAGGAGAGGTGGGAGCCCCTGTCGACACCGCAGCTCAGGACGAGGCGTGAGCCCTCATAGAGGACCGGCGGGAAGGGTTCAGAGGTCACCGTGGTTTGCAGCGGTGGAACTGGAATTAGTGGAAAACCACATAAGGTTTTAGTAAGTTTGGTAACTTTGGTGGAAGTCGACGGGCCGTTTTACTCACTGACGACACTCAGAGTGATGCTGTTGCTGACGCCTGTGTTTCCCCCGGCCGTCGCCCTGCAGTGGTACGCCCCGGCCGAGGCTTCAGACACTTTCATGCCTAAAGTCGCCGGCTGGTCCCCTTGGGGGTCGACAGACGAGGCCATCAGGGCGCCGTCGCTTGACACCAGCTCATATCTGACCGGTGGAGACGAGCCGGGGGCTGTGCATCGGTAAACCGCCCTGGAGCCCAGGTAGGCCTTGTCGGGACCAGTGAGAACTGGGTGAACTGAGTTTGAGCCGCCTAAACAAAATAAAGTGAAAAAAAAAAGAGAGATGAAACTGTCGGAAATAAATCCACAAAGAGTTTTAGATGTTTGCAACGAGCAAACTTTAAGCTTCTTATCTTCTGCTGTGCTTCAAACCATCCAGACATCTTTAGTGTCTTCTCTGTCCTCAGACTTAAAACTAATCTGAAATGTATTTACTTTTTCATTTACATTATATTAAACTGCTGTATTTTATGGTATCAAATCAAAAAGCTATTAAAATTTTCATAACATCTGTGGAAATCCAATACATCTATGAGGTAGAAGTGGGATTGAACCACCAACCACACAACTGGAAAATGAGCTACCCAAACAACTGAGTCACATCAATACAAATAGGTCAATATATGCAATTTCACAGTAATATTGTAAATATTAAGATCAGGCGAAAGATGGATTTTAATTGCTCTTTAAGATGCAATATTTAGTGATGCCATTATTTTAAAGACTGATGTGTGTCCTGAGTCAAAAATGCAATCATAGAGATGAAATTACATTTCATGAAACTACAAAAGAGACACATAAATAGTTGTGACAAGGAGACTGACTTAAATGCCGTTTCAACACACTTACTTATCTTGATGAACAAACTTGCCAGAGCTGAAAAAAATAGACAGATGTCAGTAAAAAAATTAGTCAGTTACTTACGTTCCCATTTTTCCATCAAATTCAAAAAAACTCACCCAAAATTGGCAACAGATTTCGAGTCTGTCGGTTCTTCATAACAGTGCTACGTTTGAACCTTGCTCATGTTTCCCAGATTGCTGGAATGTATGCACATGTGTGTTTGTATGCGTCAAGGCGAAGGGTGTTAAACATGTGCTGCAGGCAGATAACATTTTACCGCACATGTTTGGCTGCAATTCGATGATCTGTGCCATATAAACATGTGACTTGATGAGAGTCTCATGTGCAAAAACAACTCAGGACACAGAAGAGTCAGTTCACCGTCAAATCCAGTTTAATACATCCATGTGGGAATAAATTATTTACATGAAAAACAGAGCAAAAAAGAGTGAGCAAAGAGTAGAGAAGGCTGTACGTTTGTTTTCGGTCAGATTACAGTAGATGTCAGGACGAGGCGTCTCTCTGCTGGAGGACAGGAGCGTCCTGAGCGACTCGCTGCCTCTTCCTCTGACCTCTCAGCAAGGTGGCGTGCTGCCTCACCAGGAAAACCTTATCCGAGCTGCTCTGGGAGGGAAACACACACAAACTCACAGTCACACTCGTTATTCCTAACACAAGTTATTCCTCCAGATAAATGAATAAACTGAGCGTGAATTCTGCATTCCTTCTGATTTTTCCCTCATCAGCGTGTGAATAATTTGTATGAATATACTTACCATGACCAGCATGTCTTTCAGTCTGTCGATGGCCTTCTGATTGGCTCGTCCACGAGACACATACGAGGTTAAGATTATTCTGTTCAAACAGTGAAAATAAAAGAAAAGAAAAGAGAGTGTGTTTTCAGGATTCATTCAAATCAGACAAAAATAAAAATGAACACCTAATTAAAAGCTTTTATTTTACATGAAGACTTTCCTTCTTTCAGAAAATGTTTGTGATAAAATGCAACATGGATCCATCAGAAAAAGAAAAGCTCGAACTCAAATTTTTGTAAAGTCAACTTTAACTGAACAAAAAAGAAAAACCAATTAAATTAACATAAAAACTGTAGGAAATAGTGAACGTTATTTAAAGTAAACTGTGCTTTTTCAGAGTAAATACAGACATGAAAGTGGAATCAAACTGCACACTCACATCTCAGCAAGTATAAGTGGCAGAGCAAAGGCCTCAGAGGCCAGGTACCGGAGGATGGTCTGCACCATCGAGGGGAGACTGCCAACACACGTCTCTGTCACTTTAAGCACAGTTTGATCACCGGGAAAAGGACCACAAGGAGACCTGCAAGGGAGACGCACATTTAGAAAAAAGACATTTTTAGTTTATCAGTGCTGAAGATGGAATCTATTCTGGCGAAGACGGCCGCCTACGTGTTTCTGTCTTCTTGCTGACGGAGGTTGAATCCCAGCGTGACTCCAGCCAGCAGGAGGCCGAGCAGCAACATGAAGTGAAAGAAGACGGAGGAGCTGGAGGCCCGGAACATCCGGTGCTCTGCTACGCAACAGCGCAGGACGCTGAACTGAGGACACACACACACATATTTTAGAGTGAAAAAGCACAACTGATATGTTCTCTAAATAGAGCAAAACTCTCGCTGGATGATTTTCTTGTTTTTCTTTCTCATCCTAAAAACTGCATGAAACAAGAGTCCTGCAAACAACTCATTTATAAGAAAATCAATGTGATTTGTTTGTGTGTGTTCTGTTACCTCGAGGGAGCAGTCAGTTTCTTTTCAGTATTCTGAATGTGGGTTCTTGTCCCTGCCTCCCTGACAACAACCCTTGCATTAACTTTTCTAACTTCACAGAAAGAATTACTAAAATTCATTGTGGTTTGGATTTCATCTTACTCTCAAACTGTGGCGTTCATTTCATGTTGGACAGATCAAGATAGGAGCTTTAATGTCACGGTTGACTGTATCACTCAAAACCACCTTTTTGATGTAGAACGTGGCCACCAGAGTGACTGTTCCTATCAGCGGCAGCAGAGGGCAATAGTAGACTCCCACCCAGGACACGGTCTGGCCGTACACCAGGTCCAGCACGTTGAAGGGGATCAGGAAGTGCTGCTTTCCCAGCCGCCGGGCCACTGCAGAGCTGGGGTACCATTCCTGCACCAGCCTGGAGGAACATTCAGAATAAGTGTGTTAAATTAATTTGGATCTAAAATGTATTGACTCAGAAAAATCACACATTGATTTCTGCTAAAACACGTCATGCTGTTGACAGTCAAACCCACTTCCTGGGGAAGTTCAGAAGAAAGACGCTGCTGAACGTGGCAAGGAAGTTGAAGATGCACAGCTTGTACATCTCTCGGCCGAACTGATTCTCCCTGCAGTGATGCTGTCGAGAGCAAAACAAAAAACCGCCTCAGAGACAACATTTAGGAATCACACTGCAGCCATGAACACATGAAACGACGCACAGATCTGCAGCAGGAACCTCGGTCTCAACTCACCTGCTCATTTTTTGTGTTTGTCAAGATAAAGAATAAGTAGATTCCCAGAGAGGCCAGCTTCAGGAAGATGCTCCTGAGGAGGAAACGAGTGAATCCATCTGAATGTACGCCTTCATGTGTTTGTGTGTTTCTCCCACCGCATCTTACCTCACAAGCGTGACGTTCACTTGAGTGGTGACGGAGTAGTCCTCAAAAGACGAGATCTTACGGAAGATGTGAGGGAGCACGAGGTTGACGAAGGTGATGGTCATGGGAGGAAGATACTGAAGGAAGAGGCTGAGCAGCCAGTGGTGGCCGTCCTGAGGAAGACAGTCACAGAAATGTGAAAACAAGAACAGGAAAAATCCCTTCTGTTGTTAAAAATGAGTAGAATATCTTAAAAAAAGCATGTCTGAAAGGACTCAAATAGGTTTTAGAAACACATGTTAAGGGCTTATATCTTTTATTAATATTTAATTTCCCAGTGAATAATGCTGTTGACAACATGTGGAACAACTTAAATATAATCTTAACAATCTGAATGCAACAAAATACGACACTTAGCCCTGAACCTTTACCTCATGCAGAGATATCTCTGTGGAGAAGTAGATGAAGTAAAAGGCTCCACCCAGCAGAGACAAAACCATCAAGTTGAGGGCGAGCCTGAGCAGGCAGAGACGCACTTTTTGTCCGAGAGTCCTCTGAGCCTCTCGCAAAGAGAAACTCTGCTCCTCCAGGAACAGCTGAGGATGTGCACAGAAAGACGGATTCACTGGATTTGCTTTATTTTTCTTCTCATTCATGACTATCATAATAATAATATCATTTATATTTACATTACATAGAGCGGCTAACATGCTACCGGGCTGACAGAGCGCTCGTCGAGGGGGGGAAGACTCGCGGCGGGGGGCTCTGTGTTTACATCAGTGACGCCTGGTGCCGTGACGCCGTTGTCGTCTGTAAACACTGCTCACCACTGGTGGAGTTTATGATCATCAAGTGCCGCCCATTCTTCCTGCCAAGAGAAATTACAGCTGTTTTACTGGCAGCAATATACATCCCCCCTGGCTCCACCAACAACAGGAGTGGGGCACTGAATGAACTCTATCAGCACATCAGTGAGCAGCAGACAGCCCATCCTGACGCCTTCCTCATCCTGGCTGGAGATTTCAACCACGCTAACCCAAAGAGCGTGTTTCCACAACTCCATGGACATATTAACTTTCCCACAAGAGGTGCTAATATCCTGGACAATGTTTTCACTACTCACAGTGGTGCCTACAAAGCCACCCCCCTCCCCCACCTCGGGGCTTCAGACCACACTACTGTTATGCTCCTGCCAGCATACAGGCCGCTGGTTAAAATCAACAGACCAGCGAAGAAGACAATCCGTGTGTGGCCAGAGGGGTCGTCAGCGGCACTCCAGGACTGCTTCTCCACCACTGACTGGAGTGTGTTCAGAGAGGCGGCCACCTCCAACGACACCATAGACCTCCAGGAGTACACAGAGACCGTCACTGCTTACATGAGGAAATGCATGGACGACGTCACGGTCTCCAGAACCATCTCCACTCACGCCAACCAGAAACCATGGCTGACAGGGGAAGTCCACAGACTTCTGAGGGCTCGGAATGCTGCCTTCAGAGCTGGGGATGAAGCAGGCCTAAGGACAGCCAGGGCTAACCTGTCACGAGGTATCAGAGTGGCCAAGAGACAGTACTCCAGGAGGATCGCAGATCGTTTCACTGACAGCAGAGACACCAGGAACCTGTGGCGAGGGATCCAGACCATCACGGATTATAAGCCCGCTCCACAGACCTGTGACAACTCCACCTCTCTGCTGAATCAACTGAACGACTTCTTTGCTCGCTTTGAGGCCGACAACAACACCCCAGCACAGAAAGCCCCACCTCCTCCTGACGACCAGGTGCTGAAACTGTCCCCGGACAGCGTGAGGAGATTCCTCAAAGGGACCAATGTACTGAAAGCCCCAGGTCCTGACAATATTCCTGGTCGTATCCTGAGAGACTGTGCTGAGGAGCTCACTGATGTTTTCACTGACATCTTTAACATCTCGTTGAGCCAGGCTGTTGTCCCCACATGCCTCAAAGCCACCACCATCATCCCGGTTCCTAAGAAGCCGTCTCCATCCCACTACAATGACTATCGCCCGGTCGCACTCACCCCCATCCTTATGAAGTGCTTTGAGCGGCTAGTCATGCAGCACATCAAGTCTGCCCTCCCATCCACCCTGGATCCCTACCAGTTTGCTTATCGGTCCAACCGCTCGACCGATGACGCCATCGCCACTGCTCTCCACTCAGCCCTGACCCACCTGGAGACCAAGAACTCATACGTCAGAATGCTGTTCATCGACTTCAGCTCAGCATTCAACACAATCATCCCCCAGCAGCTCATCTACAAACTGGACCGGCTGGGACTCAACACCACCTTGTGCAACTGGCTGCTGGACTTTCTGACAGGGAGACCACAGGCAGTTCGGGTTGGCAGCAACACCTCCGGCACCATCATTTTGAACACGGGGGCCCCCCAGGGATGTGTGCTGAGCCCCCTCCTCTTCACTCTGCTGACCCATGACTGCACACCCTCATCCAGCTCAAACCTCTTCATCAAGTTTGCTGATGACACGACCGTGGTGGGTCTCATCAACAATGACGATGAGACAACCTACCGGAGTGAGGTGAGCCGCCTGGCCACGTGGTGTCAGGACAACAATCTCCACCTGAACGTGGAGAAGACGAAGGAGATTGTTGTGGACTTCAGGAGAGAGCATTCCCAGCATGCTCCACTGACCATCAACGGTGCTGCTGTGGAGAGAGTGAGCAGCACCAAGTTTCTGGGTGTGCACATCTCTGAGGATCTTTCCTGGAACACCAACACCACATCACTGGCTAAAACAGCTCAACGGCGGCTCTACTTCCTCCGTAGACTGAGAAGAGCGAGAGCCCCGACCCCCATGATGACCACCTTTTACAGAGGCACTGTAGAGAGCATCCTGACCAGCTGCATCACGGTGTGGTACGGCGCCTGCACCGTGTCCTGCTGCAAGACCCTGCAGCGCATTGTGAGAGCAGCCGAGAAGATCATTGGTGTCTCTCTCCCCTCCCTCTCCTCTATTTACAACACCCGCCTCACCCGCACAGCCACCAGGATCGCAGGTGACCCCACTCACCCTGCCCACAGCCTCTTCAGCCTGCTGCCGTCGGCTAGGAGACTGCGGAGCCTCCGGGCCAGAACTAGCAGACTCAAGGACAGCTTTTTCCACCAGGCAGTCAGGAAGCTAAACTCCCTCCCTGCTCTGCCCCCACTCCCTGTCTCTGCCCCCCGCCACTGACCTCAGGCCTGAACTTTTGTGTTTTACTGTGTTATTAGTAAATTATTTTATTTATTTGTTTGTTGCACCGTGGGTCCGAGAGGACTGTAATTTCATTTGTGCTGTATGTGTTTATGTATGGCATATTTGACAAATAAACTGACTTGACTTGACTTGACTTGATTGTGCATCTCCAGCTGCTCATGCACTCACTCTGAGGTCGTTCCTGATGAAGCTCTGCTTGAGAACTGCGCCTGCGGGATCCTGGATGGTGAAATCCCACCCACACAAGATTTTGTAACACAGGTTGGTACTGTAACGCTTCCCGAGCATCTGGGTGTGCTTGTAGCCGACGGTTGTTCTGTCAGGGGTGAACGAACATAAGCTATGCAAATAATGAGGCCGTGTTCAGTTGCAGTTAATGGATAACCGACCTGCGGACCACCATGATGAGACTGAGGAAGAGGATGGTGAGGATCCCGATGAAGTAGAGGAGAGGTGTATTCAGGCATTTCTGGTCCAAGGAACCACGAGTATAATAACCAAAAAACACAGGTGATCGATCTAAGTAGCCCTGGTGAAAAGAGAAGAAAATAAACAACGTGATTCAGGATCAGAAAGTAAACAGTGCAACTGAACAAGTGAAGAAATTCTTACCGAACCCAAGAAGAAGTCTAAAACTGAGTCGTTGCTTTCAAATGTCAGCGGTTCTGTGAAAATTACAGGGAAGATTTGTTTTCCTTGGTTTGAATGTAGTTGTGGTTTATTTCCTGACACGTGTGGTTAAAGGCGACTCACTGCTGTCGTTGCCCCTGCCGTAAACTAAAGTGGGCCCCAGTATGAAGCCGGCGGTGAGGGCACAATGGAGCAAGTTCAAGAACACCAGATATCTGAGGAAGACGAAATAGGCCTTGACGCCAACTCCAAACCGGCCTGGGAGAGACCACAGCGAGTCTGAGTTTAACGTTGTCTTACAATTAATCTGAAAGGACTTGTACAGATCGGCATGCAGCAGACCAACCTGAAGGCCGCCTCACCTTCGATCCTGTGGAGAGTGTGGCGCCATGGCAAGAGGCCGGCCACAGCGCTGCCCATCTGCTCCCAGAGCCTCTTCATGTTGGTGCTCTGACTCTGCCTCCAGGACTTCCAAAATCCAATACTGCTGATCTGCATCTTCCTCATGTCCCTGATTCACCCCATAAATGTAATATTTAGAGGGAGCTCTTTCAGATTTTAAATCACAGATTTTAAACACAGTGAAATCTTGTTTTTAATTACCTTCAGTGCATTTGATTATTTCTTTGAATGCAATAATAATTTCATTCAGACAGTGGCTACTGTCACCTGAAACTGAAAATGTCCCAGGTTGAAGTCCAGGTTAAACTTTGGACCAGTTCTACAGGAAGTTTACATGTTCTCCCTACTAGCAGGTTTTCACCAAAGACTAGTCTAAATTGCTATTATGCATAATTTTAGGCAAAAAAAATGAACGTAGGCGTCCCTGTTTTCCCTGTAATGGACCTGCAACCTGTCAATGACCCTTTAAATTTTATCCGGAAATTTGTCACACTGGAAGAAAAAGACCTTTACTCACTATTATGATATGTGCTCTCTGCTGAATTCAATTAATTACAGGAATAACACTTTAATATTAGAAATGATGAAGATCAGTTTTATTAGATCAGTGTGTATTGGTTTGATTTCAAGGTAGAATGGACACATCTGGAGCGCGATTTAATCGAACACACCTGGCAGCTCTCTTCCCCTGCATGCACAAGGCCAGGTTTCGGAGGGGCTGCGTGGACGCCTTGTCTCTGGGTCCTTGGGACAGGGGGCCATGGCCGAGCCTTGCCTGAGACTCTGCACCGCCCTGCTCGACGCTTCTGCTTGGCTCGGGTCGGGAAGCCTGCACGCTCGGCAGCAGGTCAAATATCTCCATCTGATAGTACTCACAGGAGTCTGAAGACACTGTGGACTGGGTGCTCTCCTCTGTGGTGAGAACAACACATTTCTGCTTTTATCTGAGGCACAGCGTGTGTTTGAACACAGAGTGATTCATACCTTCTTTTTCATCTTAGTTCACATGTTGCAGTCTACACACTAAAACATGTGAGTCATTTTGTTAACCCGATCGCTGGGTTATGAAATCAGTAACACAATTTGGGCTATTATGATACATTTGGAGTTATTTATTGCAACTCTTGTGTTGGGTTCGAGTCCATCAGACCCAACACAGATTTTTAAACTCAGCACATGGGTTGTTTTGACCACTGTTGGGTTATCAACGGGTCCGTGTGTCAAGTGTTCCTCTGGCTCTCTGATGCAGTACAGGGTTGTGCTTGTTTACATTACATGTCTAATTCACACAACTGTGCTGCATCATGTCATGTCAATTAGATATGTAATGTAAATCAGCATGTCATCATGTAACGTCATTCACAGAAAAATATGCTTGGGCGAGCTCCATGTAGTAAATGTTAACCAAATAGCTAGCTAACGCGTGTAGCTTGCTAGCTACACTATGTATAACGTTTGCATTGCCAGCTGTCGGGACGGCTGTGGTTTAGTGGGGAGCGCAGTCGTCTTACAATTGGGAGGTTGTTGGTTCAATTCCTGTCTCCCCCTGTCTGCATGTTGCAACTGAACCCCCCAGCTATGGGTAAAATAGCACTATTGCCTTGTAGTCGTCATGGGAGTGACAAAGGCTGAGGGAGGACCCTCCTACAGAAAAATCCGGAGTGGAGCCCTGAAGGTAGTTGGTCCTCGCATTGTGGCGCCTTCCAGCAACTCCTGTGGCCAAGCTGGTACCAACTGTAAGAGCCTGTCCCTTCCGTTGGACACTACCAGCGAGGCTGAGGAGGGGGATCTGTCGGTTGTATTATTTTAATTTATCTATGAATCTAAATTTTTGGAAGACTAAACCAATGTGTTTAGTTGAATTAACACAGAATTGTAGTTAATTTGACCCAGAATTTGGACACATTCAGCCAGTATATATGGTAAAATTGACCCAGGGCTGAAATTAATTTGATGCAACAGTTGGGTTAAAAATGAGCACAATATTCAACCCAATCATATGGTAGAATCGACCCGGACTAAAACTGATTTGACCCAATGATTGGATTAAATCTGTGAACCCATCTGTTGGGCTAAAAAGACCAACCCATTTTGTTGGGTAAAAATATCTACTGTTGGGCTGGTCCAATATTGATTAACTGTTGGGTTAAAAAATAAACCAATTTGGGTTGTTTTTTACCATTCATTCTTTAGGGTGTATCTTCATCTTTTTTCTTCATGAAATTTCATATAATATTAGCAGAAAATAGACAATATTAGGTCCATAGAGTAATTGTGTTTGGTCCATTAGCAGCTGCAAACCATCAAAAGAAAGCACAACAGCAAATATCCAACATTTTCAATTTGTGATTTACTGAAGCTGTGGACATGTGTGTGTGTGTGTGAGCTTGCTTTTCTTGTTGTTTTCCGGTAACCTCTGGGTTTATGGGAATGTTTACAAATCAGGTGTTCACACAAAACTCTCTGAATCTCTGTTGGCAGTAAATTGCAATGCTACAATATATCATGCACAATAACTGAAGGAATCAGTGCATTACTGCACCTATTTAGCATACCATCAGTAACAACACAGTGGTAAACACATAAAATGTTTTCATCCTCTCACAAAAGGGACAACTGCACAAACACATTTGCTTTGAGCTTTAATGTTTATTACCTGACAAGAGTCTCATGAAGTTGACACTTTTTTGCTCCTCCATCTTCTGCTTTTCGCACTTCCTCTTTTTTATGAAAAAAAGAAAAAAAAAGTATTCAAGTAAATACACTTCAAGTTGAGAACATCTCAACAAACTCCTCCACTCAAACTACAGTCTCCAAGTCTGCACCAAAATATCCTGGTTGACGTCTGACGTCCAGCGTCTCAGCCAGACGGATCCTATCTGGCTGGTGTTGATCCGCTGGTTTTGTTGGTGAAGTTCGCTTTGACAGGTGCAGTTGACGCTCGATTTGGCCGCACCGAGGCAAAGCTTGACGGCAGTCAGGAAATCACATGACAGGATGCAGACACAGGCGTTGCACCAAAGTGACAAGACATGCACCCACACAGTCACTGGACTGAGAAATGAGTGAGGACATCTGGCAGACGGCAGTTCAATGAGGATGTTTGACCTCGAATGGAAGATTTTGCAACTGTGTCTGATTCAAGCTGTGTCACTCATCAGCTATCAAGCCTAATCATAGAGTTACATGTTGAAAATACTCTCCATTTTAATTTTTTCCCTCTTTGTATTTGGTCAGTTTTCAGTTTTGTTGCTGTTGATTGTTCAAACTCTCTACTCATATTTCAGAGCTTGAAATCCATCTTTTCACCTGATACAGACTCATGCAGTTGGCTGATCTCAACCTCCTTCTGAGCTTCTGATTCACAATTTCAGTGATTTAGTGTTCAGCATCATACAAGGATGGATCATCCATCCATCTATCCATCCATCCATCCATCCATCTATCCATCCATCCATCCATCCATCTATCCATCCATCCATCCATCCATCCATCCATCCATCCATCCATCCATCCATTTTCGACCACTTATCCGGGACCAGGTCACAGGGGCAACAGTCTAAGTAGGGATGAGTAGACTTCCCTGTTCCCAGATACGTATGTCCTGCAGCTCTTCCAGGAGGATCCTGAGGTGAGCGCCTCACCCTCACTACAGAGGAAGTTCATTTCATCCAGCCCCTAGAAATTCTGTCCATTAAAGTTATGAACAGAACCGGTGAAAAAGAGCAGCCCTGCCAGAGTCCAACATGCTCCAGGAACAGGTCCGACTTACTGCCAGCTATGCGAACCAGGCTGCAGCTTCGGTCATACAGACACGACAGCCCTTAATAAGGGATCCCAGACTCTACTTCTAACCATCCCCCATGAGTTACGTGATTGAACGCCTTCTCTAAATCCATAAAACACATGTGGACTGGTTTGGTGAGCTCCCACTGGGTACTTTCCCATGCCGTTCAGTCCATAAGCTGAAAGAACAATGAGGCACCTGTCCCCAACCGGAAGGCACAGCAACGCAACCCCCTCATTCACTGGGGTGAACTCCCAACACACGCCAGCTGAGCTGTGGGGCTATAAGCAAACCCACACCAGCCAACTGCCTCTCACCGTGGGCAATGCCAGAGAAGTGGCGAGTTCAGCCCATCTTGAAGGGTTGGGTTCCAGAGCGCAGGCTATGTGTAGAGGTTAGCCTGACTGTATCTTGCCGGTACCGCTTAACCTCCCTCACAAGCTAAGCCAAGTTAAGGTGGCTGATCAAGGCGGAGTCAAATAAATCAAGTGGGGTCTTCTGCGCCCCCGTTTCCAGGTTCCTTCTGGTGGGGGGTGGGGCGGGGGGGGCTGTTGTTTTCCCCACAGGCCGGGGGTTTGGAGCGGCTGTGGTTTGGGGGGCTGCTGGCTCAGGGGGGTGCATACCTGTCTGCGGCGGGGGGGTGGGGGGGTGGGGGCGGCAGTTGTGGGTGGCGGGGGGTTCTGGATGTGGGGTTCGGTGTTCCCTTGCCTTCCGGGGGTGTCTCCCACAGGATGTGACAGTTGGATGACGCGGGAATGTGAGTGTGTTTGGGGTAGGATGGACTGTGTGTGTGTGTGTGTGTGTGTGTCTGTGTGTGTGTGTGTGTGTGTGTGTGTGTGTGTGTGTGTATGTGCGTGTGCGTGCGCGTGCTTGTTAGCGTGTGCGTGTGCGTGAGAGGGTGTGAGTGTGTTGGAATGTGAGTGTGTGTGTGTGTGCGTTTGGTTTAGGGATGAGTGGTTGTGTGTGTGCGTGTGTGCATGTGTGTGTGTCAGTATGAGTGAGTGGGTATGAGTGTTGGGTTGGGGCGGGGGGGAGTGAGGCGGGAGAGGACAGGGGGTGGGAGGGGTGGGCCGGGCGGGGGACGGGCGGGGGGGTGGGTTCCGGGTGGGGGTCGTGGGGTGGGGGGTGGGGTGGGGTGGGGTGGGTTGGGGGGGGGGGGGGGGGGGTGGAGTGGGGTGGGGGGGGTGGGGGTGGGGGGGGGTGGGTGGGGGGGGGTGATGCCCTGGATCTCGGGGTGCGTGGCCGGAGCGCTGGGGGGTGTACTGGCCCAGGGTGGGTAGCCGCCCGTGTGGGCTGGTTCTCCCGGGTGGGTCATAGCCCTTCGCCTGGGTGGGGGGTTGGCTCCTGGGCTCTTGGGCCTTGGGCTCTCGGCCCTGCCCGCCCCGGGCGTCCGGCGCCCGGGGTGGACCGGCTCCTGCCGGTCGTGGCTCCGCGGGGCCCGGGCCCCGGGACTGCCGGGGTCCCCGGCCGGGGCTTTCCTCTGCCCCGTTTCTGGACTGGAACGTGGGCGTCTGCCTGGGGGGGCGGCTTGGATCCGGGCTCTGTGATGTCCGCCGGCTGTCTGGGCTCTGAGGGCCTCTCTGGCCTGCTTCTGGCCTTCTCAGAGGTCAGAGGTCATATATGCATGATCACTATCACCATCACTGTCACCATCATATTCACATGATCACGTTGATCTTTAATCACTCTTTACATACTGGGTTACCTTGTCTTCTTGTGGTGGTTAGACTAATGGTGATCTGTAGCAGACCTCTCTTGATGCACGCCCCTAGTTTACTACTAGTTACGACTAGCTATATTCAAAAAAAAAATACGGTTTGTGGTGTCCTTGCATTTCCCTCCTCCCCTACACCTCCTTTTATTTTTGTGGCCTGGTCTGTTCACTAATATGGTTTGGAAAAAAAGGGGGGAAAAAAAAAAAAATGTATGTATGGTTCTGTAATTTTCTGTGTTGGTTGTCGGCTCTGTTTTGGTGTTGTCTAGATTGGGGGTTTGGGATTGTTCTAGGTTGCGTGTGGTGCGTCGACAACACTGTTTTGTATTGTGACTTTGTACATAGGTTGTGCCGCCCCCCCCCCCCCCCCCCTTCCGTTCTCCCTCTCTTTATCTTTCTCTCTTTCTGTCCCTGCTCTCTGAGCGTTTCCGTCCCGGTCCTGTCCGGTAGCCATGCCGGATGCCAGCTTTAAATAAAGGCAGCAGCAGGAGGAGACTCAGTCTCATCCTGCTGCTAATATTAAAATCTGTTCGGATAGTAAAAGGCTACAATCATACAATATTGCACGCCCCAGCTACCGAACAGGACAAGGGAAAAAAAAAAAAATAAATAAATAAATCAAGTAGTCAAGTATTTGTTTATTTCAACCCTTCTTCACTGACATGCTGTGAACATCATGTTTTTGATCAGGCTACAGTGGCTTACACTGTGAAGTGTTTCATTACTTGAAACCCAAAGTTTCTATGCAATGTGTGCACTTTAAGAGCCAAGCAGTGTTTCTGCACCCACTCATTTCACACCGCAAAGACACTGCAGACTTTCAGCCTGCAACATTTACTGAGAAGTATCATGTTGCATCACTTATGCACTTAGAGATTATTATCGCTGGTTGGTGATGTCCTCATAAAAACACATTTTCAAAAGTTAGCTCTAAATCTAATAAAGCTTTACATCTACACAAATGCAGACGTGTCCACATGTTCACTCAACGTGTCAATATCTAAAAATAAAGTGGAAAAATGTACTGACAACGCATCAGGTTAGTGGCTCTCAGGTCTAAGTGACTACTGTTGCTGATTTGGCAGGCTGATGAAATTAATGTGAACTGCACAGTGGTGTTGTAGTTAGTACTGTAACTGTTACGAGCCAGAATTTTACTGTTTTAATTCCAGGCTTGTATGCATTTCAAGAATGATTAGTGACCCTAAGTTCCCGTCAGCGTGGATGTAACGTGTGTGCTCACTCTCTCTAAAAAAGAAAAAAAAAATTGTAGCTGTCACATTTAGCCCAGTTATGGGCTAAATGTCACCATTGTAATATAGAATACCATATGCTTTCAGCTGCAGGGATGTTGTTAGAAATACATATCTGTGCATAGAGCTTAGTGTGCTGTCATTTTTGACCAAGAACACTCATAGGGAGAAGCAAGCCAACATAAGTTCCCCATGAGAGGATTAATTGCTGTCAACAAGCCAAGTTTGCTTTGTCATCGGATAGTTATCTATTGTTTCGTTTTGGCCATTATTTAGTCATTAAAATCATAGTGGTTTATAGAACCATTTTTATGGCTATTTTTTCTGAAGTTATGGACGACTCCAAGTTCAACTTCAACACATTCTACTGGGCGGAAGCACTGTAGGAAGATTTATTTACTTTTAATTACACTTATATATTTTGTCTTGACACTTTTAAGTCGCCTTGCAAGGCTTAAAAGAGACAACACAAATTATACACGGGTTTAAGTCAAAGTTCTTACAAAAATAGTAATTACGCTTCTGAAGTAGTAACAAAAAAAACCCAAAAACAGACTCTTGTGTTCACGCGCTTTGTTTGAGACAACAGTGGTGGACGGATTCCAAGCCTGAATGGGACTCAACCAAATGAATCAACTCTGTAGGGGTCAGTACATGCCATATCGTTAGGTACTCGCGGTTGTTCTGGAGATTTTGTGATTATTCCAAATTTTTTGTCACTTACTCATCCAACATTTATGGGTTTTCTGAAATCAGGTGAGAAAACTAACAGCGAGTTGCTGAAAGTGGAAAACCAAAGCAGCTCCCCCCCTCGTCCGTAATGGTTCGCCCCCCCGCTGTCCTGTTGAGCGTACGAACTGTTTTGACTGACACCGGAGAAACTCAACGAGTTTGACAAGTTACCGATCGGTAAGTGAAGAACTTTTTTAAGATTCAGACTTTGTTTTCGCCCATTTACCGCCCGTTTGCGTCCTGAAAACCTCTTATGGTATTGTTACCTCATAGGTAAAGCTTTACCAACTCAGCGGAACTCACTGACAGGTTGAATCCTGTAGTTACCTCTGTGAACTAGTCGACAACAAACTGGAAAACAGTGTCTTTAAAGAGCTAAAACTGCTTTAATTTTAAACCTGATGTTCTAGAACACGTTCTCATTTAGTACAGGTGTTCGAAAGATAAACACAGACTCGAATTCTGGAGTGAATGACGTTTTCTGTTTGTGTCTTGTGCAACTACAGGATAGCTGTGAGTAGCAGGCAGAGACTTTTCTGTTGTAGCAAATGAGAGAAATGTTAATAACAGGGTCCTGATTTTATTCTGAGTTGAAACTTTCCACTTTCTGTAAAATCCACAGTAAACCTATAATTTGTCGTCCTCTGTTGAATGAGAGAGGAGAAGTTTGGATTACAATTACAGTGTAATTGTGTGTGCACAGTTCACACATGCCTGGATATCTGTTGTTTCCATGCAGATTTTCTCGTTTTGTCTGCCTGCAGATGTCCTCTTTACATGCTGTCTTCTCCCTTCAGATGTCCTCTTTACATGCTGTCTTCTGCCCACATTTGTCATTTGACTTACTTTCTATAACTTCACATCCACATCATGGCACTCGACAATGGAAAAACTCCCTGTTTAAAGGACTCAACCTCAAACAAAAGCAGGCTTTTGGGTTTCAGTAATGGTTCATGACCCAGGGGCAAGAATGTCCACAGTGGGGCGCCAGGCAAAAAATTCATCTCTGAAGACAGGCGTCAGATGTTTCATACATTTAAGAACAACCCTCAACAGTCCAGCATCTCTTTATTTACTTTGAGCTAGAACAAGATAGCATGTCTTTTGGCCTTTCTTTTCTGTCTTTAGCTCTCCCACGAAGAAAACTGTGACCATTTATTTTCAAAGATTAGATAATGTGTTTCTGAGGCTGTGGCTCAGGTGGATTGTGTTGTCTTCTCTCTCCCTCTCTGAATGTGATTGCTTCAGCAGTATAATGAAGTATTTAAGTAAAATCCATCCTTGCTTTACTGGGAGAGTTTCCGACAGCTTTTCACAAGCTTATGACAAAGAGAATTAGTAGCAAATTGGCTAAAATTCAAACAAATAGCATTGACAAAAAAGAAAAAAAATTATCTATCAATAGCTGTATGGATGAGCCATGTCTCAAGTTGTGTCAAAACATTTGATGAAGGGTTCCTTTTTTAAGCATACATCTCATGAATGCAGATTAAAGTATATCTAATACTGAAAAACACAACTTTGAGTACATTCCAGAGGTTGTATCTGATAGTGAAGTAATTTTAGACAAAACTCTGCTGCACCTATTCTTAGTGAAGAATGTGTGCCTGTCTGCCGCCTCTGACTGAAAGCTGCAGTGTATTTGAACTACATTGTTGTCTGATGCCATGCTTACAGCAGCTCTGTGCTCCCCGTGGCTTTTCTCGGCAGTGTGGGAACAGATTAGCCTGCAGTTGTCGAAAGCTCTCAGGATGGAAGCCACTTTACACTGTTCCCTTATTCCTCTGTATCACTGTCACATGTTCTGATAATTGGATTGTTTCTGTTGGAAATTGCCATGCTGGTTAAGACTTGAAGACTTCAGTGTCGTCATTGTGAGTTGAGCTTGTTTTACAGTTGTCAATGTGTCATGGGGATTTTTTTGCTTGTTTTCACTCCATTTATTTCCTATTGTCAAGCATAACTCTCAGCTGAACCTGTCACCCAGCTTAGATCGACATTGAAAAGACCTACGGTACTTTCTGCTGTTCCCCCCCAGTATATTTTATTTGGCAGATTTGCAAATCAACCCTGACCTCCGATTAAGCTGTCACAACTGTTTTTCCAACTCCCCCTGTATTGTCCTCAGACTGTACTGTTTCAGCAAAGAAAATCAGCAGTCACATTTACAGCATACACATTGGAATAAGGTGAAATGTGATGCTTTTTGCAGTATTGATGAATTAAAGTGGCACAAGAAAAGAAAAAGCTAATAAGATGTGTAGCATAGCAAACGTAGGGAAAGTGTAACATGATCCCACAGATATTTGCTAATGAGAAAAGTATGTTTGAGTTTGAGCGAGGGAAGCAAAGAGTGTATGTGTGCTCTGGGTTTTCTGAACAGGGCCTGTAAAGTACAGTAAACTGAAATAAAGGATTGAAACTGATGCCGGTTGAATGACATTGTTGGAGCACTCAGTCATTAAGGCAGTGTGTTATTGACTGATACTCAAAGCTGCGCCCAGCCTCAAGCATGCTGCTTAGATCGACGTCCCTGAGGACTGAACCAGAAAAACCCTCACCACACGATAAACATCCGAGCTTTCTGCGCTGCAGTCTTATCCGGAGCCTTTTTAAGTTCTGTACCCATTGTGTTGTACACACTGCACCACGAACTCTCATCAAAGACGTTCAGCTCCTGTCTGTGATATGGTGGACACTTTTCTGTCAGGCTCTTTCCTGCGAGTATTGCTTTACTCTGCTCTGTAGTCTAAAAACTTCTGAACTGGTCATTTAGAGCCTTTGTCATAGTTTGTGCAAAATAGAAAAATGTTGAGGCTTTGTTGAATATTGAATTTAGTGTGTTTTCTCTTCATTGTTGTATTTCTGCAACATCAGTCACTTTCTGTAAAGTACACACAGGATAACTACAAGAAAGCAGAAAAATATCTTTCTTTCGTCATAATATTCACATGAACGCATGAATCCTAAATGTGGTATCATCGTTTCTGGTTGAGTGGCCACTTCTGCTGGGGTTTGTGTAAACAGGAAACAGATCTGATGCTTTATGTTTGGCAAACCCAGTACTCACAGTGGGACACCCTCGACAGACTGTTAGCCCATCACAACGCAAACGAACTAACAGAGAGAATTGTAAAAATATTGAGGCTGAAAAATTACATTGTTTAACTGTGTGTGATCCTCAATATAAGTTAAATCTTTCTCTGTGCCATGTTAAATTCCCTGAGTCATGAAGTATACAGTTATTCTGATCACCTTCATAGTTAGCTGTGATGTCCATAGAGCAGAGTTTATTGCTGTTGTTTGTGTTTTATCGCACTCTGCTTTGCTCTTTCAAAGCACTCCAGGGATTTATTAGTGTTCAGCAAGCCACATCTGGATTTCTTTTCCTGAATTCTCACCTCATGCTTCGTTATATGAGCAAAAGCTCGGCTTTAAAGCAGCAGGATGTGTGAGAAAAGTCTCTCATACAGTCACATTTTAGTGCAAAGACCAGAAACACACACAGGCATACAGAGGAACCAAGTGACTTCCCCAAACTCCCACGTCTGACACTGTGATTGTGACAATGCATCATTCTTCCTCTACCTCTGAATATTCATTTCGGCGACTGACCACTGTCCACATCACAGGCAGACGCACAATGGATTTCTCTGAACTCTGAAGGATTACATCCTTCACGAAGCTGAACCTCATGACTCCCTGACGTCACACTTATTGTGATGCATTTGTATGTGTATATAGATGTGTTCATCAGGAATCTAGTGGAAGTAACAATACAAGTTCGCAGAAGATAGCAATCACAAAAAGAGATTGGAGCTTTTGATTGAACGCTGAAGCTGAAGCAAAGTAAAAACCAACAATATTAGAAAGTAACATAAAACAAACTACAGCACATAAAATGGAAGATTACTATTATCCTACTATGGAATGCTATGATACATCAGAAGCTGTTAACATGTGTGACATTAAAGGTGCTGTAGGCAGGATTTTTCTGTGTTTTCTTTGGATTAAATGTTAGAGTATCCATTGATAATCCTTTAGGAGTGTAGCATAATTGCACTACCGCGAGGGCGCAGCGTTTCCATCTGTCTCTGTTCTGAGCTGAAAAGGAATCTCGACAGCTCCAGGTATCTTTGACCAATCAGAAGAGCCCCTGAGGCTCTAACCGTGATTGGTTGAGGGGCGTTCGTCGCACGTTCTTGTGGGAGGGGCTTAACTTGCGTAAGGGCGTGATGTCAGAGAACACAGGACAGGATTGGCTGTGCTGGGTTTCAAATCGCTATCTTAGATGGGTCAAATCACCATCTTACTTAGGTAACCCGAAGCAAGATGGCGGAGATGCCGAATCCTGCCTACAGCACCTTTAACTAAACATTTATTGGTGCAAAGTGCAACTGAAGACAGGAAGTGCTATAACTGGTTGTCATCTAAATAGTCTTTGAGGTTTGTTTCCTAGAGGCAGCGTGAAAGCACTGATCACAACAAGCAGGAACACGACAGGAGTGTTCAAATTCCAAAGGCTGTCCGCAGGCATTTCCCCCTTTTACCTGGGCGCCGCCTCTTCCTCATTGATCCCACCTCTCTCTCTCTCTCTCCGCCAGGTAGAGCACCATGGTGGAAGTGGAGTGCAGGTCTGAGCAGGTGAGGGCGTGATCCCTCTGCTTTCCGTCGACAGCAAGGTCGACGTGGAGACAGGACTGTCAGTGGAGACGAAGAATGGCCCGGAACGTTAACTTCGACCTGAACCACCCTCTGATGGAGGCTGGACTGGAGTAAGTGTGTCTCTCTGTCTCTGCGTCTTTTTCTCTTTGGTTTGGACCGAGTCAGTCTGTCAGCCAAGGAACTCAAATTCCTTCTCCACTGTGGGAGTGGGAGGAAAGGATTAAACAGGAAGACAGTTCATAACGAACACTATCTGTGGGCTTTCAAGTTTTTAGTTGTTTTGTTTTTCTCTCTTGCCTTCATGGGAGCGGCTGCTGACTTTCTCTTTATAGAGGCTGGTTGGGTGGGACACTTGTTTGAATGTCTGTGTGTGCTTTTTTTTACTTCCTTTACTATTTGAGTACATGTAAGTCAGGAGGAACTGAACTGGGTGTTTGTGCTCATGTTTTGTCCAGCTGTTGCTTCACCGAGATACAAACAGTCACTGCTGTCCGCTTACAGTACATCTACAGCAGAGTCAATGTGTGTGTATGTGTGGGTCAATGTGTCTTGTGACCGCTGTTCTCCAGAGGATTCCGGATCTGCCTTCTCTCATCTGTGCTGCTCTCTTTCCTGTCTTTGTGTCCGTCCGTTACTCCATGCCTCTGCGGGTCAGGAGCCCGGCGGATGAGGAGGGTGTTCACGACTCCTTCAGCCAGCTGATAGCGGAGCAGAGTCAGAATGGAGGACCGGCCGATGCCTACGAGCTGCAGCGGCTGCAGAGAGATCTGGACGAGGACCGAGGTACTGTCACATCGTGGAGTTATTCACAGATTTCTGTATTGTTGAAATATTTTAATTGTCGTTTAAAGTGCATGCCTCCTGTCTGTTATCAGTCCTCACTGAGCGCAGTGTTTTACAATTACTGCCATTCTTGAGTTGGTGTTGTCATAATTAATCAGTCCTACTTCTTATTTTGTTACTCCTTGTTGGTTTCGTTATGTTAATTGTTATTGCTTTTTAGTTAATGTATCATTTTCTATGTGTCCTCGTGGGTTTGCCACAGCTGCACAAGCTTCTTCTACAATCCGGAGGTGTCAAATTTGTCTGTAAATTCAGGTGTGAGTGATTGTCTCAGTGTTGTCCAGAGGTCATCCTCCCCATCAAGGCTGGCTGAGACTCATGTGAATGGAAAAATGGATCAGTTTATGAACCGAGAGCTTCAAAACAAGACTGAAAATTGAATTTAAATGCGGTTTTCTCAGGTGCTAAAATGCAAAGCTGATGATTGGATCTTGAAAAATAGAGTTTTTTGTCGCTTTGAGTCATCAACACTGCGGACTGTTGGTCTAATTCTTTTTTCCAACAGTCTTATGAGGAGGAGCGCATAGTCAACGCACTGAGGTGGATAAGACATTACTGCAGAAATTCAAAGTTGTGGTCAGAAGAGTTGTATTTGGGCTCATCTGTACCATGGAGGGATAATTTGTTTTACATCAGGCTACTATCACGAAGCCCTTCTGCTGTGTGAACGTTGATCAGATGATCTTCTTTGTTCTTGGACTGCCGGCAGTTTCACTGGTTTTCATGTTTTTCTTGACTGATTTTTGTTTGTTTTGTTTTACCTACAGATGAGGTGCCCTACCTGTCCTCTCCTCCACGGGTGATTAGGGGAAGGAGACAGGGTCAGAGGGACATGGAGTGGGAGGACGATGTAACGCAGATAGACCCCCTGGTGGGTGAACGGTGGTCTTCGGCCACCATGAAGATCCTGTCCTCCATGCCCAGCCGGACCATTGGTGAGTCCTGCTGAGAGAATTTGGATACACGCAACATTGAAAAATAAATTTTTTGAAATTGGACATTTACATGAATTACATAATAATTCTTTACCTTTGATTTAATTTAAACACCCAGCACCTATATGCGCCATATTTGCTACACAAAATTACAGTATTACCGGCAGGGGTTGTGAGGTTAACTCTTTTACGACTTTGATTGCCTGAAGGATTATTAAGCTCTGCTGCAGAAGCAGAAGTAATCTCCTCCCAGTTTTACAAGGTGGATAAGAGACACTGAACTTTCTGAAACTAGAGAAAAGCAAACATAAACTCAGGAAATTCAAACGTTTCACAAAGACCTGAGCTCCTTTATTTCAATTCTACCAAGAGTTAAGTATACCTCTTATGGACCAGGCTGAAGAGGATGATGATGATTCGAGGCCACCGCTCCCTAATTACCATCACTTTGTTTTTTTTGTTTTGTTTTTTTGTTGTTTTTTTGTTTTTTACGTTACAATGAAAGCTGCTAGATGCCACGTTATGTTTCTTAAAAGAACAAAACTGAGCAAATTCTCGTCTGTTCTTCCTTAAGATGATAAAAGCTGATTTTGATCATGTTTGTTTATCCGGACTGCCTGGTTACTTTATGATTTTATGGCTGTGTATCTGTCAAAAAAAAAAAAAATGAATGAAATATGTGTATTGGTGAGCCACATTATCCAGTATAACTCCAGCATTCAGTTTAGGGCAATGACTGTAATTTTCAAATATGTGACGCATTACTGAATGTTATCTGCGACTGGACGGTCATATTGCTGAAGTCCTGGACTCCATTAAGGGTCTGACAGCTGTGTTACAAGGTGAAATAAAACATGCCTGCTAGAGAATGAAGGCATTTGACATCGTAAGATTCTGACAAGACTAAAGTAGGTCAAGTTCCTCTGTCAGCTCAGCAAGTGTTAACCACACTCCATCTGTCAACCTGAACCTCATCGATGAAACTTAAGGTGCTAATTCTGGAACTGCTGACGTCTAAAAGTCATTCGTGATGATTCAGTTCACTTTACCAGAGAGGATCAGTTATATTGCTGATGTGGAGAGAGAGAGAGAGAGGGTAGACTTGGATCCAAATAGTTCTGATCCTGTTTCTGAACCCCCGTGATTGTTTTCCAGGCCGCAGCAGAGGGGCGATCCTCTCGCAGTACTACAACAGGACCATGAAACTGCGGAGACGCAGGCAGAGCCGACCGGCCATCCAGGACTTCTCCCGCTCTGCCCGGCCGAGCATACGGGGCCACGGCATGGAGGGGGACAGCACAGACGCCGAGGGCACAGAACGTGAGGAGCGCCGCCCGCGCTCATACATTTCTCCACATTCTGAAATGAAAACTTATCGTTTTGGTGTTTTACAGTGAATAAAAGGGAACGCCTGGTGAACAACCTGCAGAACCTGTCGGTGGGGGACAGGGTGAGAATGCTGCGGGGCATGCCCCTCAGTGTGGCTGAAAAAGGTGAACTCAGGTAAAGAGCGCTAGTTTTCCTCTTTATTCCTGTTACAGATCTGTTAATTAGTCTGAATTTTCCTATTTTTCCTTTCATAGGAGGTTAACAATACAAAAGGAGAAACACACAGTTTCTGGAAAAAGGCTTCACTGCTGCAGTCGGGTCAAATACTACATCATCATCGTAAGTCCTTCACAACAGCAGAATCCAACTGAATACAACTAAAGGCTCCGAGCATCTGGGTTTTTTTTTTAGAAGTTCAGAAGTTTTTTTTAATTCATAAGTTCCTAAAATGTAGAACGTGGCTTTTAGAAAGTTTGATGCGACACGCAGTTTGACTTCATGTACTTTACAGTCCGAGAGTCATCTAATGTCTGCAACATTTTTCACATTAAACGCATATAAAACGGTTAAAGTTAAGTTCTCATTACCTCCTGGAGAAATACTGGTCTAGAGACAGAAAGAGACTAGTGACCACTGACCAGTCCTTCATGTTTTGTTCATAGGTTGGTAGAAATCTTTTAAACCTTTTTTGGTGAAACATGAGCCGCGTTTCCACTGGAAACAACAGACAAATGTCTGTGTCCCAACGGGCACTGTGAGACGTGAAGATCGTCACATCTGCGTTGTGTTACATTTAGAGAAGATTAGATATTCTGTTAAAGCCACATTTTTTTGGTTTGAGAGCTCTAATTACAGCATGCACTGCACTATCCAGGTCAAAGCTGAACCTGCTGCAGCTGTTTTAGTGATGTGAAATGTGATCCTCGTCATCCCGAGTGACTCATTTTCAGTACCTTACGTGCAGTTTTCAGCCAAAAGGTGACATGATGCAATTTTTGAGAAATATTCCCCAAAAATTTGAACGGCAGTATAAACAAAACATGGCCTTTCCGTTGTGAGAATGTATTACATGGTAAATACATGGTAAAAAAAATAAAGTTTGGCATTGCTTTCCTCCAATACTGAGTGACAGATTATTATCAAGAGGAATAGTAAAGGAAGATTTTTACAGCTCAGGTGTGTTTCAAGTCTACTTCACATCATTAGGCTGAATATATCAACTTCAATATAGTTTTTTTTTTTACATAAATTAAACGGATATTATATTTCTGCGTAAATTAATGCGCTAAAATGCATCACATGGTGAAAAACACGTGGTAATGAGATTGCACATTGCCCACATGTTGGTGTTGTTGCACATCACCCTATTTCACATTATTTCATTTTAGTGACTTGTGCAATGTCCTATTGCTCTTGCTTAACTCATAAAAACGCGTGTGTGCCAATGATGTTACACAAACTTTTGCACACATGGTTAAACCATTGTGTAAAGAAAGGCATGTATTACACATAAAGTGAAATATTTCAGGTTTTTTTTTTTTTTTGTCATTTTAGCTCATGAAGTCATGAAAATCGATTATCTAACCAGAAAAGGGTCCCGTATTTGGTGAGGTTTTCACATGAGGTAGTTGTGGTTAACGGGTCTGTTTGGCTCTGAGCTTTACGGGTCCAGGTGGGTCCAGATGGGTCCAGGTTTGTCTAGTTGGACCCGTGCAGGTCTCTGATCTGCTGCCCTGTCTCCTCCCAGGCTCTGAGGCATAGCTGGTACAGCTGGCTGTCCTTCCTGCACTCGCTCCAGCTGTGGCAGGTGCTGCTCAAGAGAGTGGGCGGACGCTTCGGCAGCGGCGTCCTCTCGTACTTTGTCTTCCTCAGGACCCTGCTCTTCTTCAACCTCTTCCTCTTCCTGGTGACGGGGGCGTTCATGGTGCTGCCGCAGGCGGTGCACCCTCCAGACGTGTCTGCAGCCAGACGCTCCTTCTCTGGCCTGGAGCTGCTCACCGGGGCGGTGAGCTGCGGCTTCACGTGCAACATACCATCAGATCACAGCTGCTTTCGTATCAGTAACACTTGGTTTGATTGGATATTTCGACCTTGCTGTTACGTGTGCAGGATGATTTTAGGACCACCAAGCAAACCGTCATAACTTCCACAGTAATGCTGAGTGCTGGGTTAAAAACATGGAAATATAGAAAGTGAAAACTAAACGTCTCTCTTCAAACCTCTGTTTTTGTTTCAGGGCTATTTCTCAGACTCAGTGATGTACTATGGATACTACTCTAACTACACTCTGCAGAGGAGCTGCAGAGATGATGGCGAATTGTCAAACGTTTCGGTATCAAATTCAACTGAACTGGAGTGCAGTTCGAAGAGTCTTTCTTACAAAATGCCGCTCGCGTACTTCTTCACCATCGGAGTGGCCTTCTTCATCACGTGCATCATACTCGTGTACAGGTAAAGAGGAAAGCGCCTCCGGGCTCATAATGTGTAACGTGCTGTGCTGCCTCTTTAATCTCAATGCGTGGCCTCTCGACAGCATGTCCAAGTCCTTCGGCCAGAGCTTCAGAATCGACAAATCTCACAGTATTCTGGCCATGAAGGTCTTCTGCTCCTGGGACTTCAAGGTCATCAAGAAAACTTCTGTCAAACTCATGTGTGAGAATATCTGCACGCAGCTCAAGGTACACACGTCGGTTGACAGCACTACACACCCCGCCTGTCTTTGTTATCTTCCCTGTCGCGTACAGTAATTGGCAGACAGGAATGCGATGAGCCGCTGCATTCCTCTTCCTCTTTGTCCCTTTCAGAATTCCTTCGCTGTCCGGTTCCCTCACTTTGATTTATCCTGTCCTCCCGCTTTAGGAATTGCTGGCAGAGATTAATCACAAGCATCTGAAAAGCACCGCGTGCCAGAAGCTGGGGAGACTGATGGTCCACGGCCTGGCCTGGACCATCTGCATCGCGAGCACCACCGCCTGCGTGATCAGCATCTACTACTTCTCTGATTACATGCACAAGGTGGGGCGGGGAGGACCAGTTTTTGAAATGTTGCTATTCCCAACACTCAATCAAATGTGACTGGCTTTGAACAAACTGAGGACTGTCTTTATATTTTAAAGAGAGAACAGAAAAACTTCTGGAAACATTTTCGCCTGTGTTTGATTGTGGCATCGTCGTCTAGGACCCCCTGCTGAACGACGTGAGCCTGCTGGCTCTGCCGGTGGTGGTGTCCCTCATCAACCTGCTGCTGCCGGGCCTCTTTAACCTCGCCGCCTGGATGGAGGAATACAACTCGCCGACTGTGCGCACATACATCGCCATCAGCAGGTACAAGAAGCAGGTTCACAATCACTATCAAAATCTGTTTTTTTTTTTTTGCAGTCACACCACACAATGAATTTGTTTTGGTGAACTGGTGCAACAATAGAAAATAGAGATTTAAAGGACACAAATATATTTATTTATTGATTTCCAGAGACTAAACTCACCACCCCAGCATCACGTTTCTGTCGGAAAATTAGGCAGAATTCGCCTCCATTCTGGCCGTGCTTCTGTCTCTGAGCACCAGCAGTGTTCAGTCTATCTGAAAACTGACTCATTCAGCACTTTTCTGATGCTGGTCTGAGAAATAGTAGCTTATCATGCAACAACATGCTAGATGGCACCTAAAGGCAGAATACTTTTTTTTTTTTTTTTAAGACATTTTTTCTGCACTGTAATAAATAGCTTTATTCAGCATTATATTCAGAATCTTGGTATTGACACTGTATTTTTCAAGGTTTGTGATGGACGAAAGGTTTTGGATGAGTTGTGCAGTCATAGCTAATGTATCAGATTCATAAACTGTCTGGGCTTTCTGTGGATTTCATTGTTGCCAGAGGGAAAAGACTCTGAGACTCAATTTGGGCTTGTTGGATAACTTGGTTTTCATGTTTATCTGATGCGTTACAACTGTGATAAAACTATTCCTGAAAATCACATCCTAGCCATGAAGGTCGGATATACAGTGGGTATGGAAAGTATTCAGACCCCTTGAAGTTTCTCACTCTCTGTGTCATTGCAGCCATTAGCCAAAATAAAAAAAAACTTCATTTTATTTCTCATTAATGTACACTCAGCACCCCATCTTGACAGAAAAAAAACTGGCTGCAATGACACAGAGTGAGAAATTTCAAGGGGTCTGAATACTTTTTGTACCCACTGTAGAGTTTAAACTGGAGAGAAAATCTTTGTTCGGTTGGTAACACTTATTTTCCTGTTTTGAAGGAACTTGATTCTGAAAGTGAGCGTGCTGGGCGTCCTCTGTTACCACTGGCTGGGCCGGGTGGCCGTTCAGCAGGACAGCAACGGCCTCGAGGTAAAATCACCAACGGATTCTTGTAGGAGACGCACTTGTAGCTTTAGTAAAGTCTAATGTTGAGCTTTGGCTTTGACTTCGAGGTTTGCTTGGTCTGTTCTCAGTGCTGGGAGAGTTTTGTTGGTCAGGAGCTGTATCGCTTCCTTCTCATGGACTTCATCTTCACTTTAATGGACACCCTGTTCGGAGAGTTTCTGTGGCGGTGGGTCTCAGCACTAAGTGCTTGCAGCTGTGTGTCCTGTTTGCTGTGTGGAGTAAAGTCATTTTATTGTGTCTGTAGGCTGTTTTGTGAGAAGGTGCTGAAGAGGAGGAGGAAACCGGTGTTTGACATCCCCAGAAACGTCCTGGAGCTCATCTATGGACAGACACTGGCCTGGTGGGAACCTTGTTGGACAGAAGTGCAGTCCTGGTTGCTGTGATTGGTTTTTGTTTGCTATTCAGGAGTTTTTTTTCTGTGTTTCAGGCTGGGTGTCCTCTTCGCACCTCTCTTACCTGCAGTCCAGCTCCTCAAACTCTTCCTGCTCTTCTACGTTAAGATGGTAAAGAAGCCGTTACTCGAAGAAACTGCACAAATCCTCATTTTATTTTATCCCATCCTATTGTTTGTATACAGTATATGTTCAATCCAGGCGCTTTGACAGGATCGCCTTCAGCTTTTGAGGTTTCCTGTTTTGATGTGTTCAGTTTCTTCTATAGATATTCTTCTTATAAATGATGAGGATAATCCAAACCCCAGGAGAGTGTGGAGCACTGAAGATTAAAAAAAAAAAAAAAAAAAAAGACAGAATATCTCATCTGCAGCAAGAAAGAATGTTTGTTTTAAAATAGAATAGAATAGAATGCCGTTATTGTCATCATACAAGTACAGTGAAATTGAATTTAGACAGTATAAAGGAATGTAATCATCCTGATGATGAATTCCACATTTTGTACCGTCTTTGTGTGTGTCCTGTACATTTTTGATAACAGATATTGCTCATAATTTACCAAATATAACATTCCTGTCTGTGCCACTAGAGGGCGCTCGTACACCGCTGTTCGAAAATCAAAACAGAATTCTGTTCTTCGTTTCCCCTCAATCTCTCTGTCTTCACGCTGAGCGCAGTGGTCCGCGGCACAGTGCCGACCTCTGACCCCAGCCTGTGTGTTTGTGTCCTGACAGAGCAGTGTGCTGATGAACTGTCAGGCTCCCAGGAGGCCATACAGAGTCAGCCAGATGACCACCATTTTCATCACCCTCCTCTGCTTCCCATCGTTCCTGGGAGCCTCCGTCTGTGTCACCTACAGCATGTGGAGGTAGATGTTCTCCGAAAGTCATTAAATATTATTTTAATAATGAGCAGCTAAGCAAAGAGGTGAATTTTGTCTGGTTTACTTTTCAAAATCTAAAAGTTGAGATGATCTAAATGATGACCAAACCAGTGCTGATTTCTCTCCAAAAGCCAGAAATCTCCGTGGAAATCCTGGAATCACTTTTCCTTTTGGGTGAAGTGGACTAAGAACCCCCCTCTGAGATGTTCCTCCTCCGATGTCGCATACAGTCTTCCTGCTTTCTGCCCTCAGCATCAAGCCGTCCTCGTCCTGCGGTCCCTTCCGTGGGCTGGAGACGATGTTCCAGGCGGGGAAACGCTGGGTTAAAGACCTGGAAGATCAGGATCCCAACCTGTCGATGCTTGCCAAAGCTCACGCCTACCTGGTGGAAAACCCTTTCTTCCTGTTTGTGGGAGCAGGAATCTTTCTGTGAGTCGTGATCCTGAACCTCATGTGGCTGTCATGTTGATGCTGTAGTTACAGCAGTTACCCTCCGCTTCACCACAGCGGGATGTAATGAACTGTGGCCGAGAGTCGTCTGGCTGTGCTCAGGTTCTCCTTTGTTCTGTTCAGGGTCGTCATTTACTTCCACAGTCAGGTGGTGGACGGTCAGAGGAAAATCATCAAGTTACTGCAGGAGCAGATTCAGAATGTAAGACTTCTGTTTTCTGTCTGTATTTCATGATAACTGGTTTGATATTTTCTGCAATCCACATCCAACTGTTGACCTGTTCTTTATAAAATAGTTCTACATGTTTTATATATGATTATATTCAGAGATTTCCACCTAGAGGGGTCTGGAGTGTTGCGTTCACTCCCGGGACTCCACTGGGTGGACTGAAGCATCCTCAGATGTTAGATGTGTTTTTGCATGTTGCTGATAGTTTCTGGTCATTTCTCTGCTCAGGAGGGAGAGGATAAAAAGTTCCTGATCGCTCGACTGCAGTCGATTCACGAGCGGAAACGCACTCCCGCTCGAAGGCTGGTCAGTCAGGTCAGCCTTCACACACACACACCTGAAACTGCAGCTCTTTCACTTTTCTCACTTCCGCCGTTTCCTCTTCTCCTTCTCAGGACTCGGCGTGTTGAGGAAGGCGAATCTCCAGCAGACTGACTCCTCATTTCTCTGAGCTGCTCTGACATTTGGAGAAATCTTGAACCGGTGGGTCTCGAACTGGAATAAAAACTGGACATAAAGACGAAGCCGACTTGCTGTCGGGACATCTCACGTCAGTAGGGTTCACTGCAAGTGAATCATATCAGGGGAGACGAAGCTGCCTGCCTCATGAAGAGTCGTTTGCGGATGAGTCTCTGGAGGCCAAAGTGAAGCTGCACACTGTAACTGATGACTGCATTAACTGTGTTTGACTCTGATGGAAACGGGAGTTAAACCAGCAGCACGACAGAGCAGAACACACCGAAACTCCTGCGCTCTGAGCTGCATTCAGGTTATTGATCATGCAACACAATGAACAACTCCTTTTTTTTCTGTTGTAGAAGCACTTTTATACTGACTGTGAACAAATAGTTTTTAATCTCAGTTTTAAAAATATTCTGTTAGTATGAATGCTGTAGATGAGATTTTAATTTTGTGGGTGTATTTGTATGCTGTAAATGAGTTTGTTTTTTTTACGTTTTATAGTTTTTTGAGTGTGCGAATGTCTCATTCTGTGAGTAAATGATGTTTAACATAAAACTGCATTTCTGTGTTTACTAATGCTCTCATAAAGTTTCTATCTGCTAGGAGAGACTGTCTTTTAAAGGATCAAATGAAGCAGTGAGCCAGGGCCTGAAGAACAAAGTAATAATCTGTTTATTAGTAAATATTACCCATTAAATTATTTATTTTTCCAACAGGAGAAAAAGCAGCATATTTGGTGGAGGGCAGGAACAGCAGCTGGGCAGATGTGTGACTGTGATTGTCTGAGCGGACAGAAGAGGGCGCCGCAAATTAAGCCCCAAAACAACAAACGGTCCTATCCAGACTCTACAGACCGCTATCGCCATCATCTCACCTGCTCACACACACATTAATACAGTACATATCACTGCGGCTTCCAGGATAATATCATATCTGTAAGTTTAATGTGGACCCGACGCGGTCCCGTACATATATCGTTTAAACAGCTCAAACTTTCCAGTTTGATTGTACTTGTGTCTTCAGATCTCTTTTTAAATGAATGGAAGACGACGCGCCTCGTCGTAGCTGTCTCTCTCCAGTCTTGCGTGCTGTGTTGACTGTCCTCAGCTCCCGTTGTTGAGCATGCCCAGCAGCTTCCGGGGGTCCATCCCCTGCTGCTGGGCCATCTTCTGCACGTCGAAGCCCACGTGCTTGAGGAACTGGATCACGCTCATCTCCTGCCCCGTGGCCTGGTCCCGGATGGTGGGGCAGGAGGGGTTGCAGTGCGGCCAGGGGCAGCTGTCGATCAGGCGGAGGGGGCAGCCTCGGGCCCTCTGCGGGCCGTGGGCGCCGTGGCTGCCGTTGACCCGGAGGCTGTGGTGGAGGCTGCGGTCCCAGCAGTGCAGCGCTCTGGGCAGCGACGTGCCTTTCACCTGAATATCCATCCAGTATCTGCAGCCAGGAGAGGACAGCGCGAAGGAAAAGGCAGAAATCAAACAGATGCACAAGACAGAAGAGACAAATTATGTTTTTTGTTGTTGTTGTTGAACATTGCATTTGTTGCATTCATCTATTTTCATCTGTTTTAATTAAGAGGTTCAATTTTGCAAACATCAAAAGAAAAAAAAATATTTAGAAAGTACAGAAAATGACCAGTTTATTGTTTGGATCTAATAAAAACTAATGCGGATAGAAGAACAAAGTTCGCTCCATCACTGAGATCAAAGCTTTAAACCACCTTGAGCTCTGGCTGCATTTTACACGATGAAGATAAATCGCTGCTGTGTGAACTGTGACCTCTGCTGAATGTACTCACGTTCTTGTAATGAGTTCATGAGAGAGACACGCCGGAGCAAACATCGCCCTGCCAATCAAAACAGAGCGCAGTCAGGAAAACGCTGCCACGTGTGTGTGTGTGTGTGTGTGTGTGTGCATGCGTGTCAGGCTCACGGTACGTCGTGCAGCGTGCTCCTCAGCTCCTGGCCCAGGTTCTGGATGTACCTCCACTGGCCCTCGTGCACGGGCTGCCCGGTCAGGTGCACGTTGTCGACCGTCAGCTGGGCCTCGTCGAAGAGCCACTGCACCACGAACACGGGGCCTGGGGGGGTGGGCAGAGAGCGAGGAGCAGGGGTCAGAGAGGACGCCACGCCCCGTCCCGTCTCCTTCAGGATGTGCTGTGACTCACTCTTTAACGTGGGGAAGACTTTATATCCAAAGAAACACTTCCACTCTTCGCCCACGTGGGCCTGTCGGCAGCTCTCCGGCACCAGTCCGCCCCAGTACCTGAGCAAAGCATCAGCGCTGCTGAAGATCTGCCTCCTGCACACGCCACACACTCCCGTCCCGTCCCTCAGCGCCGTGCGTCTCACCTGATGCCTCGCTTTATGGCCTCGGTGGGGGCGCAGCTGATGGTGTCCAGGCAGTCTGTAAACTTGTACTGCTTGTTGTCCAGGAACCACCCGGAGTCGGCCAGGCCGCGGACCTGGACCCCCCCGTGGCCCCGGGACCGCAGCTGCTCCGCCACGTGGTCCACGTTCAGCAGGACACCTGTGCCGCCCGCGCTGGAGGAGAGGAGGGAGGGATGAGAGAGAGCTACAGGGGCGAAACACACACACACACACACACACACACACACACACACAGGCAGGTGTGTTGAACCGACCTGCTGCCTGCCAGGAGCAGAACCTTGGCGCTGTCCAGGCCTTTTGTCAGCAGCTCGTTCACCACCTCCTTAATGATCAGAGAGCCCATGAACGAATAATCACCTGGAAACATCAACATGTCTTTATTAACACGCAGCGCGAGCGGGAGCAACAGCAGCTGGCGTATTTACAGGGTGATGAAGCCGTCAGGGCCACACAGAGGGGTGGGGGTCGGTTTGCACGTTCTCCCTGAGCATACAGGGCTTGTGAAGGTTCCCTCACACAGTCCAAAAACATGAGCTCAAACTGTGATTCTTTAAATGCCATATGAGTCTGTTTGTCCTGTGATGGACTGGTGAAGGTTACTGGAATGTCGGCTGCTCACTTGCAAACCCTCATTTTGTGCACTGGAACAACACAATTTAACTAAACAGCCAACAGTACCAGTTATGATAAATATGTGTCCCTGTTTGAGAAACAAAACAGGAAGTCAGATTAAATTATCTCACTTAAAAGCAAGCTGGTGGCTGAAAAAATGTACCCAAAAATTAAAAATTAATAGTCTTTTTACATTTAAGTGACCTGATTTTCTATTAATCTTGCCATGATGACCGTACTGCATTGTGAACATACTGGTTTACAGCTTTCAAGTAACAATTTTTCAATGAGTCTGATATAGATATAGTCAAAGAGAAAGGCGAAAAAGGTGTAACAGCAACTTATTATCTCTGAATACAGTTCAGTTTTCAGGTATGTTTACTAAAGTTTTCAGTTTACAGACAACTTTCTGTGATATGCTTATTTGAGTTGAAAGGGCTGGACTGTGTGTCGTCTGGTGTTTCGTACTATTATCTGTCTTTGGGGCGGCGCCGCTCCACACGTCACTGGAGCAGTACGGGATGAACCTACAGGAGACAGAAAACCAGCGCACTGTCAGGAAGAACAGCAGACACTCAGACTCTATCAGGGAAGTAGTGTGATGGTGCTGACAGAGGGGACAGCTGTGTGAATAAACAGCCAAACAGGTGTAGTGACTAAACTCTACAACTAAAATTCAACATCTTTTCAGGTGGTAAACACTGTAAACAGTTCGACAACAACTGGATTTAAGATAGGTAACTTCACTATCAAATGAAAGTTGGATCTGGAGATAAATACATTAATGAGACTGTAAAATGTAAATTCTATTTTTTAAATATCTCCCTTTTCTATCAACCAATTCATGCATCTGAACTCTAAAATGCAAACTTATAGACAGTCAAACGAAAAGGCAAACAGAGCTTCTTACACCATGTTGGCGTTCCACCAGTGAGGGTTTTCCTCCGGCTGTGGAGACAGAATACCTGTTCCTGAGAAAAGATGGAGATGGATGTTACAGACACTCTTTAGGATGCAGCTTCTCACCGTACACTTCAAAAACTGGAGGAAGATGAGACATATTGCAGTGCCTGGGCTTTATTATTGACATTCACACACCTCGAGGCTGCTGTGTGTTCTGGTGTGTGTTGGATCTGTGTGTTTATTATATGGCATGTGTTTCCTCTGTGGCAAATAAGTCATTAAGTTTCCCTGCTTTGGTCAGCAGTTACACGCAGGCACTAAAGAGCTCTGCTGCTGCTGCAGTGGCCACCAGTGTAAAGTATACACCGGGAAAGAGAGTCATAAACAAACAAGGAGTTCCCTGATGGCTGCAGGCAAAGGAGCAGAGAGTCTGACTTCTGAAGATTAATGCAGGCTCAGCTAAAGAGGAAACACAAACACTTCTATGAATCTCTTTCATTCAGACGACTTTTTCTTTTTTTTTTTTTTTTTTCGCCGACTGGGGAAAGTGAAAGCTCTATGGGGCTGTGCAAAGTTTCTGCAAAATCTGCACAAACTGAGGAAGACGTTCACGCGTAACGGACGGAGTGTGTGTGTGGGTGTGTGTATGTATGTACGTGTGTGTATTCTGCTGCACATGCTGTGCCATCCGTACCGGTTCTGGTTTGCGGCCACTTGGTGGAGCTCATTAGTCTCCTCATGGTCTCGTACCTGCTGTCACAGGTCTGTCTGCTGAAGCAGTACCATCCACCTGAACAACACACACACACACACTTGTTAGCAGGTTGCATGAGAGCTCTGTGGTGTGTGTATGTGTGTGCGTGTGTGTGCCGCAGTGTTAATTCACAGATTCACCCTCACCTTCCAAGAACAGCAGCCACCTCCTGCTGCCTTTCGACTCCTTGATGTAGTACCTGCAGGAGAAACAGCCAGCCTGTTTGTGTGTGGATTTGCTGGCCGACGCATTAAAACACAAGCTCGGCACTGTGGATGCTACCTTTGATCCCCACATGAAAGATTTGGCTCTGATCGCTCCACTAAAGTTTCTCTGCAGGATCCTGGAGAGGCTTTCATAGTGCTAATCATTTTTTCACATGTAGGGAAACTCACCATGCGGGCGGCACACTGAGAGGCTTGACAGCTTGGGTGGCGTATGGAAAAGTCCCCTTCGTTCACAGGGACAACACTGTTTCACGCAAATGGTAATTCGTGTCTTTTGATTATGGTAATTGGAGAATTCTGGCAACACTGGAGTCCGTTTGTTATTTGTCTTATAGCGCTGTGATCGCTCATTGATGGGTGAAACTCCACACATCCCCCCTCTTCTTAAATAATCTGTCATGATCATAAATATTAGCTTAAAGAAAACACATACGTTCATTTTTTTGACTGCACTGCAGCAGATTTTCATGATTCATAAGCCACCAAAGTACTGTATTGAAACACGTGCTCCATCAGCATCAGCCTGAAACAAACTGTTTTTTTTCCTTCTGTTGTCAGTTTCCTCTCATCTCCAGCTGTATTCATGCATATTATGGACACATTTAGAATGTTTGGAAGTGCAGGTGTGCCTCTGTGGAAACATTTTTTCTTTTATTGCATTTCTCAAATACTTGCCAAGCACTTTGAAAACCATTTTATAGCAAGAAATGTGATAAATGAAGTTCCTCAGAAGTTTCGCCACTGATAAAACTCGGCAGTTTGGTTGTAATTTGACTCCAGCTTCATCAACATAGCTTCCACTGTAGAAAGCTGTGTAACAAGCTGCTGCGTTGCAGGCCTTTGTGTCAGGCGCTTTGGGGTGATGGGCGCGATCTGCAGATTGTGCTGGGCAAATTATGGATCCCTAAGTTCCGGAACAACTTTAATGCCCATACATTGGGTGGGTGAAGTTCAGAAACATGTTTTCAATCTCTCTGATGTGTTAACGCCAACAAAACGCACAATATCTATAGATCGTGCTTGTGCAAGTATAAACCTGCGCGATCAAGGGGTATTACGACCATTGCATGTTAATTTGTGTTGATAAATGCGCAGCGCAAATAACGGATCCATTATTTGCTCATCGCCAAAGGTTTAATGGATTATTTACTACATTTTAAATATTCGGCTTAAACATTCGCAACCTCGTCAGTTTTGAACTTTGGAAGTGTTTGAAATAAGCAGACAACAAAACTGAGACGCGCACGATGTTGTTCCATGAAGATGCAGCCGGACTTTGTGTTTAAAGGTTTCGGTTGGAACCACAGATCCGTCTGCTTAAATCAGAGTGCTTGTTTCACAAACAGTGAGTAAATATATTTATGTGGATTTATTATGGGGAAACATCTCCCGTGCTTCCATTCAGGGTGTGGACTTTCATGGCAGCAGTCGCCACTTCTTCACTTGAATTTATCGTAATTCTCGGGATCGCGCGCGCTGTCTCGCTGTCCTGCGGAGGCGCGCACTGACCCGCTCCCCTTCCCTGGACACATTTTGGTCACATCCGGAGGGACAGAGGGAACGAGGGACCCACCAGTAACGACAGACAGTAGTTTTCGGACTGGCTACTTACCCCGCAGGTGACCCGTCATTGCAAGTCACAGAGGAGTTCTTCAGAAAGTGCAGCCTCATGTCTTGCTCCAGCTTTTGCGCGGAGCAGGGATAGAGCGACTGCGCTAAGTTCTTGATCTGCACCATGAAGTTGTCCATGTTGCCCTCCACTGCTGTGAAGTCCAACGGGAAGCTCTCCGCCCCCTCCACCCGCTCCCTGTACGCCGGAGGCTGCGGCTGCTGCACCCGGCGGGCCTGCGCTCGGCCGCCGCCGCCGCCGCCGCGCACCCTGCGCGCCTCCAGCGGTGCGCTCATGTGAATGAAGAGCAGCAGCAGGCAGGAGCGCAGCGCCGAAAGTCCGGCGGAGTTTCTCAGCACACCGCGGCTCCACATGTTCAGTCTCTGCGGGAAACGTCCGTCAAACGTGCGCGATGCGGTGGGATAAAACACGGCGCATCCTAGGAGGAGGCGCGGAGATGGAGAGGTCTCTGGAGACGCGCGGACACTTCCAGGAAACAACCTCTCACGCAGGGCGTGCTGAACGGACGCAGGTTATCTGCCTCCATGGTGCCTTCAGGGCCCGAAAAACTTGCCGTAAAAGTCACCCCGAGAGCGCACGTGCAGTCCCGGATCACGTCCTCAGCTTGTGAGCATGGCATCCAGTAAAAAGCGTCATTACGCGCGCGGCACGCACAAAGTTTCACTGGCGACTTGTTGCCTCCCGGTTTCACGTCCCCACGAGCCGCTGCGGACGAAGGGGGCATTTATTTGATCTCCCCCGCCCCCGCCCCTCCTCCCCCTGCCTGCCCCCGTGCCTCTCTCCCGCGGGCCAATCCTTATTATCCTTGGCTGATGCTCCTCGCGGGGCGTCGGTCTCACACCAGGAGCGTGCGTTGGCCCGCCACGCCCCCTCAGCCGGTTCGCCCGTACCCGCGGTCTCTTTTGATGTCGACTCGTCACGTGACTGCGCCGCCTTTGAAGTGACCGTGCGCTCGGCGTGTGAGTAAAAAAAGTCGCGGTTGTTTGGCGATGCCGCTGCAGAGTCACAGAAAGAAACCAGCTCGTGCTGTCGAGTTTTCTGGCGACTGCTGCTGCAAACGGAGAGTTATATGTGAATGTTTTAAATCATGACTGTGACATGTGCGAATGGAGCGACGTGAATCTTTCACATAGACCTTCCCATGAAGGCTGTAAAGTTTCAGTGTCTGTGTTAGCCACAGTGAAGTGCATCCTGTGATATATCCTTTGATAACACATTTATTTCGATGTGCTTTGTCTAGCTGGAGAAGTGGCTTAGAATAGAATAGAATTGAATAGAATAGAATAGAAATAATTAGTAGAAATAATTAATCCTTTTGGGGAAATTATCCTTTCTCTATCAGTCATCAGCTAGAAAAATGAAGATCTGTGAATTGATTAAATTGAGTAGCAGATCAACAAGTGATGATTAAATAGTTTAGATTAGTTTGGAAGTTTAGCCCTGAAACATAAACCTCAAACTCACATTACCACAGCAAACCAAAGGAAACAGCATTTCCTTAAGTGAAAGTTAACAGAATGTATTTTTTTATCATCAGTTTTCATCAGAGTTCATTAAAAGAATACATTCTTTTGGGAATATTTCTATAAATTGATGTGTTGATCAGCTATACATTACATGTCTATTATGCAAAAAAACTCACTTTTTTATAGAAGCATGACTTAGTGAGTTCACCCTTCTTTTTAATTTGATTAGATTACCAACGTTGAACCAGTTAAATGCTGAAGTGAGTTGATCAACCTGTTTTCAATGAGAACATCATAAAGTCAATAATTCTCATAGTGTTTGTTTTATTAATTGTACACTCAGTCTCTTTCAAATGTCATTTTTTACTTTGATCCTAATTGGGAATAATATTCTTTTATTCACCATTTTTCTTACCTGTATTTTTATACACAATAACTTCACTGTTCTGAGCAGAGCACCTAAATCAGATTTGAATCTTTAACTTATTTAGCTTTCTTATTAAAAAATCTCTCATCCTTTATAACAAGTTATGAAGAAAGCACTGTTTAAGAGCCTGTGTTCACCATTCTCACCAAATGCTTGTATAAGTTTTGCACTCAATTCAGGGAGTTTAAAAGTTCGTGTCCTGCTGAGCGAGGAAGGAAACTGAGTGTTTGTTTGTTTATTCAGATGGTGGCAATTTCCCACCACCACTGAGAACTGTATTCACCTCTCACTCTGCGTTTCCTCTCTCCCTCTCTCTCCCATGGTGGACTATATGTGTCTGCGTGCTGCTGAGGTCAGTCGGTCGTCCGACCCCTGAAGCGCCAGGCTCACACCTCTCCATCTGTCTGCATGACGTGCCGTATTATGTGTCCAGTCTGATTCCAGCTTTGATCCGATGTGATCCTGGCTGCATGATGAACTGCCCTGATTTGTGCAGTATCTGCATCTGTCAGGCCGCATATGGTGCATACATGAAATTGAGCATGTGGGGAACAGATTGGCTGTGTTGTGGTTATTTTACAGGACCTTCCTTCCTCGCTTGTGGGAGCCACTGTAGATATATGGATGTACTAAAGTAGACTAGCTTCATCATTGCATTCAACATATAATACTTAAACAACACCCAGCTATAAAATTAGGATGAAGTAAAACGGTTCTCATGTAGTCCTCCCCCAATGTCAGAATAGTATTTTATTTATTGAAATTTGGGTTAGAGAATGAAGATGAATAAAAGAATTGGAGAATTAAAAATATTTATTTTCAAATAATGAGGACAAATTAAAATGTTAGATCATATGAAAAACCATAAATGTGACTGGTACAAGCTCATGATGACTGATCACGCCACTTTAAAAGACTCAAAGTGAGTGTGTCCGACAATGCTTTTTATTCACTTTTCAACATTGTTCGCAAAAAAATATTTCTCCTTCAACACATCTGTTTCAGATAATGGGGCCCAATCTAAAAATTACTGGCAGTGCTTATGACTGCTTTAAACAGGTTATCCAAGAAAAACAAAGTCTTTCACCAAACGCTTCTTTTCGTTGTGAGACAGGTTAGTTTTACCCTACTGATGATGTGTTGTTGCAATAGTAATCCTGTCTAATCCGCCTCTTTTTGTCTGTCGAACTATAGAATTATTTATTAAAAATAGATGCTAGAATTTTTATTTCAGGTGTTTGTCATGTGTATAGACTTTAACCACCCAAGACTATGCAATTAATCAGGTATTACACTGATGAAGTTTTGACCCACAGAAGTCAATACATAAGAACTTTCCTCATAATTTCTTTGTAGCAGTTAATATACAGTAAATGCATTAAAGGTGCTGTAGGCAGGATTTTGCTAGTCAATGCTAATTTTTCTGTGTTTACTTTGGATTAAATGTTAGAGTATCCATTGATAATCCTTTAGGAGTGTAGCATAACTGCACTACCGCGAGGGCGCAGCGTTTCCATCTGTCTCTGTTCTGAGCTGAAAAGGAATCTCCACAGCTCCAGGTATCTTTGACCAATCAGAGAAGCCCATGAGGCTCTAACTGTGATTGGTCGAGGGGCGTTTGTCGCACGTTCTTGTGGGAGGGGCTTAACTTGCGTAAGGGCGTGATATCAGAGAAAACAGGACAGAATTGGCTGTGCTGGGATTCAAATCGCTATCTTAGATGGGTCAAATCGCCATCTTGCTTAGGTAAACCCAAGCAAGATGGCGGAGATGCGGAATCCTGCCTACAGCACCTTTAAGCAAACCATAAATACGCTCTTGAATTATACGTCCTTCTCAATTTCTCTGAAACGATTACTTACGCACAATAGATAATAACCATCTATTCATTTTTTTTGTCTAAAAGGGCCACATGGTGCTGGAGCAAAGGTGTTTCAATGGACTTAGTGCCAGATATTGGTCCCTATCGATGGCAATATGGGTAAGTACAGGTCTGGAGAAAACCTTTGTATGCACCGGGAGAGTATTCAAACTTGTCATATCCACATTCCAGCATGGATTAAAACCCAAGAGGACTGATCACTCCATGCACTGACACCCAAAGGCCATATATCAACCAGTGAATGCTTCATTTTGACACAACAGATACCCTTACCAAATTTCAGAAACTAATTCCTCCCATCCTGAACATATCTGGAAATAAAAACCTCCATGATTCTATCAGAACTAAAACCAAAAACGTAGTAAAACACTACCAGGACTGTAAAGGGTTAAAAGTGTCACTCTGTTGTTTTTAATAAAGTTTTTTCAAACAAACAACGTGACGTCACGACCCACGATGGCGGCCAGCGGCTCAGCTGTGACGGTTCTCACACCAAACGGGAGAAGGCAAACTATTAAAGTGTCCCCAAACACCCCCTTGCTGCAGGTAAACCGTGTTCTGGGAGCGTTCGGCGCTCTCCGGTGTCTCCGTTTTGTTTAAATCGGTGTGTTTGTCTCTGTCGCGGAACTTGTTTTCTCTGTGCTAGCTTGTTCGGCTAACAGTTGTTAGCCAGTGACAGATCACTTTCTGTTTTTGTGGCTCTGAAATGGAAATAGAAAGCTGAAAATCTTTATTTCAACACTCAGGTGTTGGAGGACGTGTGCAAAAAGCACGGATTTAACCCGGACGACCACGGTTTGAAGTGAGTACGTGGAGCTGGTCACTGAGTGGGCTTCAGTACACAGCGCTGCTTTTCACTTAATCTAAACTGCTACACATTAATAATGAAGAAGGAGCTGCATTGGACAAAAACTGTCGAATGACTCAAAATGACACCAAAAACTGGAGATCAGTGTCGTGTCATTATGAATGTGTAATATGTGCACACGTTATTGATCAATTGACAATCCTGTTGTTACAACAGCATGAATCAACAAATTAGTAACAGACACGTGGTAATATTGAATACCTATTTAAAATATCAAGAATACATAAAAAGAGCTGAAACGTGTTTGTAGAGGCCAAACCAGTGATTTATGCCACTGAAATGATCCAGCAGCATTACCTAATCGATGTGCTGATAGTTGTGTTGAATGAATGAAAAGTCTTTGTCATAATCCACAAGAGAACACCTGGCTTATTTTCTCACATCCACTACTTGTCCTGTTCACTCACACTCATCTTTTCCAAGCATCCAGGTGTGTACACACTTCAGCAATCAAAAATTCTGCTCTTACAGCACAAAATGACCAACACTTCTAAGATATATAAAAGACTGCAAAGATTAAAAGTTCCAGTTCAAAATAGCATCATGAAAAATTGCATTTGTGTGTAAGAAAGTGTAAATATTTCAGCGTATGACTTAAATAGCATGATGCAGTCCAATGTCAGAAAATGAGGAAGGTTTCTGGCATTTGATCAAAGTGCTGTGTTGTTTCACTCAGTTGCTGGAGTGTTTCTGTTTTTACATCTATAATGGAGTTTTCTTTGATAATTACTCAGCGTCAACGTAATGTACTTATTGTTGTAGGGAACTCAAGCCAAGCTTAACATGGGGAAAGCTTTGCTTACATCCCGGACAGGACAACAGTCCATCACAGGGAAAACAGAGCGAGGCTGAGAGTCACATACACTTACATTCAGTTTAGAAACAAAGGATCCATTTAATCTGCATGTCTTTGGACTGTGATGAATCCAGAGTATGATGATAAAATCCACACATGCACAGGGAGAACATAACTCCATCAGAAATCCAACATACAAAATATTTCTAGTTTTCTGTCTTAAAGGACTAAAGAAACATGATAACATGTAGAAAGTTTTATACTTGAACAATTGCTGATTTTGTTTCTTTGAAAACCACAACTCAAAAATGGCCTTTTAAAATATTTATGGATTAATTTTCTGTGAACAAAACTAACCTAATTCCCTCTACTCCATTCAGATTTTTTGGTTTATTTTGTTTTTAAGGTTATGCCAACTTATCATTTTCAGAGGGAACATTGTTGCTGTTGTTATTGAATACTAAGAAAGTGACTGCCACATTTTTGTTCATCTTTACTGTGTTTTCACTTTTGGACAGGTTTCAGAGGACTGTTGTTGACCTGACTCTGCCCTGGAGGTTTGCCAACCTACCCAACAATGCTAAACTGGAAATGGTTACAAGTACAAAGAAGCAAGCCGAAGCCCAGGTTAGTTAAAAGGAAAGCGGGAGCACGTCTGTATTTGTGGGATGGAGACATTGACTGACGAGAGCTTTCAGTGGAAAATTGCTGTGGGAGCAAAATCATGACAAAACTAGTGTTAAAATAACTAAATGTTATAATTCAAGTACAGTAGCGGTTGTGATATGATGGTCAATTGTATTTGTGGAATTATGTCTGAATTGTAAGGTTGTTGCATAGATTTAGTTTTCTCAAAATAGGAAGAAATATTTGTTAATGTTTGTGTTATTTAATAAGGACTTCGATGTCTAGGCTGTCTTATCATGGTAATGATTTGGTGGGCTCCTGAAAATGTTTAGCCACTACATTATGATAGTCTGTATTTACACTGAAAAGTAAGAAATAAAGTGCCTGAAACTTCTGTTTGACCATTTAAATATGTTCTTACGTTAGAAGAGAATTAATAATTGTCTAAATATAAATTACGGTTATAGTCAGTTTGTGAAACTTTGTGAAAAGATCTGATCTAGGTCAAAAACAGACACAGTGTGCTACACAAACACATTTGACGTTTAATATTATTGAACATGCTCATCAAACATTCCCAGTGCTTGTAGAAAACATAAGCGAACTCCGATGCTGAGGAGTCAAAGGAATCCTAATCGCTGCCAGGAGCTGCATCGATGAAATATGACTCTATCGGGGTTTTATTTTATTTTATGGCGCACACTGGAGAGAGAGAGAGCTTAATATTGAGCTACCTGAGTCACAGCAGTCACAGGAGACCTGCTGCTGTCTTTATTTAGAATTATCTTCTGACTGCCGATTTAGCCAGGAGAGGTGGAACAGCTTGCACCAGGAAAAAACTCCAGTTACCATCCCAGCACTGACTTCCCATCCCTCCTGGGCTCGGTTATCATCATTTCCGCACATGCAGCCTTTACCGGTACTAGCTCAGCATCTCGTATGTGGACCAGCTTCTCTTGCCTCGGTCGTAATAACCCGTGTTGTTGGAAAATTCCTTCACGGCCACGCAGCTCGCGTCACTCCCTCATTCAGCACCCCGATGGGTGCTGACTCCAAATTCCCAAACCATTACAAAAAAAACTACCCTCCACACCTGCGTAACCAAAGAGGAGAAGTGTAGTCAGGTGCCTCTCATAAAAGAATAAATGCACACAGGAGGATAATTCACAAACCGGCGGAGGAAAGAGTTTCATACATCAGGAGTTTTACTTCATCTGAAGAGCTTCCATCAGTCATTGAAGCACAGGGACGGCGCCAAGAGGTAGAATACAAGTGAAAGTTTTGTTAGTTTGTTTTAGATATGAACAAAACTTATAAACTAAAAAGTTTCAGGTATTTTGAACAGTTTAATTGACTATTTCTAACATCTGTTTTTTTTTTTTTAAAGGAAGTTTGTTTTGTTTTTCTTCACTAATTTAATGGCGATAGCAGTTTTATTATCACTGAACCAGAGATAACAAAAAGGTCAGATTAGAGTAAAAACAACAGTACATCTTTGTAATAATGGAGAGTTCATTATTGGATGCTTGGTGTTTGAGTCTTAGTGCTCCAACTGATAAATCCTGAGCATTTGGGGCTACAGTGCCTTGCTCAAGGTTGCCTATAGTGGTGAACTGTCTGCAGAGGGATTCAAACCAGCAGAACTGCGCTCAGGAGCTTGTTTCTCTAAACAGTTACACCAATACTTAACAGGTTTACATAAAATTCCAGACATGAGACATGCCGCCAGTTTTATTGCAGATTCGATTTGTAAGTGGAAGGACTGATTTTGTTATTGTTATTTTGAGGCTTTACAGCTCATTTTAATTTCACCACATTAATGGCAGTATTCCACTTGATGCCAAAACCACGGTCATTTCAGCCGTAATGGCGAACTTATGAACATTTTGACATGATTAAATCTTCCCACTGCTGCACCAGACAGCCGAAGACGAATCCAGCTGCAACATCGTGAACCTGCTGTGATGATAATCATCCTGTTTGATCAGTTGATGCCTTGTTATTTTAATGGATTTTTAGTGTGATTTTATGATTCAATTAGCTGTGCATGTTGTGTTTTTCGTTTTTCTCAGTACCTGGAATTACCTGAATTCTCCGTGTGCTCTCTCTTTGATTCCTGTCCAATAAAACTCTTTGAGGCTGAGCTGTAGTTTCCTATGACTTCATGCCATCAAAATCCAAGCAGTAAAATCTCGGCTGGGTTTGATCTGCTGTTTTTGTTCATTTGATGGATGGCTGACTGTTGCTGCCTCGCAGATTTCCCGCCACACACACACACACACACCTCGGCCGGTGTGTGAGTGTGACGTGTTCGTCCGTTGACGGCCAAGGCCGTCCTTTCATCTCTCCCGCCGTGGCCGAGCGCGGCGTGTTTTCTCTGCTGGACAACGCTGTTGCTGAGTAAACACGAACAACCGATCGAGTGACTCAAAGAGGGAAAAAAAAGCAGGACTCGGGCATTGATCACGTTGATGCCTGGTGTTGTCAGCTTCAGGCCAAGTTTGGCCCACATGTGCAGCGTAATCGGATTTGCTGATCAGAGAATTTTCTCTGTGCAGAGTAGCTCAAGACTGAAGAGCCAAGAACTCAAACGCCCACCGAGGGAGATTCTCTTTCTGTTGTCTCAGGTTAAAGGTCATGTGTCGACTTAGTCTAAGCTTCCGTTGTGCTTAAAGGAAGCCTTAAGTGGGAATTGATTTAAAGAAAAAATTGAATGGACACTTCAAAGTGATGCGACGGTCTGCTCAGTGTTAATAAAATGGCTTCCAGCTGTTTTATTTTATGTGTTTCTTGATCACATTTAACTGTTGTCTCTTGTCACATCGTCCCCTGCTACGTTAGCGTATTAGATGAATAAACCAAAATCTGTGTGAGCTTCTGAGAGCATGCACACTGCTGAGAGGACACCAAGGACCTGCCGTTTGCTCCTGCAGCGTGTCTGTCGGTGCGTGTGTGTGTGTGTGTGTGTGTGTGTGTGTGTGTGTGTCGGCCGCTTCCACTCACACTGTGCTCTCTGCTGGTCTCATCAGGTGCGGATTGCTCTGCAGAGGGAGGACGGCTCTCGACTCCAGGCGTCCTTCTCCTCTGGACAGACTCTGTGGGAGCTGCTCACACATTTCCCAGAGATCAGGTGTGTGTTTGAAGAGTGTGGAGATAAATGTGTCGCTTACGCTCAGGGTCGAGGTGTCAACTTCCTTCACATAATCTGCATTGCTCCTTCAGAAAAGGCTTCCAACCATAAACTTGATGCATCAGGAAAAGCAGTCCGCCGCCGTTTGTGATGGACTGAACGTGTGACTGCTGAGCTGAAAGTATTTAGTGCAGCTGGTGATGTGAAACGTTTACTTTTTTTTTTTTTTTTTAGTGCGCATAACAAAATTTGACATTGTTTCTCACTGAAGTACATCCAGTAGTTTCATTTCCGCAGGTTTTGTCTCACAAGCACCAGACCACCTGTGAATGTGTTTTTCCCCTTGCACCAAGTGTTGGAACACTTTCTCCCTTTTGCCTGTTCCGAACGGCTCCTCCAGACTGAAGCTATTAAAAAGAACAAAATCAGTTTCTGTCACCACCGTGCAAATTATAGAAATTCTGTACGTGAAACTAAATCAAATTAAAAATAAACGTACAAAAATGCTTCATAGAATATTTAAAATCACTGCTTCCATACCTTTTTTTCAAAGGATTGAAACAGAGTCTAAGATAACATTCCTTCTTATCATCGTCCACTGAAGTGAGTTTTCTTCCACACGTCGCCGACGCTCATTCAAACACACACACTCACACACACACACCCCCGTCCAGACAGCTGTTCCTCAGTAGTTCCAGCTGCTCGGTTCCAGGTGCTGCAGCCTCCGTCCAGCCCTCATCTCATCTCTATTAACTGACGTCACTCCATATCCCGATCCCTTCCCAAGGAAGCTACGCTTCCATGAAATGAGCATTCGCTCTACAACAGTGTTACAGGCTCGGGGAATGTCGTGAAAGCGAAGCGGAAAGCTTTGATTTTCAGGATTGGGGAGAACAATAGTAAAACATTTATGGTTCAATTAGGTTCTCCTCGGGATTGGGCACACATGGTTTGCACATGCGGACTGAGCGCCACTGCATCGCACGAGTTCCGTGTGAAGTCGCGGAGCCGACTCCCCCCCGAAGAATGTAAAGAAGTCTGCTTTGATTTTGTCACCAGTAAAGCAAATCCAACCTTCTTCTTGGTAACGGTGTCACTTCTTTTCACCGTATCGTCCCCTTTCTCCAGCGGATCGCTGCTGTCGGAGTCAGGATCCACTCCTGTCTGTGTTTACATGAGAGACGAGGTATGTGACGTCCCTTTAACGCTCCCGTTCCCCCCACATGAAAGTGAGTTTTATGGTAACACAGCTGTTTCTGTGTGTGTGTTTGACCGAAGGTGAGTGGGGAAGAAGCACTGAAGAAGGCCACGCTCAAGTCTCTGGGTCTCACAGGAGGAAGTGCCATCGTCAGGTATCCTGCTTCTTCTCTGTGTTCTTTGCTTCTGACTTGTACACAGAGCAGTGCGAAGTGTTTCTAATAGCTGGAGAGAACTGAAATCACACCATCTTCACCTTCTTTTGCTTTATTGTAGAACAATCACACCTATTGGCGGCATGTGTTCGATGTAATACTAAATGAAGTTTCAACTCCTCTTGCTTCATCAATCATTTACATTATGATGGACAGAGGTGCCGCGCAACAAGAGATTTCTACTGAGATGTTTAAGCTGCTTTACTGTTTGTTTTTCAGATGACTTAGTATTTTTACTCCCTACATTTGAACACAAACATATGTGTGCTGTATATATGAGTATCTCCCCTTTATTGTGTCCAAAGTGGCCTGTTATATGTTTTAAACTGTCATGATGAGAATTCGGAGCAGCTGACAGTCACAGTCATCGACAGCGAAGCCGCAGAAGTATATGGACATATTTAACATTTCAGAATCATTTTAACTTTCAAGAAGTACCAAAGTCATTTTATCCTTCGATTTAAATAGAATGGCTTCAGTCGATCATTGAGCTGTTGCTTTCTGTTTCCTCAGGCTGTGATTGAAAAAGGAGGCTGCTCATGGCGTCGTTACAGAACCCGCTGTAACTTTCTGTGACATTAGAAATGTGTTTTTCATGAATGCCTGCAGCAGATGCACCTTCACGGACTTGGAACTGCTTCACTCCGGACTAACCATGAAGTTATTTTCATTGTTTCTTTTGAAGGTTTTTACTGAAAAAGGATAAAACGCCAGGAGAAGAAGATGCGTTTGAAACGGCCGCTCTTCCAGCCACGCCTGTTGCCAAGGAAACGGCCCCCGGCCCGCCGCCTCAGCCCGGCCCCACCCCGTCGCTTCCAGCAGAGGTGCCAAACACAGATCCCAGCCCCGACGTGCCGATGGAGACGTCCCCGCTCTCCCCCGTCACGGCGACAAGCGCGCGCCCGGTTCAACCGGCGGACGGTTCAGACTCCCAGAATACAGTTCGGCACGAAGCCCCTCGGGCAGGAAGTTCATCGCCGGTGGAGGACGGAGAGGAGGCGGGGCCGTCGGGACTCGGCTCGCCCCCGTCCTCCTCCTCCGCTCCCTCCGCTCCCTTCGTTCCTTTCTCTGGAGGAGGTCAGCGCCTCGGCGGCCCCGCCGGACGCGCCGCGCCTTCATCATCCTCCTCATCCTCACTCTCAGCCATGCCCGCTGCGGTCGAATCGCCCAAAGCGAAGAAAGCCAAATCCAGCCACGGTTCAAGCACCAAGGTGATTTATAAATTAAAATTTCTGCACATTTTACAGCGAAGACACTCGGGTCTCACCAAGCCCAAGACTCATTTCCATTTTCTGAGTGGAGTTAGGACTCCTTAGCCTTGTTTGCTTTGAATTTGCTAAAAGAGAACATGTGATCCTCTTGAAAGACACCAAACGTTTTCTATATGGATGTTGTGCTCGGATTAGTTTTCCTTCAGTTCAGGATGGCTTTCAGCCTCAAACTGCCAAAACGTTGACGTTCAAAAAAGGATTTCCAAGTTGACACAGCTGACATCACCTGGATTTAGCTCTGGAGAAGCAGGAAAAAGATAGAAGGTAACATTTTTATTGAAAAAAATCGGGAATAAGATTCAAAAGCATCAGTGCTGCGGTCAGGAAAATGGCGTCCACAGCAGATTTCATGTGGCACTAGGTTAACTCAGCAGTAGCAGAAATGACTTGAAGTTTTAAACATTTTTAGCTGATTTGTGAAAAACCAAAACATCTCAATTTAATAACAAAAAGAGGAAAGTCTTTATGAAGTGTCAAATATATATCACTTACCAAACACACTCACACACACACACACAGATTGATGACGGCTGTTTTGCCAGATTCTCACCCTCCATCGGGAGTAATTTGTGGTTTGGCGTTTCGCTCAAGGACACTTTGACATGTGGACAGGGCATTCAGGAGGATCCAAATCAAATCGTTTTAATTGGAAGACGGAGACACAGCCTCCCCCGGCGGAGGAAGAAAATGCTTCAATCTCCCAAAACCCAAAAGACAGAAGAGAAATGCTCCAAAGTCTTAAAATATCCACGTCTGTTCTTCTGCTGGACATTCAGTCTGAGACCGTCTCCTGAATATGAATGGAGTTTCTTTTTGTTTATAGCAAAGATTTTAACTGGACCTGCTTTATTTCTTTCTTTCAACAGTGTAAAACTAATTCCAGTCGGCAGGATGAGCACGTGAACCCGGAGGAGTTCTTGGAGGTAAGAACTTGCTGATTTCTCTGCTTTGTTTCCGCTTTAAGTTAAAGCTAAGCGTCGTTCTAAACCCTGCTGTCCGTCTGCAGCCGGTGGAGCGGGAGTCGCTGATCTACCACGTGGACTCGCTGTCCCGCCAGTCGGAGGATCACGCCGATCTGCCCGACGAGTTCTTCGAAGTGACGGTGGACGACATTAGGAAGCGCTTTGCTCAGCTGAAGAGCGAGAGGTGAGGAGGAGGCAGGAGAAGTGTGTGTTTGTGCGAGATATTTAGTATAAAAACCTTGTTGCTGCAGAAACGCGTCTGGATCAGATGTTTAGGAGCAGGTAATTAGTCATAATTTGGCAGCGGGCCGTCGGCGTCTGACCCGTAATTGCAGAATAGCAAGGCCAGGGGCCGGCTGGACGGCGAGCATCGCCGCATGCCTCCTGAAGCTCTCGTTTATTTATGAGCGCTTCTTTGAAACAGATGCGCAGGAGTTCGGTTCGGCGGCGGCGGACCGCAGCTGCTGAGACACGGTGTGTGTTTGCAAAGCATGTTCTCACTTATCAGACACCACGCACGCTACAAAAGCCTCTAAATATGGTTCACTAAGGAGCAATCAGCGATCCTGTGCCGTGTAGACGTTCGTCTTCCAGCCGGCGACCGAAACGCCGTCGGGACGAGGCCTCGCCGTGCGCGTCCTTTCATCTCGGCCCGCGCTGCCTCCGCCGGCTTCGCCGCTACCATCTCAATGACTGCAATTACAGAGGGTGGAATTAAGCCGACCACAGCAATTTGTCTGCGCCTCTGACACACACACACACACACGACCACACACGAGCGAGGGCAGCGGATGGAACTTTGGACTCTCACTTTTCTCTGAACAGGGTTTTTGTTTCATTTGAAGTTTCTCCTTCGTCCCTGCAGGAAGTTCCTGGAGGAGGCGCCGCTCATGACCAAATCCCTGAGAGAAGCGCAGATGAAGGAGAAGCTCGATCGATATCCCAAAGTGAGTCGAGACAACCCGACACACCCGGGAGCGTTTTTAAAGTCACACATCGGTTTAAAACACGCAGGATGTATTGCCTCTGTGCTTCTCCAGGTGGTCCTGAGGGTCCAGTTTCCAGACAGGCACGTCCTGCAGGGCTTCTTCAGACCTTTGGAGACAGGTATGTGTGTTTGTGAGTGTGTGTGTGTGTCGCGTCGGGAGTGTTCATTTCAGCTGGCTAGCCACAGGTATGGCTGCAATGCGCCGGGCTGCGGCGGCTTCCCCTCGCCGCAGAGAGCGGCGGCGGCGGCGGAGTGACGGAGACAGAGAGGCTGAGGCAGGCCTGTAATTCCAGGGATTAGACGCAACGCCGCAGCCACGAGAACAGCAAATTGGAGGGAAATTCCTTCTGACAAATGAATCGCGGTCGCAGATGCGGACCGATCGCTGTTTTCATGCCTCAGCTGGTGTTTTCCGGGTGTGTGTGTGTGTGTGTGTGTTTGTGTGTGTGTGTGTGTGTGTGTCCAGTTGGGGCCGTGAAGCAGTTTGTCAGGAGTCATCTGGAGGATCCTCAGCTCAGTTTCTACCTGTGTAAGTGTCTTTAATCACATGATCACCAAACATGACAGTCAGCAAATATGAAGATGTCCTTAAAAAAATGTTTTTGTCTTGGGATGTGATTTCCTCCATCTGTGATTAAAATAAACTCAGTAAAAAAAAATTTAGAATTTTTTCTTTCTTTTCTTTTTTTAATGAAGTTTCTCATTGTAACGTGTTTCATTTCAGCGTCATTACAGCAGTTGAAATCAGTTAGATTCAACAGAAAAGCCGAATCTCCTGTGACCCTAAAAGGATTTTAGATTTTGATACTGATTTCATTTTGAGGAAAAGATTCTCTTAGTTGATCTCCACGTGTTTCATGTTTTATCCAGTTTATGATTTGGTAAAACTAAGCTACTGAAAGAGAGTCGTTCCTATTGTAGGAAGCTGAAAACACCCAGATTGATTTCAAATGTATGAGAGTTTAGGAAAGTTTTAGTGATTTCTGTGTTTCTTTGGTTGTTTGTATGAAGCAGCTTGATCGGCTTTATGATGAAAAAAATAAATGGATTTATCATTTTTGTTGCATATGACTAATGTAGTGCTGTCCGTTTTAATCGCATTGATCGCAATTAATCGTGATTAATTCATGGAGAGCTGTCAACAGTTAACCTTTTTAAAGTTGAGATTAATTGCAATGAAGAACCTAATCCTCATAAATCACTCCCAATGTCAGGAAAAAGACTATTATCCTCTAGTTCTTTTCTTTGGCCCAATTGGCAGACCTCAATGGATTAATCGCGATTACAACTGACAGCTTTAGACTAATGTAATCAGAGAGACGCTTCTTTTCCGGTGTGTAATCTGGACCGTTTTTTTCAATGTGTTTCCAGTTATCACGCCTCCAAAAACCATTCTGAGTGACGCTTCGGCCACACTTTTCCAGGTAAGAGTTATCATGGCGTCTTCCAAACTTGTTGGGGAAGAAGAAGGAAAAAAAAAAAAAGAAAAGCTGGTGATAAAATGATTGATTTGAATCAAACGAGCCACGACGACAAACCCCAGAACAGGACAAATCTCTGGCTGCTTTCTGGGACACATGCCGCCGCGCTCACAGCGACTGTAAAACGTATCGGCTGGTCCTTGTCTCCTCTTCAAAGCCCACCGCATTCCCGGCTCCCCCTCTTCTCCCTCTTCTCCCGCTTCCACTCACACTTGTTCCCCCCTCTCCACTGTCCTTGACCCCAGCTGGGCTTGATTTTTCCCAGACTGGCACATGGGGTTAATACAGGCCTCACTTTGATCTTCTCAAACACACACACACACACACACACACACACGCACACACAGAGCAATGGGCAGCCTTGATGCTTTGTTGCCTTTGAGTTTCGAGAGCCGGTTTGTTAATGAAACAGTTGTGATGAAGGGATTACAAATAGTAAAAAAACAACAAAATGAAGAAAAACAAGAACTGTGATCATTTTGCTGCTCCACAGACTGCGATTGCTCTTCTATTCTCAGGTACATTATTTAAGAATAACTTGAAAAGCTTCGCTCGCTCCACACTTTGACTCAACCTGCAGCAGAGACGGCAGAGGGGAGGAAGGGAGCGCTGTTTGAAGTGAGATCGTGTTGTGATGATGAACGAGATTCGGCTCCTCAGAGGGACTGGTACAAAAGATAACAATCCTCAAACGCACACTTTGAAATGTGTGTGTGTAATGTGTGTGTGTGTGTGTGTGTGTATATACGCCCTCCTGGTGCCACGATCTCTCTGGATCGAATCTGATGTAATTCGCCAGCCTCTCTTTGTTTTCCAGCTCTCTCTGTCCCTTCCTGAACTCTCGCCGCTCGCCGTCCCTCTGCGGGACCCCAGCTCCGCTCCGGCCGTCCTCCGGCCCCACAGCTCCCACAGCCCGTCTTTCCGGACCCTCTCATGCGCCTCACCCCTCTCCTCACCCCGGTGTCTCTGTCTATTAGGGACTTAAAAGCATTAAAGCGCTCAAAAACAAAATCTTTAATCCTTTTGGTGACATCTCTCACACACACACACACACACACACACACACTCAGTCTGGCTCTGTTTTCCTGTCTATACATCAGTCGTAGAACACACAGGGCATCTGTAGTCTTTTTTTGGACACATACACACACACGCATGTGTCTCCCCTCGCTCGCTCCGTCACACGCACACACACTTTAATCACTTTGTGTCATGTCAGGAAAGGAATGTTTCCCAACCCAGAAGCCCTTTGATACCCGGCGTCCCCTCCCTCATCCGTCTCCCCCTCTGTCTTCCATCAGGATCCGTTCGGCCTCTTTTCCTTTCTCTCGCTCTCTCCATTCCTTTTTTTTTTTTTTCTACACACTCTTTCTGTTTGACACACACATACGTTGCGCGTCGTATCCCGAGTGGAGTGGCGGCTGCCAAGGCGAGCAGGATGGCAGGAATGCCCGTTGTTTCACCGTAACACAGTGTTTCCTGCTCGCAGCAATTAGGCTGCCGCGTCCCAATTTAGCAACGAGCCGCACAAAAGAAGCGACGGAGAAAGGGCCTTTGTGTGCGGGACGGGTCGTAGTGGAGGAGAAGCCCGGCTGCACCGTCCTGGTGTTTTTACACCGCTGACCGGTGAAGTGACACAGCGACCAGCCGGAACCGGTGAAGCCGCTCCTGTTCCCGTGGTGGCCGTTAGTGGGAGGAGATTCAGGATCCTCAGGATGACAGAAACTACCATCGTCCATGTGATCTTAATGTTTTGGCTGATTGTAAGTGATCATTGTCACTTCTGCTGAACTGGCTGCTGAATTATATTTGGATTTCTGTGGTTAAAAAGGCCCTTTTTTGCACTGCATGCATGCTGTTTCTGACAAAAAGTATCAGATTCATCATTAGTTTATTGACTCTTCATGCCTCATCCGTATCCATATGTCCATTTTTCCATCTGCCTCATTTGATTTTAACCTGATATCTCCCAGGTCCTTCAGTAGTTTCTTTAAAGACGCACATTCACCCTCCTTCAGAGTAGATCTGGGTAGAAATGGACAAACAAAAGTCTAAATTCAAGGAACCTGCTTCAAAAAAAAACAAAAAAAAAAAAACAGGAAAGCGAGTTCTTTTGATATTGACCTTAAATCTTCATATTAACTGGTTTCAGTGGTTCGCATGTTCAAGGTAAACTAAAGGACGATGTTTGACTGGAACGTTTGCCCTTGATATTTTGGATTACAGTTCATATTGATACATCAGTTCATCTTTTCGCCATCTCCATCTCAGCTACGGCCTCAAAGGGACGGGATACTTCATATCTATGTTGAACAGTTTGCACTGGATTTGAAGCTGCACAGGGAGAACATGCACGCTCCACACAAACAGCACTGTGCTGTGAGATGATGAACGTTCACCACCAACCATCTCATGCCGTTTTATCTGCGACATGAACCTGGATGAGTTTTTTTGAGATGTTTCTTGTCGGTAAAAGTGTCCAGTAATAATTCGTCGATTAATGCGGACATGGTTTTATTTCTTCACATTGATGGTGTTCAGCTAATATTTGTTCGGTTGAAACACTTTGATGACTTTGTTCAGAAACGGTTTTGTTGTATTGCTGGTTTGTTCTCGTGTCCACTGACTCTGAATCCCAGCGTGCTGCAGTGTGTGAGCAAGCGTGCACGGTGTGTGAATCGGTGTGTTGAGACTGCTGACATGGTGAAAATGCACCGTTCAGTTTTAAACAGTACTGTCCAGTTAAAAGGTCGGCGGATGGCAACAACGTGGCGACGCTCTTTAATAAACTCACAGGATTCAACAAGCGCTTATTTTACTCTTTACCTCGTGAATCATTCATGATGATGGCAACTGTGGAAATAGTTGTTGACTAATTTATGAGATCAGAGGAAGGATGGCCATTACTTCAGTAAACCTGGGAACTGAACCTTCCTCTCGGGCCTTTAATGATGTCTGTGGGTTTTTTTTTTTTTTTTTTTTAAAGCGATGACCAAAAAAATTGCCCGGCGGTTCGCCGGACTCCAGGAGAGAAATCTCTTCACGCTGAGGTTTAAGGGGAGCGGCATGCAAACATCGCACCTGCTCGTTAAAAGAGTTCACAGAAATACCTCCTCGCTTCTTAATGGGTTAAAGGCCCAAACTGCAAAACAACACAAAAAGCTTTGTGAGATAAGTGCTGCGTGATCGATGCAGCTGCAAGCCGGATTTAAAGAGATGGACGTTCGAGAGACGGCCTGGAATCAATCACATCTCTGAAAAGTTACTGTCGTATCACAAAGTTAGAAACCTGCTTTAAAAGGAGCGGGACGTGAATGGAGAAAGTGTAGATGTGGTTTTAATCCTGTTTAAGACAATGGAGAGCTCAATAAAATGGAACATATCATCCCTCCAGACTTTCTGGCTGAGACTGAAAATGGGATTTTGTTATTTATATTTGAAAATAATCATACAATATAGAAAGATTTTTTTTTTTTTGTCTTGAGTTCCGCAATGTAGGATGAATAAAGTCTTGTTTCATCCAGTGTTCTATTGCGTCCAGTCCCACCTGCAATGCATTTCATTGACCACTGGAGGCGCTTTTCAGTCTGTTTCAGTCAGGTGATCAGGTGTGTCGATGTTGAAGATCATTTCTAGATTCTGATCACTTATTCAGCCCATGACATGAACTAACCGAGTATATTTTTTACTTCCAGCTACATGTGGCCAAATGTTTTACGTCTTTGAAGACATGATTTGACAGGATTCAGTGTTGAGACTGTGTTTCTAGCGCTGTTATTCCGTCGTCAGTCTCTCCCTCTGGATCGTTTCTTGACGATCTCCCGCTCAGACTGGGTTTGCGTCCTGCGTCGCACAGTGACAGACGAGCTCCTTGTTTTGTCAGCCTGTCTGTTTCCACCTCCTAATTGTACGGTTGATCGTCTGCCTGCGACTGGTCCATTATAACGATGAGGAGGACGATCACCGGGGAGGAATGCGGCGCTTCGGGGGTGAAAGTGTTTTCACCGACCGTTTGATTGGTGCTCATTTTGTGGTCTGCTTCAAAGAATCGTGGTTTTCTGGTTCAGATCTCCCAGCAATGACTCACTCTCAGAAACGAAGCCGGGCTTGGATGTGGCGATGGCGCCTTGCTTTGTGCAGCAGGAGGCCGTGTTGTTTGGATTCTCCTGTGTTTTTAGCCGAAATGAACATTTTTGAAGCTTCCGTTCACTCCTCTGTTTTCCCTCTTCCTGTTTGCAGGCCGACCTGTTTCCCGGCGCACTCATATACTTCGGCTCCAATGCTAAAACAGGTATTTATGCATTTTGTTTGGTTCCTTTCTTTCATAATAAGCTCATCTGAATCAGATCCCGCTGCATTACTGAGGTATGCGACACAACAATACTTACTTTTGTCTTGTTTCTGCCGCAGATTTTTACATAAAGCGAGAACTGCTCCAGTCCTCCGTCTCAGCCTCGCAAGCAAATGAGTCCATCGCAAGGTATGTGCTCTGGTGTGTGGGTTTGTGTTTAATGTGCATGTGTGTGTGTGTGTGCGTGCGCCTTGGGTGTGTATGTATGCACTTGTATCCTGCGGCAACCAGCCTATTTTCCTGTCACAAAGCTGTCATCATTGGAATCCCTTTGAGGTTCTGCCTAAACAGCAGGTGCCCCCATGCGCCCTCATTTCCTCCACACACACACACACACACACACACACACACACACACACACACACACACACACACACACACACACACACACCATTTTCCAGACCTGCTAAAGATAGAGCCAGTTTTTCAGAAGTGACCCCCACCTGTTGTCCTTTAGCTCCGTTAACAAGGTCGTGGCTCCGCCTCTGTTTCAGATCTTCATCTCGTTTACAATCAGCTCGTCTTCGCCGCCCGAAAAATACAGGCGCGCACGCATTTTCTCAACGTTTAAGCATCCCGCGCTCCTTCAGAGTAACATCCGTGCCCCGCATGTCAAAAGGTTTAAGCTGATCTTTGTCTTCATCTCAGCTGCATGCTGCGCTCCCCGACGCCCCCCTCCGGCTCCGCGGCCGCCGAGGAGCCGCCGCCGCCGCCTTCAGAGCCGCCGATGAACGCCGGAGGATCCACACAGCCTGAACCGGACCCGGCCACACACACCCAGCCTCCCAAAACCACCAGGTCTGACCCGGGAAAGGTGCCCAAGTGGCTGAAGCTCCCAGGTCAGAAGAAGAAGGACTTCACGCACACACACACAGTCACTAACACACACACACTATTGAAGAAGATTAACCAAAGGGCTATAATTATCACAATGCAAATTTTCAAACTCCGTGAAACGTTTCAGTTTAGATGCTTTGAGTGTTGACAGGGTGTTTAGATGCATTTGGGTTTCATTTCAGATAAATGAAAGATGTGGAATAAGACATAAGGTTTCTACAAACTTCCCATTTGTCCGGCAGACAACGTGTCTGCAGCGTTCAGCTTCTCTGTTTTGGTAAATCAGATTGTCTGCAGCTGTTCTTCCAGGCAGTCTGAGGAGCAACCAAACATGTAACTTGGTGATAATATCACTTTGTAATCAGAAATGTTTAAAAGTGACTTTTGTCTTTGTGTTTCCCGTCTGGTTCTATCAAGAATTTAACTGATATCTTTTCTATTTGATCCAGCAATAAAAAAAGTGTCAACAAGCATTTTTATTTACTATTATTTTTTTTAGCCAAGTCAGTTGAACCTGCGTCATGTCAGGTGTGGAAACATCCACACACTCACAGTATTCCCGCCCTCTGGCCGTCCTCAGATCACTTCCTGTTGCTTTGTGTTCAGAGAACGAGCAGAAAGCCTCCAAGCCATCCAAACACACACACACACACACACACACACACACACACACACACACACACACACACACACACACAGTCGAGCAGGACGCATCTTTTTGGATGCTAGATTTCTGATGAGTCACAGGATAAGCATGCATGTGAAGATGAGCCAGTTAGTTCTTCAATCCGAGCCCCCCCTCCCCTTCTCCCCCCTCTGGTCCAGGAGGCCACTACAGACCGTGAGCGGCCAGGCGGGGAGGCCTGCTGCTGGGCCACATCACATAGCTCCGGCCCCCGCGGTCCGGCCAGGCTCTGAGCGGCTCTCGTTTCATTGTGGCGTTTCTGTTGGTCACTGTGTTGACGTCTCTGTTTGGAGTGCCTCTCTCCCTCTCTCTCACTCTCTCTCTCTCTCTCACTCTCTCTCTCTCTCTCCCTGGCTTGTTTGTGTGCGTTTTATTTCTGGCTGATCTCTGTGTGTGTCCGTGTTCGTCTCTGAAGAGAGTTGTGGTTGTTTTCTCTTTCATGAGGAAAGTTAAAAGAAAAAGACAGAGGAGGGGTGACGGGGAGCCGAATCAGGAATTATAGATTCCATGTGTGGACCACAACAGAGGACACACACGCGCACATGCACCCGCACGCACACACGCGCCCTGCAGAAGTGGGCCTTCTGCTGCTCGCCTCCGCTCCTTGCTTGAACAAAAGGCTCCAGCTCCGTCCTGAAGCGGCGGTGGTGATGGACGCCGTGTTGAAGCCATGTTGAGGCGTTTAGCGAAGATTCATGTTGCACATGAGTTTTCACAAACAGCTGAAGCCGAGCGAGGCGAGGCTGGTTTTGAACTGCATCCAGCGCCTGCTCCTCAGATGCAGTTACTATTAATATCCCTGCTTTTTATTACGTTGCAATAAAATTAGCTTTCAGTCTCTCAACAACATCAGATGCCGGCGGAGTTTGCAGCCTTTGTTTGGAATTCCTGGAGAGATGCTCTTTGAAATGTGACAGAATTAGAAAAACTCCAGGCCTGGAGATCGTTTATAATTCACAGAACGAACGTGCACTGTTTGGGAGAGATGCCTATAAAACAAATCCCAGCAAGCTGTTCCTCATATGAAGGATTTAGAATTGACTACATTTATTAAATATACATATCGCAAATCAGGCTAATATGTTGATTCTGTTTGTTTTCTGCACAGGTAAGAAATAAAAGCGGCGCTGCGGTTTGATGGGAGCGCCGAGTGACGCCACGCTGCATCAGAATCTCCACTTTGAGAGGCTCCGCAGCGGCTCTTCATGACGGACAGATGAATTAGTGAATTATTGAATTGTGGGGGGGAAATTGCCGTGTTTCATTCCGGCTGCTCGCTCAGAGTGGCGAGCACTGAAGAGGACAAATGTAGTGAGGAGTGATTAAAGACTGTTGTTGCTTAAAACGCCTTCTGTGTCGTGTTTGGAAAACAGCAGAGGAATTCACTCAACTTTAAAGACTTCTTCATGTCTGCCTCACTTTGAGCATTTAATATTTATGCGGAGCAGAGCGACTGACCAGCAGGTGGAGACAGAGAACAGCGTAAAAACAACAGGACGTCCACCTCAGCAGGACTTTCTAAATCTGCAAAAGCACCAACCAGCAGGAACACTGTAAGTCACTGACGGAGGAGGAACTGTAAAGGAATTGAGGGCTGCGTCCTCAGCTGTGAGCAGGTATTCCTAATCATAAAACATATGTTTTATACATTCATTGTTCTCTCCGTACTGTTAAAAGGCTCTGTTGTTCTCTTTTAGCTGGAGGCTTTTCACATTTGTTTGTTCAGTTCAAACAAATTGCTTCCAGCAGTTTTCATCAACTTTGTGGAACTTTTTCTCTATTTTAGATCAAACTCCACCTGGAGCACAAAAAGTCCTGTACACACACAGAGAGAGAGAGAGCGAGAGAGAGAGTGTTGATGAATATTCAGCAGCAAAGATTAGAGATATTTGTCTGTGCCTCTGTTCGCTTCCTTCATCTGGTAAATGCAGCCCCCTCTCGCTGGTGTTAGGAGGCTTTAGCTTCCTCACTCCTCCACAGTCATCAGTCGCTTTAGATCCTCTGCGATGGAGTGATGGAGTCCCCCGATCAGCTCACTGCAGCAGGACTTCTTCCAGAACTCTCATTGTGGGTCCATCAGGTCACTTCCGCTCTCTGAGGTTTTGTGGCCACTGCGGGTTCTCACGTGACGGTAATGGAAGGATATTCAGCAGTAATTTACAGCCTCATCAATAAGTGACTAAATCATAGAGACACTTTCAGGTCAGATTTCACTTCACATGTAAATCCATATCTGCAGGATCATATAATCAGTATATTTAAGAAAACTCCTTGATTCTGGATTTGTCACTTATTTCAAATTGGACTTCACCTTTAAATGTTGAATATTTGAGATTTCCAAACTGCAACATTGTGAGTTCAACTTGAGCTCTTCGGTCAACACGCTGTGATGTTCGGAAGGCTGCTGTCGGTTCTGCTGTGTCCTTTGAATGAACTGCCGTCTCAGACTGGTGCGTGAGTGAATTATTTACAGCAGGGTGGATGAAGAATGACAGTATTTGCTAAAAAAATAAACTCTCTAGCAAGTTTTTGATCACCTTCAAATGACTTAGACCACTGCTCTTTTTTAATTTTTTGCTTTCTGCCCTTCATACCCGATGAATGGAAGATCCTCATCACCTTACTCTACTGTACGTTCATTCATCTCCTGATGTGTGGGGATCTCTCACTCATACTCAGTTCTACTCAAGTAGAGTCCCAATTCCATCCATTCTCAATTTTATCCTGGACGTCAGTTCAATACGCTGCCATTTCAGTATCCTGAGTCCTCTGAATATCCTCGGTCATCACATTTGCTGAAGGTTCATGTCAGTTTAGTCCTTCTTTCCTTGATATTCAGGCACGTGTTTGTCCAATCGTCCACTCCGTAGTAAAGAGAGATGTCCCAAACCATGAAGCCCCAGATGCTGATGAAGATCTTCACCACCCATAGTGGTGCAGGAGCCACTTTATTTTTAGGTAATCTATTAATCAGATGTTTTTATTTAATGTCTCATTCCTTTAAAAAGGAGACTCCGTCTGAACACACGCTTTCACATAAAATACTCGTCGTGCCTCCAGATGGGAACATTTCCTGATATGCTGATCAAGTTTATGCATTTCACTTTTGTAATCTGCGTGTCTTCTCACCCTCGTGTCGGCATGCCTCGCCTCCACACCCCGACACATGTACACAACCCGCTGAGACTCGTGTGGCCGTGGCCCAACCCAAAATAACTCCCAGTCTGGTCTGGCTGACCGGCGGCTTCCCCCTCCTCACGGCACGGGGAGGCTCCACGAGGAGGGAGAAAGTGTGTGACGGGCGAAAGTAGGAGGACAGGACAGAGTGTAATGGGTGAACGGGTGAGGTTCAGGAGGAGAGTCTGAGTCTGGACGCTCTCCCAGAAGGCTCGGCGGGTTCTCGTCGAAGCTCCTCAGGTACTTCCTCGGTGGTTTCCTGGGTTCCCGGTGGCACTGAAGGGAGCGTGACCCCTCGGCTGAAAGGTGAGCGGGTGTGCCAGGCCGTTCAGCTGCGACAGAAGATCCCAGTCATGTCTGACACGGCGTCCGGCATGCCTGATGCCACGCTCTGATTCACAAACACCTGAGGATCTGGTTATTCTGCCACGTGTTTACAAGCGGTACTGAGCCAAAAACAAGAGGAGACATTCTGGTTTGACTCGGGACGTTCTCACAGTGGACTTCCCCGTCCGGAGACAGTGAGGGGATTTCAACTGAACAGAGGCAAAAGAAGCAAAAGTGGAAGTGAATGAAGAGAGGACAGAGGTGAAGACACGTTTTCTTTCAGATGCTCGTTGCTATTTTCTGAAACAAGCAACCAAGATGCCGGATACGATCACAGAACCTGTTTAAGCTCCCCGCCGTCCTGCTTTGAGGAGCTCTGATCCCTGAAGGACTCGTCTTTACTGGTTTGTCGACGGTCATGGATCCTCAGGGTGGCCCCTACCTCAACAAGAAGGCCCTGTGCTCGCCCCTGGGCGCGGCCCGCCTCTGTCAGCTGGCCATGGGCTGTGCCGTCATCGCCATGGTGACCCACAGCGCGGGCTACAGCGGCTCCCAGGGCGTCTTCTGCATGGCCGCCTGGTGCTTCTGCTTCGCCATGTCGGTGGTGGTGTTCTTCCTGGACGCCACCCGCCTGTACAGCTTCCTGCCGCTGTCGTGGGACAACCTGACGGTCACGTGCGCGGCCTTCGCCACCCTCATGTGAGTCCCGTTTCCAACAAACAAACAAACAGCAGAGCAGGGTCAGGGGGAGAGATGGGGGTTTCAGCTGACATGTGGTAAAAGGCCGTATACACACCGGAGAGGTCACACACAGAAACACACTCCTGCCGCCTCAGAGTGACCAGATAACCTGACGTTCATGCGCAGACAGAACATGCAAGATCTAAACTTTATATACAGTACTCCACTTCAAAATGTACTTTGTTTTGTTCCTATATTTATACATATTTTACATTTTAGGCATAGGCATTTGGCATCTTTGTTCAGCACAATAATTTGAAAATGCTTTAAAATGAAATATCCAAGCAGCATTAAAATGACAGAGTATATCATTTCACTGGTAAACAGTCTGCTTTAAGCCCGGATGTAAAGAGCTGTGTCAGTTTGTGGGACTAAAAGCTGCTTCAGCTTGTTTGGTGTTCGTCTGGCAAAATGAATCAGAAATGCATTTACTGTATTTTAGTCCTCATAAGATGAAACCCAGCTCAATATTTTGGTTTTACTCTCAGTGTCTTTTATCAACAGTTTTTGGTGTAATAAGTTAAAACACAATTCCTGTCTTCCTCGATGACACTCAGAGCAGCAGTGTTAAACTTTTCTCTTCTACTTCTTCCTCTGCCAGTTAGAATAAATCTGAAACATTTTATTCCTCTTCTACAGACATCTGTTTCAGTCACAAAGCTGTTGATGAAAACTCCTCATTCTGCCCTCAGATTCGATTCATCCAGTGTAAACGGTGAAGCAAAGTCATGTGGTTTAGCTATTTTTAGGAGCGTTCAGGATAGCACGGACAAACATGACTCAGGTGGACGTCACGGCACACATGCATGAATATTTCAAAGATGGCAATGTCTTGGATTGAGAGGATTTACATGACAATGTTCAAATGAATCAGCATTGTGTGGATCTCTTAGACTTTTTTTATGTAAAAATGAGAGTTTGTAGTTTTAACTTGAATAAATGTTTTTTACATGAAAGTTTAACTTTTCCATTCACTGTTTCAGTTTTACTCTTTCAGTCCACGCTCAGATTGCTATCGGATGAATTCAGGCCCTGATAATCAGCTCGACTCCTCTCAGGACGAGAGACTGACACCTGACAGGGGTCAATCTCAGAGCGTCCGCTGTCCGTGGTGCTGAAATCTCAGATAAAAAGTAACGGGCTACATCTGTACCATCTTTGATACAGCTTAAATATAAGATGAACACAGCTGGTCTAAAATTACACAATCTATTCAGATAGATATAGACACAGCTATCTATATCTTTTGGAATTCACGTATATTAAAAAAAAAATAGACTCGGCGGTCTCTTGTAGTTGAGAGCAACACAAGACACATTCCAATATCCAGGTGTTTAAGACCACAGCATTCTGATAAAGACAATATTTTTTAATTTTTATTTATTTATTTTAATTTTAGCTAGCATAGTGTTTAGCATACTGTTTAATGCTTAATGCCGCACAGCCAATCAGCGCTGGCTCACAGCTCTGATGCATTCATGGACAGTCGTAATGTAAGAATTGCCAAATTGGAGCCCACACTCATATGCGTATACCTTCTGACACACACTGCACATTTTATTATAATAAATTATTTACGAGTAAATGTGAACACATCACATGAAACGGGGCCCTATGACCTTGTGGGACCTGGGGCGACCGCCCCCTTGCCCCCACTCTGGCTCCGCTACAGGTCCTCGGATATTAATAGTCATGAAATTTTGCAGTTCAGGTATAATTTGTCTGTGGTCAGATTGCATGTTCTCCCACTTTGCAGGTTCTCATCCCCGGTTTCGTGCTCCTCTGTCCTCTCCTGCAGGTATGTAACGGCCTCGGTTGTCTACCCGCTCTTCTTCGTCCGATCCGAGTGTCCCTACGCTGGCTGTGAAGTCCGGGACTTCCGGATCGCCGTGTCGGTCTGCTCCATCCTGGGCACCCTGGCCTACGGGGCTGAGGTGGTCCTGTGCCGAGCCAGGCCGGGGCAGATCGTGGTGGGCTACATGGCCACCGCCTCCGGTCTTCTCAAGGTGGTCCAGGGCTTCGTGGCCTGCGTCATCTTCGGCGCGCTGGCCAACGGGAGCCAGTACTGGCGCTACGAGGCCACCGTCTACTGCGTGGTGGTCTACGCGTCCTGCTTCGCCCTGACCGCGCTGGTCGTCATCATGACGCTGTGCAAGCGGACCAGGAACGTGTGCTGCATGCCCTTCGACCGCTTCGTGGTGGTCTGCACGCTGCTGGAGGTCCTGCTCTACCTCAGCGCGTCCGTGGTGTGGCCGGTGTTCTGCTTCGACCCAAAGTACGGCTCCCCGTCCAGACCCTCGTCCTGCCCGCAGGGGAAGTGCCCGTACGACAGCAAAGTGGTGGTGGCCGTTTTCTCCTTCCTCAACTTTGGATTGTACACGGCAGACCTGATCTACTCCCAGAGGATCAAGTTTGTGTCATCGAACGCTAACTCTTGAGTCTAAGGCCTCACTGGAAGCATTGCTGTGTTTGACTTTGTCTTTTGAAGACATGGAATCAAACTGAAAGTGACATTGTGATAAAGGTTTAAGGTTCAGGACAGAACCCCCCCCCCTGAGAATCAGCCTCGCCCAAGCGTCCCGGACTTCCTGGTATGTCCTCCTCCTAATCCACGGCACTCCCCTGATCCCCGACCTGTGGAATAACACACAGTCTTACTCGCTGCTTGAGTTCCTGCTCATAATGCATGAGCATCTTGAATATAAATAGTAAATCCGGCATCTGTGGCATCCCAGTCATCTGCGAACCCCCTCACCAACCGACTCAGGACTGTCAGCTTCCAAAAATAAGCACGAGTCTCACCGAAGCCATGACACAGCGTTTATAAGAGGCTGGTGTGAAAAGCTTCCCTCGGCCCGTTAAGCAAAAGAAACACTTTTAAAATCGAGTCTTCTGCTTGATTTCTGCAGCAGGGATGACCTGCAGTTTGAACTGACACGCTTCTTTAAACACAATAATCCCAGTTGGACGGTGTGGAGCTGGTCAGCGTGACCGGCGGGAGTCTGGACTTCTGACCTGTTCTGTCCTCAACTCCCAGGTCAGATATCAGCAAGCTGTTTGCCGCCTTTTCCTCGGTGGTTAGAAATGATCCGCGTGGATAGATGGTCTTTGTAAAGTGTGTCAGAGCACTAAGTGATTTTACACTTGAATAAACTTTGCTAATTTACTCACATAAAGCTGCTGTAATCATTCCAGTTCATTGAAAAGGCTCTCAGAAATGGACTCTGAGCCATCTGTGCACCACCGAACAGTCAGCTGCTAAAAATGGAACAGCCGCCGAAGACTCAAGACATTCTTTGTCGGGCGTTGTAGAGACCAAACAGGAGTTAAAGACCCAGACCAACAGGATTTTTTTTTCCTGTATTGTTGGAATAGTCATAGAAAATAAGTTTTGTGATTCTCCCTCATTTCATTTACAAATTCTAACATGCGTTTTATGAGCTTTCAAAGCAAAACAAAACCAGCATGTTCACTTATGGAGAAGCAAGTGAACTCAAGTTCACTGGTTTGAACCCCAGCGGGGCATCCTGAGCCCAACCTTTGACCCCAAATGGCTCAATTTGCAGCAGCTTGCTCCAAATGATCTGCAGTGCCGAGTCTGGAAGGGACACATCTACTGTTACACATACAGGAAACACTCGCCTTGTTTTATTAAGCCAAAATAGTACAAACTGATAAATCCACCCACTTTCTATTAAACTTTATTCTAAGAGGGATTGGAGTTGATCCCAGCTGACTACATGCAAAGACAGGACACACACTGCACAGGTCACCGCTTCATCTCTGAGCAAACACCAAGAGCCAAACAAAAACTCACAATGTAAATCTGCCAGGTAACCTCAAATATCTGGTTTCTGACTTTACACATACTCAGGGAGAACATGCAAACACCACACAGAAAGAGCCCGAAGGTTTTTTTTTTTGTTTTACATATATATCTGCTTAAAAGCTACTGTTAAACAAAAATTTAAAGGATTAAAGTAATCATTTCTCTGACAACAACTCTGATTTACCTGTAAGTTACTCTTTAATATGTCATTCTCACACAGAATCTGCACTTTGATGATTCAAACACACCGTGCTGCATTTATCAGCCTACGTCTGACTTTGACAGAATTCTCTTGGAGTTTTCAGGTTTTCCCTGCGCGTCCACGGGTTTCCTGCTGGCCCTCTGGTTTTTCCCGGACACTCTTAAGACACTCATCTGAGCTTAATCTGTGATTCTACGTTGCCCGGAAGTGTGTATCTGCTTGTTTGTCTCCGTGTGTGTGTGTGTGTGTGTGCGCGCGCCCTGTGATGGACTGGTGACCTTTATCCGACCTAAGCGATGGGCTGATCATCTGGATCGTCTCATCAGGCGTCCGTCCAGGACTCTCTCGTTCATCCTGAGAGCATTATCCAGCAGGGTCTCATACATAATCTCAGATCTGGCTGCTTAATTATTTAATCATTGGACTGTGTGATTCTCTCTCCTGCTGCCTCTGCATCTTCTGCTGATAAAGGCGAGGAGACGGAGCTCTGCCCATCAGCTCTATGATCCCTCACTGTGATAAAACAGACACCTGATCTTTTAAGTCCCTCTTTCTTCCTGTTCATTAACATTTCAATTCTCCAACTTCTTCTCTCCAGAGCTTCGCCTCGCCTTCCTCTCTCACACACCATGCCAGTCACCTCCTTCCTCCTCCTCTTCCTCCCCCTTTGGTCACTTCGGTGCGTCTCGTCTCTCTAATCCAGGATCAATGTAGCGCCCTGTCACATCTGCGCGTGCCGCGGACGTCTTATATTAAGTCCTCGGGAAGCGGCGGTGGCACAGCATACGTCTCACAAAACTGTCTCGGTGCTCAGCGGCAAATCCGGCACCAGTTGGCTGCTCTTGTATCCAAATCTGTGTAAGACCGCAGAAAACGTCACTGTGCGGCTGAGAGATTTGCTATTTTAAACGCTGTGCCAATTTATGTAAAATACTAAGTCAATACAAGCGAATAATGTGCACATGTAGATGGAGCAGATGATTGGGAGGATTTAAGGGGTTTTTTGTAAACTGCTGTTGCAGAACTTGATAACTGTTTAGTTGAAGTAACATTTATTCCGGTTTTGAGTGTGTTTGCAGTTTGCCAGAGAGTTCTGATCCTTGGGTGATTTCTTTGCCTAATTATTTCATCAGCTCGTTGGAAGCTGCGACTCGGTTCATTTTCGCTCGTCTGACATTTCCAGAGGAAGATGTAACATCGGTGAAATATGACAGAGGCGGGAGAGCGACGCCGCTGAAAACTGATGGCCGGTGTCGCCACGGAGAGAGCGGAAAGCCCGGACGCTTCCCGCAGACCCCCATCCAGCAGCTGTTCCACGTTTTGGGCCTCTGCCTCCCCCGCGGGCCTCCGTCTGAAACATAGCAGTGTGTGAACCCGTCTGACGGAGATGTGCCGCGACAGGTGTCCATCATAACTGTCCCCTCCTGGTTTCCCAGCTGGGGGCTTCGTGGAGGGACGGCTGGCCTCGCCGTCGTGACTAATCTCCGACGGCGCGCGGTGCTGATGTCAGCTTCCCCCCCCCGATCGCGCCTCTCGGCTCTTGTTTTCTCTTTCGCCAAATGTTGTGTGGAACATTGTTGAAGAGTAAATCTTTGCTCCCGGTGGAGCTGAAGACATGCCAGCTCGCCGCGTCTGGTTTCCTTGCAGGAAGCGCGGAGCAGCATGGGTGCGCCGTTTTCAGGGATGGATGGAACAATACACACATCTGAGAGACGTGAGACGTGAAACACCGGCTCAAAAGTCAGTGTTATTGCAGGGACGCTGTGCAGGATTGCATCAGGCTGAACAGCTTTCCTGTAGATTAACCTGTAAACAGCTCTGTGGCGTGACTCCTGGCTCCATATGTTGTTTTATCTTCACCATTTCAACCCAACAAAGATAATCCTTTTTGTATATTGTATATTGTCGAATCAAACAAATAACCTTCATCTGTTACTTTGACAGGTCAGGTGCTGGTTTTATTTCTGTGATTTTGAAGTGTTACAATATAATTTCCGTCTGTTACCAGATGCCATAAGAGCATTTAAGAAGAAGAATCTATCAGCATCAGAACAGAGGATATCCGCTGATCGGCCATATGTTGAAATGGGTTCAGCCCTTCCTGTGTGGAGTTTGCATGTTGCCAAAAATACATCTTTAATAGTGTCTTCAACCAGTTAAAGTCAGAGCAAGATCAAAACCAAAGTGAGAGACGAGTGAACCATGTGAGAATACGAGGAAACATAACTTGTCACATTCTGTCTCTCCCTTGACCTCTGAATGACCTCCGATGTGTTACAAATGGCCGGTTCGTAGTAGGACAGCAGATATTCTCCTGAATCCTTCTGCTTCGCGATTTCTTCTCTTTAACATCGTGCATGCTAATGTCAACCTCACCGGTCATGTTTTTTTCTCTTTGCTTTATTTGATTAGTTCTCTGAGTTAACGCTGGCTGAGCGGCAGACGCACAAAACAACAGAATTACGGCCGATTGCACGACTTCTCTCCTACATGTTCTTTAAGGATTTCAGCCTGATTTGTTCCTGAGATTTTGCGATGTGCTGTGGGAAATCCTTTATTAGTTTCGGGTTTGACATTAAATTGAAAGCTGACATTACACCGGGTGCCTCAACTTCCCCGCTGTCGTTCCTTCTGTTTTCTCTCTTTGTCACTCATTTCTGTCTCCGACTGCAGGAGGGAGTCGAACACTTGGGAAAGATTTTCTGTCTGTCTTTGATATTAAATATGCACATCTTCTTGTACTCAACAAAGCTACTTTTCCTCTCTCTCTCTCTTTCTCTCTCTCTCTCTCTCGCTTGCATTTTCTCAGTCCTGCTCTCTCACTCTGGCATTGTCAAACACACACACGCACACACACACACACACACACACACAATCACACACACCATGGGACCCTAATCACTGCCAGCAACAATTTGTTGTGAAAGCTCCACCTAGATCTGTTTGTCACTGTGTACCGAGAAGTGAAAAACAAGATTTGTGCTCTCTGGTATTTTTAATAAATCTCTTGGGGTTTTGTCAAAAAAAGAAAGACCGAATGAGTGTTGTCACGCCTCAGCACACAGACCCAGTCTGAGTGATAGATAGCGCTGAAGCAGGCAGTGGCAAATTGACTTTGTCTGTCAGACGTGGAGGCGCGGTTACAGGAAAATGTCTCTGAGAATTTCAGCTCGCTCCAGACGAGGTTCAGACGACAGCGTTTGTTTTTTTATTTTTTATTTTTTTTAATTATTCCACAAACCGAACAACACAAGGTGTCATTAGAGGAGAACATTGCTCCCTAATTCCCTAAATTGTTCTGGTTTTATTATGAATATGAGCTTACACAGCGCTCAGCTGTCTTCTTTTTATACCATTGAAAAATCTGTGTGAAGCAGTTTTTGAGGTTTGCGAGAGAAACCAGGTGGAATCCATGAAATCACCTGCATATCTTACGGTCCAATATGATATGACTCTCAGTCACTGAAGATAACTGCAGCATATCGACTGATGCAGATTTAAGGTGGTGTGACGCTCGACTGAGAAGCCTCTGGTCCTGTTGTCGATGACCCACAGCATGAACACCTTTTCATGGAAGCCATGGTTCACATCCACTTCGCTTTTCCTCTGACCCCTTTCAATTTAATCAAGCGTCTGTGAGACGTGGTGTCAGTTTTATGTTTAATTGTTTAAAGGAATCTTGTTTAATTGTAAGTCGTCCAGAATCAGTTTTTATCACTGAGCTCAGAGTCTTTTTGAGGATTTTCCTGCACACTGTCTTACGGTCTTCAAAAACATTTGTTGATTCTGTTTCAGAGTCCCTCAGTTGGGTCTGCCAAATTCAACAAACAAGACTGAGAGGAAGTCGCTGTGCATGTCGCGGCTGAAGCGTTGATGCCAGATGCTGCTGACAGGATGGAGAAACACTTGATGAAATGTGGTCACACCTTGGTTAAACAGCGAGTGGTCCACTTTCATTTTTCAAGTGGACTGGGTCAGATTTTTTTTCGGTGCAATCAATTGGATAACAGTTTTAAGCTGCCCCAGCAGAGCACTGTTTCAACTATACACAGCCAGGTGTGACAGGCTACATCCATGAGACTAGTGACGTCCACACCACTCAGGATCGGCATGTCTGAGGTTCATATCGCTGACTGCAAACACAACCATGGCGAATTCACTTCATTGTAGTAAACTGCAACAATTTAGAAACGTTTCACGTGTTTTCTTAGATATTTGGGTGAGGATGAACTGAGGATTTGGACTCTAGTTTCTGCTCTTCAGCCTGTTTAAATGTTGTCCTCAGACTCTGTCATGCAGCAGGCTTTTTTTCCACCAGCTATGATGTTATAACCGTTTCTTTCTTAGTGGTTTTTAAAGGTCCTTAAAATATGTGTGTGTCCTTTGAATATGTGCAGAGTTTCCTCAGGAGTCAAAACAGACAGAATCCCAACAACAGATTTGTTTAGTTCTCAGTTTTTGTCGTGCTGCTTTCAGCTGACTGCGGGAGATGAGGATCTGAACAGCTGGCGGTGCTTTCAGGGATCAGCCTCCAGCCTTCGCTGTATGTACACAGATATACATAGAGACGGGAGCGTGCTCGATGTCTCGCTCCGCGTTCCTGTGAGGAAATAAACGGAATGTGGTTTCCCCAAAAGGAGACATACCGTTTTCATCCTGTGAGGAGTAAATTTAGCCCGGCGTGGTACGGTATGGCATTCAAAACATGAAAGGAAGTGACAGGCAGATGGAGAAGAAGAGGGTCAATCCTATTAAAACGTGCAGAGGGGAGATTTCAGGCGTCAAACTGACAGTTACAGGCCAAGTTCAAGGCTAATTTTGAGCGCATGTGCCAGTGAACTACCAGGGGATAGTGAGAGAGATAAAGGAAAAAAAAAATACTGCATCCTGACTTCGCAGCTTATTAGCGAACACAAATTTCAATTTCATATTTTACCAAATCTACAGGGAGAGGAAACAAATGGAAAATCTCTTAACAGAAGGCTGACGACTGAAAACGTCTTTGTGTTATTACACACTGTAACAGGAAATATACTAAAACCAGCAGAATTCGAGCGGTGAGTGGTGTAAGAAGCTCTCTTACTCAACTATTTCCTAATGTCATTGTTAAAAAAAAAAAAAAAAATACTGAAAAATCGATCTGAAGTTTTACCCTTCATAAAGAAATTCACAGCATGGAGCCAAGAAGTTTAACAAACCTTATTCACCTGAAGAGAAAAACCCACAAGTCAACAAACATCAGTAAAACATACAAAAATATGAAAATAAGAAAACTCTTCATGTAGAACTTCAGTTTTTAGTTAATTTTACTTTGATAAATGAACATGAGAACAATATAAAGTGGGTCACTGATAAAACTTGTTCAAAATACAGCAGAAATTGATCAGATAGTCTCATGTGAAATACAAAATACTCCAACTATTAGTGTTTTGAAATATTAAAATATATATACACATTTCACATATGCAAACATTAAACTATTGCTTGTTGGAGTTGTCTTATTTAGATTTACATCAAATCTTTGAGGTAGCCTCTTGTCGTTGCCATGTTTTTTATTTACTCCAAGTCAGTATTTTCATTACAATTATAAATTTGTTCCATATGCAGTGTCATTATGCATGACTGCTTTTAAATTGCATTTCTTTGATTAAAAAACAATTACTGGTATTCTGTGCCTTTTTTTTTCTTGCTTTTTTGTAGTCATGAACCTTTCTTTTTGTTGCTTTGAATTTGTAGAGACATGTTTAGGCTGTTCAAGTTGGTTTTGTGGAAATGTCTTTTAAGTTGTCTCTTGTTTTGTCTCTTACTATTGACCTCCTGCCTGTGTCATTATTTGCCTGTTTGTAGCATTTGTGGCATTATTATTGATTTCTGGGATCTCTTTGCCCTTTCTCCCCTTTTTTTCAAATGCGTGACTTGTTGCAGTCAGTTTATCTAAGAAGAAATTAATAGTTTGCTTTACAGAGTAATTTTGCATTACATCTCAGCTGAATAACTGTAATGTACGTCCAAATCGCTGATGCTCGATAACTAACTGGAACAGGTGAGAGAGAACACATAACTCCCATCACAACCTCCCTCCACCGGCTGCTCAAACATTTTTGAGCTCATTTTAAGATTCTTTCATTTGTTTTTAAATCTGAATGGTCTTTATCAATGTCTTTTATTGTTGTTGTTATATTTTATCTTGCACTTTATGGTTTTATGATTTTGTAGCACTTTGTTCCAGCTGCAGTTGTTTTAAAGTGCTCTAGAAATAAAGTTATTTGACTTGAGTACTGTGTCTGTGATATTGGTTTGACTTGTTTCGAGCTTGAATACATCTCAGATTTATTGTTAAAACATGAAACATCCAGACTTCAGGACCTCAAGAGGAAGTTTAAATGTTCTCAAAGTCAGAAGAAACATGGTGAAGTAACTTTTAGTTTCTACACTCCTCACCAGTGGAACAAGCTTTCTGACACACTGCCTTAGCAATGGATTTTACTTATTTTACAACTTGAATTCAAATAAAGCTTTTACTTTATGTATTCACCCTTAAATATCTTTCCTTTTTTTATGCATTTCCTTGTAGAGGACCGAGTGGTGCTATATAAATAAAATTGCCTTGCTTGCTCTAAAAAAACCACAGCAATATTCTCATATGCTGAACATACCTGCCAACAAAAATCTTTCTGGTTTTCACTTCAGTTACTGTTACAGGTTTGTGCCTCTACTGTAGTTTGAAGTTTTGAATTTGTATGAATTTGATATGACATTTGATTCAGTCTCTTAAATAAGGTCAGGTTTATGGTGCTAGTTAGGACCTTATTTTTAAACAAACTGCTCCAGTTTCATGCCTCAGGCTCTCAGCCTTGGATTCCCAGTCAGGCATATGGTGTGAATAGACGAGTTTAGTTCTGGGTTTTTTCTCCTGGAAATGATCAAACATAGTATGGAAATATGCTGCTGAGTCCTGGTGTTGTGTTAAATTGTGAGTTTTGTCTGAAAAAGACCACCACGTGTCACCCCTTCTTTATTTGACCTATATTCCACCAGGCAACGCCGCGCGCTGAAACCTCAGGGCTGATGCAACTGGGCGGCACTGACCGTAAAGCCCGCCCACATTTGCCGATACAGCTTCTGATTGGTCGAGCGTTCACACCATCTCTCTTCTGATTGGTCGAGATCGCTGTCCATTACCGGCGAAGTCCTCCACATGAAGTAAGAGTAGAAAGGAAGCCACGTTGACACACAAAAAAAGTGCCGCTTTTTTTGTTTTTTCCTGTCTCCGGGAAGATACGCTCACGTCCACAACCAACATCTGCCATCCCAGTGACACCAGGCGGATCATCTAGCCGGAGGTATGATCCTGTGTTTCACCCCGTTTCTTCTATTTTCGTGCTAACAGCAGCTAGCCGTTCACAGGAGGTCACCAGCTAGCAAGAAAAGCTATTATCTCTGATAAGCATCAAGTGGAGATAATTTTTCACAAACTGACAGCTCGTTAGCAAACATTTGAAGATGACGACTTCTGGACCTAACAGAGTTTAAACCGGCGCGGTGGGTTTTGTGCATAGACAGTTAAAAATCCAGCGGTGTTAATGAGGTGAAACCCTAAATGTCCTCAGCTGAGTGGAGCCTGCAGCAAGAGCTGTCAGGGTTTCTTTGAAATGTTTCATGTAGATGAGTTTAATGTGTGTGTGAAGCTTTCAGAGTGTCACTCAGTGTGTCAGAGGAGGTGTTTCATCACTGTTCACTGTCTGTGGACCAGCTACAGGATTTTTTTTCTCCAGATTTCATCACCACCAAAGTCTCTTTCTGCACTCTTCTTCCAAAGTGAATGACATGGTGTGTATCAGAGGGCTTTGTTTTCAAGTCTGTAGACACCTTCTCACTGTGTGTGTGTGTGTGTGTGTGTGTGTGTGTGTGTGTGTGTGTGTGTGTGTGTGTGTGTGTGTGTGTTTCACAGGGCAGAAACGCCACATCATTGGCAGGATGAGTGTTGGGTTCATTGGAGCGGGCCAGCTGGCTCATGCCCTGGTGAAAGGTTTCACTGCTGCAGGTGAGCCCAGGCCAAGATCCACTCACATTCACACTTGTTTTTTTTTTTTTTTTTAATTATTCTACACATTTTTTACATCAATATGTAAAAATAAAACATTCACTTTGTAGCATTTTATCTTTTTATTAACCCATAAAAACACATGAATCAAAACATGCTCGTAGCCAAACACAAATCCTAAACACGTCGCGACACACCTGCCCAGACACAGGAGAATTTACTGCTTACACGCCAACACTGTAGATCATGACAGATTACTCTTCTGCAACAAAGCAGGCAGCATAGCTTAAATTATCCATGTCAACTTCAAATTAATTGGCTTGGCAGTGTTTAAAGTGAATAAACAGAGTTGTGAAGACTTCAGTCAGCTCTACTTTTTAAGACTACAGAGCTGCTTGTTTCTCTATAGATTTGGAGCCATATTGACCTTTCTGTCAATCTCGTTCTAATTTAATGTGATCATTTAAAAGAGTGTTTAAACTTACTTCATTTAGTCACTTCAGATCTTGGTAAAGCATCTCTTGTCTTGCTGAACTGCTCCATTCTGGACTGAGAAGCCAGTATTTCCCACCGTGTCCTCTCACCTGACCCTGCACCTCCTCTTGCCCCTCACCAGGTGTGATTGCTACTCACAGGATCACAGCCAGCTCGCCGGACACCGACCTGCCCACTGTGTCAGGCCTGAGGGTGAGGAGCTCAGTCTTTAATGCCTTTGTTGTTAAATGTTCTGCTAGGCCTGTCGCTGTCATTAAACTTAGACTGTAAACATAATTGCAGTCATTATGGTTCCTCCTATTTTTGTCCCATCATCTCTTTCAAATCTGACTAATAATCCCAACAAGTTTTGGGTTAATTAGAAAACAAAACGCTCTCTAATAGCTGTTTGAATATCAGAGGTTAAGTGCTTTGACTAAGATGTTTGGCTGTGCTTGGCTCATTTGCCAGGAAATCACAGGAGGGAAAGCTTTTAAAAAGCATCAATAAGTGGAAAACAAGACATTTCTTTTAGTTTTATGACTTTTTACACAAATGAATGTCTGCTGAGAAATGATTGAACTTGTTCAGTCTTGATTATTTGCATCATTTGGTGCAAAAATTAAATAACATTCAAATGTAGCATATTATGCAGTTTTCTTCTAAAGGTACTACAATAGGAATAAGTTATTTGTCACTGTGCCAGGGAATGAATGCTTTATCAAGTCTATCATGGCAAAGCATCAGAATGCAGAGCAACAATCATATTATCATAGAAAACCATATCCAGGTTTTTTTTCTGGACCTGGGTCTGAAAAAGTGACGTCGTCTTCTGTTTGGGGTCTAATTCCAGTTTCACAATAAAACTGACCGACTGAGCCAAGGTTAGTCAAGTCTGGATATTTATTCAGAGTTAATGATTAATTGTTTACTTTCCCTGACTCAACATGAACAGAAACAACTGTAATCAATATGCAGAGTAACTTAGTGAGTCATTGTGATTACTGCGGCCGCCTACATGTGTGTCAAAGCATCAGCCTGCTTTTACTACGTGCACGAAGCAGTGGTGGCCCCGATCAGCATGTTGCATTGTTTAGGCTTATATCTTCTGACAGTTTATCATCAGTTGTGAAACTCTTAATTTGTGTTTATAGGCAAGCGTTAATCACTGATTTCTTCTTTTCCTACTGAATTTGTAGAAAATGGGTGTAAATCTGACGACGAGCAACAAAGAGACGGTGAACAAGAGCGATGTCCTGTTTCTGGCCGTGAAGCCCCACATCATCCCCTTCGTGCTGGACGAGATCGGACCCGACATCGAGGACCGTCACCTCATCGTGTCCTGTGCTGCAGGGGTCACCATCAGCTCCATAGAGAAGGTCCGCGTCACTCTGGCCCCTGAAATAACTCAGCAATCCACAGCTGCTGCATGATTTCTGCTTTGTCAAAGTGTTATTTATTTATTTTTTTTTGTTAGGATATTAAAGATTTCTGTATTTTGTTCTCCAGAAGCTGCTTCAGTATCGAACAGCTCCTAAAGTCATGAGGTGCATGACCAACACTCCAGTGGTGGTGAAAGAGGGAGCGACGGTGTACGCCACCGGGACACACGCAGAGGTAAGAAAATACCACTTCAGCTGGCTGCTGGAGAAGTGAAACATGAATCCTGAGGTTTTATGATTGCAGTGAGTTAGCTGTGTGTTGGAGCTCGGAGAGGGACTTCCTCACCGACGAGTTCTCGCCCTTCAGGTGGAGGATGGGAAGTTACTGGAGCAGCTGATGGCCAGCGTGGGTTTCTGCACAGAGGTGGAGGAGGACCTCATCGACGCCGTCACCGGTCTGAGCGGCAGCGGGCCGGCTTACGTGAGTGACTTCAGAATAACGCATACAGCTTGACGGATCCTGGGTGGAGGTGGATTTTAGTTTTACTGTTAGAAACCAAATAAAAAGGGAAAAGCAAAACACACTCACACCTACGGTCCATTTTAGAGTCATCACTTAAACTCAAACCGCTACACCACTGGCCCTGCATGAAGACTTCATCCTGAAATTAAGCCCTTTCAGGTTCTGCTTTGGTGAATTGTTTCTCTCCAGACTGTCGTTTTGATCCGCTGAGGGCTGCTGAGACTCGTTCAGACTGATGTAGAACCGATCTGATAGACTCTGCTGCTGGAAGACTGGCTGCCATTATTTACCTTTATCTTCTGCTGTCTGCTCTCAGAGCCAGTCTTAATATTTTAGATAAATTATTCACCCGGCTATGTGCCAGCGGTAATGACAAAGTATTCACTTCTTGATAAGATACTGAGGAAAATACGCACATCCTCGCAGATGGGAGCAGAAAGTTTCTGCGGATAAAGTTTATATGATAAATGATTTAAATGTTTATTTTTGTACCTCTGAGTTTGATCAGTGTCTTTCAGCATCAGTCAGGGACCGAAAATGGCCAAATTCTTTGATTTTGAAAAGTAATTTTCAGTGCTTGGCCCTACTCTCGGTGTGTTTTCTGGATGGCGCCCTCCTCATGAGGTCCAGTCGTGTTAAAGCCCCGCGGTGCAGCGTCTTGTTCCTAAAACAGTCACGTCAGACGTACTGTGTGCAGACAGACATGAGCAGCAGATGAGGAAATTAAGAGTAATTGTGTCTGTGGCTTTTTATCAGCTGTCTGCGTTGAGCTCAGGAAGGTGTTTTTCAATATAGTGGAAATGGTTCTGTGTGTGTTTCCATTTATTTCTGTCTGACTGACGAAATATTGTGTGGAACAAATCAGAGGTGGGGGTTGTTTTTTTTCCTGAAAGATCAATAAAAAGTCTGAATATTTTACCCATCATTTAAGGTTTTTTTTTTTGTTTGTTTGTTTTGCTGGTGCTTCATACTTCCCAAGTGTTGCATTTGTATCTAAATGAGTAATTGATTATGCTCTAAACGTGTGACGTGAAATAATGTTAAGCTTTCATAACATGAAACGCCCTCCCTCAAAATGTTCTGTACTCTTCAAGAAAAAAATATTTTTTAATTCGTTTCATCAAAGAAAGAACATCAGAATATATTGCTGCTTCTTTGTTCTTTGTTTCTTTCCTGAACTGAACTGAGTTTGACTCCATTGTCCTAGACTGAGTGTGAGATCTGTATCGTAGAAGAAACGACCAGAAATCACAGAAAAAGAGCCTAATGCTTTTATACAAGTCATTTCAAATGTCCTGTCTTCCCTCAATGGCTTCATCCAATCAGACGAGATTGACTGACTGCACATTACTGAGAGTTATACAATCTAAATAGATCCAGGTTAGTCATCAGTGTTTGGTTAAGTTAATCCTGGTTAGTTTGTGCTGTAGATGGAGTCGTGCTGCTGGGTTTTAGTTAATGTGTTTAATTGAGCCTGATCAACTGGAGCTCATTATGTGAATATCGCACCAAAGCAGTCGCTCATCATCCCACATTTCTGTGAAAACTGTTAATGGTAACAAGGACTAACCTCTTTTGGCCGTACACACGCCCGGAATCTGAGACCAACGCTGTGGTCTCGATGACAATCCGATGAAAAGCGTCTCATGAGTTGTGTGATTGGACGTGACGACGGCACGTCTGCGAAACTCTGAAGAATAACTGTGGCGCCTCTGCTCTCCACCAGGCGTTTACAGCCGTGGACGCTCTGGCAGACGGAGGGGTGAAGATGGGTCTGCCCCGGAGGCTGGCCGTCCGGCTGGGAGCTCAGGCCCTGCTGGTCAGTGTGTGCTCTCACTGTGTGTGTCTGTGTGTGTGTGTTTCTCTTTTGTTGAACTTACTTCTCGATATTAAATCTCCTTGATCTGCTGCCGTGCATGTTTGGAGGCAGAAAACTCATTAAGATTGAGTTGCTTTCAGTGCACCCAGCAATTTTACTGTCTGATAACTGCTGACTTTTGTTCGATGGAATAATGAAACGCCAGGAAAAATAAACACCTACGGGGCACACTGGCTCGCCCAAAAAACAGGAGCAGGAAGAAAAAAAAAAACCGAAAAGGATTTATTTTGATCTGTTTTCTGCAGGGCAACGGCAAATTTAAAATTGCTGTTTTTAAGCATAAAAGCTAATGTGGTTGGGTTTAGTGTTGGAGTCAGATCACAGCTTGGCACTTTATCAAATTAGAAGACTGGATACGATTGTTTTATTAAAGTTTTTTTCTGAATATTCTCCGCACTGGTGTCTTCAACTGATCGCATATTTAGCTTTGACTCCCGTTTTCCATGAGTCTGGTTTAGAATCACAAACTACTGATCAGACCACAAAACTGAACTGAGGTTTTTATTAGTATGAACACTTTAATATAATGCTTTATTGCTCTTTACTGTCTCGCTGATGGAAGAAAACAAACATTTCTTGTAGAAGCTATGCCGACTTTCAAATTTCTATTTTGGTAAGGTCTAAAATTGGTTGTCAAACATAAGGCTCGTGGGCCAAACCACCAGACAAAGTGTAAAAGCAAAAAAAAAAAAAAAAAAAATTGAATTAAACAAAAAATTCCAATTTTAATCTTCCACCTCTCTAAATAAAATCCTCAGGGGGCGGCGAAGATGCTGCTGGACTCGGAGCAGCACCCCGGACAGCTGAAGGACAACGTGTGCTCCCCAGGGGGCGCCACCATCCACGCCCTGCACGTGCTGGAGAGCGGCGGCTTCCGCAGCCTCCTGATCAACGCCGTGGAGGCTTCATGCATCAGGACGCGGTGAGACCTCCACCCCACCGGCATCTCCGCGCTCGCACCGAACTGGTCACAAATTTAAATGAGGCCGCAATTAATCATTATTTTATTCCTCAATGATAAGGACTGATTGCCCTGATAACCTATCGGAGATAATCACCAGGGCCTTGTGTAATACCTGGAAAGCATTTATTTCTGATAAATGAGCCAAAGTTATTGACGTGACATTGAGCTGGAAGTCATCAACATTCAGCAGGACGGAATGAGTTTAACCATATAGTGAGAAATATGTGGAAATTACGTAGAAATCCTGACGTGTCGTCACATTATTTTCAAATCGGTTGAAGTTTGCCACCTTTTCTCATGTGGTATGGAATGTGATCTAGTTTCTGAGTGCGTCTGATGACGGCTGTTGGTTCTTCCGGCAGGGAGCTGCAGTACCTCGCGGACCAGGAGCGCATCTCGCCGGCGGCCATCAAGAAAACCACGCTGGACAAAGTGCTGCAGCAGCCCGGCGTCACCGTCAGCGGCGTGAGCAACGGAAAAACAGGCATCAACCTGTTTAACAATCGCACCTCTGGGATCAAGAAGAAAAACTGAGCACATACAACAACACACACACACATATTCAACAACACACACGCAGGTGACCAGCGTGCACTCGTGCGGATACAACCTCAACAGATGCGCCAAATATTGAAATAGACTCGGAACTGCTTTAAAACCCCAGCCATGTCAGTGTGAGCGACATGAGGACAGCAGAGCCGTGGACCAGGTGAGCTGCGGCGCCGCGTCTCACCGCCGCAGCGGGGATAAGGTCTGATCAGCCCAGTGTGTGTACCGTGTCTCTGTTTAGCCGCTGGAGCCACCCGGCAGGTCACCGCAGCGTCCTGCTGCTGGTGTTCAGAACAAGCTTTTTACAGATGTCTTCAATGTCTTAGGGGGGAAAAAAAGGAAAACCACACTGTAAACTATGTTCGTTTCTTTTTGAAATGTTTTTTTTTTTTTTTTTGGGCCAACAATAATGAGCTGTTAACGAAGACTGAATATATATCAAACACACATTTGTCAGATTTAAACTTGGTATTCATGGACTTTGTGCCTTTGGCCCTTTGACCCACAGTGTATCTTTCTTTATAAAAGTGTCATTCCAAGCTTTATTAGACTTCTGAATTCAACTTTTTATTTTGTGTGTGTGCGTCTTAAAACCCAAAGGCACAGAATAAATGTTCGCTCCTTAGAGAATGGTCAATCTATGATGAAGCTTAAACTGTACACAGTGAATTTCAGCCGCTGTATATCAGAAGACACTGTCAGCCGTTAATCCGTCCATACTGTGTATTGTATCCCCTTTATGTTGCGTAATTAGGTTTTTGTCTTGCTTCACTGCTAATTTGCTACGTGAACAAAATGTTGATATTAAAGGAGCAGAATTTATAATTTCCCCTTGATTTGCTTCTCCTTCCCCCTCCCGCAGCCTGACTAATGGAGTTTCGGTTCCCTTTGACTCCGCTGTCCGTCAGCGCCTCATTAAAATGCACGCTGGCCTCCAGATGGCGCCCTATGATCAATGTGACCCAGTTACACGTGCCCCTAAAGATCAAATTACCCTCTTCACATTGCTGCGGGTTGACAGTGACTTAAAAACGACCTGGTCCTGCAGCAAATATAACCACAGCGCCGCATGGGTCGGTGAACGGCGTCGGCTCCACAGCCGCAACTACAAGCTTCACACTGTCTTCTTTCCTCTGGCAGGTCCTGAGTTCTTTATTTTAATCGGCACTCCCGAGCGAAAGAAGAATTTGTGTGTATGCGTTGGGAGGTAATAGATGATTTTAAGAAGCTTTTGTACATGTTTAATGTACAAAATGTACATGTTCAATGCCAAATGTACATGTTTTAAGTTTTCAGGAGTTATGGATTTTTTTAGGTTTTAATTCTTCAGATTCCCTTCATCTTTTCTTTTGGTCAAAGCAACCTAATTCAAAAACCACTGTCCTTTGTGAGAAAACAAAACCAACAAACTTCAGCAGACCCTCGCTGAACAAGGTTTTAGTGTTTCCCATATGCACTGGTCAGTTTGAGCATATAAGAGAGGAGAGGATGGGGAGAAAAGGCTGCAGGAGACACATGATAAAACAGTCTAAACCTAGAGCAGCTTCAAGAGAAAATGGTCCATCTGAGCCAGTCTGAACTTAAAGCTTTGCCGAACAGGAAAGATTTAAATCTCCATAAATTAGATACTGTAGGAAACAGGATTTGAACATTTACAGTCCTGCTTTGTTCTTATTTCAACCCTCTCCTCGTCTTTAATTCTTTGAAGCCACACAGCAGTTTAAAGTGGAAAAACTTTTGACTGTTTGAGGGAAAGTTACCTTCCAGCAGCGTCTGTGGTGAACTCGCCGAGTTCTGAACTGGCTGAGAGCTGCAGACAAAAGTGCAGTTATACTTCTGTAAATCAGTAGACAGTAGCTGCAGCTGACTTCCAGTCTGTAAAGTACTTTTTAGATATCTGGGTCCATTTTTTTTTTTTTGTGCCTCAAGCTGCTACATTTTGGATTAACAAATGCCACTTTGTGTTGGAATGAGATAGGCCTGCGAGTGTATTCAGGCAATACACAGGTGCATAATGGCGAAGTAAAAATGATGGAAAAGGAGTGATGGTTTGTGAAGAGCCATGTCCTCATTATAATTGAACAATTTATAGCTGTTGTAGGATTAGTTTATTTTCCTTAAACTAATACACACACCAGTGTCTCTTGATTAAATTGCGTCCCGCATGCTCTTAGCGCGCTCTGCCTGTTTATTTGTGCGTGCAATGGTTTTTCCTCCGCCGCTGAAGTGTCTTGGTAATCCCTCTTTTATTCCAAAAGGTTATTCTCCGCTCGCTCCTGTCGCTGTCCGTTAAGATTAGCCATTCCTGGAGAGACTTCCATTTGCCTCTCATTATTAAACTTGTGTTACCTTTCATTGGTTGGACGCCTTCGAGAGCCTCTCTTCCACCCAAGGTGAAGAGGATGTGCTCTGTGTCAATCATCTCCACACTGGCGGACGGGCTAAGATGGCAGTTCAGTGCTCCATAATCCTGAGTGGAAACTTCTACAATGTGTGAGGAATGTGTGTGTGTGTGTGTGTGTGTGTGTGTGTGTGTGTGTTCGTGTGTGTGCGTGCGTGCCCCTACACAGCATGTGGGATTTCTATCCACAGGTAGGCCAGATGCTACCTGTCATCTCCATTCAATCAATGGAATCACTGACCTTTGCAGCAGCATGGTTGTTTGCATATTGTATCAACGCCCAGAGGAGCGCCAGAAAGCAGGATGAGCAAATAGAAGGAAGAGCGGCTTCCACCAGGCATCCACGCAGGGATGCTCTGCAGCGGCACGCACACAGAACCCAGCGAGGAAGGAGGTGTGTGTGTGTGTGTGAAGGACCTGTGCATTGTTGTGATCAGCAGCCTGATACAGTATCAACATGGTGCAGCTGTCTGGTGAAACGGTTGCAGAAAGAGGAAACTGGGATGGTTACCACACCGTCAGTGAATCTGCAGTATTGGTTTCCCCTCCTGTGTCGACTTGCAATGTACACGAGAATTGTTAAAATGCAAGTTTCTTTTTAATATTGCTGCTATTCAGATAAATATACGTGTGTGGCGAAGTGTATTTTGTTAGTTTGCAGCAGATCGTCAGTCTATTTCAGATGTTTCTGTGGCCTCGTTTAGAGAGCACATGTCTTTGATTCGATCACAGGTATGAAATTATGAGTGCTTTGCTCTTCAGTGTGGGATTTCTATGATTTTCCCGTGCCTATTTTGGGTTTTTCTTCAGTTACAACAGCTTCCTCCTACAATCCGAATCAAACGTGAGGCTGGTAGCAATGAACTGTTTTTAATGTGAGCACTGTACAGGCTGTACTCTGCAGTTCTACCTGCATGAAACTCTAAAGTGCCCCGAGGTGACTGAATACGATCAGTGCATGCAGCTGTCAGACGAAACATGTCAAAGTAAATGATTTCCCACGCAGGAGTATGATGCATTAACAACAAACATTTACCTCAATAATAACAATAAGAATGAAAACTTTGCAGATAAATGCAGCTCGTGAGAACAAACTTTTATATTGCACTTTTCTCAACAATGTTTCAGAATTCTTATAAAAGGAGGAAAAACAAAATCTACACCTTCAAACTTTTGGAGCATCAGCAGCTCTTGTTGACCTCTTACTGACCTCTGACTTCTGGTGGAGACCAAAGCCACGGCTTTTATCAGAGTGAAAGCTATTCTCAGCTTAAATGAAGAATATTTTGGGTATGACAGATATGCCAACCACGGCTGTATCGCCAGCAGCATTTGAACCTGCATCCTTTCAGCGGTTTATAGCTTTTAAATCTCATCCTACTGTATTTTGGTTCTTGAAAGCAGCCTGTTGAAACTAAGCCACATTTCCAAATATAACTCCACTTTCAGCAGCCTGAGATTTATGCCTCAAAGGCCTGTGGACGCCCACATATTAACATCAGTCAGGCAGTGGTGCCGGCTACTTCACATGAGCCCTGCTCAAAGGGAACCGGGAAACAGGCTGCTCATGCTGGATGTGTGCTCGCTTTTTTTTTGGACACAAACGCATTCATTCAAACTAAAATCAATATTGAAGAAATTTGCATTAATTGTTGCATTTTGTTAGTAAATTGATTTTTAGTTAATTATCATGTGTTTATTGTACTTAGAGTGTTTGCCCAGAGTCAAATTAGAATCCTTGGAGTAGGCTAAGTATTAAAAATGTGTATTGGTAAATGTGAATGATGGCTTTCCTCTATTCGCTGCCACATCATTCTTTTAGGAGAAGTTTATTATTTAATTGCCAGTAAATTAAAGTCTACTTGTAAAAACACTTTTTTCTGTTCTTTGACACAGTTCTTCAAACTTGAATTTACATACATCCAAGAGAGACAGGCACACTGCACTGCACACACACTGCACACACACACACACACATACAGGCAACAAAAAGCCTGAAACACACGCATTTCAACTGTCAGATTAAACTGGATGCATGCTCAGGGAGAACATGCAAACTAATAATAATAATAATAATAATAATAATAATAATAATAATAATAATAATTATTATTATTATTATATTAATAATGATGATGATGATGATGATGAGGATGATGATGCTGGTTGTCAGAGAAGGAGCCCAGCTGTCCTGTCAGCCTGTGCACGCGCCGCCCGCCTCCTGCTCAGCCCTGTGTAGTAGCGTTCGCTCGTCCCGTGTCTCTTTAAATGTGGGCTGCGTAGATCCTTCATGAATGAAACCATGTGATCCAAACATCATTTGACGTCTGGCGCCTCCGACCACAGACTAAAACAAGCGAGGAAGGAGTGGATATATCTAGAGACCTGCGAGAAGGCGTGAGCGGAAAAACATTTCTCCAACTGTCTCCTGTCCTCACCGGCTCGGCCAGCCGACGGCGGACAACAGACCCCGGGAGCGCGGTGGGCGAAAGGCGCCGGTTCGACTTCTGGTGAGTCAGCTGTGTGGAAACCACAACTGAAGACAAATGTTTGTTTTTATTGATTTGTTTTCTTCAAAAAGTGCTGAATGTAGAGGGGTTGTTTTGCTGAGTGTGCACAGCGGCGGCGGTGGCGGCGCTCCGCTCCGCTCCCGCTGGCTGCCGCTGCGCTACCGCCGCCGCTTCTCCCGGTGAGCAGCGCCGCCGCCGCTCCTGCGTCGCCCTGCCGCCGCCGCCGCCGCCGCCGCCGCCGCGGACCCCGCCGTTTAAAGGGCAGCAGTCTGTTCCTGCTGAATCATCATCATCACCCGGATCCCGGTACACGCTCTGCCGACCCCGGTGCCGGTGGCTCGCGGCGCCACGCAGCGCCGACCGGCCGTAGATTTCATAATAAGAGAGACAAAGGGGGGCAGGCGGCTGTCAAGCGGACGCACGAGCCATGTGTCGGAATTAACGAGCACCGGGTTCCGGCCGGGGATTCCCTCCGTTTTCTCACCGCCACACGGATGAATGTTAACAAAGCGGCGAGTAACGGGCGGCCGGGAGACAACTTAAAGCGGCTCCGGTAACAAAACGGCGCGCGAACCTTCCACGTTTCTCCGTCCTCACAGCGGAGCGGCGGACCGGACCGCACGCGCAGGTAGCGGGCGGACTGTCAGCTGATCGCGAACCGGCGGGGAAGGTTTATTTGTTTAAGTGACTCTAAAAACAGCTTGAGACAAACACACACACACACACACACACACACACACACACACACACACACACACACACACACACACACACACTGTTTTGACATTTGCTTTGTGTCAGCCGCTTCCATCGGGCCCTCGCTTCACGTGCGTTTTTTCTTTATATTGATATTGTCTGTGTGTTTTAAAACACGCACGCACACGCGCACAGAGAGACGGTCGGTGCGCCCGCGCGCGCGTGTTTTATTCCTGGCGTGCCTGGTCGTAACACCGGCTCGCGGCAGAGATGCTGATTCATCACAACGTCGTTATTTCTCAACGGTCCGCGCGAGCGCAGCGGAGGCACGAGGGAGCCATGGCAACATGGCAGCGCGAGCAGGCGGCGGACAAAGGTCTGCAGGAAGGAGGCGCTCCGTTTATCCCGAGCGGCTGCCGGGGAAATAACACGGAGCGCACGTTGTTTCTGGGAATAACGGGAGCTGTCCTCACCCCTCACACGTGTTTTAATTTCATTTCATTTCATTTATTTACTCCGTCGGATTAATTCAGACAGCACCGGTGAATTCGAGGCATGTGCACAGAGGCGTGACACACTGTTATTATTGTAAATAATTTAGTTGCTTAACTTGGCACAACACTTACTCTCTGCAAGAAACCCCAGACAAATTCAGCTCATTAATTTAAATGGTGAAGAGTGGAGCGGCTGGAACGAGCGAGCGAAGCGCTGCGTCTAGGGATGTTTAATTCCAACCAAAGGTGGAAGTAACGCTGACAAATCCTCACATGACTCTCTTCTACCACTAGTTTTGGGAGCTTGTTTGTACTTTTGTTAACATTTTTCTAGAATGTAATTTACACCATGTAATCTTATCCGGCACTATGAAGTATAAGAAAATGGACCTTCGGACCTTTTAATCTGCATGTTTTTATCTCTTAAATTGATTCTTTAAATAGCAAATACTCCTGCTTATTGGTTCACTTGTGTCATTTTCATAATTTTCTTTTGTCTGATACAGTAACTACTCTGATTTTATGCACTGAATCCACTGCTAAAAACTGACAATGTGATTAAAAAGTAACTCATACTCAGGGTAGTTGTACTTAGTATTTTTAGAGACAGCTGCATAATTGTCTAAAACTGTAACAGAGTACAGTTTAGACAGTTGAATAGCAGTTTGCCTGAGTACACATTTCATTTTCTTCTGACGAAACACAAATCATTACATTGAAATAATGCCTCCACAAGTTAGACTACAGAAGATATGATATATGTTGATATATGTTCTTTTTTATATTATTTTTCTTAGATTTGTTTTAAATTTATTGGTATTAATTGTTTTGGATTCAATTGTTTCATACGCTTGATTTTTTTAATTTTCATAGTGCTGATTTTGTTTTCACGTGACCCTTCATTAGCAAATGATGACGTGTGAATTTGGGAGACATTTAGGAGATGGGGAAACTTATGCATGTTGGCATGCAGGTGAAGAGATGATCAGCTGTTTGGGTATTTTGTGGAGATGACATTGTCATCCTGCAGTAAATGAGTTGTAAAACAAGCGCTGAGATTAGCAGTGGTATTGTTAAATACGTCCTGTGATGATCAGGCTGTCACGGGTTTGAGTGGAGGAAAGGCGGAAGTCATGCCTCGGGGCAGGTTGTGAGCAGGTGAAGGAATTTTGTTCGAATTGTGTGTCATGAGGATGAACTTCAAGCTCTGAGAGGTGATCATGCTGCCAAAATATGACAGGCACACATGTTAAGCTGGAATGTAGAGTGTGAAAAATTCTTCCCGAGGTGTTGTGGACCTGAAATACCTCTGAAGTTCTGCACTGCCTGACCCTCCTGAGTGCTGTGGAGGCAATGGAACCACTGTAGTATATTCCGAGTGATTGAGGTCCGAAACTCAAGTGACTGAGTGAGTTATCCGTTGAGTACCCGTCCATATATAGCTCCGTCGTGTGTGTTTTAACTCGGTGCAAAAACAAATGTAAGCTTGGGGGGAAGGACTGATTCCCCTGGTGGTTAATGAACCCATACGGAGACCTGTGCTAAAAAAAGAAGGCACCGATAATGCCTTGCAACAGAATACCCTCTGATTGATCTCTGGCGGATGGGCCATTATCTGCTGCCTGGTAGCAACATATGAGCAGTGCAACTCTTAAACACTGAAGAGTAATAGGGAAGCTCTGTGGGCACAAGAAAAACAGAAACTTCACCCCCTAATGACTCCATATCAGCAGCTTTAGTTAGAGTCAGCACTCTGCAGAGTGTATCAAAAGTATGTAGTAAGCAAGTTGGCAAGTACTGTAATAGAGGGTCATAATGATGAAACAGTTGTATCAGTATTGGAGAGAAGAGCACCCCCCCCCCCCCCTCACACACACACACCCACACCCACACCCCACTGTCTTTCACACACATTTTTCTCATTTCCTTTTCTCATTGCATGTGCACACACACACAACCTAGAGGCTAAGCTTTTTATACTTGGTATCAGTATTTAATCAGTGCTTGAAGTGCATTTCTCTGTCAAGTACTTTCCCATCCTTCCCTGGTGTTCACGGTAATTGAACGCTGACCAATGCTTATGTGTGCAACTTTGCTGATGGTGGCGGAGCGGCAAAGGCGCGCGGAGCACGGGGGGATGAAGGAAGAGGGAGGAAGAATGAGAGATGGGATTTGCGGAGAGATTGAGAACAAGGACCTTTTTGTCTTCAAGGCATTCCCCTGAAAATGCTGAGGCGAAGCAAATGCGCTCTCGCTTGACAGATGGCGTTTTCACTTGTTACTTACCACAGCTAGTTTCTTTTGCCTTGTCGTGTGTGTGTGTGTCTGTGTGTGCGCGCGTGCACGAGAGAGAACGTGCAAAGTGAGCAGGAGATATGAAACACCTACAAGATGCTAAGATCTGGTTGCTGTGGGGCTTTGTCTGTCTCTCTGCCTGTGTGTGTGTGTGTGTGTGTGCGCGCGCGCGTGTGCAGGCAGCAGGCACCAAGGTTAAAATCAATGTGTGTCTCCCTGACTGCACTTTTTGAGATACACAGAGATGATGCTGTAAAGGGGAAGTGATTTTACTATCAGTTGGACATTACAACATTTTTCACTTGGTAGCAAACTCCTCCTGTTTGTGCTGAAGCACAGGAGGTGTGTGTGTGTGTGTGTGTGTCCGTGTTAGTGCTGAAATAATAAATTGGTTTGATTCACCGCATGCTCAGGGGTCAAGTTGATGAAACACCATGTAAAACCTTCTTCAGATGAGCGTTCAAGGGAGGAGGAGGGTTTTGCTTTAGGTTTGACTGTTTATCCAGGACAAAGAAATACATGTTTTAAATAAGCAAGACTGCTGCTCAGTTTGGTGGATTTATTCATCCACTTTTGATAGTAATCTATATTTATTTATTTAAGAGATTTGTTACAATATTTAAACAAGCTCCGTAAATTCACGGATGGTGAAAGCAAGTGTAAAAATGTTAGAAGTACAGGTTGATGTTAAAAATCGTGAATGTACTTGGGGCAGTGGTGTCTTGACTCTAGACTCTTTAACCTCTAGACTGGGGAGGTCAAAGTATCAGACTTGGAACTGGAAGTTTGAATCCCACAGCAGGTCTATCACTGCAGTGGGTCACTGAGAAAGACCATTGACCCCCGTCAGCTCCCCGGACCGCCGTAACTAATTCCCCAAGGGGATTAATAATGTACGATTAGCTTAGTTAGTCAGTTTTATATTAGTACCAATTCATTTTTTTGAAATGGAGCTGTTTTGAAATATATATATATAACTTACAAAGATTGCTTTATGGAAAAATATTTCAACTGTTTATGTGAAGCTGACGATTTCAGACATTTCTGTGAGGAAAGTGTTGCTGCTATGAATCCGTCTGTGTCATCTGATTCATTTCCAGCCATGTTTTTTCCAGTTTTTCCTGTCGCATACATGTGGTTCAAGAGGTCCGTCTTCTCGCTTGGCGGATATTTTTTTTTCTGTATTTGCTTTTGCCATGTGTGGAATGTGCAGATGAATACACAAACACATCCGTCAGTCCATCTATCCATCTCCGTTCCTTCTTTATCAGGTCCAGGGTCAGAATACACTCCGACAGATGACCGGGCCATCTCAGGGAAAAACAGACAAACACATAGTCCCATTCAAGCAATTTCACAGTCGCAGACTGACCTCAAGGACATGATTTTGGGCTGTTCGGAGAAAAACTTACTCACACAAGCAGAACATGCAAACTACACATCGTCTTTATGTTTAGAAATTATTGTAAAGAGTGTTGATGATTCCCAACAATTGTTAAATAACATGTAGTCTACAATAGGACTACATGTTATTTATCTTGAAGCCCTCTGAGGCAACTGTTGTTGTGATACTGGGCTGTACAAAAAATAAATTGATTGATTGATTGAGGAGGGGAATTTCTAAAATGCAAGGCAGATATGGAAAAATGACAACTTAAAAAAAACAGTTTTGGAGTTTAATTCCATTCTGCCTTGGTGTGACATTTTGCCTTTTAGTCAATGTCGTAGACACGCTTAAATTAAAACCAAGGAGTTATTGAAGCTGATTGAGTCAAGAGGTGCTAATATCCACAAGAGGATGAAGGAGGTTGGAGATATTTGGGTCTGAATGGGCAGGGTTTTTATAGTCCTGCGTTTCTCTTTTGTCTCTGTGTCCGTCGTGGCTCTGGGATTACATTAAAGAGGAGTGAACACAAAGGCTCTGTTTATTGCAGGGATATCGTACCGGATTGCACTAGATTGCACAGGTGTTCACAATATTGTGTCCATCTCCTCCGTGTGTGCGCGTGTGTGCGTGTTTGTCTCTGCGTGCGAGAGGCTTTAGCGAGCACCAACATAATTTCTGAGCAGCGTCTGCATGTTTATGATCTTGTTTACTACTGGGATCCATTTCAAAAAAAGTCTTGTTATGGTTGCAAATTTCTGAGAGAGAGAGGGAGAGAGAGAGAGAGAGAGAGAGAGAGAGAGAGAGAGAGAGAGAGAGAGAGAGAGAGAGGGAATAAAAGACCGAGTCGGGGTGAGGGAGAGATAGAGAGCGAGAAAGACAGAGAAAAGGAAGCAGTGGGGCAGATCAATAGTTGAGTGTTTTTTCTCCACAGTAATGATGAAATATGGTGTAAGCAGATCTGGTGCATAATCATTGCTGTGCTCCACTGTTTTTTTTTTTTTTTTTCTGCTTCCGTGTGAGTGTGCTTCTCGTCCTTGTGTTATTTTGTCTGCATGTGTGTAGCAACCCTCCACAAGTGCCTCGACTCCTTATTTACATAACCTCCCCGAGAACCAGAAAGTGTACGAAATCAAGACAAATCCCTTTGCAGCACGCACCAGAAGTCAAAAGGATTAGGAAATGGAAAACAAGTTTAACTTCAGTTTAAGTTGCTCAAATTACTGATCCGGCCCCCTGTTCTGAAATGTTGCGTTCAAACTCGGCGATCAGCCCTCTGATCAGACTCCTCTTTGAGTGGAGTTTCCATGTTTGCCCTTAGAGGACGTGTGCAGGGTTGGTTTCGGTGTTTATCGAGGAGGGCACGCACGCAGACCGCGAGCCCTTTAAGCCGTGTTGTGGTGTTAAGATATTGTGAGTGGCGTGCAGCCGCGAAGATGCAAGGCCCTGGTAACAGGAGTATCCGTACCAGCGGTTGTCTACGAGTTGCATCATCTTTATGCACCAACTTGCCGCAGTTTTTAACTGCAGTGTGACGATCCCAGGATTGTGGTATGAATTTCTGAACCTTAAAAAAAAAACAAAAAAAAAACACACGCACACTCACAGAGGACGTCAATCAATGCCAAGGAGCAGAGAGAGCGAACGAACAAGGATGTGTGTGACTCAAATGTGGCACCGGGTCTTTGCCGTCACCTGTGGCACTAAATTGCTTCCAAGCTCCAGCGGTTCCCCGCCCGGTGTTAATTTCACCTCGTGTGCCTGAGACGACTGCATCTTTAAGCTCAGTCACTGTCAGAATAATAGAAAATAATCAATGCAATGAAGAAATGCAACGCGGAGTCAGATAAAGCCTTTCTATTCGTTTTATCTTTCCAATAAGTTTCACGCGTGTTGATTGCCAGTGAAATGTTTTTTAAGTCTGTAATGGAGTGGGAGGGGTGCCAGACAGCTTCAGGGGGCCGCAGCAGCAAGAAAAACCTGTTGGTCACTGGGACGCCTGTTTCCTGCCCGGGTTTTGCTGTTCAGAAAGATGTTGTTAAAAAGAAACAGGAGGGGGAAACTATTCATTAATTGATGAAACCACTAATTCTTATAAAGGAAGATATTTAGAGTGTCATTAAAAAACAAAAAAATAGAAATACGCTTTAGTGCAATCCATAATGTATAGTTACATATACAAAGACTTATAAGATATTCCAAATAAAATAATTCAAAAAGCATGTGAGGCATCTTGCTGTTTCTGTTCAAGATATTCCAGCGGCGGGAGGTCTGGCAGTCATGAAAATAAAATACACTACATGGTGTGAGAGTGGGGAGATCTATGGGTTAACAATGACTGAACTTGTTTCGGGGTTCAGTTATCTCAGTTATCTCCTCTTTAACTGAATCTTTATTGTCTCATTGGTCTAAGAATGCAACTATTCTGATCATAACTATTTTCACCTTTGGTTCTGGGAATGACTCCCCGAGGTTTCAGTGGTTCACTCTGCCTCCACCCGGGTTCGATAATCTCAGTGTTTTAAAGTCAACAAATGACACACTCTGATCACCTCATAAAAGTAAAAAATTAGCCGTATGAAGAACATCTCGCCTGGTTCCTTGAGCCAGGTGCATGAATTAGGAATAACTTCCTGGTGTGAACCTGCACTATAGTTTGTAAAGTTAGCTGCGTTGTAATGAGCACCATATGAATAACACTCACCCGAAATCCAACTGAATTACAAATATGCTGTCAGATAATCTCTTCACAAAGAAAAAAGCCAAACATTACATTTCATTACGTTAAAAAATCAGGAGCACTCTGCGTTCTTTTAATAAATAAAAGTTTGACAGTGTAGGTGAAAACTGGCATTCTCCCTTATATTCACCAGCCTTCTTTCATAAAAGTGTGGTGACATTTCTACAGTAGGAGGGCCACACATACACATACCATATGTGTGTGTGCATGTGTGTGTGTGTGTGTGTGTGTGTGTCACAATGCCTGTCATACCATCTTAAACAAGTGACAGCAAATGGAAAACCTTAAAATGGTCAACAGGAATGTCACGGGCCGGCCGCTCCCCACTCTCCAGCTGTGTTTTCCCATTTGCAGAGAAGCGTCTGATGATGGATTCTCGTTAATGTGACCGATGGTGATGAATGTGTCCCTGCAGAGTCTGCTGCTTACTTTCTCTTTTTCGGTTAGTTTTGCTGATCGTAGTTGAACATACTTGGGGAAATAAAGTCACCATGAAGTGCAAACTTACCTCACAGTATCTTTTCTGTTATTGAAGTACCTGTGTAGGACTTTGCATTGGAAGCCTTTAATTGTCTGCAGGCTTACACTAAACTCAGCCATCACTACTACTTGAAAAAATAAAATAATTTCTCTATAAGAGCTTTAGATTTGTCCCCTGAAGGATAACAAGTCCCTATAATGTGTGTGAACGGATTTAGCCCTCCGCATAGGTGACTCTAATGCATTTCTGAAGACTTGCTCTAAACCCAACCATAATGCTTTTTGTCTCACTCTCAACCTTTTCTTATCCATAACTTAACCTGAGCTCGGTCTGACACTCCATGTGTTTTCACCTGAGGAATGTGTTAATTTCTTCACGGCAACTTTTGTCACCATAAAGCTGCACGTGTCAACAGATTTGGGACACACACACACACATACATACACATTCACACACATACACACACACTAACAAAGAGAAAGCCAACTTAACCTGCGGTACATGCTTTCTCTCTTGCAGGAAAAAAAAAAAGCACTTATGAAAAAAAGGAGCCGGAGCTCAATTGCCTGACAGTGCAGTTTTTTTGCTTGTGTTGGGAAATTTGTCATCACACTCCGACTTACTACCTGGAATGGGAAAAACGTGTCGACGCCAGGACTTTTTCTCGCCTTTAATAACACACTTGTCTCACAAACACACACACACACACACACACACACACACACACACACACACACACATACACAGATACACACTCAGAGACTCACTACCCATTTTGAACTCTCCGAAAAGTGTGAAAGTGATCACTCTTCCCTCTTCATATATTATAATGTGGATATACGGCCTATTTTGAAAGTGTTTCTCCTGTGCTTTCGTTGAGTCTTCACCATCTCCTCCCTCCCTCTCTCTCTTTCTCTGTCTGTGTGTTATCATGCTTATTTCACGCTCTGCATACCTCCTACTTAATAGCTTCCTGCTCTTTCTACACAAACAGAGAGCTCATACTGGTGTGGTCTCTTTTCTCTTCTCCCTCCCATCTCTTCCTCTCTCTGTCTCTCTCTGTCTCTCTCTCTCTCTCTCTCTCTCTCTCTCTCTCTCTCTCTCTCTCTCTCTCCCTCTCTCTCTCTTTCTCTCCACGGCCTTTTATCTCTGCTGTGAGCCTGCAGCCCCCCTTCTCTATACACAGGTTGCCATTATCTCTGATCTGATTCCTAATTCTCAATTAGCCTCCACACAGTGCTCATTGTTAATTATTTACTAACTCCCTCAACACCCTCAGCCCACACTCGATCAATGAGCACCAACACTACTCACTCTGTTATATTTTAATTTTTCTTTTTTTTTTTTAACAAAATCAAGGTGGACGGCGGCCAGGAGCTGAGTTTTGTAGCACTCTGGGGTTTGAATTCACAATCCCCTACATTTTTTTCGCTCCCTTTATGTCTTTCCATCATGTCCTCACTGTGTCCTACTGCGTGGATGTGTGTGTGTGTGTGTCTGCGTTCGCCGCCTCGCTCGGCTGCCATCCTTTCTTGCTCTCCATTATTGCTCAGAGAGTTGCCTGAGGGAGAAAAAGGCGCTGTTAAGACAGTTGTTATGGTGGGATTATTCAATAAACACAGCCAGGCCACTGCATCTCAAACGACTTGTGACTCTTACAATCTATTCTTGATCATTTTCTGTATTCTGACTTATTTATATGCACACACACCCACACACACACGCATGTACACACACACACACAAACACATGCGCAAGCCCCCGGGTCGTTTTTGGAGCGGCTAATCTGGCCGTTTATTTTCCTCTGTTTGTGTGCGTGCGTGTGTGTGTGTGCTTGTGTGTGTACGCAGCTCGCCGTCATCTTTTAAGCACGAAGTCTCTTTCTAAGAAATTCCTCTCTGTGTGGCAGTCGAGGCCGGAGCAAAAGGTTCTCTCAAACAAGATTAATTAGTGCTCTGTCTGAAGCCAGTAACAGTCGTCTATGCGAGCGCGCGTGTGCGCGCGCTCGGTGCAACGCGCACGGCGTTCATCATCCTGTTAGTCTGCACCACATGAAGAGAAAGGAGTCGATGTCTCGTGCTGCTTCCTGCGCTCTTTAATCTGTCTTTATAAGCCTCACATTCGCCGCGCTCACCTCCTGCCACACTCTCATTTTCATCCCCACTCCAGGGCTTGATTTGTCAACAAGAAGCAGTGTGTGTGTGTGTGTGTGTGTGTGTGTGTGTGTGTGTGTGTGTGTGTGTGTGTGTGTGTGTGTTTGTAGCAGACAGGAGTGAGACAAGAGGGTTGATGGTCAGCAGTAGTTTCATTGCACTGGATCAGCTTCCCAACTTTTCTAATTGGAGGTTTTAGTTGTGGCCGTTGCTGAGATCAGGGTTTTTCCTCCCTTTTTTTTTTCTTCTCAACCCCAATCCCGCTCTATCCATTCCCCCCTCCTTGCCCCCCCTCCCTCCCTCCCTCCCTCCCTCCCCGTACTCAACAGCTAAGCTCTTACAAATGTGTTGAGGATGCATTTTCACCCAAACGCTTTCCCACCCCCTCATCTTCCTCCTCCTCCTCCCCCACCCTCCGCACCATCCTCCTCATGTGCAATTTTCACTCCATCCCCTCCTCTGTCCTTCTCCTCTCCTCTTCCTCCGCCTCCCTACTCACTCGCCGCTCTTTTTCTTCTCTTCTTTCTCCCTTGTCATTTGCACCCCCCCCCCCCCCACCACCACCACCCAGTCCTCTCTTCATACTCAGCATTTTTCTCGGCTGTGGGTGTGATGTCTCTGTGTAACGCTAATCAGCTCTGGAGACGTCAGCATTCTTTCAGTCCTCCTTTACCACCACTAGCGCTACTACCCCCCTCAACCCCCCCCCACCTTCGCTCTTACCTCCAGTCTTCACCTTGCTATCTTTCACTGAATCCTCTTTTTATCTGAACTTTTCATGTCTTCTCGTTGTACTTTTGCTCGTCTCCATCACTTCTCACCTCTTCTTGTCCCCAAGTCTTGTCCTCTGTGTGTGTGTGTGTGTGTTTGTGTGTGTGTGTGTGTGTGTGTGTGTGTGTGTGTGTGTGTGTGTGTGTGTGTTGTCTCTCTCCCGCTGTAACCGTAAGCAGCTCTGCTCTTGAGTCGTCAGCGTTCTTTCAGTTGCTCCATAAAAATACAGCCTGCCACAGCAAAAAAGCTGTCTGTTGTAGCAACAGTGACTGTGGCATTGACCACACCGCAGCGATCGCCCCACAAGCATTATGGGAAGGACACCTCTGGCCCTGTGTGTGTGTGTGTGTGTGTGTGTGTGTGTGTGTGTGTGTGTGTGTGTGTGTGTGTGTGTGTGTGTGTGTGTGTGTGCCCAAGATGAATGGCGATGCCTTTGCTCAGCAGATGATCCTTAACCTGGGTGACTTACACTTGGCCCACACACACTCACACATAAACACACTCCGGTACAAACACGCTCTAGTTTGTTGTAGTTTTATGCTGCGGTGTCGGTCTGTTACTTTGCTGTTTAACCTTGATGGAATAGGACCCGAACTAAATATCCTGTCCTTATCTCGCTGTTTATACCATTACTACTCCAAACACCAGCGCTGCCACAGCTCCAGCTGCAGAAGTGAAGTTTCCTGAAGAGAAATAATAGTTTTAACGACACATTTTTGATATTTTGCTACCTGGATTTATCATCAGTGTTTTCTTTCTTCTGTCGGTGCGACGAAGGAGCGTTACTTGCAGCTTCAATCATTTTAAAGTTTTACGTTAAACAGGTTGAATTTACAAACAGGCTAACTGATAAATTCATTGGAGTGTTATTGGAATATTGATGCCATCTGTAATTTAGCTGGATTAGTTCATAAAAGCATCCTGTTACGGTTTATTTGGTTCGCAGCCAACTCTGGCTCCTCTTGTAATCAGCGTTTCTCGTGTTACCGAGCACATTTCCAAATTAATTATTGGTGATGCTTCCAGATGAAGTCAGAAACAAGATATCTCACAAAAACCTGCACTGATGTGATACAAAAGTCTCAAACCAGGTGAGGATGGGTCTTACGCTTCTACTGAAAGATGATAATAGTCCATTTGGCTGCCCCATTTCACAGGTAAATAATTGGAACTTGCAGAGACTTCAGTCTGTTTATTTATGTGTTTTTGTGTCGGATGCTCATCCTGCTGGGGTTCAAACCCTAGTCCCTCACCCTGAAGACGTAACCCGATCAGCGGAGGACTCATTGATAGCTGATATGAGTGAATATTTGGGTTTGCAGCAGTTCTCGTTGGTGCATTCGATCACTGGTTTTTAATTGCCGTGGTAGGCAGCTTGTTTAAGGCATTGTGCAGAACTTTGAGCTCTAATTCATCCCCCTGTCTTCACTCTCTCTTTATAATCCCACGATGCTGAGACGAGCGCTGTATGGGAACCCCGTCGACTGATTCCCCCACCCACTGAACGGAGCTCTTTGTGAGTCTGTCTGAAGGTTTTGTGCTGTTGCAGCGCTCAACAATAGATCTGGGGTCAATCAAATGCCTCTGTAAAGGTTTAAACACTTAACATGCTGTGAAAGTGATTTTAATTATGTTTTAATTAAATATTGTATCAAGCCTCTGCACCTCTGCACCCTGCAAGTACGCGGTGTTCTTCCGTTTTCCACACGTCTCCAGCATTGCCGAGCCCTGTAAACACCTACGTTTGCGCGCTTGTGTACTCGCAGTCGACCGTTTTACGTGTGTGTTTAATGGTGCCCCTCTGGCATGGCAGCAGGGTAACGTGTGTGTTCATGTTTTTGTGTGAGTGTGTGTGTGTGCGCAGGCTTGGCAGCGTGCTTTTTGTTTGTATGTAGATGGAGGGTGAAGGGGGGCGTTCGGGCTCAGGGGAAATAAAACAGGGCCTGCCAGGAAAACAACCTCTTTTTTTGCCCCCACAGTTTTCACTCCCCCCACCCCAACCCCTCTCCTTTCACCACCCCCATCCCCAGCAGCCACCCTTCGGTCTTTGATCCATCTTTTGTGGGAGGATGCACCTCGGCTGCACGATGCGGCACCTCAGTAAGACAAGTATATCAAAATGAAAGCCATTCAGTTGTGAAGAAAAAAAAATAAAACGAAGGAGCTTTTTAATTATTCAATTAAATTCAAGTGTATGTTTGACAGATCACATCGAGGAGCGCTTGAGTCACTGCAGTCAAATGAAGCTGTCAGCGGTCAATTTGATTATTAGTGAAACACAGCATCTCTCTCGTCTTCCTCACTTTGTGGAATATTAATGTGAAATTTTCAGTTGCTGTGCATTTGACATGTTTGCGTGCATGCATAATTACTCGTATGTGCTGGTATATTTTTCTTTGATCTATAGCTATTTATATCTGTAAGGATTTGAGGCAGCACAAGCACTCACACACTCTCTCAGACAGACAGAGGTGCATTGTGGGGGAGGCTCCCTGGCACGCACTGTGTCTTTTGATACTAAAGAACAGAGATGAAACAAGACATGTTGTCTCGTGTCACTTAAATGTCACGACTTCCCCTCTCTAAGAAGGAGCTCTATAAATTACCCGCGCTATGCATGAATGAGTAATACAAGCTATTTTCAAATGTACTTCTCACTTGTTTAAACTTTCCCTGGTGTGAAATACATAAGAGAGCATAAATATATACAGCGAGAGAACAAGCTGTGTCTTCAATCAGCAAATTGGCTTCGCTAAACTTATGATTCAGCAGTATCAGGTGCAGCGGTTTGGCTGAGAAGCAAGTTTTTTTTTTTGTTTTCAGGACAACTGCATCTCACTGTCTGCTCAGCAAGCCGAGCTCAGTCTCCTGTTGACCCAGTTCGTGGCCTTTGGGCTCCCCCCCCCCCCCCCCCCCCCCCCTCCTGCTCGCGACTTTCATTTGGGCAGACCCCCGTGTTTTAGGAAGGACGGCGATAAGGTGGAAAGGGTCGTGACAGCAAGGAAGGGAGGAGAGGATGAAAACTGAAGGAGGAGAGAGGAGCGGGAGAGAGCGGGGTGGAGGAGGGAGGGCTGGGAGGCAGAGGGAGGAGGAGAGGGAGAGCAGGAATCTGCTGAGTCATCATGACTGGTCTCATGATGATCGCTCAGCAGCAGCAACAATAGCTGCCCTTTATCGAACACACACACACACACACACACACACACACACACACAGGTCTGAGAGATGAGAGCGAGACCAACACACAACACAAAGCGTGTCATTGAGAGCTTGCGGAGACGCTCATCCGCGGCGCCGTGCGCTCTAAGGACTGATCTCATCTTTTGCACTTCCACGCTGGCTCTTTGTGGACTTCTGATTCAGACTGTTGTGTCTCCTTCCTTTTGTCTCTTGTTTCCTTGTGGGCACAATTAAATTATTGAATTTGTTTAGATGTCATTGTTTTTGCCTCCTGCGGGTTTAGATCTGTTTAAATGGCTACAAACTTGATTTAAAAAAAAAAAAAAACTCTCCTTAAGTTGAGCTTTTTTCAGATAATTCAGTTTTCTTGATAATAATTTATATTCTTACAATTCTTATTTTTCCTCTCAAATTGGCACAAATATTTGCAATTACTTTTCTTTCTATTTTTAGTTTCGATTTACATTAATGGGGAATTTACTTTCATTTCCAGCATTGTATGTCATCTCTTTGGAGAAGTTTGGGGCTTACTGTCTTGCTCAAGGAGCTGTACTTTTCTTCACTTGAGAGATTTAATTTGTTTTTCGTACTTTCCTCTATGATCTGTGTCTCTACTTGAGTCAAGAGTGTGTGGCGGGTGTGTGTGTTGCCGAGCCTCTCGTCGGTGAAACATGCTTGTGTCTATGACGGCCTTTACAGTTGGTTTTTCCCCGGAGTCCTACCCACAACTCTTACCACTTCCCCTTCCTTCACAGTCATTTTATTCATTTAGGTGTGAAGCCAGCCAATAAGCGCTCAACAACACAAAGGTGGTGGGTACTGTCGATGTAACCGCAAGGAAACAGGAAGTCAGGGAAAATCTAAGTAACTTTCACTCACACAGTCTGACGCACACCAAGAGACATGCTGTCACAGCTGAGCCCTGGCAGTAGGCACAGGCTTGATTGTCTTCATTTGTCCTGGTAGGGGTTCATCTGCCGCTCATATCTTTTCATTGATCACAATGACTGTTAATATTGAAATGCTTTTCCTTGTGTCTGATAGTCCTTTGCTCGTTTTGTGCTCTGCTTAGGTCTGTTCAGAAGAGCAAGGCTCTTGTGGCATGACGACGACTAACAAAGGAAATAAAGCCTTGAAGGTAATCGAGCGCACTCTTCATGATGGATTATCTGCATGTGAGATGCCTTGTTTTAACTTGCGGTGCTCTTTTTTTTTTTTTTTTCCCAGGTGAAGCGTGAGCCAGGCGAGAATGGCACCAGCCTTACAGACGAGGAGCTGGTGACCATGTCGGTACGGGAGCTGAACCAGCACCTCCGAGGGCTCTCCAAAGAAGAGATCCTGCAGCTGAAGCAGCGGCGGCGCACCCTGAAGAACCGGGGCTACGCCGCCAGCTGCCGGGTGAAGCGGGTCACCCAGAAGGAGGAGCTGGAGAAGCAGAAGGCTCAGCTGCAGCAGGAGGTGGACAAACTGGCCAATGAGAACGCCTCCATGCGCATCGAGCTGGACGCTCTGAGGTCTAAGTACGAGGCACTGCAGACTTTCGCCAGGACTGTGGCACGGAGCCCGACCGTCGGGGTCGGGGTCAGGGCCGGAGGGGGAGGCGGAGGGGGCGGGGTGGCGTCTTCGGTCATCGGCCCACTCATACCGGGGAAGGTGGCGACGGCGACCAGCGTGATCACGATAGTGAAATCAAAAACAGATGCACGGTCTTGAGGGAAGGGAAGACAGATGAGGGTGTTTCAGGATAGAGCTGAGCTGCATCAGAGTCATTCTTCTTCTCCGCCGTCCCCACCTCACCCTCCTCCACCTGCACTGACTTCAAGCAGCTGGCCGGGCTCATTTACATGGCCGCAGCGCCGTCCCGCCCCCCACCGTCTCCCATCAGTGCAGATGAAGGAAAGGATGGACGCGGAGAAGGATTGTTGAGTCGAGCCTTTTGGTCAGCGCATGATGGTTCAGCACAGGTCAGACACACACAGGTCACTGAAAGCGGATTTCAAAAGTTAAAACAAAGTAAATGCCCAAATGTCCTGTAATATTGTTTGGCTGTTACTTAAAACAATAAATTCTCTATATTTAGTTTTTATCACTGGTAGATCTCTGCAGGTGTGTGGTAACAGTCACACTTTTGCAGGCCGTATTTGAAGTGAAACATTGCGATTTGGCACACCAACAAAACTTTCTAAAGCAGATGCGCATTAAAATGAGAAAACCTGTCTGAAGGATTAGTGAAAGCTTTGTACAACATGCCCGGCTGATCTCAGTGGCTGCAGAAAAGCCCCGTCTTGTTCCGCCTCACCGAGAACTTTTTCTGGAAAGTACGAGAGAAAACTATATATTATACAATGGTGGTAACTGTATTTCTACTGTTTTGTACTGTGGTGTCATTCACATGAGGTCCAAGGTGTATTCTCTGTGTGTGAATTGTTATATATCAGGAATTCTGTGAAATTCTGTGGCGCGTGTTCGTTTTTGGTATTGCTATATTTAGTTAGCTGTTTTTTTTTTTTTTCTTTCTTCCAACAGTCTCTTCACTTTCGATGTCCAACTCTCACTTCCTCTTACCTATTCTTTCTCTGTCCTTCCATATTTCAATCCCAACTGGCTTCCACAATGTCAATTCAGTACTTCCTGGGTTTGACAGAAAAGAGAGGGAGGAAAGGCAACTGATTCTTACCAACAGGAGCAGGAAAGAAAACGATTTTTCATGTTATTTAAAGAATTTTCAGGGAAATGCAGTTTTAGAGATGAACGACAATAAAAATTTCAAATATTTATTTGATATATCTGGAAGGGCAAGTGCCTTGGTCTCTTAATGATATGCATGAGGAAGAAGTCAAGAGGACATGAGAAACTGGAAGGATGGAGGAGATTTGGTGCAGGTGTTTGTGTATACCTGTGCTTAGCGGCATACTCTGACCAATCAGGAATCAGGTTGTGACAGCATTTAGCTCTGGCTGTGCATCATTGTATGAGCTGTGTAGTAGCCATCAGGATTTATAATATTAGTAATATTAATAATAATAGCACTCATTTATGTGACTTGGTAGTTCATGTCAGGAAAAAACAAAGGGACGTGCAAAAAAAAAAAAAACGGGAGCGAGAGTGCATCTTAATTTTGCTGCTTTTTTGGAAAGCTTTTTGTTCTCCTGTGAGGGAAAAGGTACAATTAATCTGCTCACACGCAAATGAATTTGATTGACTCGTGACTCCAAAACGCAGGTCGCTGCACCTGCAGCTCGAATCAGATCGGTTTTGGTTGCATTCCTTTTGTTTTAAAACCGCAAAGCTCACTTTGCAAATGCAAATGGAACAACTGACACAGCGCAGTCAGTTGGCAAAGATGGAGACGGTTCTCTGAATTTCCGGTCACACAAATGAGGCTGTCATCTCACGCAGGCTTTACCATGACAGTAGTCTTATGTGGTGTTCTATACTCAAAGAATCTTTGTCTATGTATGGTGGAGTCTGAAATTTTATAAAGAACAATTATCTTTGCATTGTTTGTAACGACATGTAAAAAAAAAAAGAGGGTATAACAAAACCTGTTTGATATACAGTATCTCTCTATTTTGCAATTGTACCAAAAGTGGCTTAACTACTGAATAGCTTTGTTTTTTCTCTTGTGACTAGGCACGTGTGTGTAACCGTGAACTAGCGAGTGGCGTGCTGTGTAGGTATGTGACGAGGTAATTTAATGTTCACTATTTCATGGGTACGACTTTGATCCGTGTTTGATTTCAGGCCGAGGCGGGTGATGACACAGTGGGTAACTGCACTCTTTCTCTGATCATAAAAATCTTTGTCCTCCCGGCCTCATCATTCAGCTCCAGTGCTGCGGGCGCCTCAGATCATCTGTTCAACTACACTTATGAGTTGTGAATTCTAACAAGTTCGCTTTGGCTTAACCCATTTTCTGCGTTTCTGAGGAGGCCTTCGCTTCTCTTATTTCGGTCCGCGCAGCTTTCACAGCTTGTTCTTGTCAATGGTGTGGTGAGGAAGTGTTATATTTAACCTCGCAGGCTTCATGATGTACAGTATTCAGGTCATCTGATAAACGTGACTGAGATGTGAAACCCAGCTGAAGGCCTCCGTGGCCGCGTCACACCCACTCCTCCAATAACTATTTTTGTAGTGTTCAATGAAGATGTTTTGTTTTTGCTGTGTACATTTTACGTGATTATGCATACTTACTCATCGTTGGTGTATTTGTTTTTAAACCGGCAGTGTCAGGGAAGTGAAACCACAGTTATCTGCGGTGTTTGATGAAGTGAAAAAAAAATCTGCTATTTATTGCTCTGTCTGTCAAAGGATCAGTTTTACCTTTGAGTACAATTGCCTCAAAACATTTCAAGCCTGATTTGAAAGTAGTCATCCACTGAAATAGCAATTTACATTACAAGCGTGCAGCTTTTTACCTGAACCTCACTGTGAAGAATAGAGGGTTGGCTAGCCTACTGCTGTGCAGTTACCAAGATCGTTATGGTGAGTCCCCATCGATGCGCAAAATACAAACAGGCGAACGGGGTGGGAAAAAAAAAGACATTCTGTTTCAGATTTTGAAAATATTATTTCTCCATAATCTTTACATTGATAACCTTTTGCAAGTTCAGTGAAGCGTACGACCGGAGAGCTTCAAATGTCAAGTGAAAATGACTTATCACAGTGGTATTCACCTATGAAGGGATTTCAGAATCACATCCATCTCCAGTACCTGCATCCTTTATTTGAAAAGTTGAAACTGAGTCTTTTTTGTACAGGCTAAATGCTGTTTTCTGATTTTTTTTTTTTTACAGTATAATTTCTAAGTATGTTGTTTCTCTCTGTTGCTTCTTGTCTATTTTTACATTTCCTTGTTGTTTTTCTCTGTTTTTCACTGGCAAGTCCCGTGTGGCAACGTCGATGTAAAACAGGAAGAAACACGGCTTGTGTTTGCTGGTGTCAAACTGTCCGACTATATGTTTAATCCTACTCTGTATTTTTTAAAGCTCCTCTACTTCAAAAAAAAAAAAGGATGCAAACTGTGTAAATTTAGGTGTGTCGACATGGTGGCTGCTGTTAAATAGAAATATCTAATTATGCAAATTGTGTAGGGCAAAATGAGAACTCCTGCCACACATGAGCAGTGACGCTATTGTTGTCGTTTTTGTCAAGTTGTCTGTCCTTTAATTGCAGGTCCAGTGTGATGTGGCAAGGTTAAAGAGCTGATATAAAGTGTTTAGAATTTATAAATGCCAGTGCCAGTTTGCCTCTGTTTAAATTTGACTTATGTGTTGTGGCTTACCTTGTTTTTTTTTTCTTTTCCTGTTTGTTTCTTTAACCCCAGTTAACTGTGAAATTACAAAATCATCACCTTCTTCACTCATTCCCGAGTAGTTAGGAGACTTAATGGGAAATATGATGTAGCTGTCACGCAGGGCCTCCAGTTGAGAATTGTTATTTTTGTCTTCCAGACTTTCCTGTGTGTGAAGCGTCACGTCAGGTCTCTAAACAAATGAGGTTAAACATTACAGAAGTTTAATCCTGATGTTGGCTCGGCAGACACGATCGGCCGACGACGCTGACCTTCAGTGATTATCAGACGGGGCAGCGCAGCGGCTTTTCATAACTGAGTTTATGAGCTTCAAGACACGCTGACCTTATTTTCCGCTGCCTGTGCAGGGGTCATACCCTCCTTGTGATAAGGCATTTCATCACACACCCCAGCCACCACTCATCCGCAAACCGCATCTATAAATATTTTACAGAGGCAGAAAGAGAGCGATGAAGGCACATCTGATAAAACTCTCCACCATCTCCCACTTCATTCATCCTATTCCCTATTTTTTTTTTTTTTTTTTTTTTACAAAGTAAACCCGACGGCCTACCGAGCCCCTCCTCAAAACATCCAATTCCCCAAGAAAGTGCAAATCATTAACTTCTTATCATGCTGCTTGGCCAATCGGTATGTAGATACTCAGTTGTTTTTATGTCTGGTGAATCACGCCACTGGACTCTAAAAGCCCTTTCACCCACCGCTGACCCTGATCGATGAGAGTAAATGAACCAAGGATCCCTTTGATCGTTTCTTTGGTGTTTCCATCAATAATAATGTTTGTTTTGCCCCCCCGAGTTAACCAGTCTGCTGCTGCCGCTGTCTCTCGGTCTCTGCGGCGTCTGCTCACATCATCTCAGAACGTCTAGTGAAAATATTCAGGTATCCCATCACATGAACTGCTTTTAACTTTTAGCTTTTTGTTGTTTCTCTGTAATTTCACTCCTGATTACTACGTGTCCACTGGTTAGCCTTCAGCCAGGGAGCTGGGATGTTTTTGTGTTTCTTCAAGTATATAATGGTCAGTTTAAAGCTATAGAAAAGTAGTGAGTTTGTGTGAATATGGCGTAACCTATTCTGAAAAGCCCTTGTCATAGGAAATTCTGTGTTTTGTAATATTTCTGTATGGGGTGTAATAAATTATTCTACGACAGTACTTTCTATGGAAAAATACCTAAAATGTGACAGTCTTTGTAAGTATTTATCTTCAACTAAATTATTGTACTTTTTTTGCAATTTGTAGATAGTGATGATGACAAGTTATCTTGGTAATCATGGAATTAACTGTTTCATCATCGATCCAATGCATCTTTTAATTTATTGATGTATATACTGTACGTTTGTTGATAAACAGCTTACTTTATTTTGTATATGACCAATAAACATGTTTTAAAATGGAAAATCTTCTGTGTTTTTATGACCTATACATGTGTTTAAATGTTTAAATCTATTCATTGATGGATTCAGACAGGCAGGGTCCTGAAGCCGATCCAAGAGCGCTACGGGTGAAGGAAGGGTAAATTATTGGAAAAGTGGGCAATCCTCTGCAGGGCAAAAACCAGAGAAACACACACACACTCACATTCACACCTAGAGAAACTCATTAACCCTAGAAACTGTTTTGGGAGCTCAACACAGAGAGAACATCCAAATTTAATACAGAAAAGCCTCCGACAGGCCTCAAACTGGGGCGCTGGAAGGTAACAAAACACCAAATACTAGAGCAGCTGCAGCCATGTATTGAATAATCCTCTATCTATCTATCTATCTATCTATCTATCTATCTATCTATCTATCTATCTGTTCTTTTAGTCAGCCAGGACTGCAGGTGGCAGTAACTCTTCATTAGCTTCTTCCTCTTTGGGTGCGTAGATTGATTATTTTCTTGCTAAAAGTGTCAAGTTTGGGTTGTTTTTTTTTTCCTTAGCAGTCGCACTACCGCTCCGCTCCGCTCTGGTACTCCGTTCCGGTGCTCCGCTCCCCAGTGTCCCGTTCCGGTGCTCCGCTCCGGGCTTTCGGAGCGCCCCTGGCCGCCAGCTGTGACCGTTACTGCGGGAGGAGAGGCGGGTAAACATGTAAACAGACGGGACGGCCTGAGCGCTGCCTGAGCTTTACTGTGTTTGTTTACTAGCAGAAGTGATAACTTCAGAGGTCTGCCTCTTCTTTTTAACGGTTTTAACATCCCGGTTATTTATTCGAAGACAACACGGTTTGATTTAAACAGGAAATACGCCGTGATGAGAGCTAGCTTATTAGCGTTAGCAAACTTAGCGACGCTAGTTAGCTTCTAAGCTTCTAGCTCCACGCGGAACTGTCCAGTAGTGTCCAGCAGTGTCCAGCTGTGTCCCTGTGGACACCATGGAGGACTATGACACGTTTGTACAGCATCGGCTGTCCCAGCTGAGGAGGAAGGAAGAGGAGCAAGAGCTCAGACCTGCAGCTTCTGTCATTCGCTTCTATGGACGACCCATCCTGCCTCCACTGGTACTGCATGACTTTAAAACATGTTTCTAAGCACTTGCTACATAACCTTCTTCTAGCATGTTTCCATCGTGTTATCCTGAGATGGTCTAACATATTTATTCTGAGGTAACATTCTCACATGTTTCTTGAACCATCCTCTTGAACTGTAGATCAAAATACACGCCCATGTTCATATTTGACCAATCTATCAATCTTACTCATTTAGTTAATTGTGCATATATGAAATGTCCATATAGGTTGGCACAGTGAAGCATTAGTAAGATTGGACTCATGTTTCAAAACGCCACCCACCTCTGGCATGGTGTGTGGACATTGAAGCTGGCCTCTGGAAGTTGGATCCATTATTTGCGCAGCCCATTCTGTAGATTGCTCCCATCTCCCCAAAGCGCCTGACATATAGATGTTAGCAGATGAGCTAACACACCACACAAAGCTGATCCTGACATTGACCTTCCAGGATCATCTTGCAAAGCTTGTTCTCACTTTACTCTGGGTATCTGAGTGTGCATGGTGTTTGGACCCATGCAAAATCTGTCAACATCTTGCTGTTCACTTGTTTGTTGTTTGCTGCATTGGACATTTGAAGTCTTTAAAAAGGACACTGACACTTACTGTCTGATTGTTTCTTCTTTTCTTACTCCAAAATGTTCTCCAGCTCTTCAGACAAACCTAGAATTCAATTGATTGACTTAGTGAAAAGCAGCAAAATAGCATTGTAATAATGTTTCAATAAAGACAACTCCCAAACACACAGTATTCACCCTGAAGTGTTGTTATGATGCTGGTCCTGATTGCTGTAGAAAATGGCAATTACTCTCAAAGTTGCAGTGAGTGTCATTAAATCCTGTTGGCTATACTTGACAGGAGTGTTTGGTTAAACTTGTTGTAGTTCAACACTCCTCACATCAAGCAGCTTTGGAATTAATGCATTATAAATCAAACTTCACTGTAACTGTACTGTGTATTGCCAGATTATTGATTACTATTACACTGAGCTGAAGTACCTCAATGATCCTGAACTAATTCAGTCCTTCTGGCAACATCATGAAAGATTTCTCATTGTTGTGAAATGTTTTCACTGGTGATGCATTTTTGGCCCTAAATAAATATTGGATTTCAGCAGAAGTTAATCAAATTACTTTAGATTAGCTCTGAGACTGAGCCATTCAGGCCTGACAGTTCAGAGCTCCACTGCCTAATAAAAGAGACACAATTAAAGTTACTTTTTCAAGTAGCTACTCTGCATTTTCAGTAACTTGTAAGACACTCCAATACTTACAATAAAAGTGGCTATTGGTTAATCAATTAATGAAAGTCTTTAAAAAACTCACCTTATGCCAGGAAGAACTGCATTTACATGGACACAGATAATCAGGATGAATGTTTTTATGTGAAAACATCTCAAATTTGAAAGGGCCTGTTCATATAGACATTTAATTCAGAAAACGTGTGATAGAGTATGCTGATACTTGTGCTGAATAGAGTCCGTGTTATGATCATCTCTCTTGACTTGCAGTAAAATTATCCTTATCCTGCAGGTTTGCTGAAGTCTACCTGACAGGTTTCTGCATGCGAGCCTGGAGTGTTTGTGGTTAAGTTCAACAGTGTTGCTAATAACCATGATCGTCTGTTACTGGTCATACCTTTAACAAGGAGAACGGTTCGATGGTGTTGCAGTTGTGAGAGAAAAATTTGATTAGTCTAGCTAACAAATCCATCTTTGGTACTTCTGGGCAAAGCTTGATGTGAGTTCATGTGAGTGTGTCACAGTGAATTGATATAAAGCAGTCCTGCATTGATCTGCTGACTGATTCAGATGATATTGTTGGTGCTTTTAAAGCTGCAAACCAACTCCATCACTTTATTCAGTCTTCATGTAAATGTGACAAACTGGAAGAATTCGGTTGGTTTTGAAGAAAATTTGTTCCTCATCTTTGGCCAGTAGGGGTAAAGTACACAGTGTTTGAGTCTACATAGTTCAAAAACTACATTAATGAAAAACAAGACCGTCTGAAATCAGCCAGAAAAGCACAAAGTAGGAAGGAGAATAAACACAACAGTCGATAATGAAACTGCCACTTACTTTTAGCCTTGTTGTGAAACATGCATGACAGCCCATGTGTGCTTTGTTGTGATAACAGCTCTCCGGGAAACAGAGAGAGGAGATGCAGCGCTACAGAGATGAAATGCAGAAAGCTGCTGTCTGCAGAAAGTTGAGCGATGACCCCAGACTGGCCTGTGTGCAAAGTCTCCTGCACAACGTTCAGGTAATTTAAGTTTGCGTTTTCCGGCTATTGTTTTTCCAACCCTCAAAGTGCCTGTATTTGTCCTCATATGAAAGTGGCTTTAATTGAGAATTACAGATGGTGCAAAGGGCTATTCAGGCACAAAATATGAATGCATAATGTAATTTTCAGATGTTTTCTTTCATATAGTGGCTCTGATGACTCACACAGTTTCAGTTAACTGAAAAAAAAAAACACATTTTCTCTGACCTTGCAATTTTTTTTTATGCATCAAATTGCAGCTCAGGAAGACGCCAACACTGGAGGAGTTGCTTCAAGAGCCAGAGATCGCCACGCCGTGTTTGTATTCCCGTAACACCAGCAGTGACTCAGTGCCCCAGAGTGATGCTTTGTGTGGAACAAAACAGAGACGTTCGCCACCTGCAAGGGAAGAAAACAGCAGCTTTGGTCTCCCTCGGCTGACATCGACAACACACAGTGCCTTTTTCAGTTCTGACAGGACACCTCAGCAAACTCACCACGAGAGATGCCTTATTGACCAACGTGACAGCCAACAAGAATCACAGCCAACTTCCTTTAATGGTGCAACCCACCAATCACTATCCTCAGGTTACGTGACCTATGTGAATGTCGAAAACTCCCCGTCTGTTTCTGAAAGGATCGATGCGGAGAGCGAGAGTGCTCGCTTTGGCTCTTCACAGGGACTTTTTAACATGGGTGGATTTTTCCATCACAATACCTCAAGCACAATTGCCAAGATGCCAGGTATAATCAGCTACCCCCCCGTAGATGGAGAGGAGCTAGAGAGGAGTGGCCTGGAGATGTCCCTTTGTAGTAACGTATGTGGAGTGGAAGACATTTGTGGCACTTCCTTTCAGGAGGATTCAACCACACGTCGCAATGTTCCTGCAGAAATATCTGACAGCAGTCATTTGGACAGCGTCGAGCACGAAGGTGACATTCCGTCTGCCGACTGTGACACAGATGAGAACGTCCATCAGTCGGACAATTCAGACATCTCGCAGACATTAAACTGCCATCACTCCTTAACAACAGAACGGCGCATTGTGCAAAGCTCCGAAGAAGCAGAACCAATGCACAGCCCAGCAGAGGAAGCAGACTCTGTGCCTCCAGAAGAGCCTGATCGTCTCAGCCTCCAGGCCCTGCTCAAGAAGTCTCAGGAGTATCGACGGCGCCAGCGGATGCTTCGGAACCGAGCCAAAAACACTAAAATCCAAGAGAGGACCCAAGAACAGCCAAGAGCAAGGACAGAGGAGCAGAATCTCTCTGATAAGGAGAATGAAGAGTTCTCTCACACGGGCACAGTGACAGCAGGGGGTAAGAAAACCAAAGAGAGCAGGGATACTTTCATCCCATCAGTGGAAACATCTACAAAGAAATCCTGGGACAATGACAAGATGGTAGAAGATGAGTTCATTTCTGTGAAAATGAACAATACATCTGAAGTTTCAACAGAGGAGGAAAACATGAAAGAGCCGAGTAGTTCTGAAGAAGGAACAACCTTCAGAAATAATCAGCTGAACATCCCGAGAAAGATCACAACAAGCCACAAACAAAGTGGCGCCTTCATCCAGCAGCAGCCCACCTCTGCCGAACCCCTCATTGCTCACGACGCGTTTTACTTGACCACGTGTTCCACGGCGTTTCATAAAGGGCCCCAGAGATATCGCACTGTCCCAGTGCCTCATTTCTGTAAGAGTCCCACTGCCTTTAAAAGCAAAGGCAACGTCGGAGCTGTCGGTGGGGAAACCTCGCATGGGAAATCTACTTTTAGCACAGGCGTGAATGAAGACGTCAACCTGCTACACCAAAACAATCACACCGCGGGTCCGTCTGCAGTCAGCCTCATCGTCGAAGGGGACGTAACAAGTGTTTTAGCCAGAAGTTCACAGAATATAGACCAACTGGAGTCCAACCTTTCCATCTTAAAAGTGCTGATCTCAGATCTGGAATCTACGGTCAAAGAAAATTTGGACAATCAGTGCCAAACCGAGAGCAACACACAGAGCGAGCTGAGCTTTAAGAGCATCGAGCAGTCTGAACACTCTGGAAATCACCAACTGACGCTGCTGAATCACTGCGACCGGGACTTCTGGGAGGACAAACGGAGAGACGGGGATGGGAATGATGCAGACCACCGGGAGTGTCCAGGAAGACGCTCATTCAACAACAGCCAGTGCTTGAGGACGGATGAGAATTCAGGACTGGATTCGAGCTTCAGTGACGTGGAAGCTGTTCTCCTCACACACCAGGGAAAAGAAACCGAGACAATTACTGAGCTCAGAAGGAAGGATAGTGAGATGAACACTCCACTGCAGAATCCACCTGCATGGCGGAGAAACCTTCCCGACATGTTCCGAACGGCTCCATCCGAAAGCACAGCTCCGCGTGGCGTCTCGGTGCTCTCAGATACCAGTAACCACCACCCTGTGGAAAGAAAAGACCGGCCGTCTGCAGGAGGCCACGGCTCCTTCTACTCTCCTTCCCTCAACCAGTCGTACGACGTGGACACGCCGTCTGACCTCTGGCAGCAGGAAGGATCGGGATCCGGCGTGAGCTCCCAAGGTCGTGTTGTTCAGGAGGAACCTCTGACTCCAGAGAGCAGGGGGGAAGGTGAGGAAGCAGCGTCCAAGGTCAAGCGGAGGTTGCTCATGCACTTGATGGAGGAGAGCCCGAGTAATGGCAGAGCAGCAGGAGGGCCTGCGTTCAGGCCCAGCTCTCCGACAGGTAAGACCGGGACAGAGACGACTGCAAAAAAACACAAAAAACACTGCAGCTGCCTGTATTTTTAAAGAAAAAAAACTCAGTATTGTTTGCAATGTAGGAAAAATGCTGAAATATTCAAATAGTTGGAATAATGTCCCTCAGGAAAAAGAAGCCTGCATTAATTCCTGCTTTTCATCCTTCTGAAAACCTGTTATTTTCAGGTGTTGCCTTGCCAACAGGTTATAGCCACATGTGACCGCCTGCTGTTCCGTTCATGTTCCGCAGCTGCAGCGCACAGCCGCGAAGCCAGCGGCGCCCCGAAGGACAGACGGGAGCAGCTCAGAGAGATCCACGCCGCCCAGGTCCGAGCTCTGCAAGCCGAGCACAGGAAGCAGCAGGAGGAGCTCCGGCAGGTGAGGCGGTCCGCCGCCGCTATCGCTCACCCTGACCGGGTGAACAAATGTTATGAAGACGGCACGTCGGAAACTCAAATAAAAACGAGCAACGTTAAAACGGAACATTTGCGGGGCTGGGAAAATAGGCGGCAGGTGTTTAATGGTGCAGTTTGGGAGTTTTATTGGAGGGTGCAGCTGTGATCCTAATCACTCCAGATTTGTACAAATGAACCTGTTGGGCTGGTTTTTATTTATTTATTTATTTTTAGATATATTGTTCCTCAAGGGGAAAATGTTGCTCCTTTAACAACCTCAGGGGTTTCAAAAACAGTTCGTTTAGTAAATCAAAATAATAAAATTTTAAATCTGTTTTTTTCTGCCATAGTTATTCTGTTATATGCTGCTAACGCTCGTTACTAAGTCTCAGTGTGTTGCTTTGTGTTCCCCTGATGTATAGAAATCACACATAACCTTCATAGTAGCGATGGAAAGATTTTCTAATGTAAACAGAGCTCAAGGCTGCGCTTTTCAGGCCAACATGTGAAACATTCCCACAGCTCCGCAGGAGTAAACTTCGTTGTGTCGTGGTTTTCTTACTGAGGTTCACGTAGTGGTTTTATTTTAGATCCCAAAAACAAAATTTTGAAGTATTTAGAATTTGTTTTCCTGGATGGTGGAGTGGCTAGCACTGTCGTGTTTAATGTGAGCTGGAGCCTCTCTGAACATTGATTGATATTTTTTTTTTTTTTGCGTCTGTGGATTTCTCTGTTTTCTCCAACCTCTCAGTTTGATCGGTGTCTATAAACACTCTGAACCAGATGTGGTTGTTGCCCAGTCCTGCTCTAAACTACGGTGTAGTGCTCGGTGCTTTTGGGACTTTTCCCTGTGATGTTTGCATGTTCTCCCTGTGCAGACCTTGGCTTCCTTCAGGTACTCCCACAGTCCAGAAACATGTGACCAGGACTAGCTGGCAGCTCTGAACTGCCAGGGGTATAAATGTGCATACTCACGTTTTGAATTACGAATGAATTATTTAGCATTTTCTTATGGTCTTGCAAAGAGTTGAATTATTAGACAAACGGAAGCAAATTCAGGTAGTGCAGGTTTATTTTTCCACTGTATACAACTTTGCTATCTTTCTCTTATTTTACCCAGCATACGACAAACTATTTCAGCGCCGTTATTAGGAATCTGAAATCACTGCGTTGAATCTCCTTTTCCGAAGTGTCAGACAAGCCAGACACGTTTTCTAACCCTCAGCGTGGTAGAAACAGAGTCATTGATAATTCCTCCATCCCATTGGCCCGCTTCTTGCATTAGATTGCATCACGTATTGCTGTACAGATCTCGCACTACGTAATTCGAGTACAGCAACCATAATTCACTCTACCGAGGTTTCTGACTTCACCCAAAGTCACCTACGGAAGATTAAAATTTAATGTCCAGCACAGTGCTGTTTTTTTTTTTCTTCTTCTTCTTCTTCTATTTTTCCTTAACGAGAATCGGCTTTGAGTTTCTGGCCAATTCACTAAACTGCGATATAACAGCGGTGACCCTACATGGCTCTTCTGAAACTGGAAGCAGACATTTGAAAGACTCTGGCACAGATCCACATGTGAACACACACACACAGATAACCCCCCCCCTGCCCCCACACACACACACACATGTTGTGAGTCTACCTGTTAGAGCGTGCTTCTGGAGACCCGGGTCGTGTGCAGACTACAGACATCTGCTCATTACAAGAGACCTTCAGACTCTCCCTAGTAAAAAAAAAAAAAAAAAAACACACACAGGGATTCTACCATAAATGTTTCATTACGTCCCTAAGAGGCGAGCTGGCATGGTCGCCTCATTCTGTGTGTGTGTGTGTGTGTGTCTGTGTGTGTGTGTGTGTGTGTGTGTGTCTGTGTGCGTGTGTGTGTGTAAGACTTCAAGGACGCCTGCTGTTCTCTGGCAACCGGTTCCCGTTCCTTCAGCCTGTGTCTGTATTTGTTCTTGGCCGGTGTCCTTGCCCCGCTAATCACAGGCTCTGTTTAATTTATGTATCCTTAACAACAATATAATTAACATACGCCGTTTAATGAAAAGACTTCTTTTTGACTCCCCTCCGTCCCTCCGCCGTTTGTGATGTGAGGAGAAGGAGCTGGCTGGAGGAGGGAGGCGGGAGGAGGGGGGGGTCCAGGGAATTGACACAGAAAAGGAAAGGATAATTTGTTTAATTCATGAGCGTCTGTGGTTAAGTGCCAGATCGTCTCACTGAGTGCCACCGCTAATGGTCCCTTTTCCTTCTCCTTTCCATTTTCCTCCTCTCCTCTCATGCCTCCTTTTGTTTTGCCTCATGCCTCCTCCCACATTGTTTTTACTCTCCGACTGCCTCAGTTTCCTCCGTCTTCCCCTCTCGCCATCCTGGTCATCCCTCTCCTTCTGTTTCCTCTTTGGTCTCGTTCCTCCTCGTCTCCGCGCCCCGGCTCTCCCCTTCTGTCTCTTCCTCTCTACCCTCAATTAATTTCTTCCTCCTGCCTCATTTGCTGTCCTTTCCAATTCAATATTTTCCAACCTTGCCTGTTCCCCAATGCATGACACACTCACACACATGCGTGCACACACACACTTTTTCTTTTATTTTCCCCTCCACCCACATGTCTCCCTGTCTTCTCTCACTCAGGCGCTGGCAGTGCGTTACCGTCTCCTCCAGAGTGTGTCCTTCCCTTGCTCCATGTCAAGCTCACGTCTCAGAGACACGGTGACCTTTCCCGCTCTCTCAAAGGTATTGCTATTATCCCCGTCCAATAAAGCCGGTCCGATGAGTGCATGTACTGCCGTATAAGTGGGATTTTTAATTATTAACAGTCATGTGAGGCAGGTTACCCCCTTTTCCTGGTTTTATCCTCATCAGTGGCCCGTTATGTATCGCTGTGTTTCTCTGTAGCTCCAGTTTAAATACGTGTTTTGAACAAACTTTTCTTTTTAACGCAACAGCTCGAGAATCAACAAGTGAGTGACAGCTCATCAGTGGCTTATTATTCTGCTTATTATTCCCCATTGTGACCGTGAGCCGCGAGTCCACTTGCATTGATGCTCTAAACAGATGCCAAGCAAAAGACCTTGAGAAGCTGCGAGGGAAATTAATTGGTTGCCATTGATGGAATTAGCATTCTCCTCTCTCTTCCCCCCGGTCTTCATTATTCACCCCTCTCACCTCCGTCTCTCCCCTCTTCCTCCTCTCCTTCCCCAGCCCCGCGGCTCTCCCCCGCAGCACTACCGCCCCCTCCTGGCAGCGGCCGCGAAGGGTTTCCTGACTCGCCGGCTGCTGAGGACGGAGCGAGTGGCACAGCTGGTGCGCACCGTCAGGGTGAGCGGAGCCGGCAGTCTGCCTCTCGCAGCACGCCGCCGTATCGTAGTAAAAGTGAGCAAACAGTGCGGATTGTAAACCGTGTGTTTGCACATGCAGGACACGCAGCAGTTCCTGCAGGCCTTCCAGCAGCAGCCGAGCCCCGGCAGAGAGTTCTGGAGCAGGCAGGACCTTTTACTGCAGGAGAGAGTCACTCTGCAGGTACGGAGGCAAACGCCACGTCGTAAACACATCTGCTAGCCTCGGCGACACCGTCGGCTCCACAATTATTCGCTTCATTAGCAGTTACCACTACAGGTCCTGTGATTACACCCATTCATCCAACTCATTGTCTGCCCCGCGATTGTTTCCCTCGCCAGCTGCGCGCTGCGCGTTACGAGGTCTACGACATATTCTTCAGCCTGTCGGCCAGCGAGCGGATGCAGCTGATCGGCTGGGACAGAGAGCTGACCAGAGAGAGAGAGCACCGGCGACAGGTTATTCTTAATATGGAATCAGTTGCATTTACATTTATGAAAAATGTGTTTAGATTCTGTGTTTCCACCCTTTTCTTTTTCTTCAAGTGTTTGTCAGGTAATTCAAGACTCCGGTTGTTTCCACACTTGACAGTGTTGATGTTGTTTTGATGAATTTGGTCTATTGGAACTGTTAAATCCAGGAATTGAGAATGTGGTTTTTAAGCCCGAGTTTGACCAAACTGAACCTTCTGGAACAGCAGGTCTGGATCTGCTTTCCAACAGTGTGGCTGCGTTGACTTTGAACCAGACTAATGGTGAACCACACAGCTCCACACTGGCGGAACAAATCTCCTCTTGCTCCTTTCACGACTCCTGTTTGCGTCTCATAATCAGAGCTCAGCATCTCACCACATTCTGTCCGTTTAGAGTGGCAATGCCGGTCATCCCAAGAGAAAGAGTTCTCTGTCGGCAGCTACCCAGAAGTCCCTGGAGAGGAAGAGAGGAGTGCTGTGAGTGCTTAATTGATCACTTCTGTTTTGATTTCATGAACGTGAATTAAAAAGTGAATCCATCCTTCCTGCGTCGTGTTTGGTGGCGTCCACTGAACTCAATGAACTGAAAACTGGAGTAGTTTTCATTTCTCAGAGCCTAAAACCTGTTGTCTCTTTCCTCCAGGATGCAGAAGAAGGCTGCCGTAAGGAACGGGCCGGCCCGAACCAACACCAGACAAAAGACTGGGATTTCTCCTGAGCAGCTACCAGAAACCAAAGCAGGACAGTTCAGAGCGAAGCCCCAGAGGGTCTCAAAGAGCTCGTCCTGCTCTAGACCCCGGTGACACTTCGCTAATTAGCCCCAGTGAGGACTGCTAACGGGGCCTCTGGCGACGGCATGAATAGTCTGACTAATCATCTGAGTTCCTCCATCTAAAATCCAAATCTGACTCCCAGCTGGGGCCTGTTGCTGACTAATATATTACTTCATATCTGGAGTTGGGATGATTTTTTATTTTAGCCTACGGTCTCACAGGGTTTAGTTTCCAAGCTTCTACAGTGAAGCGTGTTGAGAGAGTTTCACTGCAGTCAGGATTTCTAAATTGCAAGGTCTGCTTCTTGTGTGCATCGCTTCGGCGTGGCTGAAGATGAAAAACATCCTTCCTCATCTTTAGGTAGTAACACTTTAGGTAGTTCACTGAACCTGTGTTAAGTCATTAAAACATTCTGCCCATCTCGTACAGGTGTACTGATAGATCAACAGTGACTTCCCCCTGTGTAAACAATGTTTCTCACTCCAAATTTTGATGATGCCAGTGAGTATCCAGCATGCTTATTAGAACGTCCAGTCATTCTTAGGATTGACTGTCAAATGTCTTCACCAGAAAGCGAACGCTGGGATCACACACATTTAGAGATGTTATGTACATTGATTAATTTCTGACTCAGGGTAAAGTTTCAAAGAGAGAGTGTGGTCGCTGGCATGTCGGAAGCCTTTTGAGTGCCATCCACAGCACGCTGGGGACCCAGTGTCCTACCAGTTTAAAGGTGTGCTCCCATTTGTCAGGTCTGGTTAGATTTAAATGAATCTCAGTGCAAACACCCAGTCTGTCTGTCCATGTCTGAGGGTTGAATAATCACATAATTTTAAACAGGTATTGCTTAGCTTCCGAACTGTTAATTAGATTTTCAGTGGAGGTTTCAGGAGCAGTGGTGAGCTTTATATGCACCAAATTCTTATGTTAGTTCATACAGTTGGGGAAACTTTACATATTTTGTACCTGGTAGTGCGTCCTCAGCTTGTGAAAAATGAATCTCAATAATCTCCCACACCACTAAGTCAGCCTTGGGGCTGGAAAGTACAACAGCAAAACCGTAGGGTTAGTTACACTGACCTTAACTTTAGCACAATGCAGCTAACCTCAATGTCTGCATCTGAAAAATAAAGCACTGGTGTAACTGGTCAAATGCAAAAATCCACCAGCACTCCTCGTGAGTGCGACTCTGGTATTGTAGAATTTGGCTTACTGGTACACTTGATGGAAAATTTGCATCGACTGTATTTTACTTACGCTTTTCTTTTGCGAAACAGTCTGAAGGGCCAAGTACCAAAATACAAAGTCTGACCATTGTTAGTTATTTATACACTTGTGTTCACGAAAGGTCGGTAGTTATTTGATTTTTGTGTAATTTATTATTTTTTTGTTGATGCATTGTTTTTGTCGATGCACATATGTAAATGTTACTTGCTTTTACAGTTTTACAAATTTCAGTATGATGTAGGAATTTCTTTCAGACAATATGATCAGTTAAAGGTAGAACCATAACACTAGGTTGTTTATCTTTCTGTTTACTTAGTTTATTGAACTCTGACCCCTTTAGTGTGATACTGGCAGTATTTATGTACTCTGATGTTCATATCCTGATAATATTCGGTTGAATACTTGAACAATCTGTTACCCTTCAGCTTCGCCTTAAATATTTTTAGTGTAGTGAGATTGTCAGCCAAAAGTCACGCACTAATTTGAAGTTTTGTTTTGTTTTTCACTTATTCCAGTTCTGTTTTATATATTATTTATTTGTATGTTTGGAAATAAACAATGATTACCCTAAATTTAAGCGTTTGGTAATCTTTATGCGGACTCCAGACAATAGGGGGCGCTGCGGCAGACACATTGTCACTAAAGGCCGCTGCTGAAGGGCTGAACACGCCTCCGACCAGCAGGGGGCGCTGCAACACACTGCAGTGCTCCTCCGGGCAGCAGGGGGCGCTGCTGGGACGCTGCTCTCGGCTGCCAGTGAACTATGTCCGGATGGCCGCGGCGCTCCGCTTCGTTTTCCAAACAGAAAGCTTTCCCAGCCCCGCTGACTTAGAACGGGATGGCGGAGGAGGCGGACGGCGGCGGTCCTTCCCGGTCGGAGAGGAAAGCGTTGGAGAAAGCCAGAATACTGCAGCGGGAGAGCGAGCGGAAGATTTTCAGCCTGGTAGAGACGTGAAAACGAAGCGTTTGTGGCCACTAGCTAGCCGGCTAAGCGAGCAGGTGTCTAACCCGGTCCTCTGCCCTCCAGGTCGGACGGCTCCTGAAGAAACCCGAGGCCGAGCGGTCGGAGGAGGAAGCCGCCGTGCTGCGGCTGCACCGGGACACCGCGGAGGAGCTGTGCCGGAGGCAGGTCCGCAGGAATGTGCTGAAGAGGAAGCAGGAGGAGGTGAGCTCTGCTGTGGGCTCTGGTGACCAGGAAGGGTCTCTCTGACAGCGTTTTCCACAGACCTGGATAAAGTATCCAGTATTTCTCATTTCAAGATGAAACTCGTCTTGTTTCAAGGATCAAAGTGACTGAATGGCTGACTCTTTCTCTCCAGAGGTCGACAAACTAACCCTGTTGCTGCACCTTACAACAAAATACTGTTCTATGAAGTAATCACCAGTTTTGAGGAATTAAAAAAAGCCCTCTAAATATGAGTTTTGGGAAACGGTATTTGTAATTCTGTTAAAATAGGTTCCTTTTTTAACATTGACACAAATTTTGGTTCTGCATACAATCAAGATGCACTTTAAAGGCAGACTTATCAACTGTGAGAGTATTGGCATCTAAATCTAACCAACAGTGTCAGATCAACTGTGTATTGTTTGTGTCGTTTTTTTAAGACGTATGTGTGTTTAATGAGGTATTTTGAAGACTAAAAACAGAAGGTCAGCAGAAACATGGGCTTTCATGGTAAGTTTTATTAATATTTGAGTGTGTGTGGAGATGGATCTGCTGCATTCAATCAAAATACAATGCTTTACACTGAGATGCTGTAGTTTGTTCCCAAAGTGTGTCTATTCTGGGATCAAATTATGTCCCAAAGAAACATTAAAAAAAAACTTGCAGACACTGTTTATTTGGCTTTATGGGAATTCTTTTACCTATGTTAATTTTTATGGGTTTTTCCTGTACCAGGGAGGAATGTGCAACTTGTCACATTTAGAGGTCTCTGAAGTTCACATTCATTTTCAGAAGTTCTGCAGAACTATTAAAATTTAACTAATTTTTCTGATGTGGAACTTCAATTCAAGGGGATATATTTACTCAATTATTTGTATTTGGGGCAACTTTTTAATCCAAGAGCCTCCAGTTTTGGGTTTATTTTGAATGTTTAGAGCAAGACCTTTTGTTTCTTGGTTCTATCAGATTTCTCTTGGAAAATGATGCTGAAGTAGAAATTGGCTTCATTTCTTCAGACACTCTAGACTGGGACTTTCCTGGATTTGTTTGTGCATGAAGTCCATTTTGATGTCTATTCTTTAAAGGTATTTCTTTCCCTTTGTTTTCAGGTGTGTGATGATGTTGAAGAGTTAAAAACTAAAATCAGGCTGCTAGCTGCAGCCATCAAGCAAGCAAATCGTCTGGTGGTTTACACTGGAGCCGGCATCAGCACAGTACGTCAAACTCTCACGTCTGTGTCTTCCTTTTTTTCTCTTTAAAATTTAAGTACAATGACAGTGTGTCTGATTTTAGGCAGCGTCTATCCCCGACTACAGAGGCCCGAATGGAGTCTGGACGCAACTCCAGAAGGGACGGAGTATCAGGTAGGACACGTCTTCATGGTAACTTGAAATTATTTCAAATGTACTTCCTCTCTAATTTTTGTGGGTTTTTTGTCTCGACTCACAGCTCAACAGACCTGAGTAAAGCACAGCCGACACTCACACACATGTGTATAAGAACACTCCACAAGGAAAAGCTGGTAAGTGAAGCCATCTAGTATCTTCCATTAACCCTGTATGACAGAAGTTTTCACTGTGTCAGATAATAATCCTCAGGTCTCCTGTGAGATAGTTATTGGACTTCCTATTGTTTGTTACTATATATGTTTGACAAATGTGTCCTTATTTTATCTTATTTACTACCTGCTTCCTACTTATTTCATTTTTTGTCAAACTGTTGTGATAAAAAGGAGGAAAAATTTCTGCCAGGAAGCCGCTTCTCCATGCTGCTGCACGCAAAACCACCTCTGGGTAATGATTTTCCACCGTGTGTCTGTAAAGGTGAAGCACGTTGTGTCTCAGAACTGTGACGGCCTTCATCTGCGTAGCGGTCTACCCAGATCCGCCCTCTCTGAGCTGCATGGAAACATGTTTATTGAGGTAAGACACACACACACACACACACACACACACACACACACACACACACACTAGTCCTTCTCGTTTCCAAATTCAGTTGTTCTGATGTGCTTGTTTTTCTTTTTTTTGTCCAGGTATGTGCCTCCTGCTCCCCGGTCAGAGAGTACGTGCGGTTGTTTGACGTGACTGAGCGGACGTCTCTGCACCGCCACGGGACGGGCCGCAGGTGTCACCACTGCGGAGACGAACTGAGGGACACCATCGTGCACTTTGGGGAGCGCGGGACTCTGGAACAGCCTCTGAACTGGAAGGGAGCTGCGGAGGCGGCGGAGGCTGCAGACGTCATCCTCTGCTTGGGCTCCAGTTTAAAGGCAGGTTTTAAAAAGCACAGTGGATCTGACAGTATGATGTGCTGCAATCATGATGAGAGGGACCAACCTCATTCTGTTTTTGATTTAACTGTTTACAAGGACACAAACAGACATTCAGTGTATTGGCATCTTCATATTCGAGGGATTTTGCTGTCGTTTTTCTTTGTCCTGTAACGTGCTATATAAAACAAATGTATACTTATTATTAAGACTCCAAAAACAGATTCTTGTTTTTAAAGAATTCAACACCTCTATTCTCACTTCATTATGACGGGGCAACTTAGAATGAAATCAATACCACTACATCCTCCTCAGGGACGTCAAACAAATGGACCAGTTGCCAGAAGTCAGTCTAATCACACCCACAGCATCACTCTGGAGTGTAAAGGTTATGGAGGAAAAATTAAATGTTTGTCAGTTAGTTAGATTAGCAGATTAACACTGAGACCCACTACTGAACTTCCAAACCCAGCAGTAAATTAAGCTTAATTTATTTATTTATTTATTTATTTATTTATTGGCTTAAAATCGAAGACTGAATGATTTATAAATGAATTCTGCAGAGATAGTGCACCTGAGAAGTGACAAATGGCTTTAATCTGACGGGAATCTGAATTTGTGTGGCCGATGTAATTTAATTTTGCACTTTTAAACCACAGTTTATCTTGGGTTTTGTTAAATGTGAATTTCTTTCAGGGTACGGATGTTTTGCCCTAACACAATAAACATTAGAAGTGTTCCAGGCTTTTATATTTTCATTGTACTGTCTGGCTGTGGTCCCTGAAATAATTAGTGTGACAGTCATGATCAGAGACCAATCAGGACTCCTGAAAAACACTCGAATGCAGCATGAGCTGATTAAGTTCATGTAATTGTCTGATCTAAATATAGATTCCTTGTTTTGAAGCTACAAATCAAAGCCAGTTTTCCAGTTAGCACCACAATCAAAAAGCTCTTGACAGGTTTTATTTCGCTCATGTTCCTACATTTGGAACAGCTCTTTTTATTTGGCAGGATGTGAAGGCTGTTTTATTAACATGGCCCGTTGCGTTTTCTTCTGTGTTTTGTGTCTCGTCCTTTAGGTGCTGAAGAAATACGCCTGTCTGTGGTGCATGAACAGACCAGCGAGCAAAAGACCAAAACTTTACATCGTCAACCTACAGGTACGATTCCTCTGGTGCTTTGGCTCCGTGTTCTCAGACATTTCTCTGCTGCATCACTCCTGAATCAAACAACTGCAAACTAAGCTTAAAAAAAAAAAAAAATATATATATATATATATATTTTTTTTTTTTTTTTTTGGAGAGCACAATCCATCCATCCATCCATCCATCCATCCATCCATCCATCCATCCATCCATCCATCCATCTTCCACCGCTTATCCGGGGCCAGGTCGCGGGGGCAGCAGTCTCAGCAGTCTCAGCAGGAATGCCCAGAGTTCCTGTCCCCAGACACTTCCTCCAGCTCTTCCGGGAGGATCCCAAGGCGTTCCCAGGACAGCCGAGAGACATAATCTCTCCAGCGTGTCCGAGGTCTTCCCTGGGGTCTCCTCCCGGTGGGACATGCCCAGAGAACATCCCCAGGGAGTCGTCCAGGAGGCATCCTGAAAAGGTGCCCGAGTTACCTTAGCTGGCCCCTCTGGATGTGGAGGAGTAGCGACTCTACTCCGAGCTCCTCCCTGGTGACTGAGCTCCTCACCCTATCTCTAAAGGAGCGCCCAGCCACCCTACGTAGATTGACCAGTAAATCGAGAGCTTCGCCTTTCGGCTCAGCTCCCTCTTCGCCTCTTCGCCACAACGGACCAATGCAACGAATGCATCACTGCAGCTGCTGCACTGATCCGCCTGTCAATCTCACGCTCCATCTGTCCCCCACTCGTGAACAAGACCCCAAGATACTTAAACTCCTCCACTTGGGTCAGAGTCTCTCCACCGACCTGGAGAGGGCAAGCCACCTTGTTCCGGTTGAGGACCATGGCCTCAGATTTGGAGGTGCTGATCCTCATCCCTGTCGCTTCACACTCGGCTGCGAACCGCCGCAGTGCATGCTGTAGATCCAGGTTTGATTGAGCCAACAGGACAACATCATCTGCAAAAAGCAAAGATGAAATCCTGTGTTCCCCAAACCGAACTCCCTCCGGCCCCTGGCTGCACCTAGAAATTCTGTCCATAAAGATTATGAACAGAACCGGTGACAAAGGGCAGTCCTACCTGAGTCCATCATGCACCAGGAACAGGTCCAATGCGGACCAGACTCCCACTCTGGTCATACAGAGACCGGACGGCCCTTAACAGGGGGCCCCAGACTCCATATTCTCAAAGCACCCCCACAAGACACCACAAGGGACGTGGTTGAATGCCTCCTCCAAGTCCACAAAACACATGTGAACTGGTCAGGTGAACTCCCACGAACCCTCTAGCACCCTATGGAGGGTATAGAGCTGGTCCACTGTTCCACGACCAGGACGAAAACCGCATTGTTCCTCCTGAATCCAAGGTTCGACTATCGGTTGAATCCTCCTCTCCAGTACCCTGGAATAGACTTTCCCAGGGAGGCTGAGGAGTGTGATCCCCCTATTGTTGGAGCACACCCTCCGGTCCCCTTTTTTAAACAGGGGGACCACCACCCCGGTCTGCCAATCCAGAGGCACCGTCCCCGACCGCCACGCGATGTTGCAGAGACATGTCAACCAAGACAGTCCCTGCACATCCAGAGACTTGAGGTACTCGTCCACCTCCGGTGCCTTGCCACCGAGGAGCTTACCAACCACCTTGGTGACTTCGGCTTGGGTGATAGACGAGTCCACCTCTGAGACCTCAGTCTCTGCTTCCTCCTCGGAAGACGTGGCGATGGGATTGAGGAGGTCCTCGAAGTATTCCTTCCACCGTCCTACAATATCCCCAGTTGAGGTCAGCAGCTCCCCACCTCCATTGTAAACAGTGTTAGTAGAGACCTGCTTTCCCCTCCTGGGGCGCCGGACAGTTTGCCAGAATTTCTTCGAGGCCAACCGGTAGTCTTCCTCCATGGCCTCCCCGAACTCCTCCCAGACACGAGTTTTTGCCTCCACAACCACTCAGGCTGCAGTTCGCTTGGCCTGCCGGCACCTGTCAGCTGCTTCGGGAGTCCCATGAGCCAACAAGGCTCGATAGGACTCCTTCTTCTGCTTGACGGCAGCCCTTACATCCGGTGTCCACCACAGCGTTCAGGAGTTGCCACCACGACAGGCACCGGAGACCTTACGACCACAGCTCCGGGCAGCTGCTTCAACAATGGAGGTGGAGAACATGGTCCACTCGGACTCAACGTCCCCAGTCTCCCTCAGGACATGAGTGAAGCTCTCCCGGAGGTGGGAGTTGCCTTACAGCACGTTTGGGTCTGCCAAGTGTGTCTGGTTTACTCCTCCGCCATCAAATCCAACTCACCACCAGGTGGTGATCGGTTGACAGCTCTGCCCCTCTCTTCACCCGAGTGTCCAAGACATGCGGCCGGAGGTCAGATGACACAACAACAAAGTCGATCATCGACCTCCGACTTGGGGTGTCCTGGTCCCAAGTGCACTTATGGACACCCCTGTGCTCCAACATGGTGTTTGTTATGGACAAACTGTGACTAGCACAAAAGTCCAATAACAGAACACCACTCGGGTTCAGATCAGAGAGGCCATGCGATCCAATCACCCCCCCCTCCAGGTCTCGCTTTCGCTGCCCACGTGGGCGTTGAAGTCCCCCAGTAGAACTATAGAGTCCCCAGTCGGAGCACTGTCCAGCACCCCTCCCAGGGACTCCAAGAAGTCCGGGTACTCGAAGGTGCAGGGATGCGACCCTCTCGTTCACTGGGGAAAACTCCAACACATGACGGCTGAGCTGTGGGGCTATAAGCAAACCCACACCAGCCCGCCGCCTCTCACCGCGGGCAGTGCCAGAGAAGTGGAGAGTCCAGCCCTTCTCGAGAAATTGGGTTCCAGAGCCCAGGCTGTGTGTGGAGGTGAGCCTGACTATATCTAGCTGGTACCTCTCAACCTCCCTCACAAGCTCGGGCTCCTTCCTCGCCAACGAAGTGACATTCCATGTCCCTAGAGCTAGTCTCTGTGTCTGAGGATCGGGTCGCCGGGCACCCTGCCGTCGGCTGCCACTCAATCCACATTGCAGAAAGCACAATCACAAAGTTTAAATGCTATGGATGCTCAGTTGCTGATTTTGAGGTTTTGCTTTTGTTTCAGTGGACACCAAAGGACGACCTGGCAGTGCTGAAAATTAATGGCAAGTGTGACGAGGTTATGAGTCTCCTGATGGAGGAGCTGAACCTCCAGATTCCTGCGTATGAGAAGTAAGAGTTAGATAACGAAATAACCACGAATAATGGCACAAATGTGGAAAACTATGCTTGAATCAGTTTTGTCAGACGTAACAGTTGAGCCTGTGCAGTATTAGATATGTAGCACACTGCCACATACCTGACTAGCATGTGGATTTCTTGAATTCAACCATGAAAATGTGGAAAAAAAGGAGGTTCAAATGCAGAGACAGTACATTGAATTGGCTTTGTTTGAGCTAACTCTATGTACAGAAGAAGGACTGGGTGGTGTTTTAATTATGGCTCCTTCACTCTCATCAGGGCCGATGACCCCATCTTCAGTTTAGCCACACCTCTGCTCCCAGAGGAGGGGAACACCCATTCTCGAGAGGTGATCTCGCCCCCTGGTGGACAGGAGGACTGCTCGGCGGATACGGAGGAACAGACAGACGAAGCCTCGTCCGTGCAGGGCGGCTGGTTCGGCCGAGGCTACGGCAAAGGCAGAAGGAAGAAGAAAAAAGCTTCGTAATGCAGCGAACTGAATGGACTCCAACATTACGGTCACTTTTTACCAGCTCCCTGTCCCGGAGACTGATTCCGACTTTAGTCCCCGTCACAGTGACTGGACCTCTCAGCTTTAGTGTGTCTGTTTGTGTTGGGGAGTTACACGCAGTCGTGTGTATGTGTGTGTGGTATTCATCCAATTGAAAATGCCACTTTGCACCATGAAATTATTATTTTTTTTAATCACACTTTTATGTAAAAGTGGCTTTTGTCATGCAGATGCATAGCAGGGCTGTTTATCTTCAATTTAGAATTTTCTTTCGGTCTCTCTCGATATGGAAATTATTTGTTTTGTTCCACACAGAGTGGAAAGCAGTATGTAGAAGAAACTGAATTACAACACAGTGCAGTGTGTTTCCAGCCATATTTGAAGTTTAAATAGCACCATAAATGTAAGTGGAGTATAATTTAATGTTTTTGCCAGCAGAGGTTTTACAGTTACTTATGGATCTGAGTGTTGGCACCAGAGCAGAGCCACATTCAGTCCTTGTCTTATGGATGGAGCACATGTTCATGTGAGAAGCGGCTCCTTTCAGCTGAAGGTGTGTTTAAGATTTCCTTCGACAGCTTGGGCATTTTCTACATGTATTAGAGTTAAATATATTTTTGTAGGACATTATTTTCTACAAATGTTGAGAAGTTAGTTTTAAATGTAACCTTTGTTACTGATTAGTGTAAAGGTGTTTCAGTTTACCTTGAAGTTTCAGAGCTCTGCTGTAACCCCTCAGGTTTGATCCTGCTGTACATTACAAGTTGTGGATTGTCGTCATGTTTACATTTTCCTCTGGTGTTTACAGTGTAAGAAAGAAAGCAGAGTTATGTTGTCGTGTTGAGCTTGTGTTTACTGCAGTCATTGGGACCAATTGGCATAGTTCTCTCCATTTGTCTCAGAAAGATGTTAAAAATCACAGCTTTTACCATATAGTATCAGAAGTTAGGACGGAATGTCCTCTGTAAGCTTGTTTTCAGTATTTATGAAAGTCAAAATTGAAACACTCCTGCAATAATACTTTTACATAGTTTGGGAAAAAATGTGGCAATGTTCTTTTGAGAATAAATCACTATGTGGTGAATTTTTACTACATGTCTTTGATTTATGTAATGCTATTACAATATTTGATCTATAATGTATGTTTTATAATATCAATGCATCTTTTATGCAAAACATTTACACTAATCTATATCAAGGCATACATACGCCTATTTACAAATGCATACATGCATACATATAGGGCTTTCACGTTATTTAATCCAAGAAGTTTTGACGTCAGAAGATGTCATTAGGATTGGACCTATGTTGAGATTATAATTTTTGCTGATTGTTTGGCTTTATGGAAAATAAACATTTTCATCACATCTACTTCGCACTGCAACAAAGAGATATGTTTGAAATTTAAAGGTGATTGTGGAGCTATTTCGAGAGGAAACTGATCAGCGCGCGGCCCCTGAACTCAAGATGTGTTGACGCCTCTGATAAAGCGGCTCTGGGCTGGTCGTCACGTGACTCGCTGATTACGCAATCGGCACGTCCTCCTGAGCGAGCGTCCGATGTGACGTCACACCGGAGGCGTCGGCCGCTCCAGAATCTGACCGGCGGAGAAAGCGGAGACAGAGACCGCGGGGCGTCCTCGGGGAGCGGGTAGCCGGCTTTTAGGAACTCGTACACTTGTGCTACATCCGCCTGTCGCCGTTTCGCCTCTCTGCCGTTCGCCTGCAGCCGTCAGAAATGATTAAAAACGGCCACCACGCGAGCAGCGACCGGCGGGGGGACGCCGGGAGCGAGCCGGCTGCCTCCGCCTGCAGCCCGGAGAAGAGGAAGCGGGTGGTGCGGCTGTGGTGTGACGGCTGGTGAGTCCGTGTGGCCGCCCCGGCCTTTCTGCCGCTGCCGGTTTATAAAGTCTGGAGATGATCCTCCTGTTGATCGCTCATTATGTAACGTGCACCGTGCTAGCGTGCTAATGCTAACAAGCGGCTTAGCAGGTCGTAACTTGGCAACAGGAGTTTAATATCGTAACTAATAAAATGAAAGCATTAGAGACAGATTAGATTAATAATTTTAATTCTACCTTAACTACTTTGAATAAATCGTTAATAAGCGCTACTGTGTTTGACCAACCTGTTTTACTTTGATGAAGCTGCAAAGCCATGAACACACATCAAGCTGAAGTCCTGAATGAACATGACAAAGTGTTTATTATTTATTTTCAATTATACCTGCTGCTGTTCTCTCCATATCACTATTATGTTCCCATCAAATATGAGCTCCGGTCTATCCTAAATGTTGCTGTGCACATGAATGACACGCTGTCACAATGTTTGTGTACATGTACACGAGATGCAACTCCAGTTGCTCATCAGTATGACAGGAAGGAGCTGGAGAAGCACGTGGTGTAGTGTTTAGTACTCTCACATCATACTGATAATATCCTAGTGTCAGGCCTGGGTTGGGGGAATAATGAAGATAACCCTTTGCAAGTTACAGGTGAACTGATCACCATCAACAGTTTGCAGTTGGGGATTTGACTCCATCTTTCTCTTTGCCATGGGATGACCTTTTGAACTGAGATACTGTAGTTTGCATACTCTAGTAACGTTTTTATTTTCACATTTCTTGTGCCCTAAATTAATTTGTCACAATAATCAGATTATGCTGGAGACACTGTTGTGTGTAAAAATCATCCAGTGCATCTTTTATCTTCAGAGGTGTCACATGAACTTCTTTGAGTTGTGGTCTCATTGTCACTTTCGCTTTTGGTATCGTTGTGAGGAATGGTTCATTCTTAAGGTGATCTGCATCACTGACATTGCTTTTTAGGAAATGTTGATCAACCTCATCCGGGTGTGTCTCAGTTTGTCATTCTGCAACACTATGTTGTGTTGTGTTGTGTTGTGGAAGGAGATCAGGAATCTTCTCATGTTTTAGCGTTTAGATACATGCCGGACTCACTCACTGCACTGGACAGCAAGCGGGTCACTGACAGCTCGTATGACCTGTGATGGTTAAAAATATCTGACATAGTAAACACGTGGTTCAGTGTAATGCAATATGCTGCTGAAGCCAGACATCTGTGGCTTTTGATGTAGTTTCTATGTAATACATGGGGCCAAAACCACAACTTTGACTAACTCCAACTATTTGTTTTTATATTCCATAATATTACCACTATAGATCATGTTTGAACCTCAGTAACTGTAAAGCAAAGTTTGACTGTCAGTTTTGAGATGCATGTGAGGAACTTCTTTTATTTTACGTTCAAAATGCAGTTCATCTGTCCTTTGAAAGGCCTTATCCAGCTTAGCATTGTGGGATGGTGAAGCTAATCCCAGCTGACCATGAGAGGCAGGTTTGACCTGGGAAAGGTCAACGGTCAGAGGGTCATCCATCCGGGAAATTCAAACTCCCCACTCAGCCTCAAACAACTGTTTTTCTGAACAGTGTGAGAAAACGGGATCGTCCTGAGAACAGCCATGTATAAAAAGGGAGAACATGCAAAATCCACACCAAAAGACCCCCAACCAGGACAGGAAGCAGAGCTGAGAGTTGTAATCACTGCACTACTGAGTGTTCTGCAACCCAGTGAAAGTACCGGTATGCTAAATCCACATTTAAAAAAACAGGAGGAATCTTTGTGCTATAATTCTATTACTTTATCAATAAAATAAATGTAATATAGTGGAAATATTAGTAAACACATCTCTAAACATCTGCTTCATTCAAATGGGGACACAATAATTGGATAGTGTATCAGGAAAAACTATTTTATACATGTTTGAATGTCAGCGTTATTGATGCTGGTTGCTAAAGACTGAAGAAGTGTGTGTGGGTGTGCATGCGTGCGTGCGTGCAGGCTGGCTGTACATGATGGAGTGCTAAGTATTTTTTTTTTTAAAGCAGGAATGTGAATCCTGGAGGCACTAAACAAAAACACATGTTCATCCATTCCTCTTCCATCTTGCTGTCAGGCTGCTCAGCAGCATCTTAATCTCAGATGGAGATCACCGAAACACAATATGCTTCCTCTTGATGTTGACGCGGTGGCGTAATCGGACAGGACAGGCTACTCGTGTCTGTTTCTTTTCTTACACATTATGCAATATATCGACTGTGGGTTACTGAATGGCAGAAAGCAAATAAACACGGGCACACTGCAGACACTGTGTGTTTGTTCTCACCTTTTGCCCACTGACCGCTGCCGTTTTAACCTACAGTAACCCTGCAGCAGAAATATGGCATGACAATGTCACAGTGAAAGAAGGAGAAAGAAACAAATATGTGTGTGAAACGCCTTCGTATATCTGTTCTTTTTCATCTGGTGACATTTCTGTCTCTCTTTCCGTCTCCACAGTTATGACATGGTGCATTACGGTCACTCCAACCAGCTGCGGCAGGCTAAAGCCATGGGAGATTTCCTCATAGTGGGAGTGCATACCGATGGTAAGGCTGTAAAAATACCCCGCATCGAGGCTGGGAACTGATCAGCTCACATAAACAACCCTTTTTAAAGTCTTTCTGGTTCTTTTCCTGACTTTTGTTGCCCTCGTTCTGACTTTTTGAGATATTTTGATGCAGTGAAATTCAAATTGAGTTATTGCAATGGAACTGTGAAGTCTTTTCCAACATCACAAATGTTTTTTATATGGTCATTGTGGGGAAAAAGTGTTGCATTTGATTTTATTTAATATGGATGGATACATTTTAGCTACATTTCATTTTAAATGTCTGAGGCACTAACATAGAACTGATGAATGCTCTGTGTAACGATTAGATCACATCATGTACATAAAAGAAAAAGCATTTCCCATTGAGTTTGAACGAGTAAAATGAGGCATATTAACCATAATTACCTTTATTTTAGTTCTATGAAGTAAGTTCTCACTCGGCAAAATACACTTAATGATCAAGTTGTTTTTATGTTCAGCAAATGAAAATGCAGCAGCAAATGACGTTTTATTTTGAAACGAGTCTTTCATTGTGTTTCATAACTCACATCATTAAGTTTCATTCAGTTTGTTATCTGATAGAGTCAGTAACACTCTGTTCTCTCTCTCTCTCTCTCCTTCTCAAAGCGGAGATTTCCAAACACAAGGGCCCGCCGGTCTTCACTCAGGCAGAACGCTACAAAATGGTGCGAGCCATCAAGTGGGTGGACGAGATCGTGGAGGGAGCGCCGTACGTCACCACGCTGGAGACGCTGGACAAATACAACTGTGACTTCTGTGTGCACGGAGGTGAGCCGCTGGCTTTTAGACGTCCGCAGTCTCCTCTGGGCTGACGCAGTGAGACTGTGGTGGAGCTGCCTGATGAGACCTGGGTTTTATTTTTTTCCTTGTGTGTGTGTGTGTGTTTGACAGACGACATCACGTTAACGGTAGACGGCAAGGACACGTACGCGGAGGTGAAGCGTGAAGGCCGTTATCGGGAGTGTAAGCGCACTCAGGGGGTTTCCACCACCGACCTGGTGGGACGCATGCTGCTAATGACCAAAGCCCACCACAGCAACATGGTCAGCTCTTGCTTCTCCACTTAGCTTTCAGAAGAAACTTGTTGTTTTATTTTGTAATCTCATTGGATTTATTTCTTTTGGCAGGATAACCCAGATTACCAGCAGCATACCGACAACTTTGGGAAGGTGTGTAAAATAGCTTTATGCTGTGTGTTCTCATAAGCAGTCACTTATATTTGGCACTTATGGTCTTGGAAGTAAAACGTTCTTCACAACACTTATTAGGAGAAAAGAAGATTATCTTAAAAGTATTAAAATGATTTTATACTGTAACTGTCAAGCTGCTTTTCTTAGAGCATGTAAAACCTCATAAAGTGAGTTTGCACTGTGCGTTTGAACCAGCTGTGCTCTGACACACAGCTCCAGCTAACGCTGCAGCCCCGCATGACGTGCTGAACTACTTAACCCCAAATAATCCACTCTGCTATACAGCAAATACACATCTGCTATCTGGATGGATGATACAGCCAGCACTGCTCTGTGCTTTGAGTCCAGCACGGATAGCAGTGCAGCCGCCGCCTCTGCAGTCCTTTTAGAACGTGTTAGCGGCGTCTTCTCGCATCAGCTGTGAAGCAGGTCTGTCAGCTGCGCTTTGACACAAAGTATCTGTTGTGTCTCAGGGTCCTAAAGGTCACAGCCCGTGGACGGGAGTGTCCCAGTTCCTGCAGACGTCCCAGAAGATCATCCAGTTCGCCTCAGGAAAGGAGCCTCAGCCCGGGGACACCATCATCTACGTGGCTGGAGCCTTTGACCTCTTTCGTATCCTCATTCTCTGGAAACATTGTAAATGGGTTGAGAACACTGACAGGAATCATTCCTCTGGTGTGTGCGTGTGTTTATGTGTGTGTAGTGTGTGTTTTTTTCCTTGACCACAAATTCCTGTCAGACATCGGCCATGTTGACTTTTTAGAGATGGTTTACAAACAGGCAGAGAGGCCGTACGTCATCGTCGGCCTGCACTTTGACCAGGTGGGTGTACACACACACACACACACACACACACACACACACACACACACACACACACACACACACACACTCTTCAGAGGATGAGAAACTGGCCTCTTCCTGCTGTTTCAGCAGTTATTGTTAAAAGCTGCATTGGGACCAGTTCAAACAAGAGCAGCTCACACTTTCTGGTCACACACTGAACATCCCTGCACACTTCTGCTGGTGTGTGTGAGCGGCAGTGTGTACCACACACACATCTGACATACTGCCTCGTCTGAGGAGAAATGTCTCACCTAGATGTCTAAAAACTGAAGCTGCGCCCTGTGATCTCTTCATTGTCTCTAGGAGGTGAATCGGTACAAAGGGAAGAACTACCCCATAATGAACATCCATGAGAGGACCCTGAGTGTGCTGGCCTGTCGGGTGAGTCCACACACACACACACACACACACACACACACACACAGCGTGACGTGCTCCTGCCCGGTGTTGTCGGAGCGCTGCAGGCTGAGCCGGGCTCTGCGCCCTCCATTCCCCCCCGTCATACAGAACAATGAGTCTCTGTGGCCCATCTGTGCGCCATTGTGTGTCCCTTCAGCAAACATTACGCAATCCGAAGACGGCGCCGAGCTCTGCCAGCAGTGTTACTCATCTCACTGCACGGTGCAGAATTTGGCAGGAGTTTCAGCAGCAGCTAGTACAAGAATGTTGAGCTGTTCCTCCATTCAAACACACTCTGAGTGAATTTTCCACGTGTAAATTAAAGTGAATGGCGCGAAAGGTCATTGAAAATCGTCTGCCGTGCTCTGTGTCTTGGTCTAGTACGTGTCTGAGGTGGTGATCGGTGCTCCGTATGCAGTGGGGAAGGACTTGTTGGATCATTTTAAGGTGAGCAGCTTTAATTCACATTTTCAAACCAAGCATAAATATTTTAGTCCATTATTTATGGTGTTTGGTTTAAGGAAAATAAAATCCATAAATTAGTGCTACAAATATTCTTCTGGGTGGAACGAGGCTCATCCCTTTAGCTGGACTCCCGACAGGCTGGATCCAGTCCCAGCTGACCTCAGACCAGCAACAGAGAGACGGCAAACTGTTTCAGACTAATTCAGACCCACAGTCTGTTTCCTGGTATCTCCTCACCTGATGATCATAACTTTTCTCTAGCAGCTGACCGCTTGTGGTTGCTGCAGATCAGCGTGTGTTCATGTGGCGCCCCCTTGTGGATGATTTAAAAATGAGGATTATCTTCCTCAAATTAAACCAATTTAGCGAACTGGAGGGAGTTGATAATTCTCACAAGTTCTTTTCAATTATTCAAACCGGTAGAAGTTCAACCAGGTGTGTTTGTTTAAATGCGCAGGTGGACCTGGTGTGTCACGGCAAGACGGAGGTGTTTCCCGATAAGGACGGCTCAGACCCGTACGCCGTGAGTACAGCGCCCGGCCCAGAGTCATCCTGCTGCTGCCTGCTGGGAGCGCTGAGAGCTGAGGGGTCTCACGCCGCGCCCTGCAACAGCTCAATATGGAACATGCTCTCATTTCAGATGAATCCAACACTTTTTCTGGCTGTTAACAAACACAGACTCCTTTTGTAACATGAGGGTTCTGCAGGATTAATTATCCTTCACTTTAGATTCACCGTGTCTCTCTGCTCTGAACGTGGCGCCGCTGTGTTGAATCGATTGGCTCGAAGCTGCAGCTCGTCACTTCGTGTTCATGCCGTGTTTTCCTCCCCCAGGAGCCGAGGAAGCGAGGCATATTCCGGATCATCAACAGCGGGAACAATCTGACCACTGATGACATTGTCCAGAGGATCATTGAGAACAGGTCAGCCATGTTTCCTGCTGCCGTCGCCGCCAGTCTGGACTTTCCGCCCCTTACGTCATTCCGACCGGCTCGTTAGCGGCTTCAGCCTCGCAGTGACAGTGACTCTTATCAGTCCCGAAGCTGCACGAGGTGATGAAATGAAGAGTAATGAAGCCACATCAATAATGGCTGAACGTCGGCGCTTCCTCTTCCATTTGTCCTCAAACGCTGTTGAAGGAATGTTGAATGAACTTGAGCCAGGAAACGATTTAGTTTCTGACGTTACGATCTGCGCTTCGTCTTTTCTTCATTGAGAGTTTTATGTCGTTTTATCAGCTTTCTTCCCCTCCCGTGTCTTCTCTCGCTCGCAGGCTGCAGTTTGAAGCCAGGAACCAGAAGAAAGAGGCCAAGGAGATGGCGGTGATCGAGGCGATGAAGAGGAGGGAGCAGCAGGAGCAGAGCGGAGCGGCGGCTCAGTAGCGGGCCTCGCCGGTTCCCAAGGTGCACCGAGCTCTGAGACGGCGGAGGGACGGCACGGAGGGTCCGGGCCGGCCGGTCCCCGAGGAGCCGCCGGATCCCTCGCTTTGGATAACCTATGAGGCGGCCTGCGCCTGTCTGTACGAACGTCTCCATCCTGACGGGGCTGAGAGAACATCTCCCCTCAAACAATCCCCAGATCTGCAAAATCCCTTTACCTCCTCTCAGAGAACAGTTTTATCTTTCCTGTCATGTTAGTTGTTTTTTTTGTCCATGAATTCTCTCACTGTTCGTCTTTATAATAATCTACAAACATTTATAAATGTGTGATCGTTCATAACTTATTGACAAAAGTATTAAGTGTCAGTTATGTTCATAGATTTTTAGCCAGTTTGATTTTATGAATCCATCTTAAAAGTGTCTTCAGTCGATATAATGGGATATGCTTTAAAGCTCATCACTCACTGGAAGTTTTGGTCACTTTGTTTCCGTCCTGAAAGGAACTCAACACCTCTGAACGAGATTAATCATTCACAACTGTTTATGACAACTACCTGAGTTAGGTGTATGTGTGTGTGGGTGTGTGTATGTGTGTGTGCACGTCGTAAACGACAGTAGTGCCTCATTTTAAAGCTATAACTAATGAAAGGGCTGTGGTTTTTATTAGAATGAACTGATTCCTCTCAGTGGGGGTAAACTCATCCTGTTCTCCTTCCTTCAGTCTGAGAACCTGTTTGTTCTTTTTTATGAGACAATCTAGGAAGTGAAAGATTTGATCCTCAACTCACTGCAGAGAGTCTGTTTTCTTGTTTTTGCAGCAGGGGAATGTGGAGCTGTTGATGGTGGGACTGTGTGTGTTTGTGGGTTTTTTTTGTTTGTTTGTTTTTTTAGATTAAGCAATGTAAGTTTTCACAACCTTTCAGTAACTCTTTACCACTGTGTGAACGTGGCTTTATTAAATAGTTGAAACGCTTGAGCCTTCTGTGGAGTTTGTTCTGCAGCCTGACGTGTTTGATCAGCACATAGTGACGGTTCACTGAGGCGGCGAAACCAGGCCGCAGCTGCTCGGGCACGGCTGACCCCCTGCTCACACGAAAAGCTGCAAAGTCTCACTGTTTTCAACAAACGCAAAGTGTCTTTCCTCCGCAGCCAGACAGGTGTCCGAAAGTAGCTTCTGCATGAAGGATCCATCGGCCAGGACGCAAACTGAAACACTGTTTAATGTTTGAGGCCATGAATGCAGAGTGAAGTCACACAGACTTCAGTGGATGTTTTGTCAAAAGTTGCATGTTTATTTCACACAGATGCTTCTTAAAGCCTCAGAGAAGCTTCAGAACAGTTCGAATACAAGTAATTTCTAATGCAAATGCAGTCTGATTAGACACTTGCTCACATATTATATCTAAATATGTATGCTTGTGAGCATAACACGTGTCAGAGAGGTAAAAACTGTTTTTGAATGATGAGAAGCATGAAGTGTTTGAGTTCTCCAGCTAAATAAGTTCATGCAAATTCTACACACTACTACTTTTTTGCATTAAAATGACAAATCAGATGCGTGAATAACCTTCAGAAATGTTTTAATAAATGTGTTAATACGTTGTAAGTCTCATTTTGTTAAAATAAGTGAGTCTAAATGTCTTTGTGTGCAAGTGTGAAGCTTTCTGTGAGAAACTTCCTGATTTACGCGTTAATGGGAAACACCTGTGAAGAACTGGACGTTATATAACAGGATTTATCTAAGAAAATGAAACTTTTCACATCTAGATTAACAGCTAATCCCGTTCGTATGGTCTGTGGGATTCAGTAAAGGTGTTTTTCGGGGCGGAAAGCGGCGGGATTCGGGTTTTGTTTGCGTCTCCGCGCGCGCAGGTAAACCACCCGGAGGAGCGCTCCGGCCGCGGTTCCTCCGCACGTCACTTCCCCGGCCGGCCGCGGGGGGAGGAGGCTCTTTTTGGGATTAACTGGGGTCTTTGCCAAGGCGGCAGGGGCAGATTTGAACTACTGCTCGGCTCAAGTGTCGTTATTTTACCAAGCGATGCAGGGATTTTTTATTTTTATTTAGTTGAAAAGCAGAAAAGGGCGCATCTGGAGCGATGCGTAAAACCCGGTTTGTTTGCAAAGTTTCACCAAAACCTTCTTCAGCGGGCTTGAAGGATGTTTCTGGGATGGCCTGAGCGTTTCCCCCTGCAGGGTTAAGGTTTGCTCTGCCCGCGGCTCCGGGTTCAGGGGGAGACGGGAGCCCGGCGGAGATAAACCCGGAGTGATCCGGAGTTTGGACCGTTCCCGGTCCTGGTCCCGGTCCTGGTCCTGGTCCCGGTTCTGGTTTTTGCGCTCCGGCCGGCGGCGGAGGAGGAGATGAGCGCTCAGGATGGGACTGTGCCTCGGTACCGAAGTCTCGGAGGAGGAGAAGAGGGCGAGGATCCACAGTGCCAAGATAGACAGAGACCTGTACGAGGGCGCCAAGCGCGAGATGAATGTGGTTAAAATCCTCCTTCTAGGTGAGACCGACACGCCTGAGCGCACATCCTCCCGAACCTCCATTACCCCCAACAGATTGCTAGAACTCCTCCTTTGTCCTTTATTAAAAACACTCAATAACCTTTTTCAGTCTGTTACATTCCTTCAGGTGAGTTTGATTAAAGTACCCAATGAAAAGTAAAAATACTCTCAAATGCCTCTTCTTAACACTGAGTTTTGTACTTAATACCAACTTTTCCATAGCTTTAAGCAGTGCAAAGTAAACTCTTACAGGTTGTATTGATGCACATCTACTTTTATGATGCCTGGATTGTTCCTGTTAAAGTAGCTCATTAAAATACTCAGGTCAAAGTACAAATTACTCTCCTCAAACTACTTGAAAACTTTGCTGTGTTCTAAATTAGATCTGATGTTACACTGTTTAACTTTAATTAAAGTGAAAGTACTGCAATAAAAATACTTGAATAACTGTTCAGATTTCTCTCAACAACTACTTCATCACTGGAATTGTACTGAGTACAGTGTAATTTTATTATACTGTATTTATAACTACATCAAAGTGCAAAGTACTCCTCTGAAATACTACTTGAGTATTCAGTTGTGTATCTTGCAGGTGCATTCTTTAAATAGTTTACACGTACTTCAGTTAAAAATATTCACATGATAGTACACAATACTTAAAACTCTTGCATTACCAACTAATGCTAAAGTATAGCTACTTATGTTGCATTTAATAGAGTTGAGGTACTGGAGTTAAAAAAATATATTAGTGTTCAAATTTGTGCCCAAATACAACTTTATTGTTTTTCACATCAGAATGTATTTGTAATTTAAAGTTGTGCCATTAAAGGGAATAATCCAGTAAATGAACTGAGCACTCTAGAAAAATATTTGAAAACTAAACATGTCTACCACAAATTCAAACATTTTCTTATTTTGCCCTGAATGTGACTATTTAAAGGTTTAAGTGATGGCAGTTATAAAACTATTCAAGTTAAATCCAAAAAAGAAACTACTGAAGTACTGAAAGCTCGTCGATGGTTTGAATTAAATCTTCTTTTATAGTTTTAGTTCATCTGCATGTCACAGTGGATTCAGCTCTAAAAATATGTTGTTTCAATAAAATGAAAGTTTTATGATGAATTAGTTCTGTTTTTATGGCCTGTATAAAAATGTCTGCCTTCTAGCCCTCTGGAGAAACGCGCCACACCTCGAAAACCAACCAAATGAAACTTCAGACAGACGTGTCCGACTGTGCATTCTGTATGATGGCTGCTGGTTCAAACCCCAAAATCTATCTATGTCTGTAACGTCCAAACTGCTTTTTGGTCTAGTGTGTGTTTCTTTGGAAGAGCAGCTCTGCTAAACTCCTCTCAGATGTTTGGATTCAGCCTCACTGCTCATCCAAACCTTCAGAAACACTCTTCTTTCTTCTTTTTAAAACTCTCTCGTGTCTTCCTACAGGTGCGGCGGAGAGCGGCAAGAGCACTTTGGTCAAGCAGATGAAGATCATCCACAGCAACGGCTTCAACCAGCAGGAGTTAAGCAGCTTCAAGGTTGGGAACACACACGCACACACACACTAACGCACGCACTGATAAGGTGTTTACTGGCGGACTGGACGTTGTGACGGGTGTCAAAACGTTCCTCATCTCGTAAAAAGAAGTTGGTGTTGGTGTTTGTGTCAAGCTTCCTCTTCACGAGCTGGAAGTGAGAAGGTGGTTTGAAGAGGTAGGTTTTTTTGGGGGGGGCAGTGATGGTGGCAGAGGGGGGGGGTGTCTGCTCCACGCCGCTACGCCCCGGTTTTGGTTTTGGCTCTTCTTTCTGTGTGAATACCAGTGTGACTGAAAGCCAAATTCCTCTGTTGTTGAAGGGGTTAGGACGGGGTGGGGAGGGGGGAAACAGTTCAGTACACACACACACACACACACACACACACACACACACACACACACACACACACACACACACACTCCGTTTTCCCCCGTCAGCTTGTTTGCTCTGAGGGTTTATCTCCCCCACTCCTAAACCCCCAGCCTTATTTTTCCTTCCTCCTCTCTTCTCCGCCGTTCCTCGCTCTTCTGTCTCGCCTCTCTTTCTGTGAGGCTCAGTAATGAAGGTAATGAGGATGTGATGACAGCGAGGGCCCATCATGCTGTCCAACTGTCCACCGACTCAGTGGAAGGGACGGACAGAGCTAAACCTCTTTTAGTTTGGGAAATAGACCATAAAGTTAGAAACGCGTTCGGATTCTCCCAGCTGAGCGTGTGGAGGACGGCTCTGCGTTCGGACGGTCTGCAGCTGCTCGCCGGTTATCACACTCTGATGCCGGCCGACACGTCATGACCCACTTTGTTTGTGCAGATAACTCGCAGAAGAATGAATGCATTCCTTGATTCTGCAGATGCCTCAGCTCCGCCGTGCACGTCGCTCCCGCTGCGGCCCGTCAGAGGCCACTTCTGCACTCTTTATTCTCGTGTCTTTCTGGGCTTTGAGCTTTATTCTGGTACCTTTTGAAACCAGAGGTGCACGCAGCACAGTTATAAGCCATGAAAACAGGAAGAAACATTTCAGGATATCAGTTTTAAATATGCAAACTATTTGTTTTGTCGTCTCGTTTGTGTGTGTCTCCACTCCCACTTTAGATATTTGTTTCGCTGATATCAACAAACTAACCTCCAAATTAAACTAAAAGCTGAGTTTCACAAACTGTCTCTGCATGCTGGTTGAAGTTAAAGTGGATTTACAAGTAAGAAGTTTGTGTGTAAAGTTTGCATGTTCTCCCTGTGGGTATTGTGGGTTTCCTCCCACAGTCCAGAAACATGCAAATGACATGAACTGGTGACGTTTAGATTCCCTTCAGGTATGAATGTGAGTGTTTGGAGCCTCGGAGGGTTAATTTTATTCATCATGTTTGTTTTGACACAAACTGTAACGTCCTGATGATCAGGAAGTATGGCTGCTGTGACTCAGTGGCACGGTGCTGCAGTGGTTAGCGCTGCTGCCTCACAGTGAGACTCGTGATGTGTTTTATGAGACATTTCTCTCTGTGTCTGAACGGATTTTCAGATTTTTCTCTAAATCCAACAACAAGCATCAACCATCAAAGTGTGTGTGCTCGCTTGTCTCTGTGTGTTCGCTTTTCGATGGACTGGAACTCCGTCGCTGAGCAAGATTTCCCTTCGCAGCTCACGTCTGTATAAAGCACGCATAGGAAGCATGTTGATGTTTGTCGAATCGTCCCGAACTGTCTCCTCTGTTGCTTCGTTTCTGAGGTCTAAAGCTGAAAATCAGATTGTAAACATGGTTCCCTCTCCTCTCGCGTTAATCCCGGTTAGATCAGGTTGATGTCGTCTTTGCCATTCGCTGTGTAAGCAGGATTCAGACGTGTTTTACATGTGCACACATGCATGCCCACATTCTGAGTCTGCTTTTGTTGTTCCTGCTGTCAGTTGGGTTGGCCTTTGTTCTCAGGTGACGCCCTTATTTTCAGTGGAAAAATGACACTAACCCTGGAGCCTGCCCTTCCCTTCCCCTCCTCTCCCTGACTGTCCCAGCCTCCCACAGCAAACACACACACACACACACACACTCACACACACTGCATGATCTCACTGTGTTTTATCTCTTCACATTGTTTGTGACGCTCTTTCTGCCATCGTCTGGAAACATCTCCACTCTGCCCTGAGCCCAACTGGTCACAAAACCCTGAATCCCCCCCAGAGGAGCAGATATTTATTCCAGCCAGCTTTGCGTTGTGTCAGGACAGCCTGTTGAAGGGTCTCTTCCCTCCTTTATTTGCAGCCGGGGGCCGTGGTCTCGCGTTTTACTTTGGACGGGCTGACGGACTCGGATTTTTCCCTTTCTTCTCCTCCAAAGCGCATAACTCAGAGTGTGTGTGTGTGTGTTTTTGCGTCTGTTACTGTGATTCTTACGAACTGAGTCTTTGTTGATCCAGGTGTTTGTATGACTGCTGAAAAAATTTCATAAATCTCAAGTTTTTTTTTTTGCCAAAACAAACGGCTGTGAGTTCTCGGGGTCACTGAATTTAATGGAAAAAAAAAAAAAAAACCCTACTACCACGCTTGTGTACGTGGTTACACATTTCCAGCAGAGCAGCTGTGGTTAATGATTAAAAACCAGGCCGCCGCCAGTTCTGCCGCAGTCTTTCTGTTGTTGTGAGGTGAATTCTGTCTGTTTCTTTGTGCCGCGGGAGCCGTTCAGGTCCAGAGTACCTCAGCGTATCTGGATGGATTTAGAGATTATGTTGTTGTAATGAGACTCATTATATGTCCGCTGACGCACAAAGTTCCCACAGTGCTTTTAAACCGCGTCCGCCTGCAGGAAATCAAGGTTAAAAAGGTGCAGGGGACTTCCTTTCTGGTTGACATAAACACATGTCGAACATTCATTACCTTCTGGTGTTACATATGTAGTTTTACATTATTTCCCTGCAGATGAAGCCTCCAATAGATGTGATTTTAACAGTATTTTTCAGTTTATTCCCTCCTCAGGTGCCTTCAGGAAAGCATGGAGTGGAAGTATGTAGCTGTAGGTCGTGGGCGTCTCCTCGGGAATCTGAACTATTGTTTTAATGCATCTCCGTTCTCGCTTTGATCATTATGTCTTTTTTTTCTTTTGCTGCCTTTCTATTGATTCCTGGCAGCTGCAGCGCCGTGTGCTGAACTAAGATGGAAATTTCTGTCACCGTCAGAAGATTATCTCGCTCCAAAATCCACTTTAAGCCTCATTTCAGTCACGACTGTTACCTGCCGAACCGTAACATTAAAACCTGTCCCCACTTGCTTTTAGACATCCCCCTCTAATAGGGACAAGTGTTTTCTTTGGTATCAGAGGATTTTTTTTGTTTTCTTTCTTCTTCTTTTTTTTTTATTACTACCAGATTGAAATTACAGGAATTTTCATCCAGTTCTAACATGTAATCTGTGTTCTGATTCAGAGAAGCTCCTTCGAAGTTGATGGCAAGTTTCTTATTGTCCCTACAGGGAAGAGAGAAGCCCCCACAACCCGACTGTATTAATGTCTTTATCTTCACAAGCATCTCGACTAGCAAAGTCTCAATCCTGAAACGTAAACTTTAACTCAATCTTTGGCCTTAAAACTTGCCCTAAACCTTTTATGGAGTCTGTGATGATATTCAGTAGCTTCCTGATATTTTTCTTTTTTCTTTAATGAGTTGATGTTGATCACAGAAGATGGAAAATTAGTTGTGCCACAGATTGCTGTCTGTGTTGGGATTTCAGAATTTGTGTAAATTAAAAATCGTAACACTTCTGCTGTACACTTCTCAGATCATCTGTATAAACATAAATACTTGTTTATACATGTTTCACAGCTGGTGCACATCGTATTTAATCACATTACACGTAAAACAGTGAGAATAAACTGAGGCCATGTTTGGCAGCGGTTGCTGCAGTAAGCAAATTACGATGTTTGACTGTAATACTGAATAGTGTATACTGTACGTGTAGACACATTTTAAAGCAACAAATGATCAGATTTTGGCTGATCTTGCACTTTTCCCATGGATTTCGTTCTAGGTAAATAACAATTAATTGTGTTAATTTGTTACCTCTGGGACTTTGAAAGGAAAACTATTAAAATAGTGGCTTTTAAATGGTTAAAATCTGTGTGTTATCCTATCCAACGTTTTAGGTACTCACACACACACAGACAGACAGGTGATAACAGGGTGTCAGTTTACCCCACAGGGGCGACGTGTCCCCTACAACGGTTTCACATTTCCACCCCGGCGGCCCCTGAGGGCCCCGGGCTCTGCATGTCATGCCTGACACCGGTTGCTCAAACATCTTTGAAAAGCTACAAAGATGATATTTCACGCTCCTCAAGGTGCAGCCGGCTCTTTCCTCCTCCTCGTCTTCATGTTGGAGTCGCTGTGGGAGGAACCGTTCTTAATGAGGACAAAGGTGAAGGGAGAGGAAACAGAAAGTGAAGGCTGAAGCGAAGTCTGAGTCACTGAACTCTGCTAATGTTTTCACTTTTCAGGTTTTAATATCTACCTTCAAGCCTCCTGGTTTCCTGGAGGGGGATAACCAGTGCGCAGCGAGGATGAGCGTTATTGGTTTTGAGATGGAAAGATCGTCTTGCCTTCATGTGAAGTTGTCGTCTTATTAAGCCACACGTCTCTGGATGACAGGAGGGGCGAAGCAGAGGCAGGGAAACACACCGCGCCGCTCATTTCTGACGCAAATCAATGCGGCGCTGTCTCAGAGGTGACGACATGTCACCGCGCGCGCGCACACGCACGCACTACAAAGTAGTACAAGTATATTTAAACCAGGTGTATTTAATAACTTTTTACTCTTATTATGAATGAGCAGTGATTCATTATGAGAGAAGGACTTCATGTTTTCACTGGTTTAGAGGTGGATTTGTTGGCAGTGTTACTTTAATGGGGAAAAAGCAGGTAGCTTTCACTGCAACCTGTTGCTGCACTCTTCTGTCCTGGTTCTCGGTGTTATGTTGGGTCCGGTAATCCTATTAAAAGCAGAGCGATTCCACAATCAGGAAAGCAGTTGGTTTCATGAAAACACTGCCTATGGATTTCGCTTTTCCAAAGCTTCAGCGCAGCGCTTTAACGCCGCTCCTCACATTCACAACCGTGCAGAAAAAGAAAAATCATTGTCTTTAAGTTTTAATGAGCTCTTTGGAGTTGTGAACTGAACCAAAGGTTGAGGAAGTCAGCGGCTCGTGCTCCGCCTCTCTCTTGCATCAATTTAGGAGAAAAATCCCACACAGTCCCTGGAGTGTGAAGCGAATCAATAATTTAAAACAAACAAATCCAGAAGTGTTTTCTATCATCGTTTGACTGATTTATTCTTCCAGTAATCATGAACGAGGCACCGGAGCAGGCTCTTGCGTTGCACCTGACCTCTGACCTCTTGGTGTTTTGCAGCCTGCGGTGCTGGACAACCTGCTGACCTCCATGAAGTTTGTCCTCCACGGGATGGGCATCCTCCGCATCAACTTGGCCAACAGCAGAAACAAGGTAGCCGAAGATCTGCCGCTCGTTCAGATTCTGGTGGAGCAGAAACGACAAAATGCACAAAGTCAGCAGGAATCAAAGCTATAAAACACACACAGACACAGACACATACACACACACACACACAATCATGGTTCCATCTGATCAGGAAGCGACTATAAAATGATTAAGAGCATCGTTTACAGTCAGATCAGGTCATAAACAGTTAGTGGTTCACAAGTTAGGAATGATGCCAGTTGAAGCAGGTTGATAAGTAACTGCAGCCACCAGCTGTCAGAAGTTCAGCCTTCAACTGTCATGCACAATATTGGTTTTTGCCACATTAAAAAATAGACTTGTACTTTGTTTTGAATTAAAAAGTGTAACCGTAAAATAGTTTAGAAAGAATGTAGAAACATGAATCAAAACTTTTGTGTCAGTGTGAATCAGTAATGTTGTTTAAAGCTGCCACACGTGTACAAGAGTACAAAACAATGCAAGTAAATTGAGAACTGATAAATAAAGTAAATACATAAAATGTAACTACTATTTATGAGAAATTATCGGAGGTGAAATACCTGTAGGGCCTCGTCCTGCTGCCCCAGTGAACGTCAGTCACCACTAGAGGGCAGCATGTCAGCACGTACAGTCAGTGTGTGGCTCTCTCTCTCACAGACACACACACACACACACACACACACACACACAGTGTTCTGTGATGATGGAGATCAGGTCAGCATCACGTGGGAGGTTTGATCATTCTTTAACTTTGTCAAAGTTATCAGTGCTTAGATGTCACCCGCCCACTCAGCACTTCCTCTATTACATGGAAGCAGGGTGTGTGTGTGTGTGTGTGTGTGTGTGTGTGTGTGTGTTTAATTGTCCCATTTTCCCTCACACGCCTGCCTCTGCCCTCCTCCCCCAGGTGCACGCCCATTCGGTGCTGTCCTGCGGACGCTGCTTCGACGAGGAGCAGGTGCTGTTCCCCTTCGTGAGCCACGCCCTGTTCTGCCTGTGGGCCGACCAGGGCGTGAGGGCCGCGGCCGCCCGGGGATACGAGTTCGAGCTGAATGACTCGGCGCTGTAGTGAGTACTGAGGAGACGCGGGGGTCTAATTAGCTGGAATCAGCGGCCGATGCTCAGCCATGTGCTTTCTGTCACTGCCCCACGCCCCAAACGTTACTGTTTGGGGCGTGGAGGGATCACTTAGCAAGTACAGGCGTCTAAATGGCAACAACACATTCATTTAACAGGATTTAGCAGGTCTGGGGAGAGAAAATGATGAGAAAATACACGTAGGTCAAAGTATGAACGAGATAAACAAGTGATAAAAAGTGTAGCGTGTGTGTGTGTGTGTGTGAGTGTGTCTGAACGTAAGAAGAAGCAGGGACCCACTGGGAGGCCGTCGCCTCTCATCTTCTGCCCCACTCAGAGCCCCGGGCTCGGGCGTTATCCACACCGACAGGCCCTCCGGATCCCACTGGGAACCGCCGCTCGTCACCGTCACTTTTCCCCTCCACACACACACACACACACACACACACACGCATCTCGGTGTGTGTGAGGACCTGCTTCTGAGAGTCTTCTGGAGTTGTGTTGTCGTTTTGTTGTTAAAGTTTGTTAGTTCTGATCAGTGAGACTGATCCAGACCGTCTCCAGTCCTGAGGTTTGCGGTTCGATCCCCATCTCACACTGTTGAATGGTCCCAGGATAAAATACTGATGGTCAGTGTCGTTGACAATGAAAAGCATGTTGTGACTGCTCAAGCAGTAAAATGCTTATTTATCATTTAAAATCAGTTTTTGGGAAGAAGTGGCACCGATTTGAGCTTTTCTTTTCAGATAATTAAAAACATTTTAGATCTAACTTTGTGCTGTTTTCCTATTAGAAACATCATGATATAAACTTGTGATCCCTTTTTGGTAAATATAGCGTTGGAAAAAGTAAACAAAAGAAATTACCTTACTCATGAAGTAAAGAATCTACGGTTGCTTTTTTAGGGTTGAACCTTTACAGAATAGTTAAAATGCAAGAAGATCCATGATGTCTGAAACAAAAGTGATGATCAAACAACTGAAGTTCAAAAGCAAGTGTCATGTTTTCTGCTGCGTGCATGTGTGTGTGTGTGTGTGTGTGTGTGTGTGTGCTCGCACATCCAGCAGCAGGATGTGTGTTGCTTTCAAAGAAACTGATTCAGGTTGACTACTGGAGAATGTCACAGTCACTTCGGATAGGTGGAGATCCCTCCGTTTGTGTGTGTGTGTGTGTGTGTGTGTGTGTGTGTGTGTGTGCGCGAGTCAAAGATCGCTGCGCTCGCACACATGATACAGTTGATTACCCTGCCGGTGTTAATAGCTAGATTGTGTTTGGGAGCTTAGCCTCGGTGTGTTATTATGGTAAACCGGGGTGTGAATATTCATGGTGGCGAAGCCGCCGCGCCCCCCCGGGGGGCCGCCGCCGCCTTATCACCACGCAGCCCACCCGACACCTGGCGGCTGACACCGCCACGCCGCGCTCAGCGCGCCAGCCGACGCGCCCGGAACTGACGCGCAGTTTCCCGTTTGATCTGAAGTTTGTCTGCGAGTTGTTCGAATTCCTGCCCTCGTTTCCCCTCTTCTGTCTTTGACCTTTCTGCCCCCTCCCACCCCTCCTTCGTCTTTTCACCAGCTTCTTTGAGAACATGAGCCGCATCACGTCCCCCGACTACGTGCCGTCAGAGACGGACGTCCTGCGAGTGCGGCTGAGGACGACGGGAGTCATCGAGACGCAGTTCAAAGTCAACCACCTCATTTTCAGGTACCGTTCTCTAAATGAGGAAATCAAGCCTCCCCTCCACCCGACTCTGCCAAACTTTCTTCACCTGCCGTGTTCTTATCTCCGTCTACAGCCGCGTGATGAAGGTGGACTCCCCCGTCCGATCTGTCAATACGCCACCCGTCCCGTCTTTACGCTCACACACTCATTCAGCGGCTCGCTCTTATCAGCGGAGCGGCAGAGTGCAGCTATCGGAGCTCAGGAGACTCGTGTCAGATGGCCGCATTCATCTGATCAATGAGCCGCCGTCACATAATAACGCCTTCTTTATCATCTGCCGGCGGATCAGCCCGTCTCCTGAAGCCTCTGATGCCTCTGTGGCAGCGCCGATACTAATGAACTGCAGGATTTGCAGCATTGTGACTGATCAACAGCTAATTGTCAGCACAGGTAGTCCCATATTTATTAAAAAAACAACAACAAAAAAAACAAATACAATTGAAAAAAACAAATTTCCATTTTCTTTTACCTAGTTAGATATACTTCAGTATATTTTCACAGTTTAAATATCACTGTTATCGATGGGTTTTGGTGATATAGCAGTCATGTAGTGCTGTCAGGGCATGAACTTGTATTTTCATATGATGAAAAACAAAAAAAAAAAAAAAAATTTAATTCAACAGAAAGTGAATTTTAAGGAGAATACATAGCAGTGGAGCTGTCCACTAGATCAGTCTTAACTTTAAGTTTAGTTTGGATATTTAAGAAAAACCAAAACAAAAGTAAGGTGTTGAATAAAAGTGTTATTTGCACAACCCAGGTTACCAAAATAAACCTCACAGAGTCAGTCAAACCAGAAGATGTTGCAGAATTTTATTCATATTCAACAAAAATCCAGACATTATTTAATAATAGCAGCAGAGCAAAGCTGCTCAACAGCTTCTAAGGCTTCTAGAGTCAGATAGAAAACCTGTCATCTGAATTTATTTGATATTTATGATAGAGATGTGACTTTGATGGAACTTCTCTGTTTAAAAAAAAGCTGAAGTAGTCAAGTTTCAGACTTCTTGTTCCTTGTTTTATTCATCACAGAATCCTTTCTAAGCAGACTCTCTCTGTGTGGCAGTTGGTGTTTAGTGACTTATTATCTGTCGTCGTTCTCAGGAATATCAGATTACTTCCTCTATCTGTGAACAATCTCTACCTGAGGAGCGCGCACTCCTTCACCATATCAACCTGTCCTTCATCCCTGCTCGACATCTGGAATTAAACTAATAAAACACACGAACTCAGCTTTTCATAGGGCTTCTGTTTAGCATACTAACCCGATTGCCGGAGCCGGTTTGTCCCGGCTCCAGACTTCAGTCTGGGCCATTTGTGTCACATCCCAGTGCTCAGTGTGCGTCTGCGGATGCTGCCGACTCCGTTCCATCAAACGCTTCACTCCGGGAAAAAGTTTGAGAGGCTTTGATCGTAACCGAATCTGCTGCCGTCTGCAGATAAAAAGGCAGACTGACTGGTGGCGTCGCGTCGCACGCCGCCAGGCCGCCGTTTGTGTTTCTGGGCGCCGCCGCCCGTCCCCAGCCTCCTCTTTCACCCTCTGTCTTATCTGCCCAAATTCTTTGCACATAAATAATTCAGTTTTAGTTAATTCACACAAAGAGTGTGTGTGGATTTCAGTCCTCGGGGTTGATGAGCAGCTTAGCATAAGTTAATGTAATTATTTCAAACTTGGATATTAAAGGGATTTGAGAGCAAGAAGCTGGTTTGTGTTTGTCAGGAGGAGAGTTATTCCATTCAGACGTGGAAAGCATGCAGCTTTTCCTGACGTATTGATGAAGGAACCATTCTCCTTGATTAGCTTTGGCTCTTAAAACGTCACTTTCTCACCATTTCGTTCATATCATGTTAAATCGCTGCTGGAAATCTGGAAAGCAGAGGAGAGTTTTTTTAGAAGTGGAGTCTTCTGGTGCAGCTCGGTGTCAATGTGTAAATATCGAGGCGCCACTTGTGGCTAACGCGATGTGAGACTGTCTCCACCTGCTCGGTGGAGCCGGATACTTCAGGTTTCTCATCAGCGTCGGCATCTGAGCCCTGCGCTCGATCGTCTCACGCCTCCCAGTGAGCCGCGGCTCTTCCAGTATTACAACCTGCAGGATTCAGAACCAAATCCACTCAGCGGCGCGTTTTCTAGTGACCACGTCCCTTTTCTGTGTAACTGCTGTAAGAGCATCAAAAACAGCAACACCATGAATAAACTCACATCCTCTGCTTTTTCTTTATCTGCGGGGATTTTAGCTGAGTCACACTGGGTACATTGAGAGGCTGATGGGCAACTTATGTGAAACCAATTAACCAGTGTTATTGGACTCTGAGAGGAGGACCTGGTATCCAGATTAAAACCCATGAATCCACAGGAAAAACATGCAAACTCCACCCCTAAAACAACTGGAACATTCTCACTGAATACTGCATACAGGTAACGTATCCTATCAGGTCATAAGAAGGTGAAATGTGTCTCTCAAAGCATAAAGCTTCATTGTTTTTCTTTTTTGTTTTTTCAAATGAAAGAATAGTTGGTCAGATGGTGGAGTAGTGGCGAGCGCTCTCATCTCACAGTGAGAAAATCACCGGTTTAAGTCCGATCTGTGTGAGGTTTTCTCTGGTCCTGTGTTTTTTTCATCAGGGTACCCTGATTTCACGCACCTGATTTCACACACACGTGTGTGTGTGCGTTGACGACATGCACAGTGTGCCCAATCAGACTGACTGTCTTGTGGCATTTTAGTTTTTTCAGTGGAATTGTATATTTGTGGAGCAATATTGTCTGTAATCATTGCAAAATATATGAAACTGCAGGTTTTAGACTGTGTGGAAAATTAGTGAATTGAAAGTTGCTGGTTTACATTTCAGAAGCTCCAGTTCACCAGTGTGCAGCAGAAACGCTGACCTGACTGTACATTTCCCTCTTTAACACACACTGTCTCAAGGTTTGTCTTTATTTATGAAACTGATGAGATGCAGAAGTTTTAGTGGGAATCTTTGAACAGCTGTGAACGCAGCCCTCTTCCTCCTCGTTCAAGAGGTGACAGAACAAGTGCTGCGTTTAAAGTTTGGACCACATATGACGGCCTGATCGCTGGGAATCCTTCAGATATGAGCCCTGGAGTCAGGCGCTGTGGAGTGTAACGTTTTACCGTGGCGTTTATTACAGTCTTTAAATTGTCTTCTATGGATTTCCGTCACAGTAATGAGATGGAAAGACCCCTTTTTTTATGTGTAGGAAGAGGGAAGCTGTATGTTTTACACACCTTTTTAATCCAGAGATTTCACACACTGACGGATCGATAAATTAAATCCACATTTTATTATGTAATCTTCATACATTTAATCAACAGTGAAATGGATGACAAACTGGGGTGTGTGTGTGTGTGTGTGTGTGTGTGTGTGTGTGTGTGTGTGTGTGTGTGTGTACACATACCATCTCATAACTTTCCACCCAGACACAGCCTAGTTATCATACAAAGGTCCCCTCTGACCTTTGACCTGTCAGTGTAATAAAGATCTTGAGTCTTTTTTCTCGCGTCATTAACATGAGCCGCTCTGGTGATAATTACCATCACGATGCTGCAGATGAGGCTGAGCGGTGAGGCGGGGGCCGGAGGGGGGGTGACCGAGTCGTTACGCAGAAGGAAGGTGAGATTAGTTTGTGCTCCGGACAGGTAGATTGATCTGTTCAGAGAAACTGATAAAGTATAGTGATCTCTGACCAACGTGAAGACTCTTCAGTTTTGAGCCACATGTTTCAGAGGCTGGAGGTTTAGGTTTAGGTTTAGGTTTGCAGAGTCCTCATTCTCATTGCGTGGCTGGGATTCTTTCCTCCAAAGTTAAAAAACATGAATCGAGGATGCTGTGTAGCTTTGGATGTTTGGGATCAGATAGAGCGACCCTGGATCAGAGGGATGAAGTAGAAATGAAAGTGTTGATTGTTGAGCAGACCGATACTGATCATTTTCTGAAGCTGCAGCCTCGGACAGTTCATCTTCCTCCGTCAGTGAAGAAAGCAGGTGTTTCCCGCTCGTCTGGAGAAGTCTCCTCTGAAACTCCTGCCTCATCTCGCTTCCTTCATTTCCCCGCCTAATGTCGACCTTTACGCCGTGGAAATAGCAGGCAGCTCTCAAGGCTTTGGAAAAAGTTCAAATGTTATCAATTGGGCCCTGTATGAAATTTCACAGCTATAATTTCAGCTAATGTTAGATTCATTGATAGTTTTTTTTAAATGTTTTTTATATTGAAAATCCATTTTCAGCTGCGAACTGATCTCAAGCCACAGCATTTTACTTACATTTGAAAATACATTTATTTGATGTTTTTACATTTTGCTGGTTTTTACTCACCTATGATAAGAAATAAGTCATCCAGAGGAGGGAAACGGAGACGAAAGGGGAGGGAAATCCCACCCATTTAATCCCCTCTGTCTTTATGTAAATTCTTTTAAAGTCTTTTCTGCGCTTCCCCCTCGTTGTGCGTCTGTTTCCACGTCTCCATTCGCTCTCGCCGCTCTCACATCGACTCATCTGATAGGAGACACATCTGGCCGTGAAAATGGATGAAGTGAGACAAACTGATCTTTCTGCGCTGTGATTCCTGTTGTGTTTCTCTCTTTCATCCTCCTGGAGAACGTTGACCTTTACGCTCTTTGTGCTGCCGTGTTGTGATTGTCTTGGTGAAAATTGAAAAGGGGGGGGTGGGGGTGGTCGGGTCTGGGGAGACACGTTCCTCTTGGCGTGTGTCTGTGTAAGTGTAAATCGCATATTTGAGAAATATCCGACCTTATCTGAAACCAATTCAATCTGCCATTGATTAGAGCGGCCCCTCGGCGCCGCGGCGGCCGCGCCATCGGTATGGAAGGTCATGCACGCGCAGACGGCGCGGCCTCACACTTTTCCTGCTGGAAATGGAATCCTGATAAAGGACACGGCGCTCACAATGAGATGTCATTTCACATACTTAACGGCGAACACAGACGCGTTTCTTTAAGCACGGCGGTGCGTTCACTGCCGTCCCGATGAATGACGGACGGATGGACTCTGAACACAAAACACTCCACGTGTGTGAACCTGCATTTAAATCAAGTTTGTTCAGTAATAATGTGGCTGTGAATTCCGTGTGTGTGTGTGTGTGTGTGTGTGTGTGTGTGTGTGTGTGTGTGTGTGTGTGTGTGTTTACTCACTTGAACGCTCCTGATTGAGTGTGTTTGTCAGCAGAGTCAGAGGCACCTGGGTCCTCTATAACAATGTGGTTCTGTTTTTTTCTTTTTTTTTCCCTCGGCACATGTTGTGCTTATTTCTTCTTTTTTTCTTTTCACATCGTTTTTTGACATCTTCTCCTACAAATACAGTCTCGGTTTTTCTGATCATTATGCTAATTCAGTCCTATTATTCAGAATTTTATTCACCGCCTCAGTTCTTGGACGATGATAAATAAAGATTTCTCTGCGATAAAAGAAAATGCTGCAGTTCATGGAATATTTTAGGATTTTTTTCAAAATCTGCTCTTTTGAGTTTGTTGCCCAAAATGTTTGCAGTTTATTGTCTCATCAGGGCTGTTTTTCCTTGTTAAAGAGAGTTTTATTGAAATGCAGCACCAGCAGAGCTTCAGAGAGCAGATGTGGTTGAAGAGTAAAGAAACAAATGATCAGTGATCAACCTCATCACCTGTTTTTGGACTATCTCCTGTTGTAACCATATATATATCATGGAAGGTCAAAGGTCATTGACACCTATCAAAATAAAACACAGTGAACCATTGTGAACTATTTAAAAGAGTGTGGTGGGAAACTGGGGTCGTCTCATAACACAGCGAAGCAGTGACAGCAACAGCATCCAGGTCTCAGCTCCTCTTTGTGGAGCTTGCATGTTCTCCCTGTGCCTGTGAACTTTATCCTGCTGCTCTGCCTTTCTATGTTTAAAAGCTTATCCTGCCATTTAGATGCTTTTTCCCCACCGTCAGAGGCAGCGCGTGCGTCTCAGTACAGAGGGGGTGGAGCATTCTCGATGGAGCCTATAGTAATTTTACTATTCAAACAATCCCTCATGCTACCATCAAACAACACACTAATGCTCACTTTTATTGAGCCAAGCAAACCTATATGCCTCAGAAACCAGTTCACAAACTTGTTCTGAAGAACAAATACACATACGCACGCACACACACACACACGCACACACACACACACACACACACACACACACACACACACACACACACACACACACACACACACACACACACACACAAATGCAGCCTGACAGGTGTCATCTCAGAGCGTCCGCTGTCCATGGTGCTGAAAGCTCAGATAAAAACTAACGGGCTAAATCTGTACCATCTTTGATACAGCTTAAATATAAAATGAACACAGCTGGTCTAAAATTACACAATCTATTCAGATAGATATAGACACAGCTATCTATAGATTTTGGAATTCACGTATATTAGAAAAAAAATAGACTCGGTGGTCTCTTATAGTTGAGAGCAACACAAGGCACATTCAAATAGGCAGGTGTTTAAGACCACAGCATTCTGATAAAGATAATATTTTTGAAGGTTTCACTGACTCACCAGTGGCTCTGATGTTAGGTTTTGGGTAGTACCGCTAGCAGCTAGCATAGTGTTTAGCATACTGTTTAACTTCCCTCCAAAGAGTTCAGATCAAGTACAAAAAAAAAACTCATTCATGCCGCACAGCCAATCAGCGCTGGCTTACAGCTCTGATGCATTCATGGACAGTCGTAATGTAAGAATTGGCAAATTGGAGCCCACACTCATATGCTATACCTTCTTTCACACACTGCACATTTTTTTTGTAATATTTTATTTACGAGTAAATGTGAACACATCACATGAAACGGGGCCCTATGACCTTGTGGGCCCTTGGGCGACCGCCCCCTTGCCCCCACTCTGGCTCCGCTACAGCCCATCGCTGCTTCCTCCCCTGTGTCCGTGTTTCTTAAACGTGTCTTTATCTTTGTGTTCAGGATGTACGATGTTGGAGGCCAGAGGACGGAGCGCAGGAAGTGGATCGGCTGCTTCGAGGACGTCCGGGCGGTGCTGTTCGTGGTGTCGCTCAGCGGTTACGACATGACGCTGATGGAGGATTCGTCGACGGTACGAGCTGAGCTGACTCACACTAATATGACAGAAATAGTCTTTATTCTCCAGATCATCCGCGTTTCAAAAGGAGAAAACATTCTCTGAGGCTTTTTGATGGAGTTTGTTTCTGTCGCTGCAGAATCGTCTTCAGGAGAGCATGAAGCTCTTCTCCTCCATCTGCAACAACGTGTTCTTCCGCAGCACGTCCATGGTGAGAAACCCCTCGCTATAAGTTGTTGTCTATAACCTCAGGGGGAAAGAGTGAAGGAGAAATGTTGCATTTTTAGGGTTTTTTTCTTCTGGTAATTTGCTCAAAAATCTTGTAAAATATTGTAACTTACTTCAATATCCACTGAGTGGTATCATGAGAAGGAACTATTGCTTTTTCAATGGATTTCTCCATTTCCACAAAAAGTTGAGCTGATGGTTAGTGTTGGAAAATCATAATATTGAAAAAAAGAAGATTGAATGGGATTATTTTTCCATCCTCATAGTCCAATATTTTATTCTCGACGACACATTGACAGCAAGTCAGAGGTTCAAAGTGAGACACGTTGAGGTATTTGGTAAATAAAGAAATATTTTTTTAAAGAAAAGATTTAGTTATTTAACCTTTATTTCACGCGGTAGAAACCAGTTCTTGTTATCACTGCCTGGCACACTGGAATTTTATGGAAGTAACAAAAAAAGAAAAAAAATCTGGAAAATTGTGCCCAATTATGTTCCTCAGAAATGTTCCAATAACAAAACTAGATTTTAAAACATCTCACAGAAGTAAAGATGATACATATTTGTACAGATATAAACAATGTCATAAAATCTTCCTCAGTGTAAAATTTGGGCAACAAGAGAACGTTCCCACAGTCTTCTATATATAATGTTATAAAGAGATATGATATAAAACCTCCACACCACTGTGCAGCATCGAGAGTTGATTTCACCAAACACACTCGTGCACAAGCTCCACACACCTCCTCCACTCTTCACTGTGGTCGGATTCACCAAAATGTGAAATTCCTTTAGGAAACCGTGCCGGATTATTGATAAGAGATAAATAATCCAGCTTGTCGTCAGCATAGAGCCAGAAGAAACAGACAGCATCACCTTCTCCAGCTCCTCACTTTCCAGATAAACGTGACATTTCTTCATCGCTTATGAGTCGTGATTCTGAAATCAAATTTAAAATGTGCTAATATTTCTCATTTATTACAATATCTACGCTAATTTGTTCCAATATAATTAAAACATCCATGTAAAAGAATTAGAAATCTTCGGATCCTGTTTTCACACATCAGACCTCCGCCCCACATTAGCTGTCGTTAATGGCGCAGAAGCTCCATTGTGTTCATGACAACAACAGTTTATGTTTGTCTTTACTTCCGACGTCCCAAACGGAGGCAGAGAGGAGTTTGAAAAGTGATGAATCGGAGAGTCCGGAGGGTGAAGCCCCCCGGGGAGGGCGGACAGCCCGGCCCGGTGGGCGGAGGCCCTCCGTTTGTTCTCCATGACACCGGCAGACAGGAATACCGCTAATGTGTTTGATAAATGCTGTTTCCACATAAACTCCCATCGCGGCCTCGGCCCTTTGTCGCCGCGTCCTCTGTCACTCGCAATTAAAGCGCCAGTTGTAATTAGCGCGAGCTTCGGCGAGTTGACATTTTCCCCCTCCGCCTGTTGTTTTTTTCCGCCGCGGTTTCCGGTAAATGATCACATTAAAACAGCCGCGTAATGAGCTTGTTCAATTCATTCCACTTAACTCGTGTTTGAGGCCCACTTAAAACCACGAGCCGCTGCATGTTGACGCACGTCTCCGCCGCCTTGCTTCAACTTTTACAAAGGCAGATCTCTGCTTGTGGCACTTGTAGACAGAAAAACTCCAAATCTGAGCGAATAAAGACACTTTTCTGCTTTAGAAACCAAAGTTCACTGTTATAAAACATAACATCATGTCATAAACTTTGGGTCGTAACAGATTTATTTTTGCGGGAAAGGTTAAGACGTTGCACCTTTTTCATAGGTTATTCGATTCTAAGCATTAAAAAAACTTATTTGAGGCTTCATTAGAGCCAAATGGGCAATTAAATGTGTGTGTGTGTGTGTGTGTGTGTGTGTGACGTGTTTATGTCCAGGGTTGTGTGTGGGCCTGCACACTGACATGGCTAACAGGCTCATTAAACAAAAGTGTTTAATGATACCTACCTTTTTTTATGTGGGAGGAAAATTTGTAACCTCCACCTCAATTAACTCCTGGCTTCTTGCTGGCCGGCGGTAATTACACACCGAGGTCCTGCTCCGTGTCCTGTTCAGTGCAAACCTGCCCCCTCCTGATTATCAGGGGCATTTCCTGAGTGTGTGTGTGTGTGTGTGTGTGAGAGAGTGAGAGAGAAAGAGAGAGAGAGAGGTTGTGGAAAAGCACCTCGATCTTGGTTTTAATTGGTCAACTACAAAGTCAGAAGTCCGGTTCTGTCGCAGTCCAGGCGGTTAAAAGAGCAGATTCATGAAAGGAGCCGCTCGGCTTGTTGAACTCTCTCACTGAAGACGGCGTGAGGGATTGATGGCACACTGAGGCCTGCTGCCAGCTCATTGATCTGCCGCCATCTTGCCCCCAAGACGACCATTGATTTTTACGTTTTACATGAATATCAGGAAGTGACAATAAAGTTGACAGTTATTGGTTTCATTGTTGGGGCAATTATTGCCACGTTGCAGAAGAGAGTCACCAAATCAAATCAACATTTTCTTTTTCTCATGATCTTTCAAATTGATTTTCCTTTCCCACTGGAGAGGAAACCTTTAATTTGAGAGGAGTTGTTTCTTCTGCCCTCCGTTGATTGTTTGTTTGTTTGTTTGTTTTTTTTTATTGCAGATTTTATTCATGAACAAGATAGACCTTTTCCAAGACAAGATTTTACACTCTGGACGGCATCTGCGCTTGTATTTACCACAATTTAAAGGTAGGACTGACGACTTGTTTGTTTGTCAGTAAAGTAACAAACAACCAGATTTTTAGAAAACTTGAGACAGAAATGTTTCAATTATGAGATTTGATTCTTGAGTTGGAAATAATATGGAACACTGGCCGATCAGGAATGGCCTGTGTGTCTGAATGGTTAAAACCGAGCTATGTTTGTTCATTAGTGCCAAATAGATTCTACAAATATAACGTAACTGGCTGTAACGTTCACAAATGGTTTAAAACCGAAGTACTTCCACACAGAAAGTGGACATGTGCTCGGCTTAGTTCAGGTTATTTTGAGGGATTTTTTTTTTCCGCTCAGTATTCAGTGGGCTCTCGTCTCTGCTGCTCCCATGCAAATGTCAATAAAAATGCTAAAACATTTGGGATTGAGGTCAGCCAGCGGAGCAAGCGTCTATTCCGCCTTGACCTCGGATGTGAAGAGCAGCCAGACGATCCCCCCACTTTTTCATTTTTCTTTTGTTTTCAGCGTTCCGTCAAAGTTATCCAGTGAAAATAAGCACAAATAAATGAATTTATCATTAAAAAATGTAAAAGATTGTTGATTAGTAGGCTTGATCTTTGGGTTTTAACTGAACAGTGCTGATAAGCAGATGTAAGTTTTCCATTGAATACTCAACATTTAAGTAAAACATAACCGAGTATTTACGCTGTCAATGAAGAAAAACAACCGAGTCAAAAACAATTAAAGCCAGTACAATCAAAATGAGAGCAGCAAATCAACAGTGTTGGTGGGGGAAATACTCCCGCTGTTCACTCTTCATAAACTACGACGATGAAGTAATCTCTGTTTAATAATGACAGAAATGAAAATCTGCTGTTTTATCGGGGCTTACTGCCTGAAGGGACGTTGACACGGCCCTGAGATGCTTCCGATTGGAAAGACTTGAGAGAAGAGGCGGCATAAAGTGAAATATTGACAGAGCAGGCAGCTCATCAGCCATGACTACACATGACTTCTGTGTGATAAATAAAAACATTCTTTTATTTCCTGCCCATAAAAAAAACAGACCGCATACCTAAAGGTACTATTCTTCAGGAAAAAAACAAAACAGAGAAGTGTCTGCATCGAGGCAAAACTGATTGATGCTGGCGTCATTAATGACTTTGACACCAACTTTATGAAAGCTGGTGCTCTGTGGTTTGGAAATGACACGGCGGACCAATGAGGGTGAAGGATGCGGCGCTGCCGCTGACGCAGGGTGGAGCCTCCGGGACTCGACTCCCTCATCATACGGCGGGTTGTAAATCGTTGACGCTCACTTCCCACAGCTTCCGTGACTCTTTGAACCCCCCCACCTCCCCCAGGCGCTTCGGGGTTGAACTCACGCCTACAGTCGTGCTGTCATTAGTCCACCATGTGTGACCGTGAAGAAAAGCCTTTGACTAATTGACCTAATTATGTGGAGTTTGATGCAAAGTCCTGACATTACAGATGATTATTATAGGGAAGTAGGGATTTCACCTTTTCCCTGTTCCTGGGTCGAAGGTGTTTTTCTGCTGGTTGCTTTTGCTGAAAGTCACAGGAAAACACTACTTTTACCCTTTAGACTTTGCTTCAAGACTAGGCCAGGAAACCTTTTCATTTTCTCATCACTTAAAAAATAAAAGCCTATTTCTTTCATTTGTTTGCTTTATTCACTTAATTAGGTCAACAAAAGCTGCAAAAATTGTGTTTTTTTTTACCTAACAATCTGTTATATTTCATCACCAAAGACACAAATGCAAAGTTTAAGCATCATAGTGAACTTATGTTTGATCTATCCAGGTCTAGAAGGGAGGAAAATTTACTTTCCATCCAGAAACACCATGCTTGTTAAATAGTGTTTTTAGGGGATAATAGTAAATAAATAAAATTTCTATTGTCAGGTATCGAGATTATTTTGTTGATATTGATTCATGTGTTTCTGGACAATCCCTGCTTTTCCAGTATTTAAAATAAATGACGAGTGGCTGTCACAGCTGGGAATATTTTTGGGCTATTGTGGAAATCAGAGTGTAACAAATCCGCCTCCTGTAGGTTGCTTCTTTTTATTCCTCCATCCTTTTTACCTCTATATGAATCAGATTTTTTTCCTCTGTGTCAGATTAAATGACCTCTGTGCTCACAATGCGTTATAAAGTTACATTTTACGTTTACAATTTAGAACAAAGTCCTGAGATATCTTCACGTTACATTTGTCTTCCGTGAAACCAGCTGTTTAGATTCTCTTCTTAGACGACTAAACTCCTATTTTTAGTTGCACTAATGTGTCACAGCAACATGAACATGTTAAGAAATCTCATCTCCTCGTCCAGGCGCGGACTGCGACGTGGACTCGGCCGCACGCTTCATCGCCGCCACCTTCGTCTCGCTCAACGCCACGCCCGACAAGCTCATCTACCACCACTTCACCACGGCGACGGACACCTCCAACATCCAGGTGGTCTTCCAGGTGGTCATGGACACGATAATCAAAGAGAACCTGGAGGCGGTGTCGCTGCTGTGACGGCCGGGAGGAGAACCCTCACTGAAATCCGGACGTCTCGTTTTAAAAAGCCTGAAACAGCACAAAAAGGCGCCGGGTAGCAGATGAAGATCATCTGCCTCCCGACAGCAGCCGCCTGGGAGCTCACAGGATCGGTGCTGTGTGACTTTTGAATCTGAGCTCTGAGAAAACTAATGGAAACAAATGGAAGTTGAAGATTTCTTTGTTTTGACTCTCAGACCTGGTGTTGAAATCAATGGCTGTTATTACTTTTCCAGTGACTGTGCCATTTCTTTGCACCTTCATGTGCGTGAGGGGGCGAGGATTTATTGTTTGTTCGTTAACCTCCTCAGTCCACTCATGCATATACCATCGTGTGTTTTCCACTCATCCATCAACGTGTCTCCGGCGTGCGGATCTCGTGCGTCACATCCTCCTAATGAGGCGCTGATCACTGTTAGTGTTTATCTGACCTCCGCACGAGGTGCCTTTTAACCCGCCTCTCCAGCCATGCGGTGTGCTACTTTATAAGACTTTGGACTGGAAATGGAATCGTATTAAAGCAAATATTTATCCCTGAAGCATCTCGTGATTGTTCATCTGCCGTTTATGGAGGCATCAGCCTCGTTTTGTGGAGTGGGATGATGACTCCTGTATGAGGTCTGGGTGGCATTAAACTCTGGTGGAGTTTGTTATGACGCCCCCCCCCCCGCCCCCCAGCGACTGTGACGCCACAAGTCATACGATATGGAAATGATGGACGCAGTCCGATGGAGATACTCAGTGGAAAAAGAAAAATACCCTCAAGTGCCTTCGAAGATGGAGCTGTTTGTATGCTTTAAATGCTCGTTTATGAATATATAAAATGTGCATTTTGCCCAAATTCTTCAATCTGTTTCTTTTTTTTTAGTCTTCTGATGATTTCATGATAATGTTCTGCACTAGAAATGCCTTATGAAATAAATGAGAAGTTTTCACAGGTTTGATTCTCTGTCAAGTTGCTGAAACACTTTTTTTTTTTTTTATCTTTAGCAGGTGAAGTTTTGAAGACAAACTTAGACCACACAACAAAACCAGTGTTTGTTCGTTTTAATAAATAAAATAAATAAAAGTACTTTCCAGGGAATTTGCTCTGCAGTCAACTTTACAGACGTTTAATACAGTTTTGCAACGCAGGTACAGTTTAAGGGTTAAACAGTGAAGATGGAAAGAAAAATGCTTGAACTAACATCTCTCCCAATTCATTTTTTTCGTGTTTTTTTTTCTGTCTAGGAAACAAAAGAAAAATAACTAAACGTTTGTGTGTGTGTTTTCTTTTTAAACAAGAACACATTCAGAGTCTGCAGCGGTCCATCGTCGTTTTGTGTTTATGTTTTTTTCTTTTTTTCTTGTGCGCAATCATCCATCCAATCCTCCACACTCATCCGTCGTCGTTTGTTTCCCTCTTTCGTCGTTTTTTTTTCTCTCCGGAGTCGCGCTCCCGGGACTTCTTGGAGGAGGACGGAGACTCGGCTCCGCGCACGGCCGCGGGGACTCACGCGGACAGGCAGTCCAGCGAGTCCAGCGTGAGGAAGACGTCCGCTTTGCACTGGAAGGTGCCCGTTCCGTCCCGCAGCAGCTCGCAGCTCTTCAGGTTTGGAGAGATGTCCTTCACGCAGATGGCCTGCAGGACGAAATAATGAAAGAAAAAAGAGATTCCACCTTTATTCGTTGTCATATTACTGTCATGTTTATGTCAATACGTGTACTCACGAATTCGCTGCGGGGACAGACTGATATGGAACTTCTGATAAAATAAAATCAATCCAGTGTTTTATTGGATTATTTCGAGGATGCACGTGCCTTCTTTCCTCAGTGTTCAGTTAATAAAACACATTTTCATTTTTTGTGCTCGTTTGATAGTGATGCTGCTGGACTTTGACATCAGAGCGCACAGCCGTTTTTCCACTTTTACGCACGCAGTTCTTGCCAATTTGACTATTTAGTTTCAGTCATTTCTGACTAAATCAGATGTTTAAGATGTTTTTTCTGTTTAAATCTCCAGTTGTCTTGTCTTGTTTGCGCTTGTTTGCTTTGTTTTTTTCCTTGATCTCCAAGTCTTCGTCTGCGGTGCTGAATGGAAAGCAAACTTTACGCACGAATCTTCCCCTTGTGATCAATCTTATTTTTTTAAAGAAGATTGAAGTTTTAGCTGTGATGTAAACTTACCATGCTTTTGAGGATAGAGATCTGCCTGTTGGCGTCCGCGATCACGTTGTTCCCGACAGTCTCCCCGCTGTCCGCCTGCGTCTCCTCGGAGTCGGACCTCCGGACGTACGGTGACCTCCTGATGCCAGACAGCAGCCCGGAGGCGCGACCCACCGAGTAGTAGCTGGGCCCGGTGGACTGCTTGTACCAGGCTTCGACCGAATGGCAGGAGATGAGCAGAGAGACGCCGACGCACACCACGGCAAACCTGACCGACCTCTCCATGTCTGGCACCGTCTTGGCACTTTTTTTTTGTTTTTGCGCGGGAGGAGGAGGATGAGGAGGTGGAGAAGACGCGTCGCGCTGGTTTCGTCTGACAGTGACTTTTGCTTTGCTGGTGTCACGAAAACTTTCTGCTACTTATATAGGCCGACTGGCGGACGTTATCGTGACCCAAAGACGTTCGTCAAATCAGAGGCGAGGTGGGAGGATAATGATCGGTATTGATCCGTGTTTGATGGTTGTGTGCGTGGGGACGTCATTTCTGCCGTGACGCGGTCACAGAGGTCAAAATGAGATGGATTAACATTCATTCGACTCTGACGCAAACGGTCAAAACATAAAGATGTCCAGATAACCAGAGTGAAGGAGCGCTTTGGATCTCTAATTCTTAGATTCAGCATCGACTGAACGTGACAACAAATGATCTTTGAAATACAAAAAAATATTTAACCCAAGTTTGAAAATAAAGGAGAAAGATGTTCGAATCGTGAGATCTGTATCAGTTTCACTGTTCCTTTGTCTAGTTGTGCTTTTAATCCCTAAGTCCTCATCTGTACTGTTGAATGGAAAACAACCTTTACGCACGTCTCTTCCCTTTTCTAATCATTATCAAAAAGGCTTAAAATTTTAGACGTGATGTGAGCAACAAAAAGTTTAGATAATTAAAAAAAATACACCTGCAGATGCCATTAAACCTTTAGGAAACTTCCTCACTAAAGTTAGTAAAATTTCATTGATGCAATTTTATGTCATCATCAACATGTAATGAAATTAGTTTAACAGTGTAGAAATCAACAGAAAAAAAGTAGCTAAAAATGAATTTTAATTGGAAATGGTTGTTTAACCAGACCATCCAACACATTTTCATGTCACAATAGAGATTTTTTTTTTTTTATTTTCAGCCTTTATCTGATGAATGTCCATATTTGCGAAGTTTTCTTTAGGCTTCAGACAAACAATTGCAAAGTAGAATCAACTTCCTGCTTCTAATCAGTCATATTCAGGGTACAGAGTTCACTCTATGGTTCATCATAGGGCACAAGCAAGATTTTACTGATTTTAAGCAGAGAAAAGACCAATTTAGAGCAATTTGGAAATAGTAAAAGGACTACAATTACATAGTGCTTTGTACACTGCTAAAGCAGAGCATAAAGTGCTTTACACTGCATTATCACATTCACCCATTCACACACACATTCACACACCAGTGTATGCAGATACACGTATGTTGAAATGTGTGAGATTTTAGAGTGCTTCATTATTTTCAATAGACTTTCATTTCATACAGGTTGCACGTTGAGTTATTTCAAGAATTTTAGAATTTTAAGTACTTTATAAGATGCTGAAGCACGAAAAGTTTTTGTATTATATTAAATCGTTATTGATATTCATTCTAAACATCTCTCGATGATAAGATGCACGTATATGTTGGGGTCTGGATGATACAGTCTGTCCTGTAAATATAAAGTAAGTGATAAGAAAGACGACCGGCTTGAATGATGAAATTATCCAGTGACTGACAGAGGAAGGACACCACTCCAATAACAACGTTCTGAATTAAGGCCCCACTTAGAGTGTGTTTATCAACAGCAGCATTGACATACAAAAATAGAAATCCAAACAAACGTCATGTATGTTACAAGGTAAAAAGCCCTCTGGGGTGCAAACATCGTGTCGATCCAGATGAGTAACAGAACCACTGGAGTCCCTCAGAGGCCGTTGTAGAGCGGCTGGCAGCGCGGCTCCAGCTTGTCCTCCAGGACGTAGTCCGGTCCACAGACCCAGGGGTCGCCCGTCTCCCACTGCCACTTCTGCAGGCTCTGCCTCAGGCTCTCCAGCACGGCGCCGAACGCCGGGTCGGACGCCAGGTTCTTCGTTTCCAGTGGGTCTGTCCTGTGTCAGGGAAGCAGTTTTTAATTATTCAAACACTCTGACAATCAAAGACATTGCTCTGAATGTAGCATAAAAAAGGAAAGAGGTTGGATTTGAGAGGTCTTGATGTGAGAATAACTTTGTGTAGAAGATCCTGTTGCAGTGGAGCTGTTGTTTAGGAAATGTTCTGACACAGTTGTCAGCTCCAGCTATCACACTTTCACTCCTTTTAAACTCAAATCTTTACATTAACCAATTTTTCCATCAACTTTTCTTTTTTTCTTTTTTAATTTTTTAAAAGAACATTGATTATACATGTTGCTCATAATTTTGTGCTTGTGTCAACAATCTGTAACTCTTAACCTGAATTAAATATTAAATAACAAATAACTTAAATGCATGAATAAACACAATTTAAAATGAAAGAAAATAAGTAGTGCTGTCAGTTTTAATCGCATTGATCGCAATTTAATCGCATTGATCGCAATTAATCGTGATTAATTCATGGAGAACTGTCAACAATTAACTTTTTTAAAGTTGAGATTAATTGCAATGAAGAATCTAATCCTCATAAATCAGTCCCAATGTCAGGAAAAAACACTATTATCCTCTAGTTCTTTTCTTTGACCCAACTGCCAGACCTCAATGGATTTATTGCGATTAAAATTGACAGCACTAAAAATAATTAATAAAATGTTCTATCTTCCCTTTCATTATATTATATTTCCTATCCTTAATATAAATATCCAAACTTAAAACAATAACAAAAAGAATCAAAATCACAAATTATACATACAATAGAAACAACAATGGACAATAATGGTGATAAACAGGTATGTCCACTTATAAATGATTTTGATTCCTGTCTCACTCTAAAGTTGTCTTTATTTGATTGGCTGAGGGAACAGTTGAATGTCAAAATTTGGGTTTTATGGGTATTTAGTTTGTAGCCTGATAATAACCTCTCAAGGTTGTCAACAACTCTGGAAAGGAATTACTGGGCTGCGCCAAATATATCAAAATATCATCTCCAAACAGAGCTGTTTTATGTTCTTCCTGGGCAATCCTAATTCCCTTTATCTTCTGGTTCTGTCTTATCCGTTGACTTAGGGATTCTATAAAAATGGAAAATAAGAGTGGTGACACAGGCCAGCCTGGTCGACGTCCCCTTTCTAATTCAAAAGTGTTTGTTAGTCCTCCATTAAGCCATACTTCAGCTGCTGGTTTGTAATAAGGTGCTTTTATTGGAGTCTCTTTAATACCTTATATAGAAAAGACCAGTCAAAAGACTCACAGATTCTAAACTGTATTTATTTATATTCTTCTCACGTTATCCTGAGTTTGTCTCCCTCTTATAAAACCTGTTTGACCCAGTTGGATAATATCTGGAAGGATTTTTTTTTCCCCTCACCACTTGCTTGCTACCAAATACACCCCCGCTGCTGACAGGTGGGATGATGAGTGGTCCTAATGTTGTGGCTGACGCGCGGCTGCCACAGACCTGGTGTCGTACAGCTCCCAGCGCTCTCGGTAGTAATACTGCTGCAGACTCTTGAACCAGTGCGTGGGCTGCTGCAGCCTGGTGCGGTTCAGCAGGTCCTGGAAGGAGGGGGACACGTACAGGTCCTGGTCGATGGGGAAGGGCATGCGGTAGTGCAGGTTGTGGAGGAGATGATACGCCCCCTGCTGGACGGAGCGGGTGGGGTAGTACATGGTCACCTGAAAAGAGAGAGAGAGAGAGAGAGAGAAGCCATCAGGGCCTGCAGGAGTTTTGGTGACTCTGTGGCGGCGGCGAGGTCCCGACCTCGTGCAGCGACTGGCTGGAGTAGACGGTGTGCCAGCCGGCGGGCTCCGACTCCAGAGCCGGGAGCAGGGAGCGGCCGGTGAGCTGCACCGGGCTGGAGGGGCTGCCGGGGAGGCTGTAGGACGGGTACGGAACAGACAACCAGTCCAGAACGGTGGGAGTGATGTCTGCAGAGACAAAGCACGATTTAAAGAAAATAAACATAACAAAACCCGTGTTACACGTCATCTAAAGCAAGAAATTGTTCAATTTGCAATGATTAGAAGAAAATACAGAACATTTTCTTATTCAAGGCAAAGAAAAATCTAGACTTTTAAGTTAATATCCAGTTAAATCCTATGTATATTTATTTACCTAAATATTAGAGGAAACCACAAAGATTCAGTTCAATACTGAAAAGTTGACATCTTATGATAAATTCCTGCAAACAGCCACATGCAATGGACATTTAATTTATTGGCTTGTTTTGGATTTAGGATCTATTCAGAACGTTGTATTTTGAGTCTGTAAATGCTTATCACATGCATTTCTTCTGTTCTGATTAGATTTCTTTCAAATTTCTTGCTTTTTCTGAGGTTTGCTTTTGATGCTGCACAGCGGTGTG